>NC_134705.1:81610770-82210770 GCF_043290135.1 Rhipicephalus microplus | reverse complement strand
GGATGCCCAAATGGTGCACGGGGTCCAGCATCTTCAAAGCACTTTGAGTCGCAGACTGATAAACAACAGCCCCATAATCTAAGCGGGTGCGAATGAGGCTTCTATATAGGTTCATGAGACATTGCCTGTCACTACCCCACCTAGTACGTGACAACACTTTTAAAACATTCATGGCTTTTAAACATTTTGTTTTTAGATACTTGATGTGCGCTACGAAGGTCAACTTGTTGTCCAAGATTAATCCTAGGAATTTATGCTCCGTATTAACAGACAGACGCTGACCGTTCAGTTCAATGTCGGGTTCTGAGTGCATGCCTCTCTTTCTGGAGAACAGGACACACGTGCTTTTTTGTGGGTTCAGTCGGAATCCGTTTTCCTCTGCCCATTTTGAGAGCTTGTTTAAACCTAACTGAACCTGCCGCTCACACATTGCCAGATTGCAAGACCTAAAGCCAAGCTGGACGTCATCCACATATGTACAATAAAACATATTGCGAGGGATGGTCAAGCGCAAGGAATTCATTTTTATGAGAAAAAGTGTGCAGCTAAGTACACCACCTTGTGGAACGCCTGTTTCCTGGACAAACGTTTGAGAATGAACCGTGCCCACTCGGACACGGAATGTCCGGTTTGACAGGTAACTTTTGATTATATGAAACATTATTCCGCGCACGCCAAGGTTGGATAGGTCTCTTAGAATTCCAAAACGCCATGTTGTATCATAAGCCCTTTCGATATCGAGGAACACGGAGAGAAAATATTGTTTATGGACGAAGGCGTCTCTGATCTGTGCCTCGATACGAACAAGGTGGTCTGTGGTGGATCTACTTTCTCGAAACCCGCACTGAAATGGATCGAGCAAATTGTTTATTTCAAGAAAGTGTACAAGTCTGCAGTTTATCATTTTTTCAAAGATTTTGCACAAGCAACTTGTAAGTGCAATTGGCCTATAACTCGAAGCTAAAGAAGGGTCCCTGCCCTCTTTCAAAATGGGAATAACAATAGCCTCTTTCCAGGAGGTAGGAATAGTGCCAGAAGACCAAATAGCATTGTACAAACAAAGTAGGGTTTTTCGGATTTCGTTTAGTAGGTTTTTTAACATTTCATACATCACACGGTCAGAACCTGGGGCAGAAGTACTGCAGGAGTTCAGAGATGTTCGGAGCTCAGCTAGACTGAAAGCTTGGTTATATTCCTCGTATCTAGTGGATTTGTGTTCAAGTTTCTGCTTTTCTATTCTTGTTCTGTATTTTTGGAAAGTGTCAGTATAGTGGGACGAGCTGGATACCTGTTCGAAGTGTGCACCGAGGAAGTTTGCCTGATCTTCCAAGGTATCACCCTGAGTGTTTACGAGTGGAAGTGTGTGTACTTGTTTTCCTGCTATCCTATGGACCATGTCCCAGACTTTAGCCTCCTGTGTGTATGAATTAACCCCTGATAAAAACTTCTGCCAGCTTTCTCTTCTGGCCTGCCGACGCGTTCTCCTGCCTTGAGACTTTATTTTCTTGAAGGTTTCAAGATTTTCGGCTGTCGGCGAGTTCCGAAGCAGCCTCCAAGCTCTGTTTTGCTGTTTGCGCGCGTTTCGGCATTCAGAGTTCCACCATGGCACACGTCGTTTTCCAGGGTGTCCATTTGTTTGTGGGATGCATTTTGTTGCAGCATCGATCAAAAACGCTGTGAAGTAGTTCACCGCAACATCAATGTTCAAAGTACGGATGTCATTCCAACCTAGACTAGCAACAGTATAAAACTGTTCCCAGTCGGCTCTGTTTATGAGCCACTTGGGAACACGTGATGGACACTCAGTTACTGTCGTGCTCAAAACTACGGGGAAGTGGTCACTTCCGTACGGATTACTGACGACTTTCCACTGGAGTAGAGGCACAAGAGATGGAGATACTATGCTCAGGTCTATGGAGGAGTAGGTGTTATTGGCGAGATTATAATAGGTAGGTTCTTTTCGGTTTAGGAGACACGCGCTCGACGAGAGAAGGAACTGTTCGATCAGTCGACCTCGCGCGTCATACCGAGAGTCTCCCCATAGCCTGCTATGCGCATTAAAGTCTCCAAGGAGAACATAAGGTTCCGGAAGTTCATCAATTAAAGAGTGTAAATCACGTTTTTGTAGCTGATAACTAGGAGGAATGTAAATCGTGCAGATTCTGATCAGTTTATCAAAAAGAACCGCTCGAACAGCCACTGCCTCAAGGGATGTTTGGAGTTGTAAGTGTGTGCATGCAATTTCTTGATTCACTATGATGGCAACACCTCCGGATGATGTCACGGCATCATCACGGTCCTTTCGAAAAATAACGTATTTGCGAAGAAAATTTGTGTGTTTTGAATTAAGGTGTGTTTCTTGTACACACAGCACTTTTGGTGAGTGTTCGTGTAGGAGTTCTTGGATGTCGTCAAGGTTTCTGAGAAGGCCCCTGACGTTCCATTGTATAATTTGAGTGTTCATGGTGAATGTAAAATAATGCTGTGTGTACGAAAAACAAGTAGCTGTTTAGACGGGGAGTTTGAGTTCACTTAACAGGGCGATCACCAGGCCCCGTTATTTGCTTTTTTGTTTTCTTGGCGCGCTCCAAGGAGCCGCGCCGCTCTTTCGGCACCAAGGGTGCCGACGTATCCATTGCCTCCTCGGAGGCACTGGATGCCCGCACGTGCGGGCTGTTAGTTCGGATTTTAGGCCTCGCCTGGTGAGGGGAGGCCTTGAGACCCGAAGACTCTGGAGTCTCCGGCCTCTGTTTGGGAGCAGGCGGTGTAGCCTGGGCTACAGCCGCCTTGGGGGCAGGTGCCACAACCGCCGGCTCGGTATGCGCGGGCCGAAGGTGTGGCGAGGGCTGGTGCGGCGGTGCCCCCTGACGCGCCGCATCAGCGTATGTAGGTCCATAGAATGGAGCGACTCTTCGCCGTGCTTCCTTAAACGTAATGTTCTCCTTCACCTTCAATGTAATTATTTCTTTTTCTTTTTTCCAGTATGTGCAGGAGCGTGAATATGCGGCATGGTTTCCTTCGCAGTTCACACAGTGTGCCGGTTCTTTGCAGTTCTCGGACACGTGGCCTAGGACTCCACATTGTGCACAAGTCTGGCGACCACGACAGGTCTTAGAGCCATGGCCATACTTCTGGCATTGGAAGCAACGACGAGGATTTGGTATATACGGCCTGATAGATGTTTTCGTGTACCCTGTTTGAATGGAATCTGGTAGTTTACTGGATGCAAACGTGAGTATCAGGTGTTTCGTTGGAATTTCCTTATTATCTCTTCTGATGATAATTCTCTGTACATTATTGACATTTTGGCTCTTCCACCCTTCCAAAAGTTTAGTTTCGGTGAGCTCAAGTAAGTCTGCATCAGATACCACTCCGCGAGTGGTGTTCATGGATCGGTGTGGTGTTATGGTGATCGGTACGTCACCAAACGTTGAGAGGCTGTTTAGCTTTTCATATTGTGCTTTGTCCCGAATTTCTAGAAGAAGGTCTCCGCTCGCCATTTTGGTTACTTTGTATCCAGCCCCGAGAGTTTCCGTAAGACACCTGGCAACTACGAAAGGAGATACGGTCCTGGCTTGCTTTCCGGTTTTTTCACAGTGAATGACGTGGAAGTGGGGAAAAGTTTTTATTGGCTGGTTGAAGAGATTTATGTCGTCGGTGCGTACCCGCTTTAGGCCGGTACGATCAGATAAAAGAGGAAATGCGCCTTGCATGCCGGTCTTATTTTTGTTCAGCAGCGTTGGCGGCCACCCACCACGGAGCCCAACAAGGGGACGCTGCAAGTTTACAGGTGCTGAAAGCTTGCAGACGTCAGCCGTACAACACTGCCATAACCCAATGCGCCTAGACCAAGGTAGGCTATTTGCACAGGGTTAACCCTTGCCGCCAGGAAAATTGGAAGTATACAGAAGAGAGTAGAAGACAGGAAATGATGATTAGTGGAGTTTATTGGCGCAAGGGCCAGATGTGGCCAAAGAGCGCCAGAACGATGATAATGAATTGTACGATGTGCAGTGTAGATAAAACAGATATGATATGGCTGTAAATGGGCCTAAAAAACAGTCGCTGTAGGTGCGTAAAAATATATATATAGTAAGATTATGGCAATGACAAATGATGTGTGCTATGGAGACATAAAATGGTTTAAAAGTGATATGTATGTGAAATAAAAACTTGGGATGGAGCACCAGTGCCTCGACAGAACCCTTAAAACAAGAGCATGGAGGCCTGGGCTCATTAAAGGCTGCTATCACAGCGGTATCCTCTGAACAGAGGATACGCTATGAACCTGTTTGGCTAAAAACATTCAATGTTGGGCTAAAAACATTCAATACTACATCCTTTAAAAAGCTTAAAACAGATTTTGCATCGAAAAGCGGCTCTTCGCCGAGGAACATTGTCGGATGTAAAGGAAGATTATAGCGGTACGCTAAAGCAAAATATTTTTTTCTCTCACTTTCAGCTTCCGGACACTCCAGGAGGACGTGGAGGACGGTTAGCCTCTCACCACATCTACCACAAGTAGGAGGCTCATCGCCAGTCAGAAGAAAGTTATGAGTACCATAAGTGTGTCCTATTCTGAGGCGACAGAATAGGACATCAGTTCGCCGTGTTCTTGTAGCGGAGGACCAGTAACCCAACCGCGGCTTAATCAAATGAAGCTTATTATTTATTTCTGTGTCCCACAAGCGTTGCCAGTGGTTTCGCAGTTTCTTTCGTAGAAAGGGTTTTATATCTGTTGCAGGGACAGTAGCGGTGGGGTTAATAGCGCGCATTATAATTGACGTGGCCATTTGGTCAGCTAACACATTGCCTTCGATACTTCTATGGCCAGGTACCCAGCAAATAGTGACATGCTGGTTGGACATATACGCTGTACACAGAACGGAATATAGCTCAATTATTATCGGATTTCTGAATCTGAAAAGGGATCTTAATGCATTTACGACGCTTAACGAATCTGTGAATATAATTGATTTTTGTATGTTTGATTTCCGTATATGCTTCACAGCGGACAATAGTGCATAACCCTCAGCCGTAAATATACTTGTTTCCGGGTGCAGCACGCCGGATTCCGAGAAGGATGGTCCGACGGCTGCATAAGCCACCCCTGCATGCGACTTAGAAGCATCAGTATAAAACTCAACGCATGAGTAGTTGGACTGGAGTTCTCGGAAATGCATTTTAATATGTGCTTCTGGTGCGTGTTTAGTGATCTCAACAAATGAGGTGTCACAGTGTATAAGCTGCCACTGCCACGGCGGTAAAAGTATCGCTGTGGGCGTAGGACAGAGTTCCAGCAGCGGAACACCCATTTCCTCACATAAGTTTCTCACACGCAAGGAGAACGGCTTTCTCACTGTGGGTCGATTATGGAAGAGGGTGGCAGCGGTCATATCGTTTAGAGTTGAATAAGATGGATGCTTGATGTTTGCACGTACCTTTATAAAATATGTGAAACTGCTATAGGATCGCTGCAGGTGAAGTGACCACTGATTCGACTCTACATAGAGGCTCTGGATCGGGCTTGTCCTGAAAGCACCGGTTGCAAGTCGGATACCCAAATGGTGAACGGGGTCTAGGATTTTTAATGCACTTGGCGTTGCGGAATGATAAATTATAGAGGCATAATCAAGGCGCGACCCGACAAGGCTTTTGTATAACTTCAAGAGGCACTTTCGATCACTACCCCATGTTGTACGTGATAGGAGCTTTAGGAGGTTCATCGCTTTCAGACATTTCATTTTTACATGTTTAATATGGGGAATAAACGTGAGCTTAGAATCTAAAGTAGTTCCTAGGAATTTATGCTCGCTTCTCACAGAGAGTTGGTCTCCCTTGATCGTAATATTTGGAAGTGGCATTACCCCTCGTTTGTTGGAGAAGAGTACGCAAGTACTTTTCTCGGTGTTTATTTTAAAACCATTCTCATCCGCCCATTTAGAGAATTTATTCATTCCAAGCTGCACTTGTCGTTCGCAGATAGACATATTGCATGATTTGAAACTCATCTGCACATCATCAACATACACCGAATAAAACATCGTACTTGGAATGACTGACTGCAGGGAGTTCATTTTTACAAGAAAGAGTGTGCAACTAAGCACGCCCCCTTGCGGAACACCAGTCTCTTGGGTAAATGATCTAGAGAGAGCATTTCCCACTTTTACGCGAAAGGTTCTGTTAGACAGATAACTTTTAATTGTGTTTAGCATGTTCCCATGGATGCCCATGGCGGCAAGATCGCGTAGAATCCCGAATCGCCATGTGGTATCGTACGCTTTCTCCAGGTCTAAGAATACCGAAAGTACAAACTGCCTATGAATAAATGCATCTCTGATGTATGTCTCTATGCGAACAAGGTGGTCTGTTGTTGACCTCCCCTCTCTGAAACCACACTGAAGGGGGTCTAGTATACTGTTACTTTCTAGGAAGTGGGTTAAGCGCCGGTTTAACATTTTCTCATATAGTTTGCACAAACAGCTTGTTAACGCTATTGGCCTGTAGCTGGCGGCCAAGGATGGGTCTTTGCCTTGTTTAAGTACCGGGATGACTATCGCTTCTTTCCATGACAATGGAATATATCCAGCTTCCCACATGGTATTGAAGAGGGTTAGGAGCGTTTTTAGTGCTTCTGGGTGAAGATACTTGATCATTTCGTACGTTATACGATCGCCACCTGGCGCCGAGTTGTTGCAGTACGCAAGAGACGCCTTAAGTTCGGCTAATGAAAATGGGCAGTTGTAAGCCTCTCTGGAGGGACGTTTAGATTTAAGGGGTTGCCGCTCTTCGCGTTCTTTGAATCTTAGGAACGTTTCTGTGTAGTGCGATGCACTCGAGACGCATTCAAAGTGTTCGCCTAGGCAGTCTGCCTGCTCCTCCAGGCTCTCCCCTTGGCTACTTACCAAGGGTAGGGGGTGTGACTCTCGACCCATTAACTTCTTTATCCTATTCCAAACCTTCGTTTCATCGGTGTAAGAGTTTATACCGGAGATGTACCTATTCCAACTTTCTTTCTTTGCAAGACGACGCGTTCTTCTGGCTTGGGACTTAACCTGTTTGAAATTGTTGAGGTTTTCAGCCGTCGGGTAATTTCGGAGTAGTCTCCAAGCTTTATTTTGTCTATTGCGTGCTTTCCGACAATCGTCGTTCCACCATGGGATGCGACGTTTATTGGTCATTCCGTTGGTCTGCTTGATACATTTCACTGCAGCGTCAATAATAAAACTTGTTAGGTATGCTACAGCATCGTCTATATTAAAATCAACAATCTCATCGCCGTCTAAAAATGTAATTTCTCGAAATAATTCCCAGTTGGCTGAATTGGTGTTCCAGCGAGGAAAGTCAGGCGAACGTGTATCTTCTTTTGTTAACTTTAACATAATCGGGAAGTGGTCGCTCCCAAAAGGGTTCTTGAGAACGAACCACTCCAGGTATGGAATTATAGCACTCGAGACAATACTCAGGTCAATAGAAGAGTATGTGTTATGTGCAGTGCTATAATACGTTGGTTCTTTTTTGTTTAGTAGACATGCACCTGACGAAAAGAGAAAGTGTTCTATTAGGCGTCCTCGTGCATCTAAACGGGAGTCGCCCCAAAGGGGATTATGTGCATTTAGATCACCAACGACTATATATGGCGGAGGAAGTTCATCAATGAAGCTTTGAAATTGTGTCTTTGAAAGTTGATAGCACGGGGGAATGTAAATAGAGGTAATTGTTAGTAGCTTCCCGAACAGCACTGCTCGGACAGCAACTGCCTCAAGAGAAGTTCGGAGGTTTAATTGCTTACAGGCAACACCTTTATCAACTATTATAGCGACACCGCCTGACGAAACGGCAGCGTCGTCACGGTCTTTGCGGAAGATGGCATAATGCTTTAGAAAGTTTGTTTGTGTGGACTTGAGATGTGTTTCCTGAACACACAGCACCTTTGGAGTATGTTTATTAAGAAGTTCTCTAATATCATCCAGGTTATGGAGAAGTCCTCTCACATTCCACTGTAAGATCTGTGTATCCATTTTAGATGTGTTTTGTGCTGTGTGTTCAAGGATGGAAAGTTAGCTCACGGACCCTTTCCAGGGGCCATGACACGAGATTTTTCTTTTTTAGATCGGTCGACGGAGTCGCGCCGATCTTTAGGCGCTGGCTGCGCCCTCACGCTCGGTGTTGTGTCCATGATGATGATGTTTGATGTTTTATGGCGCAAGGGCCGATTCACGGCCAAAGAGCGCCAGTTCATCTTACTAAAAAATATGGACAATGATTGTGATAAGCGGCTGTATAAGGGCCATAAAATTCCTCGCAGTAAGGCGGGTAAAAACATACAGGTAATAAAATCATGACCATGCCGTGAAAGGTGTGTGTGATGTGAACAGATGACAAAAGTTGGTGATAATAAAAGACGATGGTGGATATGTATGGCAATAGCACAAGTGCCTCACTCGTTCAAACCCTTGCGTCCAAGGGCCGTGAGGCATGTGCTTTTTTGTGTAGCCACCGCAGCAAAAACCTCTCTGGAGAGGTCCTGCTACGGTATGCCCGGGTATATGACATGAAAGCTGTGAATTTCTTTTAAAAACGCTAACAATGAATTATGACTAAAAAGTGGTTCCCTACCGACAAACATTGCAGGGTGTAAAGGTATATGTTGTCGGTAGAGTATTGGAAAATGTTGTTTTCTAAGAGTTTCTAAGTGTTTACACTGAATTAACATGTGAAGGACGGTTAAGTATTCCCCACATCTGTCACACAATGGTGGATTTCCACCAGACAAAAGGTGTGTGTGTGTCGTGTATGTGTGTCCTATCCTGAGTCTTGTTAGTGTTACCTCTGTTAGACGCGATTTTGATACTGGTGGCCAATGGCCAAGGTGTGGCTTGATAACGTGTAGTTTGTTTTGTGTGTGTGTATCCCACTTGCTCTGCCAGTAGTCCCTGAGTTTTCGTTTGAGAGACGGCTTAAGATCAAGGACCGGGATTGATGTCGGTGTAACGGCGGTGCTTTCGTGGGCGGATGCAGCAAGCTGATCCGCCATCACGTTGCCTTGAATCTCACGGTGCCCTGGCACCCAGCACACAACAACATGTCTGTTGAGTGTGTAGAGGGTGCATAAAATGGAGTAAAGTGAAACGAGGACAGGGTTTTTTTGTTTTTTAAGACTGTGCAGAGCCGTTACCACACTGAGGGAGTCTGTATAAATTACTGCTTTTTGTATTTGTGTTTGTTTGATGTGTTTAGCTGCCACAAGTATCGCGTAAGCTTCCGCTGTGAAGATACTTGTGCCTGGATGTAGAGGGCCAGCATCCGAAAAGGAAGGGCCAACAGCAGCGTAGGACACAGAGGAGTTAGACTTAGAGGCATCTGTGAAAAACTCAGGACGTGTGTATTTGTATTGAAGTTCCAAGAAGTATGTTCGAATATGGGCAATAGGCGCATGTTTTGTAACTTCTAAAAAAGACACATCGCAATCTATAGTCTGCCACTGCCACGGTGGCGGGTATGCAACAGGAGCCATTAAACTGTGTTCAAGTGATACTGCAGTTTCTTCAGCTAGACCCTTCAGGCGAACTGAGAAGGGCTGCCTCACTGAAGGCCTGTTTTGAAAAAGAATGGAGCTCGATAAGTCATTAATAGTAGAGTATGAGGGGTGCCTCTTGTCTGCTTTCACCTTAAGGAAATATATAAAGGACATGTAGGTTCTTTGCAGATGAAGGGACCACTCATTTGACTCAACGTAAAGGCTTTCTACGGGGCTGGTGCGAAAAGCACCCGTAGAAAGGCGGATGCCCGAATGGTGCACGGGATCCAGCATCTTCAAAGCACTTTGAGTCGCTGACTGATAAACAATGGCCCCATAATCTAAGCGGGTGCGAATAAGGCTTCTATACAGGTTCATGAGGCATTTCCTGTCACTACCCCACGTAGTACGTGACAACACTTTTATAACATTCATGGCTTTTAAACATTTTGTTTTTAAATACTTTATGTGGGGTACGAAGGTCAACTTGTTGTCCAAGATTAAGCCTAAGAATTTATGCTCGGCTTTGACGGACAGTTGTTGCCCGTTCAGTTGAATGTCGGGTTCCGAGTGCATGCCTCTCTTTCGAGAGAACAAGACACATGTGCTTTTTTGTGGGTTAAGTCGAAATCCGTTTTCATCTGCCCATTTGGAGACCTTATTTAAACCAAGCTGAACCTGCCGCTCACACATGGCCAAGTTGTATGACTTGAAGCCAAGCTGAACGTCGTCGACATATGTACAATAGAACATATTGCGAGGGATGGACAAGTGCAAAGAATTCATCTTGATGAGAAAAAGTGTGCAGCTAAGTACACCACCTTGTGGCACGCCTGTTTCCTGGACGAATGTTTGGGAAAGAACCGTGCCCACTCGGACACGGAATGTCCGGTTTGACAGGTAACTTTCGATTATGTGAAACATTCTTCCGCGCACGCCAAGGTGGGACAGGTCTCTTAGAATTCCGAAACGCCATGTTGTATCATAAGCCTTTTCGATATCGAGGAATACAGAGAGAAAATATTGTTTATGGACGAAGGCGTCCCTGATCTGTGCCTCGATACGAACAAGGTGGTCTGTGGTGGATCTACTTTCTCGAAACCCGCACTGAAATGGATCGAGCAAATTGTTTATTTCAAGAAAGTGTACAAGTCTGCAGTTTATCATTTTTTCAAAGATTTTGCACAAGCAGCTTGCGAGTGCAATAGGCCTATAACTGGAAGGTAAGGAAGGGTCCTTGCCCTCTTTCAAAACGGGAATTATAATAGCCTCTTTCCAGGAGTTAGGGATAGTGCCAGAAAACCAGATAGCATTGTACAAACAAAGTAAGGTTTTTCGCGTTTCGATCGGCAGGTTTTTTAACATTTCATAAACGACACGGTCAGAACCTGGGGCAGAAGTACTGCAGGAGTTTAGGGATGTTCGGAGCTCAGCTAGACTGAACGCTTGATTATATGCCTCGTATCCAGTGCATTTGTGTTCGAGTTTCTGCTTTTCTATTCTTGTTCTGTATTTTTGGAAAGTGTCAGTATAGTGGGATGAGCTGGACACCTGTTCGAAGTGTGCACCGAGGAAGTTTGCCTGATCTTCCAAGGTGTCGCCCTGAGTGTTTACGAGTGGAAGTGTGTGTACTTGTTTTCCTGCTATCCTACCGACCATGTTCCACACTTTAGCTTCCTGTGTGTATGAATTATTATTATTATTATTATATTGGTTTTATTGGCGCAAGGGCCATGTTTGGCCAAAGAGCGCCATAAAAATTATAAAAGTGTAATATTTGTCAGTGTATAACAATGGTATTTAGGGATGTGAGCAATGATAATGTTACGTGGCTGTATAGTGGCCTAAAATTCCGCGCTCCAAGGCAGGTAAAAAAAAAAAAAAAAAAAAAAAAAAAAAAAAAACTAAAATCATGAGCATGACGTGACACTTGAAGTGAGGATGAATGATAGACGGTCATAGTAATAAAATCATAAAAGGATAATAGCACAACTGCCTTGTCAACGACCCTTGTGTCCAAGGGACGCCAGGCAGGTGCTTTTTAATGTAGTTACCGCAGCAGCAACCTCCACTTGGAGGTCGTGCTACGGATTTCCTGGAAATATGACATGAAAATTATTTATATCTTTTAAAAATGCGAGCAATGATTTGTGCTTAAAAACAGGCTCTTTACCTATAAACATTGACGGATGCAGTGGCATTTGATGTCGGTGAAGAAGTAGAAAGTGTTTTTGTCTAAGAGCATCCAATTCCTTGCATTCAATTAAAATATGAAGAACGCTGAGTGGGTCACCACATCTGTCACACACGGGAGGATCACCACCAGACAAAAGGTGTGAATGAGTGCTATGGGTGTGTCCTATTTGTAGTCTTGTGAGTATTACTTGAGTGTGGCGTGACCTTGATATTGACGGCCAAGTTCCAAGGCTCGGTTTGATAACATGTAATTTATTTCGCGTTTGCTTATCCCATGAAAGCTGCCAGTGCGCCCTGAGCTTCTGTTTTACGAATTGTTTGAGTTCTAACGCAGAGACAGCCATAGATGCATTAGTGTTAGCGTTGTCCTTAGCTGAGGCAGCCAGTTGGTCCGCTAACACATTTCCCCGGATTTCGCGGTGCCCTGGCACCCAGCACAATACAACTTGTTTTTTGAGCGAGTATATGGTGCACAGAAGAGAGTAAAGCATCAAAAAGACAGGATTTTTATGTTTTTTGAGGGTCTTCAAAGCTTTTATAACACTCAGAGAGTCGGTGAATATTATCGCACGTTGTAGCTTTAGTTCCTTTATATGTTTAGCGGCCACAAGTATAGCATAGGCCTCCGCTGTGAATATGCTTGAATTAGGGTGGAGAATGCCAGAATCTGAAAAGGATGGACCAACGGCAGCATAGGACACGCCACTATCAGACTTGGAAGCATCCGTAAAGAATTCAGGACAGTTGTATTTGTGCTGCAATTCGAGAAAGTGAGTGTGTATATGTGCTATAGGCGCATGCTTCGTAACTTCAACAAATGATGTATCACAGTCTATGGGCTGCCACTGCCACGGCGGCAGACATGGAACGGGAGCCATCAGACTGTGTTCAATAAGTGGCACACCCGTTTGTTCAGCGAGGCTCCTCACACGAAGTGAGTAAGGCTGTTGAAACGAAGGACGGTTCTCGAAAAGCGTACAACTTGACAAGTCATTGATAGTCGTGTGTGAAGGGTGTTCTTTGTCTGCGTTCGTTTTTAAATAGTATATAAAAGACATGTATGTTCTTTGCAGGTGCAATGACCACTCATTGGATTCGACATACAAACTCTCCACGGGACTAGTGCGAAAAGCTCCCGTAGACAGACGGATGCCCAAATGGTGGACTGGGTCAAGCATTTTCAGAGCACTTGGGGTGGCAGACTGATATATTATTGCCCCATAATCCAGGCGCGTTCGAACGAGGCTTTTGTAGAGATTGATCAAACAATTTCGGTCACTCCCCCATGATGTGCGTGAGAGTACTTTCAGAATGTTCATTGTTTTTATACATTTGTTTTTAATATACTTGATGTGTGATGTAAATGTGAGTTTAGAATCCAAAATTAGGCCTAGAAATTTATGCTCGGCCTCTACAGGTAACCGCTGGCCAAGCAAGTCAATTTCGGGATTTGGGTGGAGGCCTCTCTTTCTAGAAAAGAGCACACAGGTGCTCTTCTCTGGACTTAACCTGAACCCGTTTTGGTCAGCCCACTTGGATACTTTGTTCAGACAAAGCTGGACATGCCGCTCACACACTGCAAGATTACATGACCTAAAGCCTACCTGGATATCATCCACATACATTGAATAGAATGTGTTATGTGGAATGCAGAGTCGTAATGAATTCATTTTTATAATAAAGAGGGTGCAACTCAGGACACCACCCTGGGGTACTCCCGTTTCTTGAATAAACGGCCTGGACAAGACATTCCCAATACGAACACGGAATGTTCGCTCGGATAAGTAGCTCTTTATGATATTCAACATATTGCCATGAATACCAATGTCTGACAGATCTCTAAGGATGCCGTAGCGCCATGTGGTGTCATATGCTTTTTCCATGTCAAGAAACACACAGAGACAGTACTGTTTGTGGATGAACGCATCGCGGATGTATGCTTCAATGCGTATGAGATGGTCTGTAGTAGATCGGTCCTCTCTAAAACCACATTGAAAGGGGTCAAGAAGTTTGTTGGTTTCTAGAAAATGCATAAGTCTTTTGTTTATCATTTTCTCGAACACCTTGCACAGGCAGCTCGTAAGGGCTATTGGACGGTAACTTGTAACTGAAGAGGGGTCCTTGCCTTCCTTTAGAATAGGAACAACAATGGCCTCCCTCCACGTAGACGGCAGGTACCCAGCAGCCCAGATAGTGTTATACAGAGCAAGTAAACTGATTTCGGTGTCATCATGAAGGTGTTTGAGCATGTCATACATAATTCTGTCTGGTCCCGGCGCTGTGCTGTGGCACGCATTGAGGGCCGTCCTAAGTTCGGCAATTTTAAATGGAGTATTATACTGTTCGTTTGTTTTGGACTTCAACTCTAATGTTTTCCGTTCTGTCATTTCTTTATGTTTTAAGAAAGATTTTGAGTAGTGCGCAGAACTGGAAATGCGCTCAAAGTGCTTGCCAAGGCTGTTGGCCTGGTCCTCCAGTGTGTTCCCTTGACTCACTAAAGGCAGAGGATATGCTTGCTGCCCCTTAAGACTTCTGAGGCTGCTCCAGACTTTCTTTTCATTGGTGTAGGAGTTAATGCCGGAGAGAAACTTGACCCAACTCTCCCTTCTTGCCTGACGTCGTGTTCGCCTACCCAGTGATTTCACTTTTTTAAATTCGACGAGGTTTTCTGCGTTTGGATATCGGCGCAGGATGCCCCAGGCTTTATTTTGTTTCCTACGCGCTTCTCTACAGTCATCGTTCCACCAGGGAACACGTCGTTTACACGAGTGCCCATTTGTTTGCGGGATACACTTTTCAGCAGCATCCAGAATAAACGCACTGAAGAATGCTACTGCGCAATCAATGTCACAATTTGTGATAAAGTCACGAGGTAAAAGTGTCAATTCTTGAAATTTCTCCCAGTCAGCGGATGCTATTTTCCATTTGGGAATATGAGGAGGAACCTCATGCGATAATGTCAAGTTTAACATAGCAGGAAAGTGGTCACTGCCGTACGAATTCATGACCACGTTCCATTCTAACTCGGTAAAGAGAGAGGGAGAACCAAGCGCCAAGTCTATCGATGAGTATGAGTTGTGATGAATGTTGTAATAGGTAGGCTGTTTTTTATTGAAGAGGCATGCTCCGGAGCACAGGAGGAATTGCTCTATCAGTCGGCCTCTCGCATCGCACCGGGCATCCCCCCACAGAGTGTTGTGAGCATTGAGATCACCAACAACAATGTAGGGTGCCGGCAGCTGGTCAATGAGGTGATGAAAATCTGTGCGGTTAAGTTTGTAGCTTGGTGGTATGTATAGTGAACACACAGTGACTAGTTTGTCAAATAGAATGACGCGGACTGACACTGCTTCGAGTGCCGTCTGAAGAATAAGAGGTCGGCAAGGCACGGATTTTTGTACTATTATAGCTACACCGCCGGATGAAGCAGTTGCCTCATCCCGATCCTTGCGGAACACGGCATATTGTCTAAGAAAGTTTGTTTGAGATGGCTTCAGATGTGTCTCTTGGATGCACAGCACCTTGGGATTGTGTTTATGTAAAAGTTCTGTAATGTCATCAAGATTGTGGAGAAGACCCCTAGCATTCCAGTGCATTATTTGTGTAGCCATTTTGAGTGAGTTTTTGTGCTGTGCGTCGAAGTAGACAACCTTAGCTTAGGAGGCCTTTTCAGGTCCCCTAATGCGTGGTTTTTCTTTTTTGGCAGGCTCCTTAGAGCCACGCCAATCTTTCGGCGTCTGAGGCGCCGATACACTTTGTGTTGTGTCCATCATCTCGGAAGAGACGCTGGACGCCCGCTCGCGGTGCCCGCGTGCGGTTGTGAGAGACTTCGGGCCCTCTGCCTTGGCAGGTGGCCCGAAAACTGCAGACCCAGAGGCCTGCATGGCTGTTTGGCTAGTGGTGGTGTCCATTGCCTCCTGCGAGGCACTGGACACCCGCTCCAAAGAGCGATCTGTGTGTAGCGTAGACTTCGCCTCAGTCGACGAAGTCTTTGACCCCACCGGGCAAGAGGTTGTTGGGACCTCCTTAGCCTCCTTGTTGCCCTGGCTGCTGCCAGGGCTTGCAGAGGCCACCGGTGTGGACTGGTTTGCTGCGGGCAAGGCAGCGCTGGCTGTTCCCGCCAGAGGGGCAGGTGGCTCTGACCTGGCCACGCTAGGCATGGTCCAGGTAGCCACCAAGGGCCGTTGTGGTGCCGCCCCTCGTTGCACCACTTCAGCGAAGGAGGCTCTTAGTGCGAATGAAGGTGAAACTCTCTGTCGTGCTTCACGGAACGTTATATTTTCGTTAACTTTTATGGTGATAATTTCTTTTTCTCTCTTCCAGGCTGGGCACGCTCTGGAATATGCGGCATGGCTGCCTTTGCAGTTTGCACAGTGTACCTCATCGTTTTGGCACTTATCAGTTTCGTGACCTGTTATGCCGCATTTGCCACAAGTCAGCTGACCTCGGCAGGTCTGAGATCCGTGTCCAAATCGCTGGCATTTAAAACAACGTCTCGGGTTAGGAACATACGGTCGCACAGAAAGTTTTACGTAGCCGGTCTCGATTGTTTTAGGTAGGATGCTTGAATTGAATGTAAGTACCAGGTGCTTTGTTGCGGTTTCAGTGTTGTTGCGTCTGATTTTTATGCGCTGCACATGTAATATGCCTTGGTCTTTCCATCCGTCTAGGAGTTCCTCTTCACTTAGTGTCTTAAGGTCTTCATCGGATACTACGCCCTTCACTGTGTTCATGGTACGATGTGCAGTAACTGATACAGGGATATTGCCAAAGGCTACGAGGTGTGAGAGTTTGTCGTACTGTTCCTTGTCTTTTAGTTCAAAGAGAATGTCCCCACTTGCCATCTTTGAGGCCTTATAGCCGGTTCCAATGGTGTCTTTAAGGCACTTGGCCACTAGAAAAGGTGATATTGCTCTGGCTTTGGTTGATGATTGCTCGCAGTGAAGGACATGGTATTTTGGAAATGTTTCAATGTTTTGAGGGAAAAACAAAGATGATGCATCGGTGCGTACTCTTTTCGGAGCACGATCAGTTACAGGGGGGTTTTGAGGTCCCATGAAAAATTGGCTTCTTCGGCATCGGCGCCTACCACCCACCACGGAGCCCAACAAGGGGACGCGGCAGAACATGTGAACAAGCCTGCCCTTCGCCAGCAGTACGCCGTTGCTATAACCGAATATGGTTTATCCTAGGCAGGATAGCCACACAGGGTTAACCCTTGCCGCCATGAAAAATCGGAAGTAAATGGAAGAGAGAAGAAGACAGGACAGATTTAAAGACGAGAAAAGACTAAGATATAGGAAGAGAGAGATAGGAAAAGGCGACTGCCGATTTCCCCTGGGTGGGTCAGCCCAGGGGTGCCGTCTACGTGAAGCCGGGGCCAAAGGGGTGTGTTGCCTCTGCCGGGGGGCCTTAACGGTCCAATCACCCAGCGTCGGCTCAACCCCCAGGATCCCCTTTTCCCCGGACACGGCAAAGCCACGCACGGCTAGGCGTGGGAGGGAGTAGAAACTCCCCCGTTAGCTCGGGTCCGTGGTGTCGCTACACACCAAACGCCTACTTGCGCAGGCGCCCCTGCGGGGCTGTGTGTATGAATTGATCCCTGACAAAAACTTCTGCCAACTTTCTCTTCTTGCCTGCCGACGCGTTCGCCTGCCTTGAGACTTTATTTTCTTGAAGGTGTCAAGATTTTCGGCTGTCGGTGAGTTCCGAAGCAGCCTCCAAGCTCTGTTTTGCTGTTTGCGCGCGTTTCGGCATTCAGAGTTCCACCATGGCACACGCCGTTTTCCAGGGTGTCCATTTGTTTGTGGGATGCATTTTGTTGCAGCATCAATCAAAAATGCTGTGAAGTAGTTGACAGCAACATCAATGTTCAAAGTACTTATGTCATTCCAACCTAGACGAGCGATGGTATAAAAGTGTTCCCAGTCGGCTCTGGTTATGAGCCACTTGGGAACACGTGATGGACACTCAGTTACTGTAGTTGTGCTCAAAACTAAGGGGAAGTGGTCACTTCCGTACAGATTACTGATGACTTTCCACTGGAGTAGGGGCACAAGAGATGGGGATACTATGCTTAGGTCTATGGAGGAGTAGGTGTTATTGGCGAGATTATAATACGTTGAGTCTTTTCGATTTAGAAGACACGCGCTTGAGGAGAGAAGGAACTCTTCAATCAGTCGACCTCGCGCGTCATACCGAGAGTCACCCCATAGCCTGCTATGCGCATTAAAGTCTCCAAGGAGAACATAGGGCTCCGGAAGTTCATCAATTAAAGAGTGTAAATCACGTTTTTGCAGCTGATAGCTAGGAGGAATGTAGATAGTGCAGATTGTGATCAGTTTATCAAAAAGAACTGCTCGAACAGCCACTGCCTCAAGGGATGTTTGGAGTTGTAAGTGTGTGCATGCAATTCCTTGATTCACAATGATGGCAACACCTCCGGATGATGTCATAGCATCAACACGGTCCTTTCGGAATATAACGTATTTACGGAGAAAATTTGTGTGCTTTGAATTAAGGTGTGTTTCTTGTACACACAGCACTTTTGGTGAGTATTTGTGTAAGAGTTCTTGGATGTCGTCAAGGTTTCTGAAAAGGCCCCTGACGTTCCATTGTATAATTTGAGTGTTCATGGTGAATGTAAAATAGTGCTGTGTGTACGAAAAGCGAGTGGCTGTTTAGACAGAGTTTGACTTCACTTAACAGGGCCGTCACCAGGCCCTGTTATCGGCTTTTTTGTTTTCTTGGCGCGCTCCAAGGAGCCACGCCGCTCTTTCGGCACCAAGGGTGCCGACGTATCCATTGCCTCCTCGGAGGCACTGGATGCCCGCACGTGCGGGCTGCTAGTTCGAATTTCGGGCCTCACCTGCGGAGGTGAGGCCTTGAGACTGGAGGACTCTGGAGTCTCCGGTCTCTGTTTGGGAGTAGGCGGTGTAGCCTGGGCTACAGCCGCCTTGGGGGCAGGTGCCACAACCACCGGCTCGGTATGCGCGGGCCGAGGGAGTGGCGAGGGCTGGTGCGGCGGTGCCCCCTGACGCGCCGCATCAGCGTATGTAGCTCCATAGAATGGAGCGACTCTTCGCCGTGCTTCCTTAAATGTAATGTTTTCCTTCACCTTCAACGTAATTATTTCTTTTTCTTTTTTCCAGTATGTGCAGGAGCGTGAATATGCGGCATGGTTTCCTTCGCAGTTTACACAGTGTGGTGGTTGTTTGCAGTTCTCAGACACGTGGCCTAGAACTCCACATTGTGCACAAGTCTGGCGACCACGACACGTTTTGGAGCCATGGCCATATTTCTGGCATTGGAAGCAACGGCGGGGGTTGGGAATATATTGTCACGTCGCTCCAGGGGATGTCGACAAGGTCTATTGATGTCCGAGCAACAGGGCTCTAACCAAGCGCGTCGGTTGGGCTTGTCTTCTAGAGCGGGGGTTCACGCGCACTTCTTTCTTCTTCGTGGTGTGTGTCTTCACCTTGGCATACGACCCACTACTAGAAGCAGGTGGCAATATTCCTCCTCAACAAAAAAAAAGAAAGAGCATCGTCTCGATGCTGTAAAGTTATTGAAAAAAAAAACCAAAACAAAGTAGGTTAAACAATGAAAAAGGGCACCAATAATCAAATGTTAGACGCGATAAGTTCACCAATGATGAGGCAATTGTCGGAGCACAAATAAAAAAAAAACACAGGAAAAGTGGTCTTTTAGGAACGCGCAAAATAGGGCTTCATGCGCACCACGTGAACTATGTCAGAGGTCGGTTGTTTTCGTTGTGCCCATCGTGACGACGTAGCGTCCGGAACCACTTCGTAGTTTACGTCGCTCACGCGGCGTATTACTTTATACGGACCGAAGTATCTGCTGAGCAACTTTTCGGAGAGGCCACGGCGTCGAACAGGGGTCCAAACCCAAACTTGGTCTCCCGGACTGTAAGATACGTCATTGTGACGCTTATTGTAACGTCGTGCATCGACCTGTTGCTGCTGACCAATGTGTAGCCGGGCGAGCTGGCGAGTTTCCTCGGCACGCTCTGCAAATTCTTCTGCGTCAGTTGTTAATCGATCAGCGCCTTCATAAGGAAGCATCGCATCCAGCATCGTCTGAACTTCGCGGCCATAGAGAAGGCGAAACGGTGTAAATCGGGTTGTTTCTTGAACGGCGGTGTTATAAGCGAACGTCACATAAGGCAAAATGCGATCCCATGTTTTGTGTTGGACGTCGATGTACATGGAGATCATGTTTGTGACTGTCTTATTTAGTCGCTCGGTTAAGCCGTTGCTCTGCGGATGGTAAGCAGTCGTCGTTCGATGCCTAGTGTTACTTAGCCGAAAAACTTCATCAATAAGTTGTGCAGTGAACGCTGTTCCTCTGTCGGTTATCACTGTAGATGGAGCACCGTGGCGCAGAACAATGTGGCACATGAAGAACTGTGCTACCTCAGAAGCCGTGGCTCGTGGTATCGCCTGTGTCTCAGCATAGCGGGTCAAATAGTCAGTTGCAACAATGACCCATTTGTTGCCGTCGGACGATAAAGGAAATGGGCCGAGAATGTCCATGCCGACTTGGTCAAATGGCTTGTGGGGTGGATCAATTGGCTGAAGTAATCCAGCCGGCTTGCTTGGTGGCGACTTTCGACGCTGGCATTCACGACAGCTTTTAACGTACTGCTTCACGCTTGCTGAAAGTCCGGGCCAGTAGTACGCCTCACTTACTCTGGCGAGCGTTCGCGAGTAACCTAGATGACCAGATGTGGGTTCATCATGGCACGCGGAGAGGACTTCGTCCCGCATGTCCTTCGGAACGACGAGGAGGTAAGCGCGGCTCGTAGAACGGGCGTTTTTTTTATACAGGACATTACCTCGGAGGCAGAAAGACGTCATGACACGAAATAGATGGCGAGGTATAACGGCGCTATGACCCTCCAGATAGTCGATGAGCGGTCGAATCTCTTCATCCTCTCGCTGGCGTCTGCTCAAGTCAGATGAGCTAAGGGCGCCCAGGAAACCGTCATCGTCGTCTTCTTCTTGATTAACTAAAGGTATGGGTGCACGCGACAGCGTATCAGCGTCTTCATGCTTCCGTCCAGACTTATATACGATGGTAACATCAAATTCCTGTAGACGCAAGCTCCATCGGGCCAGTCGTCCAGAGGGATCACGAATGTTTACCAACCAGCAGAGGGCATGGTGGTCCGTCACCACTTTAAATGGACGACCATAGAGGTACGGGCGAAACTTGGTGATCGCCAACACTACTGCGAGACACTCTTTTTCTGTGGTCGTGTAATTCACCTCGGTACGGGACAGTGAGCGGCTGGCATAGGCAATGACTCGTTCTTTGCCGTGTTGATGCTGGACGAGCACTGCGCCGAGGCCGATGTTACTGGCGTCAGTGTGCACCTCTGTGTCAGCATCATCGTCAAAATGCGCAAGAACAGGGGCTGACTGCATCCGCTGTCGTAACTCGGCAAAAGCAGCCTGTTGTTCGGTAGCCCCTACAAACGGTGTGTCGTCGCGTGTAAGGCGAGTCAAGGGTTCCGCTATCTTCGAAAACCCTCTAATAAATCGTCGATAGTAGGCGCACAAGCCCAGAAAGCGTCGAACAGCCTTTTTGTCTGTAGGATGCGGAAACGCGGCTACAGCGGCAAGTTTGTCGGGGTCGGGTCGAACTCCTTTCGCGTTGACTACATGGCCAAGGAATTTGAGCTCTTCATAACCAAAGTGACACTTCTGCGGTTTGAGTGTAAGATCTGCTGATTGAATAGCCTGTAGCACATTCCTGAGGCGATGAAGATGTTGCTGGAAGGTTTCAGAAAAAACGACAACATCATCAAGGTATACGAGACAAGTTTGCCACTTCAGACCAGTAAGCACAGTATCCATCATTCGCTGGAAGGTTGCGGGCGCTGAGCACAAACCAAAAGGAAGGACTCGAAATTCATACAGGCCATCAGGGGTAACAAAGGCCGTTTTCTCGCGATCTCGCTCGTCAACCTCGATCTGCCAGTACCCGCTTTTTAAATCCAAAGAGGAAAAATAGTGGGCGCGGCGTAATCTGTCTAACGAGTCGTCGATGCGTGGCAGCGGGTACACGTCCTTTTTAGTCACGCTGTTCAGCTTCCGGTAATCGACGCAAAAACGTAGCGTTCCGTCTTTCTTCTTGACTAGGACGACCGGAGAGGACCACGCACTGTTGGAAGGCTCGATGATGCCGTCGTCAAGCATTTCTCGAACTTGCGTACGAATGGCTTCTCGTTCCTTCGCTGACACACGGTAAGGCTGTTGGTGTACTGGGCGAGCGTCGTCGTAAGTGATGATTCTCTGCCTAGTGATCGAAGTCTGGCGCACCTTAGAGGAAGCAGCGAAGCATGACTTGAATTCAAGCAAGAGTTTTCGCAGTGCTGTCTGGTTCTCTGGTGTGAGGTTAGAATTAATGTCGATATTGTTTAGAGACGTATCGGCGGCCTCCACTGCATCCGACGAGAAGCAGATGGGAACGGTATTTAATTCATCTGCAAACGCTAACGAAGTGCCACGAAAAAGGTGTCGGTGTTCGTTGCTGAAATTTGTAACGAGCAGTTGAGATCGGCCATCACGTAGCTGTATGATACTCCTAGCCACACAAACACCTTGAGACAGCAAGTGTTCAAAATTACTTTCTGCAATCGCTTCACCATTTCGCAATCCACAGCATGTGACGTCGACAATAACACTGGCTCTTGGAGGAAGCGTTATACTTTCAGCAGAAACACGAAGAATGTCGGCACGTTGTTGGTCGTCCTGCTTGTCGATTGCTCGGTCGGCTGAGAAGGTGATGCGATTCTCTTGAAGGTCAATGACAGCTCCATACTCCTGCAGGAAGTCAACACCAAGAATAACGTCGCGTGAACATTCACGGAGCACAAGGAAACTTGCTACAAAAGTATAACCGCAGACCCGAACTCTGCTCGTGCAGGTTCCAAGCGGAGAGACGGTGTGGCCACCAGCCGTTCGAATCACAGAGCCATGCCAGGGCGTGATTACCTTCTTTAGTAGTCTGGTCATTTTCCCGCTTAGTATAGAATAGTCAGCCCCGGTATCAACTAAAGCACCTACTGCATAGCCGTCTATCAGCACCGGTATATCCAGAGAAAGCCGCACATATCGCTCAGTCGAATCCACACCCTTTACTGTTAGCGTCGATCGGAGGTCTTCAGCACGTCGACTGCCAGCGACCTCGCCTCCAAGGGTCGCTTGCGTTAGTTTTCCCGGCGGGGACTGGGGGACCGTGCGCCAGCATGGCGCTGTGGCGAAGATGAAAAGCGCCTCGGCGACGGTGAGCGCGGCTGCCGTCCAGAAGGCGGTGGCATGCGCTGTTGAGCCAGGTAGTCCTCAATGTCCCGAGGTCGCTGGCCATACCGAGGAGGCGCTGAATATACTGAAAAGCCGCGCAGCCCGAGGCGCCGGTATGGACACTGGCGGTACAAATGGTCCACTTCACCGCAGTGGAAGCACAAAGGCCGGCGATCAGGAGTGCGCCAAACATCAGATTTCCGAGGCGAAGCACGTCTGTCGTCAAGGTAGTGCGCTGGTTGTTCCGCAAGATGCACAGGGTTGGCGTAAACGAGGGGTGGGGGCGCACGTGTGTTCTCGTAGTACCGTAGAGGCTGCGCCGACTGAAGTGAAACTGTAGGAGGTGCCTGAACAAACAGCGGGGAAGAGGAAGCTGGGCGCTTCAAGGCTTCCGCATAAGTCGCATGGTGGTAGTCAGCCGGGGCCGGTGCGGCGTTATCCAGACTCACAGGGTGACGCAGGGCATGATGCAGCTCGTCCTTGACGATACTTGCAATAGAACTCACCGTAGGTAGTGGTGGTGTGGCAGCCTTTTGCAGCTCCTCGCGTACTATAGAGCGGATGAGGTCGCGCAGACACTCGGTGTTGTTCCCAAAAGTCGTGGGAACTTGAGCAGTGGACGTGCTCACTTGCCGGTCATACAGGGTGGATCGATGCTGAAGCATCTTTTCCATCGTGACGGCTTCAGACAAAAACTCGGCGACGGTGCTCGGAGGGCTCCGTACAAGGCCAGCGAAAAGCTGCTCCTTAACTCCTCGCATCAGGTGACGCAACTTCTTTTCCTCTGTCATACCTGGATCAGCCCGTCGGAACAGGCGCGTCATATCTTCCACATATGTCATGACAGTTTCGTTGGGCGTCTGGATGCGGGCCTGGATCGCTCGCTCCGCTCGTTCGTGGCGATCAGCACTTCTGTAAGTGTCCAACAGCCGGCGGCGGAATTCGGGCCACGATGTCATCTGTTCCTCGTGATTCATGTACCACGTACGTGCTCCATCCTCCAAATAGAAGTACACACGCCGTAGTTTCGCCGCGTCGTTCCAGTCGTTCAAAGCAGCCACGCGTTCGAAGTCGACCAACCAGTCCTCGACGTCTTCGAGCTCGGTGCCATGAAACGGTGTCGGAACCTGTGGACTTTCGAGGGTGTACCGAGTCACCGGGGGGTTTTCCGTTCCTGTTAAAGTGGTTTGAACGGATGTGCTCATCATACTGGTGTGAACTGTGGGGTCAGCTTCGGGTGGCAATCCCCTGATCCTGCGGCTTGTCCGATGAACGGGAGTGTGGACTCGCACTGGGCTTGTGGTGCTGCTTCCAGGAGGGGTCTGAAACATCCGTGAGGGGCTACCCAGCACCTCCACCAATTGTCACGTCGCTCCAGGGGATGTCGACAAGGTCTATTGATGTCCGAGCAACAGGGCTCTAACCAAGCGCGTCGGTTGGGCTTGTCTTCTAGAGCGGGGGTTCACGCGCACTTCTTTCTTCTTCGTGGTGTGTGTCTTCACCTTGGCATACGACCCACTACTAGAAGCAGGTGGCAATATGGTCTCACGGATGTCTTTGTGTACCCAGTCTGAATAGTTTCCGGCAAATCGCTCGAAGCAAAGGTCAGTACTAAGTGTTTGGTTGGGATTTCCTTTTGATCTCTTCTGATCTTAATACGCTGTACGTTTGTCACGTTCTGGCTCTTCCATCCTTCCAGAAGTTCAGCTTCCGTCAGCTCAAGCAAATCTACGTCTGATACGACCCCGCGAGATGAGTTCATGGACCTGTGTGGCGTAATACTGATGGGTGTGTCTCCAAACGTTGTGAGGGTGTTCAGTTTATCGAATTGGTTTTGTTCAT
Source organism: Rhipicephalus microplus (assembly GCF_043290135.1). Classification (NCBI taxonomy): domain Eukaryota; kingdom Metazoa; phylum Arthropoda; class Arachnida; order Ixodida; family Ixodidae; genus Rhipicephalus; species Rhipicephalus microplus. Next base: position 82,185,879 of record NC_134705.1, on the reverse strand, counting down.
GTATTTCAAGGAGTAGATCTCCACTGGCCATTTTGGTAACCTTGTACCCGGCACCGAGAGTTTCGGTTAAGGACCTAGCCACTACGAAGGGGGATACTGTTCTGGCTTGCTTGTTAGTTTTTTCACAGTGTATAACATGGAATCGAGGAAAGGTTTGTCTTGGCCGCATGAAAAAGTTGATATCTTCGGTGCGTACCCGCTTTGAGGAGGCACGATCACTTAGTAAAGGGAATGCTTTGTGCATGCTAATTGTATGTTGTTCGGTAGCGTTGGCGGCCACCCACCACGGAGCCCAACGAGGGGACGCTGCAGGTTTACAGATGCTGAAACCTGCAGACGCCAGCCGTACAACGCAACTATAACCCAATGCGCCTAGACCAAGGTAGGCTATTTGCACAGGGTTAACCCTAGCCGCCAGGAAGTTTGGAAGTAAACAGAAGAGAGGAGAAGACAGGACAGATAAACAGTAAGAGATAAAGACGAAGATGTAGGGAGAGAGAGATAGGAAAAGGCGACTGCCGATTTCCCCTGGGTGGGTCAGCCCAGGGGTGCCGTCTACGTCAAGCCGGGGCCAAAGGGGTGTGTTGCCTCTGCCGGGGGGCCTTAACGGTCCAATCACCCAGCGTCGGCTCAACCCCCAGGATCCCCTTTTCCCCGGACACGGCAAAGCCACGCACGGCTAGGCGTGGGAGGGAGTAGAAACTCCCCCGTTAGCTCGGGTCCGTGGTGTCGCTACACACCAAACGCCTACTTGCGCAGGCGCCCCTGCGGGTGGTGTTGTGTCCATTGCCTCTTGCGAGGCGCTGGACAGGCGCTCTTGTGAGCGCTGCATTTGTTTTGAGGGCCTCGCCTCAAAAGACGAGACCTTCGGGGCCCCCAGCCCAGAGGTTGGTGGGTCTTTCTTGGATGGCGGAGCAGCACTGGCTGCAACCGCCGAGGGGGCGAATGGCGTCACCGCTGGCTCACTACGCGTGTGCCAGACAGGCGCCAGGGGCCGTCGTGGCGCTGCCCCCTGACGCGCCACTTCGGCAAAGCTAGTTTCTGGTAGGCAGGACACCTGCCTTCGTGCCTCCTTAAATGAAATATTTTGTTTTACCTTAATTGTGACAATTTCCTTTTCCTTTTTCCAGCACGGGCATGACCGCGAGTATGCGGCATGTTCCCCATTACAGTTCGCACAGTGAAGAGAGTTTTCACAGGCATCTGATGTGTGCTCTTCAGCACTGCATTTCGCGCAAGTTAGGCGGCCTCGGCATTTCTGTGAACTGTGGCCGAATCGTTGGCATTTAAAACATCGGAGGGGGTTTGGTATGTACGGCCTGATAGATGTCTTTGTGTACCCTGTTTGAATAGATTCCGGTAGTTTACTGGATGCAAATGTGAGTATTAGGTGTTTCGTCGGTGTTTCCTTATTATCTCTTCTAATAATGATTCTCTGCACATTAGTGACATTTTGGCTCTTCCACCCCTCCAAAAGTTCAGTCTCAGTCAAGTCAAGTAAGTCCGTGTCAGATACCACTCCGCGAGTTGTGTTCATCGATCTATGTGGTGTTATGGTTATTGGTATGCCACCGAAATCTGAAAGACGGTCTAGCTTTTCAAATTGTTCTTTGTCACGGATTTCGAGGAGAAGGTCTCCACTAGCCATTTTGGTTACCTTGTATCCTGTGCCAAGAGTTTCGGTAAGACATCTAGAAACCAGGAAAGGAGAGACGGTTCTGGCTTGCTTTTCAGTTTTTTCGCAGTGGATAACATGATAGTGAGGATATGTTTCTTTGGGCTGGTTAAAAAAGTTTATATCATCGGTGCGTACCCGCTTTAAGCCGGTACGATCAGATAGTAAGGGGAATGCTCTGTGCATGCCTGTCTTATTTTTGTTCAGCAGCGTTGGCGGCCACCCACCACGGAGCCCAACGAGGGGACGCTACAGGTTTGCGGATGCTGAAACCTGCAGACGCCAGCCGTACAACGCCACTATAACCCAATGCGCCTAGACCAAGGTAGGCTATTTGCACAGGGTTAACCCTTGCCGCCAGGAAAATTGGAAGTAAACAGAAGAGAGAAGTAGACAGGAAAGCTAAAAAAGTAATAAAGACGAAGATGTAGGGAAAGAGAGAGATAGGAAAAGGCGACTGCCGATTTCCCCTGGGTGGGTCAGCCCAGGGGTGCCGTCTACGTGAAGCCGGGGCCAAAGGGGTGTGTTGCCTCTGCCGGGGGGCCTTCAAGGTCCAATCACCCAGCGTCGGCTCAACCCCCAGGATCCCCTTTTCCCCGGACACGGCAAAGCCACGCACGGCTAGGCGTGGGAGGGAGTAGAAACTCCCCCGTTAGCTCGGGTCCGTGGTGTCGCTACACACCAAACGCCTACTTGCGCAGGCGCCCCTGCGGGGCGAAGACAGGAAAGATGTAAAGTGAGAACAAGATGATGATGATGAGTAGTTTTTAGTGGCGCAAGGGCCAATTGATGGCCAAAGAGCGCCATTTCAATTGACTACAGATATGAACATGATATGGTGCGTGGCTGTAAAGGGGCCTTAAAATTCCTCGCTCTAACGCGGGCTAAAACATGAAAGTAATAAAATCATGACAGTGGCGTGACATATGTGTGGTGATAGCTGATGGCAAAATGTCATGATAATAAAACCATGATGAAGATATAGTCACCGCAGCCACGACCACTCCATGGAGGTCAGGCTACGGATGACCTCGAAATATCGGGTGAAAGCTTTGCACTTCTTTTAAAAATGTAAAAAGTGTTTGTAGTTTAAAAAGCGGATCCCTACCGATGAGCATCCCAGGGTGTAGAGGGAGCTGCTGTCGGTAGGGCAGTAAAAAGTGCTTTTTCCTTACAGCATCTAGCTCATCGCACTGGACGAGAATGTGGAGAACCGTAAGGGGCTCTCCACATCTCTCACAATATGGTGGATCACCGGTGGACAGAATAAATGAATGTGTAGAATGTGTGTGTCCAGTCCTAAGCCTTGTTAGTATTACTTCCGTGTGTCGTGATTTTGACAGTGGCGGCCAATAGCCTAGTTGCGGCTTAATAGCATGGAGTTTATTATCTGTTTGTTTATCCCACATGCTCTGCCAATACTCCCTGAGCTTTCGTTTTATAAAAGGTTTTAAGTCAAGTGCAGGGACTGGTGTTGGTGCATTGGCAGTAGTGACATTGGCGCAAGCAGCCAGATTGTCGGCCAAAACGTTCCCTTGTATTTCACGGTGCCCTGGAACCCAGCAGACAACGACATGCTGTTTTGATGCGTAGAGTGTGCACAGAAGTGAGTAGAGTGACACCAGCACGGGGTTCTTGTGTTTTTTAGGAGTTTTCAGGGCTTTGACCACGCTTAGGGAATCTGTGTATATTACCGCCTTTTGTAATTTTATCTGTTTAATGTGTTTTACGACCGCCAGTATTGCGTAAGCTTCTCCTGTGAAAATGCTTGCATTGGGATGAAGAACGCCGGCCTCAGAAAAGGATTGGCCTATTGCTGCATATGACACAGAAGTGTTTGACTTTGACGCATCAGTAAAGAACTCAGGGCATGTGTATTTATGTTGCAGTTCTAAAAAGTATGTATGTATGTGTGCAAGTGGTGCGTGCTTTGTGACATCAACAAAAGAAACATCACAGTCTATAAGCTGCCACTGCCACGGTGGCAGATATGTTGCAGGAGCCATCAAACTGGGTTCAAGAAGAGGCACACCTGTTCCTTCGGCCAAGCTCCTTACACGCAGCGCGTAGGGCTGCCTAAACGAAGGTCGGTTCTCGAACAAGCCAGAACAAGACAAATCATTAATTGTGAAATGGGAAGGATGTTTCTTGTCTGCCTTCACCTTCAAAAAGTACAAAAAGGACAGGGAACATCTTTGTAGGTGGAGCGACCATTCATTCGAATCCACGTACAGGCTCTCCACAGGGCTGGTGCGGAAAGCACCCGTAGAGAGGCGAATGCCTAGATGGTGGACAGGGTCGAGAATTTTCAAGGCTGATGGTGTTGCCGACTGGTAGACTATAGCACCGTAATCTAGGCGCGTGCGTACGAGGCTTTTATATAAGTTAATTAAACATTTCCTGTCACTTCCCCATGTAGTGTGTGACAATACTTTCAAAATGTTCATTGTTTTTAAGCACCTGTCTCTTAAATACTTGATGTGTGGGATGAAAGTTAGCTTAGTATCTAATATGAGACCGAGAAACTTGTGCTCGGTCTTCACTGACAGAGGTTGACCATGCAGGTCAATGTCGGGGTCAGGATGGAGGCCCCTCTTTCGGCTGAACAAGACACAAGTGCTCTTTTGCGCGTTGAGTATAAAACCATTCTCGTTTGCCCATTGAGATACCTTGTTCAACCCTAGTTGAACTTGACGTTGGCACATTGAGATGTTGCAAGATTTGTAACCAATCTGCACATCATCGACATATATGCAGTAAAAAATATTTCGTGGGAGAGACAGGTGCAAGGAATTCATTTTAACTATGAAAAGTGTACAGCTCAATACACCTCCTTGTGGCACTCCTGTTTCTTGGACAAATACTCGAGATAAGACAGTGCCAACTTGGACACGGAATGTACGGTTGGACAGGTAGCTTTCGATAACTGTCAGCATTCTACCCCGCACACCCAAATGTGACAGGTCTCGCAATATGCCGAAGCGCCATGCAGTGTCATATGCCTTTTCCATATCGAGAAACACAGAAAGAAAAAATTGCTTATGAACAAAAGCGTCGCGAATTTGTGCCTCGATACGGACTAGGTGGTCAGTGGTGGACCGAGCCTCTCGGAACCCACACTGGTATGGGTCAAGTAGGCCACTAATTTCAAGGAAGTGCATCAGGCGCCTGTTAATCATTTTTTCAAAGACTTTGCAAATACAGCTGGTTAATGCTATTGGCCTGTAGCTGGAAACTGAGGCCGGGTCCTTGCCTTGTTTTAGAATTGGGATAATGATAGCTTCCTTCCAGGCTGAGGGTAGCTCGCCAGAAGACCATATCGCATTATAGAGAGAGAGGAGAGCTTTCTGGGTTTCAGTGGGCAGGTGTTTCAACATTTCATATGCCACACGGTCCGGGCCTGGGGCAGATTTATTGCAGATGGCAAGTGAGGCCTGCAGTTCAGCAAAACAGAAAGGTTCGTTGTATGCCTCATGTGTTCTGGGCTTGCGCTCTAATCTCTGTTTTTCTATTGCGGTTTTGTATCGTCGGAACGCTTCACTATAGTGTGTTGAGCTGGAGACCTGTTCAAAGTGCGCTCCGAGAGTGTTTGCCTGGTCTTCCAAACTCTCCCCTTGTGTGTTCACTAGAGGAAGCGAATGTGCTTCTCGTCCTGCCACCTTGCCAACCATACTCCAGACTCTCGACTCATCTGTGTATGAGTTAATGCCCGATACGAATTTGTGCCAACTTTCTCTTCTCGCCTGCCGGCGCGTCCTCCTTGCTTGCGACTTGACGTTCTTAAAGTTTACAAGATTCTCGGCTGTGGGCGAGTCTCTAAGCAACCTCCATGCCTTATTTTGTTTTTTTCGAGCATCACGGCACTCATTATTCCACCATGGGACTCGTCGTTTGCTTGACGGTCCACATGTTTGGGGAATACATTTTGTTGCTGCATCAACCAAGAAAGCTGTGAAGTAGCATACAGCATCCTCTGTGCTCAATGTCGCCATGTCAGTCCAAGATAATAAAGTCATTTTTTGAAACTTTTCCCAATTGGCTTTGTCGGTGAGCCATTTGGGAACTTGTGCAGGACATGTATTTGCTATTGATGTGCTAATAACGATAGGAAAATGGTCACTACCATATGGATCATTAATGACTTCCCATTTAAGTAGAGGCAGGAGTGATGGGGATATTATGCTGAGGTCTATTGCTGAGTACGTATTGTTAGCGATGTTGTAGTATGTTGGCGCTTTCCGATTCAGAAGGCATGCACCGCAAGAAAAAAGAAGCCGTTCAATCAGGCGACCTCGAGCATCGCAGCGAGAGTCACCCCACAGATTGCTATGTGCATTGAAATCTCCCAGAAGAATATAAGGTTCTGGAAGTTCGTCTATGAGGGACTCGAATTCATGCTTTTCGAGACGGTGTTGTGGAGGTATGTATAGAGAGCAGATGGTGACGAGCTTATTCAATAGAACTGCTCGAACAGCCACCGCCTCAAGGGATGTTTGTAATGTTAGGTGTGTGCATGCAATCCCTTGATTGACTATAATGGCAACACCACCGGATGGCACAATGGCATCATTCCGGTCTTTCCGAAAGATAATGTAGTGACGTAAAAAGTTGGCGTGTTTCGGTTTCAGGTGTGTCTCTTGTACGCACAGCACTTTAGGTGTATGTTTGTGTAAAAGTTCCTGGATATCGTCGAGGTTTCTCAACAGTCCTCTGACGTTCCACTGTAGTATTTGTGTCATTTTAATTTAGTGTGGTGCTGTGCATACAGAGGTGTTGCGTTAGTTTACAGGGCCTTTTGAGGGCCCTGTGATTCGAGGTTTTTCTTTTTTGGCGCGCTCCAAGGAGTTGCGCCTATCCTTCGGCGTCTGAGGCGCCGAAGGAGTGGGACTTGTATCCATCACTTCGTGTGAGGTGGTGGATGTTGCCTGCTGGGCAGGCACATTCACTGAACTTTCGGACCTGACTGCGCCTGCAGTGGTCCGAGGTTCAGCAGACACTAGGGTCTGCCGGCCCTGTTTGTCAGGGGGCGGAGCAGTACAGGCTGCTCCAGCCGGGGGCGCTGGTGGCACGACCGCGGCCACACACTGTGTGGCATTCGCGGGTGCCGAGGCATGTGGCGCGGCGCCCCGGCGCGTCACATCTGCAAAGGAGGGATAAAATGGGTTGTGTATTGCGAAGCGTTGGCGCGCTTCTTGGAATGTGAGATTAAATTTAACTTTAAGTTCTACTATTTGTTTCTCTTTTTTCCATGCGGGGCATGATCGTGAGTAGGCAGCGTGATCTCCTTCACAGTTCGAACAATGAGTTGTTTCTGAGGTGCAGTTGTCTGATATGTGTTGAATGGATGCGCACTTTGCGCAAGTGGCACGCCCTCTGCAACTCTGCGATCCATGACCGAAACGTTGGCACTTGAAACATCGACGAGGGTTGGGAATGTATGGTCTTACACAAAGCTTACAATAGCCGGTTTCGATTGATTCTGGTAGGTCACTTGTTCCAAACGTAATTATTACGTGTTTTGTAGGGGTCAGTTTGTTGTTGCGTCTTATTGTTATTCGTTGGACTTTGACCACGTTCTGGTCCTGCCAACCTTCAAGCAGCTCACTTTCAGAAAGCTCAGTAAGATCATCATCAGAAATTACGCCACGGACAGTGTTCATGGACCTGTGTGGGCCCACCGAAACAGGGGTTTCCCCAAAGGCCACAAGCTTAGACAGCTTTTCATACTGAGCTTTGTCACGAACCTCCAGAAGAAGATCGCCACTTCCCATCTTTGTTACTTTGTAACCTGGGCCTATTGCTTCTGTGAGAGTTTTGGAGACGAGAAAAGGTGAAATAGCTCGGACTGTCTTCTTTTCGTTTTGACTGTGAATTACATGGTACTTTGGGAATGTGGGCTTTGGTGTGTTAGGCAAGAAAGTATCTTCGGTGCGCCACCTTTTTAGGGAGCGATCAGGAAGGGGGGGAAAAGATTTTGCCATAAAATACAATAAAGTTCGGCGGCGATGGTGGCCACCCACCACCGAGCCCAACAAGGGGACGCTACAAGGTTGACTAGTGAACACTTGGAGACGGCAGCCATGCATCGCCGCTATAACCGAATATAACTACCCAAGGTTGGGTAACTACACAGGGTTAACCCTCGCCGCCAGGAAATTCGGAAGTAAACGGAAAAGAGAAGATGACAGGACAGATAAAAAGTGAGAGATAAAGACGAAGATGTAGGAAGAGAGAGATAGGAAAAGGCGACTGCCGATTTCCCCTGGGTGGGTCAGCCCAGGGGTGCCGTCTACGTGAAGCCAGGGCCAAAGGGGTGTGTTGCCTCTGCCGGGGGGCCTTAAAGGTCCAATCACCCAGCGTCAGCTCAACCCCCAGGATCCCCTTTTCCCCGGACACGGCAAAGCCACGCACGGCTAGGCGTGGGAGGGAGCCGAAACTCCCCCGTTAGCTCGGGTCCGTGGTGTCGCTACACACCAAACGCCTACTTGCGCAGGCGCCCCTGCGGGGGAGAACAAGAGACGAAGATGTAGGGAGAGAGAGATAGGAAAAAGGCGACTGCCGATTTCCCCTGGGTGGGTCAGCCCAGGGGTGACGTCTACGTGAAGCCGGGGCCAAAGGGGTGTGTTGCCTCTGCCGGGGGGCCTTAAAGGTCCAATCACCCAGCGTCAGCTCAACCCCCAGGATCCCCTTTTCCCCGGACACGGCAAAGCCACGCACGGCTAGGCGTGGGAGGGAGCCGAAACTCCCCCGTTAGCTCGGGTCCGTGGTGTCGCTACACACCAAACGCCTACATGCGCAGGCGCCCCTGCGGGGAAAGAGCAAATGGTGACGAGTTTGTTTAAAAGTACCGCTCGAACAGCCACCGCCTCAAGGGATGTCTGGAGTGGTAAATGTGTACACGCTACTCCTTGGTTAACAATAATGGCTACGCCACCGGATGACGCCACAGCATCATCTCGGTCCTTTCGGTATATGACGTAAGCACGTAAAAAATTTGTATTGGAGGATTTTAGGTGTGTTTCCTGTACACACAGCACTTGAGGTGAGTGTTTGCATAAAAGCTCTTGGACGTCGTCGATGATGATGATGATATATGGTGTTTTTTGGCGCAAGGGCCATTTGTTGGCCAAAGAGCGCCATTTCATTTTACTAAAAATATGGACAATGATTGTGATAAGCGGCTGTATAAGGGCCATAAAATTCCTCGCAGTAAGGCGGGTAAGAACATACAAGTAATAAAATGATGACCATGCCGTGAAAGATGTGTGTGGTGTGAATGATGATGATGATGATATATGGTGTTTTTTGGCGCAAGGGCCATTTGTTGGCCAAAGAGCGCCATTTCATCTTACTAAAAATATGGACAATGATTGTGATAAGCGGCTGTATAAGGGCCATAAAATTCCTCGCGATAAGGCGGGTAAGAACATACAAGTAATAAAATGATGACCATGCCGTGAAAGATGTGTGTGGTGTGAATGATGACAAAAGTTGGTGATAATAAGACGATGGTGGATATGTATGGCATTAGCACAAGTGCCTCACTCGTTCATACCCTTGCGTCCAAGGGCCGTGAGGCATGTGCTTTCCTGTGTAGCCACCGCAGCAAAAACCTCTCAAGAGAGGTCGTGCTACGGTATGCCCGGGTATATGATATGAAAATTATGAATTTCCTTTAAAAACGCTAATAGTGATTTGTGACTAAAAAGCGGTTCCCTACCGACGAACATTGCAGGGTGTAAAGGTATATGTTGTCGGTAGGGTAATGGAAAGTGTTGTTTTCTTACAGTGTCCAATTCTTTGCACTCAATTAAAATGTGAAGAACTGTTAAAGCCTCACCACATTTATCACACAATGGTGGGTCCCCACCGGATAAAAGATGTGTGTGTGTCGTGTATGTGTGCCCTATCCTGAGTCTTGTTAGTGTTACCTCTGTTAGACGTGATTTTGATACTGGTGGCCAATGGCCAAGGTGTGGCTTGATAACGTGTAATTTGTTTTGTGTGTGTGTATCCCACTTGCTCTGCCAGTAGTTCCTGAGGTTTAGTTTGAGAGACGGCTTAAGATCAAGGGCCGGGATTGATATGGATGTAATGGCGGTCCTCTCATGGACGGATGCAGCGAGCTGATCCGCCCTCACGTTGCCTTGGATCTCACGGTGCCCTGGCACCCAGCACACTACAACATGTTGTTTGTGTGTGTAGAGTGTGCACAAAATGGAGTAAAGTGAGACAAGGACTGGGTTTTTTTGTTTTTTAAGACTGTGCAGAGCCGTTACCACACTGAGGGAGTCTGTGTAAATTACTGCTTTTTGTATTTGTAATTGTTTGATGTGTTTAGCTGCCACCAGTATCGCGTAAGCTTCCGCTGTGAAGATACTTGTACGTGGATGTAGAGGGCCAGCATCCGAAAAGGATGGGCCGACAGCAGCGTAGGACACAGAGGAGTTAGTCTTGGAGGCATCTGTGAAGAACTCAGGATGTGTGTATTTGTGTTGAAGTTCCAGAAAGTGTGTTCGGATATGGGCAATAGGTGCATGTTTTGTAACCTCTAGGAAAGACACATCGCAGTCTATAGTCTGCCACTGCCACGGTGGCGGGTATGCTACAGGAGCCATTAAACTGTGTTCGAGTGACACTCCAGTGTCCTCAGCTAGACCCTTCAGGCGAACTGAGAAGGGCTGCCTCATTGAAGGCCTATTTTGAAAAAGAATGGAGCTCGCCAAGTCATTAATAGTAGAGTATGAGGGGTGCCTCTTGTCTGCTTTCACCTTAAGGAAATATACAAAGGACATGTAGGTTCTTTGCAGATGAAGCGACCACTCATTTGACTCAACGTAAAGGCTTTCTACGGGGCTGGTGCGAAAAGCACCCGTAGAAAGGCGGATGCCCAGATGGTGCACGGGGTCCAGCATTTTCAAGGCACTTTGAGTGGCAGATTGATAGACAACGGCCCCATAATCTAAGCGGGTACGAATAAGGCTTCTATAGAGGTTCATGAGGCATTGCCTATCACTACCCCACGTAGTACGTGACAACACTTTTATAACATTCATGGCTTTTAAACATTTTGTTTTTAAATACTTTATGTGTGGTACGAAGGTCAACTTGTTGTCCAAGATTAAGCCTAGGAATTTATGCTCCGCATTCACAGACAGACGTTGGCCGTTCAGTTCAATGTCGGGTTCTGAGTGCATGCCTCTCTTTCGAGAGAACAAGACACACGTGCTTTTTCCTGGGTTCAGCCGGAATCCGTTTTCTTCTGCCCATTTGGAGACCTTGTTTAAACCTAACTGAACCTGTCGCTCACACATTGCTAGGTTGCATGACTTAAAGCCAAGCTGGACGTCATCGACATATGTGGAATAAAACATGTTGCGGGGGATGGACAGGTGCAAGGAATTCATTTTTATAATAAAAAGTGTACAACTAAGTACACCACCTTGCGGTACTCCCGTTTCTTGCACAAATATTTGGGAGAGAGTACTGCCCACACGGACGCGGAATTTCCGATTGGACAAGTAACTCTCGATTATGGAAAGCATTCTACCGCGCACACCCAGGTGAGACAAGTCTCTTAATATCCCAAAACGCCATGTTGTGTCGTAAGCCTTCTCGATATCGAGAAACACTGAGAGGAAGTATTGTTTGTGGACAAAAGCGTCTCGGATCTGTGCCTCGATACGCACTAGATGGTCGGTGGTGGATCTACCCTCCCGAAACCCACACTGAAATTGGTCGAGCAGATGGTGTGTTTCAAGGAAATGTAAAAGTCGGCGGTTTATCATTTTTTCAAAAAGTTTACAAACGCAGCTGGTTAGTGCAATGGGCCTGTAACTTGAAACTGAGGAAGGGTCCTTGCCCTGTTTCAAAATAGGGATAACAATAGCCTCTTTCCAAGAAGCAGGGATGATACCTGAAAGCCAGATAGCATTGTATAGAGAGAGTAAAGTTTTTCGCGTTTCGAGCGGCAAGTTTTTCAACATTTCATATGTGACACGGTCGTAGCCTGGAGCGGAATTATTGCAAGAGTTTAGTGATGTTTGTAGCTCAGCTAAGTTGAAAGGTTGGTTGTATTCCTCGTAATTTGTGCACTTGGATTCTAGTTTCTGCTTTTCTATCTTTGCTTTGTGTCTTTGGAAAGCTTCAGTGTAGTGTGACGAGCTAGACACCTGCTCGTAGTGTGCACCGAGGAAGTTCGCTTGATCTTCCAGGCTATCACCTTGTGTGTTTACGAGTGGGACTGAGTGTACTTGTCTTCCTGCTACCCTACGAACCATGTTCCAGACTTTAGCCTCTTGTGTATATGAATTTATCCCTGATAAAAACTTGTGCCAGCTTTCTTTTCTGGCCTGCCGACGCGTTCTCCTGCCTCGAGATTTTATTTTTCTAAAGCTCTCAAGGTTTTCCGCTGTCGGCGAGTTCCGCAGCAACCTCCATGCCCTGTTCTGTTCCTTTCGCGCATTCTGGCACTCAGTGTTCCACCACGGAACGTGTCGTTTGCCGGGCAGTCCAGATGTTTGTGGAATGCACTTGTTTGCTGCGTCAGTAAGAAAAGCCGTGAAGTACTGCACAGCTTCATCTATGCCTAACCCGCATATGTCAGTCCAATTTAGGTGAGTAAGCTTTTGAAATCGTTCCCAGTTGGCTTTGTTTACCAGCCATTTGGGAACATGTGGAGGACATTCATTTGTTATTGGTGTACTCAAAACTAAAGGGAAATGGTCACTTCCGTATGGATTATTTATGACTTTCCACTGAAGTAATGGTACAAGTGAAGGAGATGCGATACTGAGGTCTATGGAAGAGTAAGTTTTGTTGGCAAGGTTATAGTATGTTGCCTCTTTCCTATTCAACAGACAAGCACCCGATGAAAGGAGGAATTTTTCAATGAGACGACCTCGGGCATCACAGCGAGAGTCACCCCACAGACCATTATGTGCGTTCAGGTCCCCAAGGACCAGATAAGGTTCAGGTAGTTCGTCGATTAAAGACTGGAATTGAAGTTTTTCAAGACGGTGGTGCGGAGGTATGTACAAAGAGCAAACAGTGACAAGTTTGTTTAGAATAACTGCTCGGACAGCCACCGCCTCGAGGGAAGTTTGAAGGGGTAATTGTGTGCATGCTATACCTTGACTTACTATAACCGCTACACCACCGGATGGTAGCATGGCATCATCTCTATCCTTTCGGAAGATTATATAGTTACGTAAAAAGTTTGTGTTAGTTCGTTTTAAGTGTGTCTCCTGTACACACAGCACTCTTGGATTGTGTTCATGGAGGAGTTCTTGTAAGTCATCGAGGTTTCGAAGAAGGCCTCGGATGTTCCACTGTAATATTTCTGTCTGCATATTTAAACAAGAGAGATGCTGCTGTGTGTACAAAGAGTATCCTGTGTTGGAGTGAGGTCAATAATTCAGGTGGCAGGACGGTCGTCCGGCCCCGTTATTGGTTTTTTATTTTTCTTAACGCGCTCCAAGGAGGCGCGCCGCTCTTTTGGTACCAAGGGTACCGTTGTATCCATTGCCTCCGCAGAGGCACTGGTTGCCCGCACATGCGAGCTGGTGGTTCGGATTTTAGGCCTCGCCTGGTGTGGGGAGGCCTTGAGACCAGAGGACCCTGGAGTCTCCGGCCTCAATTCGCTAGGCGGCGGAGTAGACTGAACTACTACCGCCTTGGGGGCAGGTGCCACAGCCGTCGGCTCGCTCTGCGCTGGCCGAAGGAGTGACGAGGGCTGCTGCGGCGTTGCCCCCTGACGCGCCGCATCAGCATATGTAGCGCCATAAAATGGCGACACTCTTCGTCTTGCTTCCTTAAATGTAATATTTTCTTTAATTTTCAATGTGATAATTTCTTTTTCTTTTTTTCCAAAATGAGCAAGACCGTGAGTATGCGGCATGATTTCCGCCACAGTTCACACAGTGTGATGGTTCTTCGCAATTGTCAGAGTTGTGGCCTGACACTCCACATTGTGCACAAGTTTGATGATATATGGCGTTTTTTGGCGCAAGGGCCATTTGATGGCCAAAGAGCGCCAGTTCATGGGACAAGGAATGTGGACGATGATTGTGATTAGCGGCTGTATAAGGGCCATAAAATTCCTCGCGGTAAGGCGGGTAAAAACATACAAGTAGTAAAATCATGACCATGCCGTGAAAGGTGTGTGGTGTGAATAGGTGATGAAAGTTGGTGATAATAAAAGACGATGGTGGATATGTATGGCATTAGCACAAGTGCCTCACCCGTTCATGCCCTTGCGTCCAAGGGCGGTGAGGCAAGTGCTTTCTTGTGTAGCCACCGCAGCGAAAACCTCTCAGGAGAGGTCGTGCTACGGAATGCCGGGGAATATGATATGAAAACTATGAATTTCTCTTAAAAACGCGAATAATGACTTATGACTAAAAAGCGGTTCCCTACCGACGAACATTGCAGGGTGTAAAGGTATATGTTGTCGGTAGGGTAACGGAAAGTGTTGTTTTCTTAGAGCGTCCAATTGTTTGCACTGAATTAAAATGTGAAGGACTGTTAATCCTTCACCACATCTGTCACACAATGGTGGATCCCCACCGGACAAAAGATGTGTGTGTGTCGTGTATGTGTGTCCTATCCTGAGTCTTGTAAGTATTACCTCTGTATGACGCGATTTCGATACGGGCAGCCAATGACCAAGGTGTGGCTTAACAATGTGTAGTTTGTTTTGTGTTTGTGTATCCCACTTGCTCTGCCAGTAGTCCCTGAGGTTTAGTTTGAGAGACGGCTTAAGATCACAGGCCGGGATTGATATGGATGTAATGGCGGTGCTCTCATGGACGGATGCAGCGAGCTGATCCGCCCTCACGTTGCCTTGGATCTCACGGTGCCCTGGCACCCAGCACACTACAACATGTTGTTTGAGTGTGTATAGTGTGCATAAAATGGAGTAAAGTGAGACAAGGACTGGGTTTTTGTGTTTTTTAAGAGTGTGCAGAGCCGTTACTACACTGAGGGAGTCTGTATAAATTACTGCTTTTTGTATTTGTAATTGCTTGATGTGTTTAGCCGCCACAAGTATCGCGTAGGCTTCCGCTGTGAAGATACTTGTGCCTGGATGTAGAGGGCCAGCATCCGAAAAGGATGGGCCGACAGCAGCGTAGGACACAGAGGAGTTAGACTTGGAGGCATCTGTAAAGAACTCAGGACGTGTGTATTTGTGTTGAAGTTCCAGGAAGTATGTTCGGATATGGGCAATAGGCGCATGTTTTGTAACTTCAAGAAAGGACACATCACAGTCTATAGTCTGCCATTGCCACGGTGGCAGATATGCTACAGGAGCCATTAAACTATGTTCAAGTGAGACTCCAGTTTCCTCAGCTAAACTTTTCAGGCGAACTGCGAAGGGCTGCCTCATCGAAGGCCTGTTTTGGAAAAGAATGGAGCTCGACAAGTCATTAATAGTAGAGTAT
This sequence comes from Rhipicephalus microplus, assembly GCF_043290135.1. Taxonomy (NCBI): domain Eukaryota; kingdom Metazoa; phylum Arthropoda; class Arachnida; order Ixodida; family Ixodidae; genus Rhipicephalus; species Rhipicephalus microplus. Next base: position 82,170,762 of record NC_134705.1, on the reverse strand, counting down.
GAGGGGTGCCTCTTGTCTGCCTTCACCTTAAGGAAATATACAAAGGACATGTAGGTTCTTTGCAGATGAAGCGACCACTCATTTGACTCAACGTAAAGGCTTTCTACGGGGCTGGTGCGAAAAGCACCCGTAGAAAGGCGGATGCCCGAATGGTGCACGGGATCCAGCATCTTCAAAGCACTTTGAGTCGCTGACTGATAAATAATGGCCCCATAATCTAAGCGGGTGCGAATAAGGCTTCTATACAGGTTCATGAGGCATTTCCTGTCACTACCCCACGTAGTACGTGACAACACTTTTATAACATTCATGGCTTTTAAACATTTTGTTTTTAAATACTTTATGTGGGGTACGAAGCTCAACTTGTTGTCCAAGATTAAGCCTAAGAATTTATGCTCAGATTTGACGGACAGTTGTTGCCCGTTCAGTTGAATGTCGGGCTCCGAGTGCATGCCTCTCTTTCGAGAGAACAAGACACACGTGCTTTTTTGTGGGTTAAGTCGAAATCCGTTTTCATCTGCCCATTTGGAGACCTTATTTAAACCCAGCTGCACCTGCCGCTCACACATGGCCAAGTTGCATGACTTGAAGCCAAGCTGGACGTCGTCGACATATGTACAATAGAACATATTGCAGGGAATGGACAAGTGCAAAGAATTCATTTTAATAATAAAAAGTGTGCAACTAAGCACACCACCTTGTGGCACGCCTGTTTCCTGGACAAATGTTTGGGAGAGCACACTGCCCAGACGGACACGGAATGTCCGGTTTGACAGGTAACTTTCGATTATATGAAACATTCTTCCGCGCACACCAAGGTGGGACAGGTCTTTTAGAATTCCGAAACGCCATGTTGTATCATAAGCCTTTTCGATATCGAGGAACACAGAGAGAAAATATTGTTTATGGACGAAGGCGTCTCTGATCTGTGCCTCGATACGAACAAGGTGGTCTGTGGTGGATCTACTTTCTCGAAACCCGCACTGAAATGGGTCGAGCAAATTATTTGTTTCAAGGAAATGTACAAGTCGGCAGTTTATCATTTTTTCGAAGACTTTGCACAAGCAGCTTGTAAGTGCTATAGGCCTATAACTCGAGGGTAAAGAAGGGTCCTTGCCCTCTTTCAAAATGGGAATAACAATAGCCTCTTTCCAGGAGGTAGGAATAGTGCCAGAAGACCAAATAGCATTGTACAAACAAAGTAAGGTTTTTCGGGTTTCGTTTGGTAGGTTTTTTAACATTTCATACATCACACGGTCAGAACCTGGGGCAGAAGTACTGCAGGAGTTTAGAGATGTTCGGAGCTCAGCTAGACTGAAAGCTTGGTTATATGCCTCGTATGTGGTGGATTTGTGTTCGAGTTTTTGCTTTTCGATTCTTGTTCTGTATTTTTGGAAGGTGTCAGTATAGTGGGATGAGCTGGATACCTGTTCGAAGTGTGCACCGAGGAAGTTTGCCTGATCTTCCAAGGTATCACCCTGAGTGTTTACGAGTGGAAGTGTGTGTACTTGTTTCCCTGCTATTCTACCGACCATGCTCCACACTTTAGCCTCCTGTGTGTATGAATTAACCCCTGATAAAAACTTCTGCCAGCTTTCTCTTCTGGCCTGCCGACGCGTTCTCCTGCCTTGAGACTTTATTTTTTTGAAGGTTTCAAGATTTTCGGCTGTCGGTGAGTTCCGAAGCAGCCTCCAAGCTCTGTTTTGCTGTTTGCGCGCGTTTCGGCATTCAGAATTCCACCATGGCACACATCGTTTTCCAGGGTGTCCATTTGTTTGTGGGATGCATTTTGTTGCAGCATCAATCAAAAACGTTGTGAAGTAGTTCACAGCAACATCAATGTTCAAAGTACAGATGTCATTCCAACCTAGACAAGCGATAGTATGAAACTGTTCCCAGTCGGCTCTGTTTATGAGCCACTTGGGAACACGTGGTGGACACTCAGTTACTGTCGTTGTGCTCAAAACTACGGGGAAGTGGTCACTTCCGTACAGATTACTGACGACTTTCCACTGGAGTAGAGGCACAAGAGATGGAGATACTATGCTCAGGTCTATGGAGGAGTAGGTGTTATTAGCGAGGTTATAATAGGTTGGTTCTTTTCGATTTAGAAGACAAGCGCTCGACGAGATAAGGAACTGTTCGATCAGTCGACCTCGCGCGTCATACCGAGAGTCACCCCATAACCTGCTATGTGCATTAAAGTCTCCAAGGAGAACATAAGGCTCCGGAAGTTCATCAATTAGAGAGTGTAAATCGCGTTTTTGGAGCTGATAGCTAGGAGGAATGTAAATACTGCAGATTGTAATCAGTTTATCAAAAAGAACCACTCGAACAGCCACTGCCTCAAGGGGTGTTTGGAGTTGTAAGTGTGTGCATGCTATTCCTTGATTCACTATGATCGCAACACCTCCGGATGATGTCATAGCATCAACACGGTCTTTTCGGAAAATAACATATTTACGAAGAAAATTTGCGTGTTTTAAATTAAGGTGTGTTTCTTGTACACACAGCACTTTTGGCGAGTGTTCATGTAAAAGTTCTTGGATGTCGTCAAGGTTTCTAAGAAGGCCCCTGACGTTCCATTGTATAATTTGAGTGTTCATGGTGAATGTGAAATAGTGCTGTGTGTACGAAAAGCGAGTGGCTGTTTAGACGGGGAGTTTGAGTTCACTTAACAGGGCCATCACCAGGCCCTGTTATTTGCTTTTTTGTTTTCTTGGCGCGCTCCAAGGAGCCACGCCGCTCTTTCGGCACCAAGGGTGCCGACGTATCCATTGCCTCCTCGGAGGCACTGGATGCCCGCACGTGCGGGGTGTTAGTTTGGATTTTGGGCCTCGCCTGGTGAGGGGAGGCCTTGAGACCCGAAGACTCTGGAGTCTCCGGTCTCTGTTTGGGAATAGGCGGTGTAGCCTGGGCTACAGCCGCCTTGGGGGCAGGTGCCACAGCCGACGGCTCGCTCTGCGCAGGCCGAAGGGGTGGCGAGGGCTGGTGCGGCGTTGCCCCCTGACGCGCCGCATCAGCATATGTTGCGCCGTAAAATGGCGACACTCTTCGTCTTGCTTCTTTAAATGTGATGTTTTCTTTGACTTTAAGAGTGATTATTTCCTTTTCTTTCTTCCAGTTAGGACACGAACGCGAATATGCGGCGTGTTCTCCGTCACAATTCACGCAGTGAGGCGTAGTAACACAGTTATCAGATGGGTGGCCGTGGCTACCACATCTTGCACAAGTTTCCTGACCCCGGCAGTTCTGCGATCCATGACCAAATCGTTGACATTTATAACACCGTCTTGGATTGGGAATGTAGGGACGGACAGAGAGTTTGATGTAGCCTGTGTCTATAGATGAAGGCAGTGTGCTAGATGCAAAAGTGAGTATTATATGTTTCGTAGGTATTTCTTTGTTGTCGCGTCTGATGACGATTCGTTTCACATCCGTGACATTTTGCTCTTTCCACCCTTCAAGCAGTTCCTGTTCAGACATTTCAAGAAGGTCTGCTTCTGAAACAACTCCGCGTGAGGTGTTCATTGATCTATGAGGTGAAACAGATACTGGGATGTTACCAAATGCTACGAGACTGCCAATTTTTTCATAGTGGTGTTTTTCCGGCAGCTCAAGGAGAAGGTCTCCGCTAGCCATTTTTGTAACCTTGTATCCTGGGCCAAAGACCTCAGTCAGAGATTTAGCAACAAGAAATGGAGATATGACTCTGGCTTGTTTTGTTGGGTTTTCGCTGTGCACAACATGGAATTTGGGGAAACATTGTCTGGGTTGGCTGAAAATTGAGATGTCATCGGTGCGTCCCCTCTTAGGCGGAGGACGATCTAGTAGACGGGGAAATGCAGGTGTTCCCATAGTAGTGTAGTTTTTTTTCGGCAGCAATGGCGACCACCCACCATGGAGTCCAACCAGGGGACGCTGAAGCACTTAATAGCATAAGGCTGCAGACGCCAGCCGTACATTGCCACTATAACCAATCATGATGATGTTTGATGTTTTATGGCGCAAGGGCCATTTCACGGCCAAAGAGCGCCAGTTCATCTTACTAAAATTATGGACAATGATTGTGATAAGCGGCTGTATAAGGGCCATAAAATTCCTCGCAGTAAGGCGGGTAAAAACATACAAGTAATAAAATCATGACCATGCGGTGAAAGGTGTGTGTGATGTGAATAGATGACAAAAGTTGGTGATAATAAAAGACGATGGTGCATATGTATGGCATTAGCACAAGTGCCTCACTCGTTCATACCCTTGCGTCCAAGGGCCGTGAGGCATGTGCTTTCTTGTGTAGCCACCGCAGCAAAAACCTCTCTGGAGAGGTCATGCTACGGTATGCCCGGGTATATGACATGAAAGCTATGAATTTCTTTTAAAAACGCTAGCAATGATTTATAACTAAAAAGCGGTTCCCTACCGACAAACATTGCAGGGTGTAAAGGATGATGATGATGATGATGATGATGGTAGATTTTAGTGGCGCAAGGGCAACTCAGGCCAAAGAGCGCCAAACACACGGTTTTTGGTCGGTTTGATCATAAAAAGTCTACTCAGGGTGGCAAGAGTAAAAGAGTAGTGTATAGAACTTAAACTTAGGTGTAGTGACTATGTGTGATGGGTTTAAAACGGGCTACGCTTATGGGTTTTACAAAGTCATGCCGTGTCGTCAACAGTCCTTGTCAAGACAAGGAGTGCGTGCTGCATGACATTTGATAAAAAAAGTCTCAGCGGTTCCCTCAGGATTGAGAGGAGGCTGAGATTAGTGAGAATATGTTATGGAATGTAGGAAGCCTACACTAGCTAAAAACTTTAGGACTACTTTTGGGGGAAACAAGGGATCGTCTCCAAGAAAAAATTGTGGATGAGGCGGAATGTGACATTTGTACAGCTTTGAAAAGTGACACAGTCTTTCTTGTTCGAGGTACGGACAGGTAATTAGAACGTGAACGACAGACAGCTCATCACCACATTTTGCACAATGTGGTGCTGGAGAGTTCTTTAAAAGGTGCGAGTGTGTTGCATGTGTATGACCGATCCTGAGTCTGCACAGTGCAACCTCTTGGTGCCTGTTACGTTTTTCAGTCAGATATCTTCCTATTCTTGGCTTTACTAAGTGCAGTTTGTTTGCGTTTGCTGCGTTCCATTCTTCTTGCCATTGTCTACGCATTCGGGATATGATGAGTAGCCTCAGGTCCTCATACGGGATGGTGTCTACGTCAACTGATGGGCGGAGTGCTGCTGACTTCGCAAGTTTGTCTGCTATCTCATTGCCAGCAATGTTGCAGTGTCCCGGAATCCAGCATAGCGTGATTTTGAGCTTAGATTTGCGGGCTGACATGATGCATTTTCGAAGTGTATTAGTAACTGGGTTCTTGAGTATCTTAGTGGAGGACAGCGCAGTCACAGCACTGAGAGAATCTGTGTATATGATTGAGGCTGGCTCTTTCTCCTTTAAAATGTGCGTTACAGCTAAAAGTATGCCATTGCATTCTGCAGTAAATATACTGGTATGTTCGTTCAGTGTTCTAGATTCAGAGAAAGCGGGACCGTGTGCCGCACATGCGACTGCGGAGGACTTGGAGGCATCAGTATAATATTCAGCACACCTGTATTTGGCCTGCAGGAACTTGAAGTGTTGATCGATTGCTACTGGGTGGCCATTTTTTCCTACCTCTAGGAATGACAAATCACAATCGATAGCCTGCATTTCCCATGGCACAACAGTGTCCTTGTGAGAGGTTAGTTGAAGATTGGAGACCGGTATGTGCATATTTCCAAGGTGTGAGGCCACTCTGAGGGAATACGGTGGCGTAGCTGATGGTCGCCTCGAAAACAGGAGGGCGTTCGATGTATCCTGCAATAGCGCGCGAGCTGGGTGGTCGACATGGGACAGCACCTTGGTGGCATACGTGACACTTGTAAACTGACGTCGCCGTTCTAGTGACCACCGGTCTGTCTCAACATACAGGCTGGCTGTCGGGCTGGTTCGGAAAGCACCGCTGGCCAGCCGGAGCCCAAGGTGGTGCACTGGGTCAAGCATCTTCAATGCAGATCTTGAAGCTGACTCGTAAACTACGGAGCCGTAATCGATGCGCGATAGCACTACACTGTTGAGAAGGTTGAGTAGACAGTCACGGTCTGTGCCCCATGACTGATGCGAGAGAATCTTGAGCAGGTTTAAGGCTTTCAGGCACTTAAGTCGTAGCTGTTTGATATGTGTAACAAAGCTGAGCTTTTCATCAACCACAACACCTAGAAATTTGTGATCTTTTTTGGTAGTTATGGTTTGTCCATTAATTGAAATGTTGGGGGGTGGCCTTATGCCACGTAGTTTTGAGAAGAGTACGCAAACAGTTTTGTCACAGTTAAACTTAAACCCATTTTTGTCTGCCCAGCTTGACAGCTTGTTTACTGCCAACTGAATCTGACGTTCACACGTGGCTATGTTGCATGATTTGAAGCTGATCTGAATGTCATCCACATATACAGAGTAGGAGATTGTTTTAGGCAGTATGGTGTTTATGGAGTTCATTTTTACGATGAATAGTGTGCAGCTAAGAACACCGCCCTGGGGTACGCCATTCTCTTGCGTAAACCACTTCGATAAGGCATTACCAACACGAACCACAAATGTACGGTCAGAAAGGTAGCTTTCAATAGTATTCAGCATATTTCCTGACACTCCAAAACATCGCAGGTCACGGAGAATGCCATAACGCCATGTCGTGTCGTAAGCCTTTTCCAAGTCAAAAAATACAGATAGGCAGTGTTGTTTATGAATGAAGGCATCTCTGACATAGGATTCAAATGCTACCAGTTGGTCAGTTGTCGACCGGCCAGACCTGAATCCAGCTTGATGACGATCAAGGAGGCCATTGTATTCAAGGTAATACATAAGGCGGCGATTCACCATTTTTTCGAACACCTTGCCCAAACAGCTGGTCAGCGCTATAGGCCTGTAACTAGCAGCAAGTGTGGCTTCTTTTCCTTGTTTAAGAATGGGTATGATAACTGCCTTTTTCCAGGTCATGGGCAGACGCCCAGAGGACCATACATTGTTGAAAAGAATGAGGATGACGTCAAGCGTTTCTTCGTGTAGGTGTTTGAGCATGCCGTAAGTAATCCTGTCCGAGCCCGCTGCTGAGCTGCCGCACTTTGCCAGTGCTGCCTTTAGTTCACCTATAGTAAAGGGGGCATTGTACCCTCCTGCCGATGGCCTGTCATCACGAATAGGTTTACGTTCCTCGGCAAGTTTGTATCGCCTAAAGGAATCTGTATAATGTGAAGAGCTGAAAATATACTCGAAGTGTTGGCCTAAGGCATCTGCCTGGTGTTCCAGTGTATCACCAGCAACACTAACAAGGGGCAACGGATGAGTGCTGTACCCTTGGAGTGCTCTTACTCTGTTATACACCTTATGCGTGTCAGTGTAAGAGTTCACCGATGAGAGGAAGGATTGCCAGCTCTGTCGTTTAGATTCTCGTCGGACACGTCTACCGTTTGCTTTTGCACGCTTAAAATTCACCAAGTTTTCGACTGTAGGATACCTGCGGAATTTCGACCATGCTTTGTTTTGATTGTCACGAGCATTTTTGCACTCAGAGTTCCACCAAGGTCGTCTTTTGTTCCGTGTATTGTTAGATGTATGTGGGATAGATTGCTCTGCGGCCTGTATAATGTGCAGTGTGACCAACGCTTCAGATTCATCGATGCCTAGGGTTTCAATTGATGAGCGCGATAGTTTTGAGAGTTTTCGGAATTTCGTCCAGTTCGCACCCTGTTCTCGAAACCTGGTTACATTCACAGTCATTGTACTCGTATTTTCTTTGTATTTTACACAAACAGGAAAATGATCACTTCCATAGAGGTTATGAATTACAGCCCACTCAGTGGTTGCCAAGAGTGAAGGAGATCCGATAGCAAGATCTATTGCTGTGTATGAGTTGTGCGCTGCATTAAAATATGTTGGCTCTTTTTTGTTAAATATACAGGAGCCGGAGGACAACAGAAAGTTTTCAATTAAGGAGCCTCGAGAATCTGTTCTTCTACATCCCCATAAAGGGTGGTGCGCGTTAAAATCTCCGACCAACAGAAATGGATGCGGAAGCTGATCGATGAGTGCTTCAAATTCTTTAGTAGAAAGTTGGTAGTCTGGAGGGATGTATAGTGAACACACTGTTGTTACTCGTCCAAAAATTAGAGTTCGTATTGCCACTGCTTCTAAGCCGGTGACCAGAGTGAGGCTTTGAGACGGAACTGCTTTTTGCACCACGATAGCGACACCACCAGATGAATGTGTAGTGCCCTGTCTGTCCTTTCGGTATACCACATATCTTTTCAAAAAGCTAGTGTGTGTAGGTTTTAGGTGTGTTTCCTGTAAGCAAAGTATGTTTGGTTGGTGTTGTGCAAATATTTCATAGATGTCGTCTAAGTTCTTAAGTAAGCCTCGGCAGTTCCATTGGATAATATTTTCGGCAGCCATTTTTATGAATGAGGAAAAGAGCGTCACTTATTCATACTTCGCTGCCTCTATTAGGAGGCTTCACTGGCGGGTGTCTTTTCCCTCTGAGGCGATCGATGGAGCCCCGCCTCTTTTGGGGGGATTCCGTCAGCATCTTAGACGCTGAGGATCCTGGTGTCACTTCCATTGCCTCCGGTAGACCGGAAGAAGCTAGTGGAGGTTTGTCAGAAGAGACAGGTGTCTCAGTTGTCTTTGTGGTCCCTGGGGTCTGATGAAGTTCGACCTCCGGGACGTGAGAGGTTGGCGCAGCCTGTGGCTGCTTGGTGGGGGGCAAAGATGTGCACGCATCAGCAAAGCTGTATTGCGTGCCCACCGTCACTAGACGCCGCCCGGCCCCCCGGCGCGCTGCGTCAGCGTACGTCCTTCCGGAGAAGAGCGACACCTTCTTCCGGGCTTCAGAGAATGTGATGTTTTCCATTACTTTTGTCTGGATAATTTCCTTTTCCTTTTTGAAAATATCACATGTTCGCGAGTACGCTGCGTGCGGCCCGTGACAGTTAGGGCACTCTGTTTGCGTGGAAGTACAGCTCTCTGTTGGGTGCTCATGATCACCACATTTTGCACAAGTTTGTTTTCCGCGACAGGTATTCGACCCATGTCCATATTTCTGGCATTTGTAGCACCTTCTAGGGTTGGGTATGTAGGGGCGGACTTTGCAGTGAAGGAACGCAGCTTTCACGGATTCTGGCAGGGTGGAACGGTTGAATGTTAGTACTATATGAGGCGTCACCACTTCTTCATTGTTTCGCCTGATGGTTATCCGACGAATGGCTACTACGCCTTGCTCTCGAAAGCCTTCAAGAAGGTCAGCTTCAGTTTCTCGCATCAGATCACGTTGTGAAATGACGCCTTGAACAGTGTTAAGGCTGCGATGGGGGGTGATAGACACGTCCAGGTGGGCGAACTGCTTCTGTTTAAGGAGAGTGTCTGCATGCTGTTTCTGGCTTACTTCAACAAGAAGATCACCGGATGACAGTTTCTTTGCGTCGTACTTTTTGCCTATTAGGTTAGCAAGGGTTTTAGCTATCAGGAAAACCGACAGTCCTGCCACTGAGACGTTATCTGCCAGAGAGTGTATGACTAAATAGCGTGGGAAGTGGTCACAATTGCTTCCAGTTCGTTTGGAGTTTTCATCGGTGCGGTTCCTTTTCAGGGACCGATCATTGTAAGGAGGGAAAGTTTTTGCCATGTGATGCATTTCATGTTCGGCGGCGATGGTGACCACCCACCACCGAGCCCAACAGGGGGACGCTACAAGGTAGAACACTTGAAGGCGCCAGTCATACATCGCCGCTATAACCAGATATAACTACCCAAGGTTGGGTAACTACACAAGGTTAACCCTTGCCGCCAGGAAATTTGGAAGTAAACAGAAGAGAGTAGAAGACAGGACAGATAAATAGTGAGAGATAAAGACGAAGATGTAGGGAGAGAGAGAGACAGGAAAAGGCGACTGCCGATTTCCCCTGGGTGGGTCAGCCCAGGGGTGCCGTCTACGTGAAGCCGGGGCCAAAGGGGTGTGTTGCCTCTGCCAGGGGGCCTTAAAGGTCCAATCACCCAGCGTCAGCTCAACCCCCAGGATCCCCTTTTCCCCGGGCACGGCAAAGCCACGCACGGCTAGGCGTGGGAGGGAGTAGAAACTCCCCCGTTAGCTCGGGTCCGTGGTGTCGCTACACACCAAACGCCTACTTGCGCAGGCGCCCCTGCGGGGCAGGGTGTAAAGGTATATGTTGTCGGTAGGGTAATGGAAAGTGTTGTTTTCTTACAGTGTCCAATTGTTTGCACTCAATTAAAATGTGAAGGACTGTCAATGCTTCACCACATCTGTCACACAATGGTGGATCGCCACCGGACAAAAGGTGTGTGTGTGTCGTGTATGTGTGTCCTATCCTGAGTCTCGTTAGTATCACCTCTGTATAACGCGATTTCGATACGGGCGGCCAATGACCAAGGTGTGGCTTAATAACGTGTAGTTTGTTTTGTGTGTGTGTATCCCACTTGCTCTGCCAGTATACTCTGAGGTTTCGTTTGAGGGATGGTTTAAGATCGAGGGCCGGGATTGATATTGGTGTAGGGGCAGTGCTTTTGTGCACGAATGCAGCGAGCTGATCCGCCCTCACGTTGCCTTGAATCTCACGGTGCCCTGGCACCCAGCACACTACAACATGTTGTTTGAGTGTGTAAAGTGTGCATAAAATAGAGTAAAGTGAGACAAGGACTGGGTTTTTTTGTTTTTTACGACTGTGCAGAGCCGTTACCACACTTAGGGAGTCTGTATAAATTACTGCTTTTTGTATTTGTAATTGTTTGATGTGTTTAGCTGCCACAAGTATCGCGTACGCTTCCGCTGTGAAGATACTTGTGCGTGGATGTAGTGGACCAGCATCCGAAAAGGATGGGCCTACAGCAGCGTAGGACACAGAGGAGTTAGTCTTGGAGGCATCTGTGAAGAACTCAGGACATGTGTATTTGTGTTGAAGTTCCAAAAAGTATGTTCGGATATGGGCAACAGGTGCATGTTTTGTAACTTCTAGGAAAGACACATCGCAGTCTATAGTCTGCCATTGCCACGGTGGCGGATATGCTACAGGAGCCATTAAACTGTGTTCTAGTGAGATTCCAGTTTCCTCAGCTAGACTCTTCAGGCGAATAGAGAAGGGCTGCCTCATCGAAGGCCTGTTTTGAAACAAAATTGAGCTCGACAAATCATTAATAGTAGAGTATGAGGGGTGCTTCTTGTCTGCTTTCACCTTAAGGTAATAAACAAAGGACATGTAAGTTCTCTGCAGATGAAGCGACCACTCATTTGACTCAACATAAAGGCTTTCTACGGGGCTGGTGCGAAAAGCACCCGTAGAAAGGCGGATGCCCAAATGGTGCACGGGGTCCAGCATCTTCAAAGCACTTTGAGTCGCAGACTGATAAACAACAGCCCCATAATCTAAGCGGGTGCGAATGAGGCTTCTATATAGGTTCATGAGACATTGCCTGTCACTACCCCACCTAGTACGTGACAACACTTTTAAAACATTCATGGCTTTTAAACATTTTGTTTTTAGATACTTGATGTGCGGTACGAAGGTCAACTTGTTGTCCAAGATTAATCCTAGGAATTTATGCTCCGTATTAACAGACAGACGCTGACCGTTCAGTTCAATGTCGGGTTCTGAGTGCATGCCTCTCTTTCTGGAGAACAGGACACACGTGCTTTTTTGTGGGTTCAGTCGGAATCCGTTTTCCTCTGCCCATTTTGAGAGCTTGTTTAAACCTAACTGAACCTGCCGCTCACACATTGCCAGATTGCAAGACCTAAAGCCAAACTGGACGTCATCCACATATGTACAATAAAACATATTGCGAGGGATGGTCAAGCGCAAGGAATTCATTTTTATGAGAAAAAGTGTGCAGCTAAGTACACCACCTTGTGGAACGCCTGTTTCCTGGACAAATGTTTGAGAATGAACCGTGCCCACTCGGACACGGAATGTCCGGTTTGACAGGTAACTTTTGATTATATGAAACATTCTTCCGCGCACGCCAAGGTTGGATAGGTCTCTTAGAATTCCAAAACGCCATGTTGTATCATAAGCCTTTTCGATATCGAGGAACACGGAGAGAAAATATTGTTTATGGACGAAGGCATCTCTGATCTGTGCCTCCATACGAACAAGGTGGTCTGTCGTGGATCTACTCTCTCGAAACCCGCACTGAAATGGGTCGAGCAAATTGTTTGTTTCAAGAAAGTGTACAAGTCGGCAGTTTATCATTTTTTCGAAGACTTTGCACAAGCAGCTTGTAAGTGTAATAGGCCTATAACTCGAAGCTAAAGAAGGGTCCCTGCCCTCTTTCAAAATGGGAATAACAATAGCCTCTTGATGATGTTTGAAGTTTTGTGGCGCAAGGGCCGTTTCACGGCCAAAGAGCGCCAGTTCATGTTACTAAGAATATGGACAATGATTGTGATAAGCGGCTGTATAAAGGCCATAAAATTCCTCGCGGTAAGGCGGGTAAAAACATACAAGTAATAAAATCATGACCATGCCGTGAAAGGTGTGTGTGGTGAGGATAGATGACAAGAGTTGGTGATTATAAAAAGCGATGGTGGATATGAATGGCATTAGCACAAGTGCCTCACTCGTTCATACCCTTGCGTCCAAGGGCCGTGAGGCAAGTGCTTTCTTGTGTAACCGCCGCAGCGAAAACCTCTCTAGAGAGGTCGTGCTACGGAATGCCCGGGTGTATGATATGAAATTTATTAATTTCTTTTAAAAACGCTAACAGTGATTTATGACTAAAAAGCGGTTCCCTACCGACGAACATTGCAGGGTGTAAAGGTATATGCTGTCGGTAGGGAAATGGAAAATGTCGTTTTCTTAGAGTTTCTAAGTGTTTGCACTGGATTAATATGTGAAGGACTGTCAATGCCTCTCCACATCTGTCACACAATGGTGGATCACCACCGGACAAAAGATGCTTGTGTGTCATGTATATGTGTCCTATCCTGAGTCTTGTTAGTGTTACCTCTGTTAGACGTGATTTTGATACTGGTGGCCAATGGCCAAGGTGCGGCTTGATAACGTGTAGTTTGTTTTGTGTGTGTGTATCCCACTTGCTCTGCCAGTAGTCCCTGAGTTTTCGTTTGAGACACGGCTTAAGATCAAGGGCCGGGATTGATGTCGGTGTAATGGCAGTGCTTTCGTGGGCGGATGCAGCAAGCTGATCCGCCATCACGTTGCCTTGAATCTCACGGTGCCCTGGCACCCAGCACACAACAACATGTCTGTTGAGTGTGTGGAGGGTGCATAAAATGGAGTAAAGTGAAACGAGGACAGGGTTTTTTTGTTTTTTAAGACTGTGCAGAGCCGTTACCACACTGAGGGAGTCTGTATAAATTACTGCTTTTTGTATTTGTGATTGTTTGATGTGTTTAGCTGCCACAAGTATCGCGTAAGCTTCCGCTGTGAAGATACTTGTGCCTGGATGTAGAGGGCCAGCATCCGAAAAGGAAGGGCCAACAGCAGCGTAGGACACAGAGGAGTTAGACTTAGAGGCATCTGTAAAAAACTCAGGACGTGTGTATTTGTGTTGAAGTTCCAAGAAGTATGTTCGAATATGGGCAATAGGCGCATGTTTAGTAACTTCTAAAAAAGACACATCGCAATCTATAGTCTGCCACTGCCACGGTGGCGGGTATGCTACAGGAGCCATTAAACTGTGTTCGAGTGACACTCCAGTGTCCTCAGCTAGACCCTTCAGGCGAACTGAGAAGGGCTGCCTCATTGAAGGCCTGTTTTGAAAAAGCATAGAGCTCGACAAGTCATTAATAGTAGAGTATGAGGGGTGCCTCTTGTCTGCTTTCACCTTAAGAAAATATACAAAGGACATGTAGGTTCTCTGCAGATGAAGCGACCACTCATTTGACTCAACGTAAAGGCTTTCTACGGGGCTGGTGCGAAAAGCACCCGTAGAAAGGCGGATGCCCGAATGGTGCACGGGATCCAGCATCTTCAAAGCACTTTGAGTCGCTGACTGATAAATAATGGCCCCATAATCTAAGCGGGTGCGAATAAGGCTTCTATACAGGTTCATGAGGCATTTCCTGTCACTACCCCACGTAGTACGTGTCAACACTTTTATAACATTCATGGCTTTTAAACATTTTGTTTTTAAATACTTTATGTGGGGTACGAAAGTCAACTTGTTGTCCAAGATTAAGCCTAAGAATTTATGCTCAGCTTTGACGGACAGTTGTTGCCCGTTCAGTTGAATGTCGGGCTCCGAGTGCATGCCTCTCTTTCGAGAGAACAAGACACACGTGCTTTTTTGTGGGTTAAGTCGAAATCCGTTTTCATCTGCCCATTTGGAGACCTTATTTAAACCCAGCTGCACCTGCCGCTCACACATGGCCAAGTTGCATGACTTGAAGCCAAGCTGGACGTCGTCGACATATGTACAATAGAACATATTGCAGGGAATGGACAAGTGCAAAGAATTCATTTTAATAATAAAAAGTGTGCAACTAAGCACACCACCTTGTGGCACGCCTGTTTCCTGGACAAATGTTTGGGAGAGCACACTGCCCAGACGGACACGGAATGTCCGGTTTGACAGGTAACTTTCGATTATATGAAACATTCTTCCGCGCACACCAAGGTGGGACAGGTCTCTTAGAATTCCGAAACGCCATGTTGTATCATAAGCCTTTTCGATATCGAGGAACACAGAGAGAAAATATTGTTTCTGAACGAAGGCGTCTCTGATCTGTGCCTCGATACGAACAAGGTGGTCTGTGGTGGATCTACTTTCTCGAAAGCCGCACTGAAATGGGTCGAGCAAATTATTTGTTTCAAGAAAATGTACAAGTCGGCAGTTTATCATTTTTTCGAAGACTTTGCACAAGCAGCTTGTAAGTGCAATAGGTCTATAGCTTGAAGCTAAAGAAGGGTCCTTGCCCTCTTTCAAAATGGGAATAATAATAGCCTCTTTCCAGGAGGTAGGGATAGTGCCAGAAGACCAAATAGCATTGTACAAACAAAGTAAGGTTTTTCGGGTTTCGTTTGGTAGGTTTTTTAACATTTCATACATCACACGGTCAGAACCTTGGGCAGAAGTACTGCAGGAGTTTAGAGATGTTCGGAGCTCAGCTAGACTGAAAGCTTGGTTATATGCCTCGTATCTAGTGGATTTGTGTTCAAGTTTCTGCTTTTCTATTCTTGTTCTGTATTTTTGGAAAGTGTCAGTATAGTGGGACGAGCTGGATACCTGTTCGAAGTGTGCACCGAGGAAGTTTGCCTGATCTTCCAAGGTATCACCCTGAGTGTTTACAAGTGGAAGTGTGTGTACTTGTTTTCCTGCTATCCTATGGACCATGTCCCAGACTTTAGACTCCTGTGTGTATGAATTGACCCCTGATAAAAACTTCTGCCAGCTTTCTCTTCTGGCCTGCCGACGCGTTCTCCTGCCTTGAGACTTTATTTTCTTGAAGGTTTCAAGATTTTCGGCTGTCGGCGAGTTCCGAAGCAGCCTCCATGATGATGATATATGGCGTTTTTTGGCGCAAGGGCCATTTGATGGCCAAAGAGCGCCAGTTCATGGGACAAGGAATGTGGACGATGATTGTGATTAGCGGCTGTATAAGGGCCATAAAATTCCTCGCGGTAAGGCGGGTAAAAACATACAAGTAGTAAAATCATGACCATGCCGTGAAAGGTGTGTGGTGTGAATAGGTGATGAAAGTTGGTGATAATAAAAGACGATGGTGGATATGTATGGCATTAGCACAAGTGCCTCACCCGTTCATGCCCTTGCGTCCAAGGGCGGTGAGGCAAGTGCTTTCTTGTGTAGCCACCGCAGCGAAAACCTCTCAGGAGAGGTCGTGCTACGGAATGCCGGGGAATATGATATGAAAACTATGAATTTCTCTTAAAAACGCGAATAATGACTTATGACTAAAAAGCGGTTCCCTACCGACGAACATTGCAGGGTGTAAAGGTATATGTTGTCGGTAGGGTAACGGAAAGTGTTGTTTTCTTAGAGCGTCCAATTGTTTGCACTGAATTAAAATGTGAAGGACTGTTAATCCTTCACCACATCTGTCACACAATGGTGGATCCCCACCGGACAAAAGATGTGTGTGTGTCGTGTATGTGTGTCCTATCCTGAGTCTTGTAAGTATTACCTCTGTATGACGCGATTTCGATACGGGCAGCCAATGACCAAGGTGTGGCTTAACAATGTGTAGTTTGTTTTGTGTTTGTGTATCCCACTTGCTCTGCCAGTAGTCCCTGAGGTTTAGTTTGAGAGACGGCTTAAGATCACAGGCCGGGATTGATATGGATGTAATGGCGGTGCTCTCATGGACGGATGCAGCGAGCTGATCCGCCCTCACGTTGCCTTGGATCTCACGGTGCCCTGGCACCCAGCACACTACAACATGTTGTTTGAGTGTGTATAGTGTGCATAAAATGGAGTAAAGTGAGACAAGGACTGGGTTTTTGTGTTTTTTAAGAGTGTGCAGAGCCGTTACTACACTGAGGGAGTCTGTATAAATTACTGCTTTTTGTATTTGTAATTGCTTGATGTGTTTAGCCGCCACAAGTATCGCGTAGGCTTCCGCTGTGAAGATACTTGTGCCTGGATGTAGAGGGCCAGCATCCGAAAAGGATGGGCCGACAGCAGCGTAGGACACAGAGGAGTTAGACTTAGAGGCATCTGTAAAGAACTCAGGACGTGTGTATTTGTGTTGAAGTTCCAGGAAGTATGTTCGGATATGGGCAATAGGCGCATGTTTTGTAACTTCAAGAAAGGACACATCACAGTCTATAGTCTGCCATTGCCACGGTGGCAGATATGCTACAGGAGCCATTAAACTATGTTCAAGTGAGACTCCAGTTTCCTCAGCTAAACTTTTCAGGCGAACTGCGAAGGGCTGCCTCATCGAAGGCCTGTTTTGGAAAAGAATGGAGCTCGACAAGTCATTAATAGTAGAGTATGAGGGGTGCCTCTTGTCTGCCTTCACCTTAAGGAAATATACAAAGGACATGTAGGTTCTTTGCAGATGAAGCGACCACTCATTTGACTCAACGTAAAGGCTTTCTACGGGGCTGGTGCGAAAAGCACCCGTAGAAAGGCGGATGCCCGAATGGTGCACGGGATCCAGCATCTTCAAAGCACTTTGAGTCGCAGACTGATAAACAATGGCCCCATAATCTAAGCGGGTGCGAATTAGGCTTCTATACAGGTTCATGAGGCATTTCCTGTCACTACCCCACGTAGTATGCGACAACACTTTTATAACATTCATGGCTTTTAAACATTTTGTTTTTAAATACTTTATGTGGGGTACGAAGGTCAACTTGTTGTCCACGATTAAGCCTAAGAATTTATGCTCGGCTTTGACGGACAGACGTTGCCCGTTCAGCCGAATGTCGGGTTCCGAGTGCATGCCTCTCTTTCGAGAAAACAAGACACACGTGCTTTTTTGTGGGTTAAGCCGAAATCCGTTTTCATCTGCCCATTTGGAGACCTTATTTAAACCCAGCTGAACCTGCCGCTCACACATGGCCAAGTTGCATGACTTGAAGCCAAGCTGAGCGTCGTCGACATATGTACAATAGAACATATTGCGGGGAATGGACAAGTGCAAAGAATTCATTTTAATAATAAAAAGTGTGGAACTAAGCACACCACCTTGTGGCACGCCTGTTTCCTGGATAAATGTTTGAGAGAGCACACTGCCCAGACGGACACGGAATGTCCGGTTTGACAGGTAACTTTCGATTATATGAAACATTCTTCCGCGCACGCCAAGGTGTGACAGGTCTCTTAGAATTCCGAAACGCCATGTTGTATCATAAGCCTTTTCGATATCGAGGAACACAGAGAGAAAATATTGTTTATGAACGAAGGCGTCTCTGATCTGTGCCTCGATACGAACAAGGTGGTCTGTGGTGGATCTACTTTCTCGAAACCCGCACTGAAATGGGTCGAGCAAATTATTTGTTTCAAGAAAATGTACAAGTCGGCAGTTTATCATTTTTTCGAAGACTTTGCACAAGCAGCTTGTAAGTGCTATAGGCCTATAACTCGAGGGTAAAGAAGGGTCCTTGCCCTCTTTCAAAATGGGAATAACAATGGCCTCTTTCCAGGCGGTAGGAATAGTGCCAGAAGACCAAATAGCATTGTACAAACAAAGCAAGGTTTTTCGGGTTTCGTTTGGTAGGTTTTTTAACATTTCATACATCACACGGTCAGAGCCTGGGGCAGAAGTACTGCAGGAGTTTAGAGATGTTCGGAGCTCAGCTAGACTGAAAGATTGGTTATATGCCTCGTATCTAGTGGATTTGTGTTCGAGTTTCTGCTTTTCTATTCTTGTTCTGTATTTTTGGAAAGTGTCAGTATAGTGGGACGAGCTGGATACCTGTTCGAAGTGTGCACCGAGGAAGTTTGCCTGATCTTCCAAGGTATCACCCTGAGTGTTTACGAGTGGAAGTGCATGTACTTGTTTTCCTGCTATCCTACTGACCATGTTCCATACTTTAGCCTCCTGTGTGTATGAATTAACCCCTGATAAAAACTTTTGCCAGCTTTCTCTTCTGGCCTGCCGACGCGTTCTCCTGCCTTGAGACTTTATTTTCTTGAAGGTTTCAAGATTTTCGGCTGTCGGTGAGTTACGAAGAAGCCTCCAAGCTCTGTTTTGCTGTTTGCGCGCGTTTCGGCATTCATCATTCCACCATGGCACACATCGTTTTCCAGGGTGTCCATTTGTTTGTGGGATGCATTTTGTTGCAGCATCAATCAAAAACGCTGTGAAGTAGTTCACAGCAACATCAATGTTCAAAGTACAGATGTCATTCCAACCTAGACAAGCGATAGTATAAAACTGTTCCCAGTCGGCTCTGTTTATGAGCCACTTGGGAACGCGTGGTGGACACTCAGTTACTGTCGTTGTGCTCAAAACTACGGGGAAGTGGTCACTTCCGTACAGATTACTGACGACTTTCCACTGTAGTAAAGGCACAAGAGATGGAGATACTATGGTCAGGTCTATAGAGGAGTAGGTGTTATTAGCGAGGTTATAATAGGTTGGTTCTTTTCGATTTAGGAGACACGCGCTTGATGAGATAAGGAACTGTTCGATCAGCCGACCTCGCGCGTCATACCGAGAGTCACCCCATAGCCTGCTATGCGCATTAAAGTCTCCAAGGAGAACATAAGGTTCCGGAAGTTGATCAATTAAAGAGTGTAAATCACGTTTTTGCAGCTGATAGCTAGGAGGAATGTAGATAGTGCAGATTGTGATCAGTTTATCAAAAAGAACCGCTCGAACAGCCACTGCCTCAAGGGATGTTTGTAGTTGTAAGTGTGTGCATGCAGTTCCTTGTTTCACTATGATGGCAACACCTCCGGTTGATGTCATGGCATCATCACGGTCCTTTCGAAAAATAACGTGTTTGCGAAGAAAATTTGTGTGTTTTGAATTAAGGTGTGTTTCTTGTACACACAGCACTTTTGGTGTGTGTTCGTGTAAGAGTTCTTGGATGTCGTCAAGGTTTCTAAGAAGGCCCCTGACGTTCCATTGTATAATTTGAGTGTTCATGGTGAATGTAAAATAATGCTGTGTGTACGAAGAGCGAGTGGCTGTTTAGACGGGGAGTTGGGTTCACTTAACAGGGCCATCACCAGGCCCTGTTATTTGCTTTTTTGTTTTCTTGGCGCGCTCCAAGGAGCCGCGCCGCTCTTTCGGCACCAAGGGTGCCGACGTATCCATTGCCTCCTCGGAGGCACTGGATGCCCGCACGTGCGGGCTGTTAGTTCGGATTTTAGGCCTCGCCTGGTGAGGGGAGGCCTTGAGACCCGAAGACTCTGGAGTCTCCGGCCTCTGTTTGGGAGCAGGCGGTGTAGCCTGGGCTACAGCCGCCTTGGGGGCAGGTGCCACAACCGCCGGCTCGGTATGCGCGGGCCGAAGGTGTGGCGAGGGCTGGTGCGGCGGTGCCCCCTGACGCGCCGCATCAGCGTATGTAGGTCCATAGAATGGAGCGACTCTTCGCCGTGCTTCCTTAAACGTAATGTTCTCCTTCACCTTCAATGTAATTATTTCTTTTTCTTTTTTCCAGTACGTGCAGGAGCGTGAATATGCGGCATGGTTTCCTTCGCAGTTTACACAGTGTGGCGGTTGTTTGCAGTTCTCAGACACGTGGCCTAGGACTCCACATTGTGCACAAGTCTGGCGACCACGACAGGTTTTAGAGCCATGGCCATACCTCTGGCATTGGAAGCAACGACGAGGGTTTGGTATATACGGTCTGATAGATGTCTTTGTGTACCCTGTTTGTATGGAATCTGGTAGTTTACTGGATGCAAACGTGAGTATCAAGTGTTTCGTTGGTATTTCCTTATTATCTCTTCTGATTATAATTCTCTGTACATTATTGACATTTTGGCTCTTCCACCCTTCCAAAAGTTCAGTTTCGGTGAGTTCAAGTAAGTCTGCATCAGATACTACTCCGCGAGTGATGTTCATGGATCTGTGTGGTGTTACGGTGATCGGCACGTCACCAAACGTTGAGAGGCTGTCTAGCTTTACAAATTGTGCTTTGTCCCGAATTTCGAGAAGAAGGTCTCCGCTAGCCATTTTGGTTACTTTGTATCCAGCCCCGAGAGTTTCATTAAGACACCTGGCAACTACGAAAGGAGATACGGTCCTGGCTTGCTTTCCGGTTTTTTCGCAGTGAATGACGTGGAAGTGGGGAAAAGTTTCTACTGGCTGGTTGAAGAAGTTTATGTCGTCGGTGCGTACCCGCTTTAGGCCGGTACGATCAGACAGTTGAGGGAATGCTCCATGCATGCCGGTCTTATTTTTGTTCGGCAGCGTTGGCGGCCACCCACCACGGAGCCCAACGAGGGGACGCTACAAGTTTACAGATGCTGAAAACTGCAGACGCCAGCCGTACAACGCCACTATAACCCAATGCGCCTAGACCAAGGTAGGCTATTTGCACAGGGTTAACCCTTGCCGCCAGGAAAATTGGAAGTAAACAGAAGAGAGAAGTAGACAGGAAAGGTAAAAAAGTAAGAAAGACGAAGATGTAGGGAGAGAGAGATAGGAAAAGGCGACTGCCGATTTCCCCTGGGTGGGTCAGCCCAGGGGTGCCGTCTACGTGAAGCCGGGGCCAAAGAGGTGTGTTGCCTCTGCTGGGGGGCCTTAAAGGTCCAATCACCCAGCGTCAGCTCAACCCCCAGGATCCCCTTTTCCCCGGGCACGGCAAAGCCACGCACGGCTAGGCGTGGGAGGGAGTAGAAACTCCCCCGTTAGCTCGGGTCCGTGGTGTCGCTACACACCAAACGCCTACTTGCGCAGGCGCCCCTGCGGGGGTTGTGCACAAGTTTGGTGACCACGACAGCTTTGTGAGCCGTGGCCATACTTCTGGCATTTGAAACAACGACGTGGGTTAGGTATGTATGGTCTGATCGACGTCTTAGTGTAGCCTGTTTGAATACTTTCTGGGAGATTACTGGAAGCGAACGTGAGTATTAGGTGTTTTGTTGGTGTTGCCTTGTTGTCTCTTCTAATGGTGATCCTTTGTACATTGGTCACATTCTGACTCTTCCACCCCTCCAGAATTTCCTCTTCAGTCAAGCTGAGCAAATCAGCATCAGATACTACTCCACGGGTTGTGTTCATGGATCTGTGTGGCGTTACAGTGATGGGAGTGTCACCAAAAGTTGAAAGATTCTGTAGCTTTTCGAACTGTTCTTTTCCTCGGACTTCAAGGAGGAGGTCTCCGCTGGCCATTTTGGTAACTTTGTACCCGGCTCCAAGAGTTTCTGTGAGACATCTGGCTACTACAAAGGGTGATACGGTTCTGGCTTGCTTGCTGCTTATTTCACTATGTATAACATGAAAATGGGGGAAGTTTTCACTTGATTGGTTGAAAAAGCCTAAGTCTTCGGTGCGTACACGCTTTAAGGCGGTACGATCACTTAATAGGGGAAATGCTTTATGCATGCCAGTTTAATTTTCTTCAGAAGCGTTGGCGGCCACCCACCACGGAGCCCAACAAGGGGACGCTACAAGTTTGTGGATGCTAAAACCTGCAGACGCCAGCCGTACAACGCAACTATAACCCAATGCGCCTAGACCAAGGTAGGCTATTTGCACAGGGTTAACCCTCGCCGCCAGGAAGTTTGGAAGTAAACAGAAGAGAGTAGAAGACAGGACAGATAAACAGTAAGAGATAAAGACGAAGATGTAGGGAGAGAGAGATAGGAAAAGGCGACTGCCGATTTCACCTGGCTGGGTCAGCCCAGGGGTGCCGTCTACGTGAAGCCGAGGCCAAAGGGGTGTGTTGCCTCTGCCGGGGGGCCTTAAAGGTCCAATCACCCAGCGTCAGCTCAACCCCCAGGATCCCCTTTTCCCCGGACACGGCAAAGCCACGCACGGCTAGACGTGGGAGGGAGTAGAAACTCCCCCGTTAGCTCGGGTCCGTGGTGTCGCTACACACCAAACGCCTGCTTTAACAGGCGCCCCTGCGGGGGTGTGAATGATGACAAAAGTTGGTGGTAATAAGACAATGGTGGATATGTATGGCATTAGCACAAGTGCCTCACTCGTTCATACCCTTGCGTCCAAGGGCCGTGAGGCAAGTGCTTTCTTGTGTAGCCACTGCAGCAAAAACCTCTCTAGAGAGGTCGTGCTACGGTATGCCCGGGTATATGATGTGAAAATTATGAATTTCCTTTAAAAACGCTAATAATGATTTGTGTTTAAAAAGCGGTTCCCTACCGACGAACATTGCAGGGTGTAAAGGTATATGTTGTCGGTAGGATAGTGGAAAGTGTTGTCTTCTTAGAGTGTCTAAATGTTTACATTGAATTAAAACGTAAAGAACTGTTAATGTCTCACCACATTTATCACACAATGGTGGATCACCACCGGATAAAAGATGTGTGTGTGTCGTGTATGTGTGTCCTATCCTGAGTCTTGTTAGTGTTACCTCTGTTAGACGTGCTTTTGATACTGGTGGCCAATGGCCAAGGTGTGGCTTGATAACGTGTAGTTTGTTTTGTGTGTGTGTATCCCACTTGCTCTGCCAGTAGTCCCTGAGGTTTCGTTTGAGAGACGGCTTAAGATCAAGGGTCGGGATTGATATAGATGTAATGGCGGTGCTCTCATGGACGGATGCAGCGAGCTGATCCGCCCTCACGTTGCCTTGAATCTCACGGTGCCCTGGCACCCAGCACACTACAACATGTTGTTTGTGTGTGTAGAGTGTGCACAAAATGGAGTAAAGTGAGACAAGGACAGGGTTTTTTGTTTTTTAAGACTGTGCAGAGCCGTTACCACACTGAGGGAGTCTGTATAAATTACTGCTTTTTGTATTTGTGATTGTTTGATGTGTTTAGCTGCCGCAAGTATCGCGTAAGCTTCCGCTGTGAAGATACTTGTGCGTGGATGTAGTGGACCAGCATCCGAAAAGGATGGGCCAACAGCAGCGTAGGACACAGAGGAGTTAGACTTGGAGGCATCTGTAAAGAACTCAGGACGTGTGTATTTGTGTTGAAGTTCCAGGAAGTATGTTCGGATATGGGCAATAGGCGCATGTTTTGTAACTTCAAGAAAGGACACATCACAGTCTATAGTCTGCCATTGCCACGGTGGCAGATATGCTGATGATGTTTGATGTTTTATGGCGCAAGGGCCATTTCACGGCCAAAGAGCGCCAGTTCATCTTACTAAAATTATGGACAATGATTGTGATAAGCGGCTGTATAAGGGCCATAAAATTCCTCGCAGTAAGGCGGGTAAAAACATACAAGTAATAAAATCATGACCATGCGGTGAAAGGTGTGTGTGATGTGAATAGATGACAAAAGTTGGTGATAATAAAAGACGATGGTGCATATGTATGGCATTAGCACAAGTGCCTCACTCGTTCACACCCTTGCGTCCAAGGGCCGTGAGGCATGTGCTTTCTTGTGTAGCCACCGCAGCAAAAACCTCTCTGGAGAGGTCATGCTACGGTATGCCCGGGTATATGACATGAAAGCTATGAATTTCTTTTAAAAACGCTAGCAATGATTTATAACTAAAAAGCGGTTCCCTACCGACAAACATTGCAGGGTGTAAAGGTATATGTTGTCGGTAGGGTAATGGAAAGTGTTGTTTTCTTACAGTGTCCAATTGTTTGCACTCAATTAAAATGTGAAGGACTGTCAATGCTTCACCACATCTGTCACACAATGGTGGATCGCCACCGGACAAAAGGTGTGTGTGTGTCGTGTATGTGTGTCCTATCCTGAGTCTCGTTAGTATCACCTCTGTATAACGCGATTTCGATACGGGCGGCCAATGACCAAGGTGTGGCTTAATAACGTGTAGTTTGTTTTGTGTGTGTGTATCCCACTTGCTCTGCCAGTATACTCTGAGGTTTCGTTTGAGGGATGGTTTAAGATCGAGGGCCGGGATTGATATTGGTGTAGGGGCAGTGCTTTTGTGCACGAATTATTATTATTATATTGGTTTTATTGGCGCAAGGGCCATGTTTGGCCAAAGAGCGCCATAAAAATTATAAAAGTGTAATATTTGTCAGTGTATAACAATGGTATTTAGGGATGTGAGCAATGATAATGTTACGTGGCTGTATAGTGGCCTAAAATTCCGCGCTCCAAGGCAGGTAAAAAAAAAAAAAAAAAAAAAAAACCATGAGCATGACGTGACACTTGAAGTGAGGATGAATGATAGACGGTCATAGTAATAAAATCATAAAAGGATAATAGCACAACTGCCTTGTCAACGACCCTTGTGTCCAAGGGACGCCAGGCAGGTGCTTTTTAATGTAGTTACCGCAGCAGCAACCTCCACTTGGAGGTCGTGCTACGGATTTCCTGGAAATATGACATGAAAATTATTTATATCTTTTAAAAATGCGAGCAATGATTTGTGCTTAAAAACAGGCTCTTTACCTATAAACATTGACGGATGCAGTGGCATTTGATGTCGGTGAAGAAGTAGAAAGTGTTTTTGTCTAAGAGCATCCAATTCCTTGCATTCAATTAAAATATGAAGAACGCTGAGTGGGTCACCACATCTGTCACACACGGGAGGATCACCACCAGACAAAAGGTGTGAATGAGTGCTATGGGTGTGTCCTATTTGTAGTCTTGTGAGTATTACTTGAGTGTGGCGTGACCTTGATATTGACGGCCAAGTTCCAAGGCTCGGTTTGATAACATGTAATTTATTTCGCGTTTGCTTATCCCATGAAAGCTGCCAGTGCGCCCTGAGCTTCTGTTTTACGAATTGTTTGAGTTCTAACGCAGAGACAGCCATAGATGCATTAGTGTTAGCGTTGTCCTTAGCTGAGGCAGCCAGTTGGTCCGCTAACACATTTCCCCGGATTTCGCGGTGCCCTGGCACCCAGCACAATACAACTTGTTTTTTGAGCGAGTATATGGTGCACAGAAGAGAGTAAAGCATCAAAAAGACAGGATTTTTATGTTTTTTGAGGGTCTTCAAAGCTTTTATAACACTCAGAGAGTCGGTGAATATTATCGCACGTTGTAGCTTTAGTTCCTTTATATGTTTAGCGGCCACAAGTATAGCATAGGCCTCCGCTGTGAATATGCTTGAATTAGGGTGGAGAATGCCAGAATCTGAAAAGGATGGACCAACGGCAGCATAGGACACGCCACTATCAGACTTGGAAGCATCCGTAAAGAATTCAGGACAGTTGTATTTGTGCTGCAATTCGAGAAAGTGAGTGTGTATATGTGCTATAGGCGCATGCTTCGTAACTTCAACAAATGATGTATCACAGTCTATGGGCTGCCACTGCCACGGCGGCAGACATGGAACGGGAGCCATCAGACTGTGTTCAATAAGTGGCACACCCGTTTGTTCAGCGAGGCTCCTCACACGAAGTGAGTAAGGCTGTTGAAACGAAGGACGGTTCTCGAAAAGCGTACAACTTGACAAGTCATTGATAGTCGTGTGTGAAGGGTGTTCTTTGTCTGCGTTCGTTTTTAAATAGTATATAAAAGACATGTATGTTCTTTGCAGGTGCAATGACCACTCATTGGATTCGACATACAAACTCTCCACGGGACTAGTGCGAAAAGCTCCCGTAGACAGACGGATGCCCAAATGGTGGACTGGGTCAAGCATTTTCAGAGCACTTGGGGTGGCAGACTGATATATTATTGCCCCATAATCCAGGCGCGTTCGAACGAGGCTTTTGTAGAGATTGATCAAACAATTTCGGTCACTCCCCCATGATGTGCGTGAGAGTACTTTCAGAATGTTCATTGTTTTTATACATTTGTTTTTAATATACTTGATGTGTGATGTAAATGTGAGTTTAGAATCCAAAATTAGGCCTAGAAATTTATGCTCGGCCTCTACAGGTAACCGCTGGCCAAGCAAGTCAATTTCGGGATTTGGGTGGAGGCCTCTCTTTCTAGAAAAGAGCACACAGGTGCTCTTCTCTGGACTTAACCTGAACCCGTTTTGGTCAGCCCACTTGGATACTTTGTTCAGACAAAGCTGGACATGCCGCTCACACACTGCAAGATTACATGACCTAAAGCCTACCTGGATATCATCCACATACATTGAATAGAATGTGTTATGTGGAATGCAGAGTCGTAATGAATTCATTTTTATAATAAAGAGGGTGCAACTCAGGACACCACCCTGGGGTACTCCCGTTTCTTGAATAAACGGCCTGGACAAGACATTCCCAATACGAACACGGAATGTTCGCTCGGATAAGTAGCTCTTTATGATATTCAACATATTGCCATGAATACCAATGTCTGACAGATCTCTAAGGATGCCGTAGCGCCATGTGGTGTCATATGCTTTTTCCATGTCAAGAAACACACAGAGACAGTACTGTTTGTGGATGAACGCATCGCGGATGTATGCTTCAATGCGTATGAGATGGTCTGTAGTAGATCGGTCCTCTCTAAAACCACATTGAAAGGGGTCAAGAAGTTTGTTGGTTTCTAGAAAATGCATAAGTCTTTTGTTTATCATTTTCTCGAACACCTTGCACAGGCAGCTCGTAAGGGCTATTGGACGGTAACTTGTAACTGAAGAGGGGTCCTTGCCTTCCTTTAGAATAGGAACAACAATGGCCTCCCTCCACGTAGACGGCAGGTACCCAGCAGCCCAGATAGTGTTATACAGAGCAAGTAAACTGATTTCGGTGTCATCATGAAGGTGTTTGAGCATGTCATACATAATTCTGTCTGGTCCCGGCGCTGTGCTGTGGCACGCATTGAGGGCCGTCCTAAGTTCGGCAATTTTAAATGGAGTATTATACTGTTCGTTTGTTTTGGACTTCAACTCTAATGTTTTCCGTTCTGTCATTTCTTTATGTTTTAAGAAAGATTTTGAGTAGTGCGCAGAACTGGAAATGCGCTCAAAGTGCTTGCCAAGGCTGTTGGCCTGGTCCTCCAGTGTGTTCCCTTGACTCACTAAAGGCAGAGGATATGCTTGCTGCCCCTTAAGACTTCTGAGGCTGCTCCAGACTTTCTTTTCATTGGTGTAGGAGTTAATGCCGGAGAGAAACTTGACCCAACTCTCCCTTCTTGCCTGACGTCGTGTTCGCCTACCCAGTGATTTCACTTTTTTAAATTCGACGAGGTTTTCTGCGTTTGGATATCGGCGCAGGATGCCCCAGGCTTTATTTTGTTTCCTACGCGCTTCTCTACAGTCATCGTTCCACCAGGGAACACGTCGTTTACACGAGTGCCCATTTGTTTGCGGGATACACTTTTCAGCAGCATCCAGAATAAACGCACTGAAGAATGCTACTGCGCAATCAATGTCACAATTTGTGATAAAGTCACGAGGTAAAAGTGTCAATTCTTGAAATTTCTCCCAGTCAGCGGATGCTATTTTCCATTTGGGAATATGAGGAGGAACCTCATGCGATAATGTCAAGTTTAACATAGCAGGAAAGTGGTCACTGCCGTACGAATTCATGACCACGTTCCATTCTAACTCGGTAAAGAGAGAGGGAGAACCAAGCGCCAAGTCTATCGATGAGTATGAGTTGTGATGAATGTTGTAATAGGTAGGCTGTTTTTTATTGAAGAGGCATGCTCCGGAGCACAGGAGGAATTGCTCTATCAGTCGGCCTCTCGCATCGCACCGGGCATCCCCCCACAGAGTGTTGTGAGCATTGAGATCACCAACAACAATGTAGGGTGCCGGCAGCTGGTCAATGAGGTGATGAAAATCTGTGCGGTTAAGTTTGTAGCTTGGTGGTATGTATAGTGAACACACAGTGACTAGTTTGTCAAATAGAATGACGCGGACTGACACTGCTTCGAGTGCCGTCTGAAGAATAAGAGGTCGGCAAGGCACGGATTTTTGTACTATTATAGCTACACCGCCGGATGAAGCAGTTGCCTCATCCCGATCCTTGCGGAACACGGCATATTGTCTAAGAAAGTTTGTTTGAGATGGCTTCAGATGTGTCTCTTGGATGCACAGCACCTTGGGATTGTGTTTATGTAAAAGTTCTGTAATGTCATCAAGATTGTGGAGAAGACCCCTAGCATTCCAGTGCATTATTTGTGTAGCCATTTTGAGTGAGTTTTTGTGCTGTGCGTCGAAGTAGACAACCTTAGCTTAGGAGGCCTTTTCAGGTCCCCTAATGCGTGGTTTTTCTTTTTTGGCAGGCTCCTTAGAGCCACGCCAATCTTTCGGCGTCTGAGGCGCCGATACACTTTGTGTTGTGTCCATCATCTCGGAAGAGACGCTGGACGCCCGCTCGCGGTGCCCGCGTGCGGTTGTGAGAGACTTCGGGCCCTCTGCCTTGGCAGGTGGCCCGAAAACTGCAGACCCAGAGGCCTGCATGGCTGTTTGGCTAGTGGTGGTGTCCATTGCCTCCTGCGAGGCACTGGACACCCGCTCCAAAGAGCGATCTGTGTGTAGCGTAGACTTCGCCTCAGTCGACGAAGTCTTTGACCCCACCGGGCAAGAGGTTGTTGGGACCTCCTTAGCCTCCTTGTTGCCCTGGCTGCTGCCAGGGCTTGCAGAGGCCACCGGTGTGGACTGGTTTGCTGCGGGCAGGGCAGCGCTGGCTGTTCCCGCCAGAGGGGCAGGTGGCTCTGACCTGGCCACGCTAGGCATGGTCCAGGTAGCCACCAAGGGCCGTTGTGGTGCCGCCCCTCGTTGCACCACTTCAGCGAAGGAGGCTCTTAGTGCGAATGAAGGTGAAACTCTCTGTCGTGCTTCACGGAACGTTATATTTTCGTTAACTTTTATGGTGATAATTTCTTTTTCTCTCTTCCAGGCTGGGCACGCTCTGGAATATGCGGCATGGCTGCCTTTGCAGTTTGCACAGTGTACCTCATCGTTTTGGCACTTATCAGTTTCGTGACCTGTTATGCCGCATTTGCCACAAGTCAGCTGACCTCGGCAGGTCTGAGATCCGTGTCCAAATCGCTGGCATTTAAAACAACGTCTCGGGTTAGGAACATACGGTCGCACAGAAAGTTTTACGTAGCCGGTCTCGATTGTTTTAGGTAGGATGCTTGAATTGAATGTAAGTATTAGGTGCTTTGTTGCGGTTTCAGTGTTGTTGCGTCTGATTTTTATGCGCTGCACATGTAATATGCCTTGGTCTTTCCATCCGTCTAGGAGTTCCTCTTCACTTAGTGTCTTAAGGTCTTCATCGGATACTACGCCCTTCACTGTGTTCATGGTACGATGTGCAGTAACTGATACAGGGATATTGCCAAAGGCTACGAGGTGTGAGAGTTTGTCGTACTGTTCCTTGTCTTTTAGTTCGAGGAGAATGTCCCCACTTGCCATCTTTGAGGCCTTATAGCCGGTTCCAATGGTGTCTTTAAGGCACTTGGCCACTAGAAAAGGTGATATTGCTCTGGCTTTGGTTGATGATTGCTCGCAGTGAAGGACATGGTATTTTGGAAATGTTTCAATGTTTTGAGGGAAAAACAAAGATGATGCATCGGTGCGTACTCTTTTCGGAGCACGATCAGTTACAGGGGGGTTTTGAGGTCCCATGAAAAATTGGCTTCTTCGGCATCGGCGCCTACCACCCACCACGGAGCCCAACAAGGGGACGCGGCAGAACATGTGAACAAGCCTGCCCTTCGCCAGCAGTACGCCGTTGCTATAACCGAATATGGTTTATCCTAGGCAGGATAGCCACACAGGGTTAACCCTTGCCGCCATGAAAAATCGGAAGTAAATGGAAGAGAGAAGAAGACAGGACAGATTTAAAGACGAGAAAAGACTAAGATATAGGAAGAGAGAGATAGGAAAAGGCGACTGCCGATTTCCCCTGGGTGGGTCAGCCCAGGGGTGCCGTCTACGTGAAGCCGGGGCCAAAGGGGTGTGTTGCCTCTGCCGGGGGGCCTTAACGGTCCAATCACCCAGCGTCGGCTCAACCCCCAGGATCCCCTTTTCCCCGGACACGGCAAAGCCACGCACGGCTAGGCGTGGGAGGGAGTCAAAACTCCCCCGTTAGCTCGGGTCCGTGGTGTCGCTACACACCAAACGCCTACTTGCGCAGGCGCCCCTGCGGGGTTTGTGCACGAATGCAGCGAGCTGATCCGCCCTCACGTTGCCTTGAATCTCACGGTGCCCTGGCACCCAGCACACTACAACATGTTGTTTGAGTGTGTAAAGTGTGCATAAAATAGAGTAAAGTGAGACAAGGACTGGGTTTTTTTGTTTTTTAAGACTGTGCAGAGCCGTTACCACACTTAGGGAATCTGTATAAATTACTGCTTTTTGTATTTGTAATTGTTTGATGTGTTTAGCTGCCACAAGTATCGCGTACGCTTCCGCTGTGAAGATACTTGTGCGTGGATGTAGTGGACCAGCATCCGAAAAGGATGGGCCTACAGCAGCGTAGGACACAGAGGAGTTAGTCTTGGAGGCATCTGTGAAGAACTCAGGACATGTGTATTTGTGTTGAAGTTCCAAAAAGTATGTTCGGATATGGGCAACAGGTGCATGTTTTGTAACTTCTAGGAAAGACACATCGCAGTCTATAGTCTGCCATTGCCACGGTGGCGGATATGCTACAGGAGCCATTAAACTGTGTTCTAGTGAGATTCCAGTTTCCTCAGCTAGACTCTTCAGGCGAATAGAGAAGGGCTGCCTCATCGAAGGCCTGTTTTGAAACAAAGTTGAGCTCGACAAATCATTAATAGTAGAGTATGAGGGGTGCTTCTTGTCTGCTTTCACCTTAAGGTAATAAACAAAGGACATGTATGTTCTCTGCAGATGAAGCGACCACTCATTTGACTCAACATAAAGGCTTTCTACGGGGCTGGTGCGAAAAGCACCCGTAGAAAGGCGGATGCCCAAATGGTGCACGGGGTCCAGCATCTTCAAAGCACTTTGAGTCGCAGACTGATAAACAACAGCCCCAAAATCTAAGCGGGTGCGAATTAGGCTTCTATATAGGTTCATGAGACATTGCCTGTCACTACCCCACCTAGCACGTGACAACACTTTTAAAACATTCATGGCTTTTAAACATTTTGTTTTTAGATACTTGATGTGCGGTACGAAGGTCAACTTGTTGTCCAAGATTAATCCTAGGAATTTATGCTCCGTATTAACAGACAGACGCTGACCGTTCAGTTCAATGTCGGGTTCTGAGTGCATGCCTCTCTTTCTGGAGAACAGGACACACGTGCTTTTTTGTGGGTTCAGTCGGAATCCGTTTTCTTCTGCCCATTTTGAGAGCTTGTTTAAACCTAACTGAACCTGCCGCTCACACATTGCCAGATTGCAAGACCTAAAGCCAAGCTGGACGTCATCCACATATGTACAATAAAACATATTGCGAGGGATGGTCAAGCGCAAGGAATTCATTTTTATGAGAAAAAGTGTGCAGCTAAGTACACCACCTTGTGGAACGCCTGTTTCCTGGACAAATGTTTGAGAATGAACCGTGCCCACTCGGACACGGAATGTCCGGTTTGACAGGTAACTTTTGATTATATGAAACATTCTTCCGCGCACGCCAAGGTTGGATAGGTCTCTTAGAATTCCAAAACGCCATGTTGTATCATAAGCCTTTTCGATATCGAGGAACACGGAGAGAAAATATTGTTTATGGACGAAGGCGTCTCTGATCTGTGCCTCGATACGAACAAGGTGGTCTGTCGTGGATCTACTCTCTCGAAACCCGCACTGAAATGGGTCAAGCAAATTGTTTGTTTCAAGAAAGTGTACAAGTCGGCAGTTTATCATTTTTTCGAAGACTTTGCACAAGCAACTTGTAAGTGCAATAGGCCTATAACTCGAAGCTAAAGAAGGGTCCCTGCCCTCTTTCAAAATGGGAATAACAATAGCCTCTTTCCAGGAGGTAGGAATAGTGCCAGAAGACCAAATAGCATTGTACAAACAAAGTAAGGTTTTTCGGGTTTCGTTTGGTAGCTTCTTTAACATTTCATACATCACACGGTCAGAGCCTGGGGCAGAAGTACTGCAGGAGTTTAGAGATGTTCGGAGCTCAGCTAGACTGAAAGATTGGTTATATGCCTCGTATCTAGTGGATTTGTGTTCGAGTTTCTGCTTTTCTATTCTTGTTCTGTATTTTTGGAAAGTGTCAGTATAGTGGGACGAGCTGGATACCTGTTCGAAGTGTGCACCGAGGAAGTTTGCCTGATCTTCCAAGGTATCACCCTGCGTGTTTACGAGTGGAAGTGTGTGTACTTGTTTTCCTGCTATCCTACGGACCATGTCCCAGACTTTAGCCTCCTGTGTGTATGAATTAACCCCTGATAAAAACTTCTGCCAGCTTTCTCTTCTGGCCTGCCGACGCGTTCTCCTGCCTTGAGACTTTATTTTCTTGAAGGTTTCAAGATTTTCGGCTGTCGGCGAGTTCCGAAGCAGCCTCCAAGCTCTGTTTTGCTGTTTGCGCGCGTTTTGGCATTCAGAGTTCCACCATGGCACACGTCGTTTTCCAGGGTGTCCATTTGTTTGTGGGATGCATTTTGTTGCAGCATCGATCAAAAACGCTGTGAAGTAGTTCACCGCAACATCAATGTTCAAAGTACGGATGTCATTCCAACCTAGACTAGCAATAGTATAAAACTGTTCCCAGTCGGCTCTGTTTATGAGCCACTTGGGAACACGTGATGGACACTCAGTTACTGTCGTGCTCAAAACTACGGGGAAGTGGTCACTTCCGTACGGATTACTGACGACTTTCCACTGGAGTAGAGGCACAAGAGATGGAGATACTATGCTCAGGTCTATGGAGGAGTAGGTGTTATTGGCGAGATTATAATAGGTTGGTTCTTTTCGGTTTAGGAGACACGCGCTCGACGAGAGAAGGAACTGTTCGATCAGTCGACCTCGCGCGTCATACCGAGAGTCTCCCCATAGCCTGCTATGCGCATTAAAGTCTCCAAGGAGAACATAAGGTTCCGGAAGTTCATCAATTAAAGAGTGTAAATCACGTTTTTGTAGCTGATAACTAGGAGGAATGTAAATCGTGCAGATTGTGATCAGTTTATCAAAAAGAACCGCTCGAACAGCCACTGCCTCAAGGGATGTTTGGAGTTGTAAGTGTGTGCATGCAATTTCTTGATTCACTATGATGGCAACACCTCCGGATGATGTCACGGCATCATCACGGTCCTTTCGAAAAATAACGTATTTGCGAAGAAAATTTGTGTGTTTTGAATTAAGGTGTGTTTCTTGTACACACAGCACTTTTGGTGAGTGTTCGTGTAGGAGTTCTTGGATGTCGTCAAGGTTTCTGAGAAGGCCCCTGACGTTCCATTGTATAATTTGAGTGTTCATGGTGAATGTAAAATAATGCTGTGTGTACGAAAAACAAGTGGCTGTTTAGACGGGGAGTTTGAGTTCACTTAACAGGGCCATCACCAGGCCCTGTTATTTGCTTTTTTGTTTTCTTGGCGCGCTCCAAGGAGCCACGCCGCTCTTTCGGCACCAAGGGTGCCGACGTATCCATTGCCTCCTCGGAGGCACTGGATGCCCGCACGTGCGGGCTGTTAGTTTGGATTTTGGGCCTCGCCTGGTGAGGGGAGGCCTTGAGACCCGAAGACTCTGGTGTCTCCGGTCTCTGTTTGGGAGTAGGCGGTGTAGCCTGGGCTACAGCCGCCTTGGGGGCAGGTGCCACAGCCGACGGCTCGCTCTGCGCAGGCCGAAGGGGTGGCGAGGGCTGGTGCGACGTTGCCCCCTGACGCGCCGCATCAGCATATGTTGCGCCATAAAATGGCGACACTCTTCGTCTTGCTTCTTTGAATGTGATGTTTTCTTTGACTTTAAGAGTGATGATTTCTTTTTCTTTCTTCCAGTTAGGACACGAACGTGAATACGCGGCGTGTTCCCCGTCACAATTCACGCAGTGGGGCGTGGTAACACAGTTATCAGATGGGTGGCCGCGGCCACCACATCTTGCACAAGTTTCCTGACCCCGGCAGTTCTGCGAACCATGACCAAATCGTTGACATTTGAAACACCGTCTTGGATTGGGAATGTAGGGACGGACAGATAGTTTGATGTAGCCTGTGTCTACAGATGAAGGCAGTGTGCTAGATGCGAAGGTGAGTATTAATTGTTTGGTAGGTATTTCTTTGTTTTCTCGTCTGATGACGATTCGTTTCACATCTGTGACATTTTGCTCTTTCCACCCTTCAAGCAGTTCCTGTTCAGACATTTCAAGAAGGTCTGCTTCTGAAACAACTCCGCGTGAGGTGTTCATTGATCTATGAGGTGAAACAGATACTGGGATGTTACCAAATGCTACGAGACTGCCAATTTTTTCATAGTGGTGTTTTTCCGGCAGCTCAAGGAGAAGGTCTCCGCTAGCCATTTTTGTAACCTTGTATCCTGGGCCAAAGACCTCAGTCAGAGATTTAGCAACAAGAAATGGAGATATGACTCTGGCTTGTTTTGTTGGGTTTTCGCTGTGCACAACATGGAATTTGGGGAAACATTGTCTGGGTTGGCTGAAAATTGAGATGTCATCGGTGCGTCCCCTCTTAGGCGGAGGACGATCTAGTAGACGGGGAAATGCAGGTGTTCCCATAGTAGTGTAGTTTTTTTTCGGCAGCAATGGCGACCACCCACCATGGAGTCCAACCAGGGGACGCTGAAGCACTTAATAGCATAAGGCTGCAGACGCCAGCCGTACATTGCCACTATAACCAATCATGATGATGTTTGATGTTTTATGGCGCAAGGGCCATTTCACGGCCAAAGAGCGCCAGTTCATCTTACTAAAATTATGGACAATGATTGTGATAAGCGGCTGTATAAGGGCCATAAAATTCCTCGCAGTAAGGCGGGTAAAAACATACAAGTAATAAAATCATGACCATGCGGTGAAAGGTGTGTGTGATGTGAATAGATGACAAAAGTTGGTGATAATAAAAGACGATGGTGCATATGTATGGCATTAGCACAAGTGCCTCACTCGTTCATACCCTTGCGTCCAAGGGCCGTGAGGCATGTGCTTTCTTGTGTAGCCACCGCAGCAAAAACCTCTCTGGAGAGGTCATGCTACGGTATGCCCGGGTATATGACATGAAAGCTATGAATTTCTTTTAAAAACGCTAGCAATGATTTATAACTAAAAAGCGGTTCCCTACCGACAAACATTGCAGGGTGTAAAGGATGATGATGATGATGATGATGATGGTAGATTTTAGTGGCGCAAGGGCAACTCAGGCCAAAGAGCGCCAAACACACGGTTTTTGGTCGGTTTGATCATAAAAAGTCTACTCAGGGTGGCAAGAGTAAAAGAGTAGTGTATAGAACTTAAACTTAGGTGTAGTGACTATGTGTGATGGGTTTAAAACGGGCTACGCTTATGGGTTTTACAAAGTCATGCCGTGTCGTCAACAGTCCTTGTCAAGACAAGGAGTGCGTGCTGCATGACATTTGATAAAAAAAGTCTCAGCGGTTCCCTCAGGATTGAGAGGAGGCTGAGATTAGTGAGAATATGTTATGGAATGTAGGAAGCCTACACTAGCTAAAAACTTTAGGACTACTTTTGGGGGAAACAAGGGATCGTCTCCAAGAAAAAATTGTGGATGAGGCGGAATGTGACATTTGTACAGCTTTGAAAAGTGACACAGTCTTTCTTGTTCGAGGTACGGACAGGTAATTAGAACGTGAACGACAGACAGCTCATCACCACATTTTGCACAATGTGGTGCTGGAGAGTTCTTTAAAAGGTGCGAGTGTGTTGCATGTGTATGACCGATCCTGAGTCTGCACAGTGCAACCTCTTGGTGCCTGTTACGTTTTTCAGTCAGATATCTTCCTATTCTTGGCTTTACTAAGTGCAGTTTGTTTGCGTTTGCTGCGTTCCATTCTTCTTGCCATTGTCTACGCATTCGGGATATGATGAGTAGCCTCAGGTCCTCATACGGGATGGTGTCTACGTCAACTGATGGGCGGAGTGCTGCTGACTTCGCAAGTTTGTCTGCTATCTCATTGCCAGCAATGTTGCAGTGTCCCGGAATCCAGCATAGCGTGATTTTGAGCTTAGATTTGCGGGCTGACATGATGCATTTTCGAAGTGTATTAGTAACTGGGTTCTTGAGTATCTTAGTGGAGGACAGCGCAGTCACAGCACTGAGAGAATCTGTGTATATGATTGAGGCTGGCTCTTTCTCCTTTAAAATGTGCGTTACAGCTAAAAGTATGCCATTGCATTCTGCAGTAAATATACTGGTATGTTCGTTCAGTGTTCTAGATTCAGAGAAAGCGGGACCGTGTGCCGCACATGCGACTGCGGAGGACTTGGAGGCATCAGTATAATATTCAGCACACCTGTATTTGGCCTGCAGGAACTTGAAGTGTTGATCGATTGCTACTGGGTGGCCATTTTTTCCTACCTCTAGGAATGACAAATCACAATCGATAGCCTGCATTTCCCATGGCACAACAGTGTCCTTGTGAGAGGTTAGTTGAAGATTGGAGACCGGTATGTGCATATTTCCAAGGTGTGAGGCCACTCTGAGGGAATACGGTGGCGTAGCTGATGGTCGCCTCGAAAACAGGAGGGCGTTCGATGTATCCTGCAATAGCGCGCGAGCTGGGTGGTCGACATGGGACAGCACCTTGGTGGCATACGTGACACTTGTAAACTGACGTCGCCGTTCTAGTGACCACCGGTCTGTCTCAACATACAGGCTGGCTGTCGGGCTGGTTCGGAAAGCACCGCTGGCCAGCCGGAGCCCAAGGTGGTGCACTGGGTCAAGCATCTTCAATGCAGATCTTGAAGCTGACTCGTAAACTACGGAGCCGTAATCGATGCGCGATAGCACTACACTGTTGAGAAGGTTGAGTAGACAGTCACGGTCTGTGCCCCATGACTGATGCGAGAGAATCTTGAGCAGGTTTAAGGCTTTCAGGCACTTAAGTCGTAGCTGTTTGATATGTGTAACAAAGCTGAGCTTTTCATCAACCACAACACCTAGAAATTTGTGATCTTTTTTGGTAGTTATGGTTTGTCCATTAATTGAAATGTTGATGATGATATATGGCGTTTTTTGGCGCAAGGGCCATTTGATGGCCAAAGAGCGCCAGTTCATGGGACAAGGAATGTGGACGATGATTGTGATTAGCGGCTGTATAAGGGCCATAAAATTCCTCGCGGTAAGGCGGGTAAAAACATACAAGTAGTAAAATCATGACCATGCCGTGAAAGGTGTGTGGTGTGAATAGGTGATGAAAGTTGGTGATAATAAAAGACGATGGTGGATATGTATGGCATTAGCACAAGTGCCTCACCCGTTCATGCCCTTGCGTCCAAGGGCGGTGAGGCAAGTGCTTTCTTGTGTAGCCACCGCAGCGAAAACCTCTCAGGAGAGGTCGTGCTACGGAATGCCGGGGAATATGATATGAAAACTATGAATTTCTCTTAAAAACGCGAATAATGACTTATGACTAAAAAGCGGTTCCCTACCGACGAACATTGCAGGGTGTAAAGGTATATGTTGTCGGTAGGGTAACGGAAAGTGTTGTTTTCTTAGAGCGTCCAATTGTTTGCACTGAATTAAAATGTGAAGGACTGTTAATCCTTCACCACATCTGTCACACAATGGTGGATCCCCACCGGACAAAAGATGTGTGTGTGTCGTGTATGTGTGTCCTATCCTGAGTCTTGTAAGTATTACCTCTGTATGACGCGATTTCGATACGGGCAGCCAATGACCAAGGTGTGGCTTAACAATGTGTAGTTTGTTTTGTGTTTGTGTATCCCACTTGCTCTGCCAGTAGTCCCTGAGGTTTAGTTTGAGAGACGGCTTAAGATCACAGGCCGGGATTGATATGGATGTAATGGCGGTGCTCTCATGGACGGATGCAGCGAGCTGATCCGCCCTCACGTTGCCTTGGATCTCACGGTGCCCTGGCACCCAGCACACTACAACATGTTGTTTGAGTGTGTATAGTGTGCATAAAATGGAGTAAAGTGAGACAAGGACTGGGTTTTTGTGTTTTTTAAGAGTGTGCAGAGCCGTTACTACACTGAGGGAGTCTGTATAAATTACTGCTTTTTGTATTTGTAATTGCTTGATGTGTTTAGCCGCCACAAGTATCGCGTAGGCTTCCGCTGTGAAGATACTTGTGCCTGGATGTAGAGGGCCAGCATCCGAAAAGGATGGGCCGACAGCAGCGTAGGACACAGAGGAGTTAGACTTGGAGGCATCTGTAAAGAACTCAGGACGTGTGTATTTGTGTTGAAGTTCCAGGAAGTATGTTCGGATATGGGCAATAGGCGCATGTTTTGTAACTTCAAGAAAGGACACATCACAGTCTATAGTCTGCCATTGCCACGGTGGCAGATATGCTACAGGAGCCATTAAACTATGTTCAAGTGAGACTCCAGTTTCCTCAGCTAAACTTTTCAGGCGAACTGCGAAGGGCTGCCTCATCGAAGGCCTGTTTTGGAAAAGAATGGAGCTCGACAAGTCATTAATAGTAGAGTATGAGGGGTGCCTCTTGTCTGCCTTCACCTTAAGGAAATATACAAAGGACATGTAGGTTCTTTGCAGATGAAGCGACCACTCATTTGACTCAACGTAAAGGCTTTCTACGGGGCTGGTGCGAAAAGCACCCGTAGAAAGGCGGATGCCCGAATGGTGCACGGGATCCAGCATCTTCAAAGCACTTTGAGTCGCAGACTGATAAACAATGGCCCCATAATCTAAGCGGGTGCGAATTAGGCTTCTATACAGGTTCATGAGGCATTTCCTGTCACTACCCCACGTAGTATGCGACAACACTTTTATAACATTCATGGCTTTTAAACATTTTGTTTTTAAATACTTTATGTGGGGTACGAAGGTCAACTTGTTATCCACGATTAAGCCTAAGAATTTATGCTCGGCTTTGACGGACAGACGTTGCCCGTTCAGCCGAATGTCGGGTTCCGAGTGCATGCCTCTCTTTCGAGAAAACAAGACACACGTGCTTTTTTGTGGGTTAAGCCGAAATCCGTTTTCATCTGCCCATTTGGAGACCTTATTTAAACCCAGCTGAACCTGCCGCTCACACATGGCCAAGTTGCATGACTTGAAGCCAAGCTGAGCGTCGTCGACATATGTACAATAGAACATATTGCGGGGAATGGACAAGTGCAAAGAATTCATTTTAATAATAAAAAGTGTGCAACTAAGCACACCACCTTGTGGCACGCCTGTTTCCTGGATAAATGTTTGAGAGAGCACACTGCCCAGACGGACACGGAATGTCCGGTTTGACAGGTAACTTTCGATTATATGAAACATTCTTCCGCGCACGCCAAGGTGTGACAGGTCTCTTAGAATTCCGAAACGCCATGTTGTATCATAAGCCTTTTCGATATCGAGGAACACAGAGAGAAAATATTGTTTATGAACGAAGGCGTCTCTGATCTGTGCCTCGATACGAACAAGGTGGTCTGTGGTGGATCTACTTTCTCGAAACCCGCACTGAAATGGGTCGAGCAAATTATTTGTTTCAAGAAAATGTACAAGTCGGCAGTTTATCATTTTTTCGAAGACTTTGCACAAGCAGCTTGTAAGTGCTATAGGCCTATAACTCGAGGGTAAAGAAGGGTCCTTGCCCTCTTTCAAAATGGGAATAACAATGGCCTCTTTCCAGGCGGTAGTAATAGTGCCAGAAGACCAAATAGCATTGTACAAACAAAGCAAGGTTTTTCGGGTTTCGTTTGGTAGGTTTTTTAACATTTCATACATCACACGGTCAGAGCCTGGGGCAGAAGTACTGCAGGAGTTTAGAGATGTTCGGAGCTCAGCTAGACTGAAAGATTGGTTATATGCCTCGTATCTAGTGGATTTGTGTTCGAGTTTCTGCTTTTCTATTCTTGTTCTGTATTTTTGGAAAGTGTCAGTATAGTGGGACGAGCTGGATACCTGTTCGAAGTGTGCACCGAGGAAGTTTGCCTGATCTTCCAAGGTATCACCCTGAGTGTTTACGAGTGGAAGTGCATGTACTTGTTTTCCTGCTATCCTACTGACCATGTTCCATACTTTAGCCTCCTGTGTGTATGAATTAACCCCTGATAAAAACTTTTGCCAGCTTTCTCTTCTGGCCTGCCGACGCGTTCTCCTGCCTTGAGACTTTATTTTCTTGAAGGTTTCAAGATTTTCGGCTGTCGGTGAGTTACGAAGAAGCCTCCAAGCTCTGTTTTGCTGTTTGCGCGCGTTTCGGCATTCATCGTTCCACCATGGCACACATCGTTTTCCAGGGTGTCCATTTGTTTGTGGGATGCATTTTGTTGCAGCATCAATCAAAAACGCTGTGAAGTAGTTCACAGCAACATCAATGTTCAAAGTACAGATGTCATTCCAACCTAGACAAGCGATAGTATAAAACTGTTCCCAGTCGGCTCTGTTTATGAGCCACTTGGGAACGCGTGGTGGACACTCAGTTACTGTCGTTGTGCTCAAAACTACGGGGAAGTGGTCACTTCCGTACAGATTACTGACGACTTTCCACTGTAGTAAAGGCACAAGAGATGGAGATACTATGGTCAGGTCTATAGAGGAGTAGGTGTTATTAGCGAGGTTATAATAGGTTGGTTCTTTTCGATTTAGGAGACACGCGCTTGATGAGATAAGGAACTGTTCGATCAGCCGACCTCGCGCGTCATACCGAGAGTCACCCCATAGCCTGCTATGCGCATTAAAGTCTCCAAGGAGAACATAAGGTTCCGGAAGTTGATCAATTAAAGAGTGTAAATCACGTTTTCGCAGCTGATAGCTAGGAGGAATGTAGATAGTGCAGATTGTGATCAGTTTATCAAAAAGAACCGCTCGAACAGCCACTGCCTCAAGGGATGTTTGTAGTTGTAAGTGTGTGCATGCAGTTCCTTGTTTCACTATGATGGCAACACCTCCGGATGATGTCATGGCATCATCACGGTCCTTTCGAAAAATAACGTGTTTGCGAAGAAAATTTGTGTGTTTTGAATTAAGGTGTGTTTCTTGTACACACAGCACTTTTGGTGTGTGTTCGTGTAAGAGTTCTTGGATGTCGTCAAGGTTTCTAAGAAGGCCCCTGACGTTCCATTGTATAATTTGAGTGTTCATGGTGAATGTAAAATAATGCTGTGTGTACGAAGAGCGAGTGGCTGTTTAGACGGGGAGTTGGGTTCACTTAACAGGGCCATCACCAGGCCCTGTTATTTGCTTTTTTGTTTTCTTGGCGCGCTCCAAGGAGCCGCGCCGCTCTTTCGGCACCAAGGGTGCCGACGTATCCATTGCCTCCTCGGAGGCACTGGATGCCCGCACGTGCGGGCTGTTAGTTCGGATTTTAGGCCTCGCCTGGTGAGGGGAGGCCTTGAGACCCGAAGACTCTGGAGTCTCCGGCCTCTGTTTGGGAGCAGGCGGTGTAGCCTGGGCTACAGCCGCCTTGGGGGCAGGTGCCACAACCGCCGGCTCGGTATGCGCGGGCCGAAGGTGTGGCGAGGGCTGGTGCGGCGGTGCCCCCTGACGCGCCGCATCAGCGTATGTAGGTCCATAGAATGGAGCGACTCTTCGCCGTGCTTCCTTAAACGTAATGTTCTCCTTCACCTTCAATGTAATTATTTCTTTTTCTTTTTTCCAGTACGTGCAGGAGCGTGAATATGCGGCATGGTTTCCTTCGCAGTTTACACAGTGTGGCGGTTGTTTGCAGTTCTCAGACACGTGGCCTAGGACTCCACATTGTGCACAAGTCTGGCGACCACGACAGGTTTTAGAGCCATGGCCATACCTCTGGCATTGGAAGCAACGACGAGGGTTTGGTATATACGGTCTGATAGATGTCTTTGTGTACCCTGTTTGTATGGAATCTGGTAGTTTACTGGATGCAAACGTGAGTATCAAGTGTTTCGTTGGTATTTCCTTATTATCTCTTCTGATTATAATTCTCTGTACATTATTGACATTTTGGCTCTTCCACCCTTCCAAAAGTTCAGTTTCGGTGAGTTCAAGTAAGTCTGCATCAGATACTACTCCGCGAGTGATGTTCATGGATCTGTGTGGTGTTACGGTGATCGGCACGTCACCAAACGTTGAGAGGCTGTCTAGCTTTACAAATTGTGCTTTGTCCCGAATTTCGAGAAGAAGGTCTCCGCTAGCCATTTTGGTTACTTTGTATCCAGCCCCGAGAGTTTCATTAAGACACCTGGCAACTACGAAAGGAGATACGGTCCTGGCTTGCTTTCCGGTTTTTTCGCAGTGAATGACGTGGAAGTGGGGAAAAGTTTCTACTGGCTGGTTGAAGAAGTTTATGTCGTCGGTGCGTACCCGCTTTAGGCCGGTACGATCAGACAGTTGAGGGAATGCTCCATGCATGCCGGTCTTATTTTTGTTCGGCGGCGTTGGCGGCCACCCACCACGGAGCCCAACGAGGGGACGCTACAAGTTTACAGATGCTGAAAACTGCAGACGCCAGCCGTACAACGCCACTATAACCCAATGCGCCTAGACCAAGGTAGGCTATTTGCACAGGGTTAACCCTTGCCGCCAGGAAAATTGGAAGTAAACAGAAGAGAGAAGTAGACAGGAAAGGTAAAAAAGTAAGAAAGACGAAGATGTAGGGAGAGAGAGATAGGAAAAGGCGACTGCCGATTTCCCCTGGGTGGGTCAGCCCAGGGGTGCCGTCTACGTGAAGCCGGGGCCAAAGAGGTGTGTTGCCTCTGCTGGGGGGCCTTAAAGGTCCAATCACCCAGCGTCAGCTCAACCCCCAGGATCCCCTTTTCCCCGGGCACGGCAAAGCCACGCACGGCTAGGCGTGGGAGGGAGTAGAAACTCCCCCGTTAGCTCGGGTCCGTGGTGTCGCTACACACCAAACGCCTACTTGCGCAGGCGCCCCTGCGGGTAATTGAAATGTTGGGGGGTGGCCTTATGCCACGTAGTTTTGAGAAGAGTACGCAAACAGTTTTGTCACAGTTAAACTTAAACCCATTTTTGTCTGCCCAGCTTGACAGCTTGTTTACTGCCAACTGAATCTGACGTTCACACGTGGCTATGTTGCATGATTTGAAGCTGATCTGAATGTCATCCACATATACAGAGTAGGAGATTGTTTTAGGCAGTATGGTGTTTATGGAGTTCATTTTTACGATGAATAGTGTGCAGCTAAGAACACCGCCCTGGGGTACGCCATTCTCTTGCGTAAACCACTTCGATAAGGCATTACCAACACGAACCACAAATGTACGGTCAGAAAGGTAGCTTTCAATAGTATTCAGCATATTTCCTGACACTCCAAAACATCGCAGGTCACGGAGAATGCCATAACGCCATGTCGTGTCGTAAGCCTTTTCCAAGTCAAAAAATACAGATAGGCAGTGTTGTTTATGAATGAAGGCATCTCTGACATAGGATTCAAATGCTACCAGTTGGTCAGTTGTCGACCGGCCAGACCTGAATCCAGCTTGATGACGATCAAGGAGGCCATTGTATTCAAGGTAATACATAAGGCGGCGATTCACCATTTTTTCGAACACCTTGCCCAAACAGCTGGTCAGCGCTATAGGCCTGTAACTAGCAGC
This sequence comes from Rhipicephalus microplus, assembly GCF_043290135.1. Lineage (NCBI taxonomy): Eukaryota > Metazoa > Arthropoda > Arachnida > Ixodida > Ixodidae > Rhipicephalus > Rhipicephalus microplus. Next base: position 82,126,704 of record NC_134705.1, on the reverse strand, counting down.
AAGTGTGGCTTCTTTTCCTTGTTTAAGAATGGGTATGATAACTGCCTTTTTCCAGGTCATGGGCAGACGCCCAGAGGACCATACATTGTTGAAAAGAATGAGGATGACGTCAAGCGTTTCTTCGTGTAGGTGTTTGAGCATGCCGTAAGTAATCCTGTCCGAGCCCGCTGCTGAGCTGCCGCACTTTGCCAGTGCTGCCTTTAGTTCACCTATAGTAAAGGGGGCATTGTACCCTCCTGCCGATGGCCTGTCATCACGAATAGGTTTACGTTCCTCGGCAAGTTTGTATCGCCTAAAGGAATCTGTATAATGTGAAGAGCTGAAAATATACTCGAAGTGTTGGCCTAAGGCATCTGCCTGGTGTTCCAGTGTATCACCAGCAACACTAACAAGGGGCAACGGATGAGTGCTGTACCCTTGGAGTGCTCTTACTCTGTTATACACCTTATGCGTGTCAGTGTAAGAGTTCACCGATGAGAGGAAGGATTGCCAGCTCTGTCGTTTAGATTCTCGTCGGACACGTCTACCGTTTGCTTTTGCACGCTTAAAATTCACCAAGTTTTCGACTGTAGGATACCTGCGGAATTTCGACCATGCTTTGTTTTGATTGTCACGAGCATTTTTGCACTCAGAGTTCCACCAAGGTCGTCTTTTGTTCCGTGTATTGTTAGATGTATGTGGGATAGATTGCTCTGCGGCCTGTATAATGTGCAGTGTGACCAACGCTTCAGATTCATCGATGCCTAGGGTTTCAATTGATGAGCGCGATAGTTTTGAGAGTTTTCGGAATTTCGTCCAGTTCGCACCCTGTTCTCGAAACCTGGTTACATTCACAGTCATTGTACTCGTATTTTCTTTGTATTTTACACAAACAGGAAAATGATCACTTCCATAGAGGTTATGAATTGCAGCCCACTCAGTGGTTGCCAAGAGTGAAGGAGATCCGATAGCAAGATCTATTGCTGTGTATGAGTTGTGCGCTGCATTAAAATATGTTGGCTCTTTTTTGTTAAATATACAGGAGCCGGAGGACAACAGAAAGTTTTCAATTAAGGAGCCTCGAGAATCTGTTCTTCTACATCCCCATAAAGGGTGGTGCGCGTTAAAATCTCCGACCAACAGAAATGGATGCGGAAGCTGATCGATGAGTGCTTCAAATTCTTTAGTAGAAAGTTGGTAGTCTGGAGGGATGTATAGTGAACACACTGTTGTTACTCGTCCAAAAATTAGAGTTCGTATTGCCACTGCTTCTAAGCCGGTGACCAGAGTGAGGCTTTGAGACGGAACTGCTTTTTGCACCACGATAGCGACACCACCAGATGAATGTGTAGTGCCCTGTCTGTCCTTTCGGTATACCACATATCTTTTCAAAAAGCTAGTGTGTGTAGGTTTTAGGTGTGTTTCCTGTAAGCAAAGTATGTTTGGTTGGTGTTGTGCAAATATTTCATAGATGTCGTCTAAGTTCTTAAGTAAGCCTCGGCAGTTCCATTGGATAATATTTTCGGCAGCCATTTTTATGAATGAGGAAAAGAGCGTCACTTATTCATACTTCGCTGCCTCTATTAGGAGGCTTCACTGGCGGGTGTCTTTTCCCTCTGAGGCGATCGATGGAGCCCCGCCTCTTTTGGGGGGATTCCGTCAGCATCTTAGACGCTGAGGATCCTGGTGTCACTTCCATTGCCTCCGGTAGACCGGAAGAAGCTAGTGGAGGTTTGTCAGAAGAGACAGGTGTCTCAGTTGTCTTTGTGGTCCCTGGGGTCTGATGAAGTTCGACCTCCGGGACGTGAGAGGTTGGCGCAGCCTGTGGCTGCTTGGTGGGGGGCAAAGATGTGCACGCATCAGCAAAGCTGTATTGCGTGCCCACCGTCACTAGACGCCGCCCGGCCCCCCGGCGCGCTGCGTCAGCGTACGTCCTTCCGGAGAAGAGCGACACCTTCTTCCGGGCTTCAGAGAATGTGATGTTTTCCATTACTTTTGTCTGGATAATTTCCTTTTCCTTTTTGAAAATATCACATGTTCGCGAGTACGCTGCGTGCGGCCCGTGACAGTTAGGGCACTCTGTTTGCGTGGAAGTACAGCTCTCTGTTGGGTGCTCATGATCACCACATTTTGCACAAGTTTGTTTTCCGCGACAGGTATTCGACCCATGTCCATATTTCTGGCATTTGTAGCACCTTCTAGGGTTGGGTATGTAGGGGCGGACTTTGCAGTGAAGGAACGCAGCTTTCACGGATTCTGGCAGGGTGGAACGGTTGAATGTTAGTACTATATGAGGCGTCACCACTTCTTCATTGTTTCGCCTGATGGTTATCCGACGAATGGCTACTACGCCTTGCTCTCGAAAGCCTTCAAGAAGGTCAGCTTCAGTTTCTCGCATCAGATCACGTTGTGAAATGACGCCTTGAACAGTGTTAAGGCTGCGATGGGGGGTGATAGACACGTCCAGGTGGGCGAACTGCTTCTGTTTAAGGAGAGTGTCTGCATGCTGTTTCTGGCTTACTTCAACAAGAAGATCACCGGATGACAGTTTCTTTGCGTCGTACTTTTTGCCTATTAGGTTAGCAAGGGTTTTAGCTATCAGGAAAACCGACAGTCCTGCCACTGAGACGTTATCTGCCAGAGAGTGTATGACTAAATAGCGTGGGAAGTGGTCACAATTGCTTCCAGTTCGTTTGGAGTTTTCATCGGTGCGGTTCCTTTTCAGGGACCGATCATTGTAAGGAGGGAAAGTTTTTGCCATGTGATGCATTTCATGTTCGGCGGCGATGGTGACCACCCACCACCGAGCCCAACAGGGGGACGCTACAAGGTAGAACACTTGAAGGCGCCAGTCATACATCGCCGCTATAACCAGATATAACTACCCAAGGTTGGGTAACTACACAAGGTTAACCCTTGCCGCCAGGAAATTTGGAAGTAAACAGAAGAGAGTAGAAGACAGGACAGATAAATAGTGAGAGATAAAGACGAAGATGTAGGGAGAGAGAGAGACAGGAAAAGGCGACTGCCGATTTCCCCTGGGTGGGTCAGCCCAGGGGTGCCGTCTACGTGAAGCCGGGGCCAAAGGGGTGTGTTGCCTCTGCCAGGGGGCCTTAAAGGTCCAATCACCCAGCGTCAGCTCAACCCCCAGGATCCCCTTTTCCCCGGGCACGGCAAAGCCACGCACGGCTAGGCGTGGGAGGGAGTAGAAACTCCCCCGTTAGCTCGGGTCCGTGGTGTCGCTACACACCAAACGCCTACTTGCGCAGGCGCCCCTGCGGGGCAGGGTGTAAAGGTATATGTTGTCGGTAGGGTAATGGAAAGTGTTGTTTTCTTACAGTGTCCAATTGTTTGCACTCAATTAAAATGTGAAGGACTGTCAATGCTTCACCACATCTGTCACACAATGGTGGATCGCCACCGGACAAAAGGTGTGTGTGTGTCGTGTATGTGTGTCCTATCCTGAGTCTCGTTAGTATCACCTCTGTATAACGCGATTTCGATACGGGCGGCCAATGACCAAGGTGTGGCTTAATAACGTGTAGTTTGTTTTGTGTGTGTGTATCCCACTTGCTCTGCCAGTATACTCTGAGGTTTCGTTTGAGGGATGGTTTAAGATCGAGGGCCGGGATTGATATTGGTGTAGGGGCAGTGCTTTTGTGCACGAATGCAGCGAGCTGATCCGCCCTCACGTTGCCTTGAATCTCACGGTGCCCTGGCACCCAGCACACTACAACATGTTGTTTGAGTGTGTAAAGTGTGCATAAAATAGAGTAAAGTGAGACAAGGACTGGGTTTTTTTGTTTTTTACGACTGTGCAGAGCCGTTACCACACTTAGGGAGTCTGTATAAATTACTGCTTTTTGTATTTGTAATTGTTTGATGTGTTTAGCTGCCACAAGTATCGCGTACGCTTCCGCTGTGAAGATACTTGTGCGTGGATGTAGTGGACCAGCATCCGAAAAGGATGGGCCTACAGCAGCGTAGGACACAGAGGAGTTAGTCTTGGAGGCATCTGTGAAGAACTCAGGACATGTGTATTTGTGTTGAAGTTCCAAAAAGTATGTTCGGATATGGGCAACAGGTGCATGTTTTGTAACTTCTAGGAAAGACACATCGCAGTCTATAGTCTGCCATTGCCACGGTGGCGGATATGCTACAGGAGCCATTAAACTGTGTTCTAGTGAGATTCCAGTTTCCTCAGCTAGACTCTTCAGGCGAATAGAGAAGGGCTGCCTCATCGAAGGCCTGTTTTGAAACAAAATTGAGCTCGACAAATCATTAATAGTAGAGTATGAGGGGTGCTTCTTGTCTGCTTTCACCTTAAGGTAATAAACAAAGGACATGTAAGTTCTCTGCAGATGAAGCGACCACTCATTTGACTCAACATAAAGGCTTTCTACGGGGCTGGTGCGAAAAGCACCCGTAGAAAGGCGGATGCCCAAATGGTGCACGGGGTCCAGCATCTTCAAAGCACTTTGAGTCGCAGACTGATAAACAACAGCCCCATAATCTAAGCGGGTGCGAATGAGGCTTCTATATAGGTTCATGAGACATTGCCTGTCACTACCCCACCTAGTACGTGACAACACTTTTAAAACATTCATGGCTTTTAAACATTTTGTTTTTAGATACTTGATGTGCGGTACGAAGGTCAACTTGTTGTCCAAGATTAATCCTAGGAATTTATGCTCCGTATTAACAGACAGACGCTGACCGTTCAGTTCAATGTCGGGTTCTGAGTGCATGCCTCTCTTTCTGGAGAACAGGACACACGTGCTTTTTTGTGGGTTCAGTCGGAATCCGTTTTCCTCTGCCCATTTTGAGAGCTTGTTTAAACCTAACTGAACCTGCCGCTCACACATTGCCAGATTGCAAGACCTAAAGCCAAACTGGACGTCATCCACATATGTACAATAAAACATATTGCGAGGGATGGTCAAGCGCAAGGAATTCATTTTTATGAGAAAAAGTGTGCAGCTAAGTACACCACCTTGTGGAACGCCTGTTTCCTGGACAAATGTTTGAGAATGAACCGTGCCCACTCGGACACGGAATGTCCGGTTTGACAGGTAACTTTTGATTATATGAAACATTCTTCCGCGCACGCCAAGGTTGGATAGGTCTCTTAGAATTCCAAAACGCCATGTTGTATCATAAGCCTTTTCGATATCGAGGAACACGGAGAGATGATGATGTTTGAAGTTTTGTGGCGCAAGGGCCGTTTCACGGCCAAAGAGCGCCAGTACATGTTACTAAGAATATGGACAATGATTGTGATAAGCGGCTGTATAAAGGCCATAAAATTCCTCGCGGTAAGGCGGGTAAAAACATACAAATAATAAAATCATGACCATGCCGTGAAAGGTGTGTGTGGTGAGGATAGATGACAAGAGTTGGTGATTATAAAAAACGATGGTGGATATGAATGGCATTAGCACAAGTGCCTCACTCGTTCATGCCCTTGCGTCCAAGGGCCGTGAGGCAAGTGCTTTCTTGTGTAACCGCCGCAGCAAGAACCTCTCTAGAGAGGTCGTGCTACGGAATGCCCGGGTGTATGATATGAAAATTATTAATTTCTTTTAAAAACGCTAACAATGATTTATGACTAAAAAGCGGTTCCCTACCGACGAACATTGCAGGGTGTAAAGGTATATGCTGTCGGTAGGGTAATGGAAAATGTCGTTTTCTTAGAGTTTCTAAGTGTTTGCACTGGATTAATATGTGAAGGACTGTCAATGCCTCTCCACATCTGTCACACAAAGGTGGATCACCACCGGACAAAAGATGCGTGTGTGTCGTGTATATGTGTCCTATCCTGAGTCTTGTTAGTGTTACCTCTGTTAGACGTGATTTTGATACTGGTGGCCAATGGCCAAGGTGTGGCTTGATAACGTGTAGTTTGTTTTGTGTGTGTGTATCCCACTTGCTCTGCCAGTAGTCCCTGAGTTTTCGTTTGAGAGACGGCTTAAGATCAAGGGCCGGGATTGATGTCGGTGTAATGGCGGTGCTTTCGTGGGCGGATGCAGCAAGCTGATCCGCCATCACGTTGCCTTGAATCTCACGGTGCCCTGGCACCCAGCACACAACAACATGTCTGTTGAGTGTGTGGAGGGTGCATAAAATGGAGTAAAGTGAAACTAGGACAGGGTTTTTTTGTTTTTTAAGACTGTGCAGAGCCGTTACCACACTGAGGGAGTCTGTATAAATTACTGCTTTTTGTATTTGTGATTGTTTGATGTGCTTAGCTGCCACAAGTATCGCGTAAGCTTCCGCTGTGAAGATACTTGTGCCTGTATGTAGAGGGCCAGCATCCGAAAAGGAAGGGCCAACAGCAGCGTAGGACACAGAGGAGTTAGACTTAGAGGCATCTGTAAAAAACTCAGGACGTGTGTATTTGTGTTGAAGTTCCAAGAAGTATGTTCGAATATGGGCAATAGGCGCATGTTTAGTAACTTCTAAAAAAGACACATCGCAATCTATAGTCTGCCACTGCCACGGTGGCGGGTATGCTACAGGAGCCATTAAACTGTGTTCGAGTGACACTCCAGTGTCCTCAGCTAGACCCTTCAGGCGAACTGAGAAGGGCTGCCTCATTGAAGGCCTGTTTTGAAAAAGAATCGAGCTCGACAAGTCATTAATAGCAGAGTATGAGGGGTGCCTCTTGTCTGCTTTCACCTTAAAGAAATATACAAAGGACATGTAGGTTCTTTGCAGATGAAGCGACCACTCATTTGACTCAACGTAAAGGCTTTCTACGGGGCTGGTGCGAAAAGCACCCGTAGAAAGGCGGATGCCCGAATGGTGCACGGGATCCAGCATCTTCAAAGCACTTTGAGTCGCTGACTGATAAATAATAGCCCCATAATCTAAGCGGGTGCGAATAAGGCTTCTATACAGGTTCATGAGGCATTTCCTGTCACTACCCCACGTAGTACGTGACAACACTTTTATAACATTCATGGCTTTTAGACATTTTGTTTTTAAATACTTTATGTGGGGTACGAAGGTCAACTTGTTGTCCAAGATTAAGCCTAAGAATTTATGCTCAGCTTTGACGGACAGTTGTTGCCCATTCAGTTGAATGTCGGGCTCCGAGTGCATGCCTCTCTTTCGAGAGAACAAGACACACGTGCTTTTTTGTGGGTTAAGTCGAAATCCGTTTTCATCTGCCCATTTGGAGACCTTATTTAAACCCAGCTGCACCTGCCGCTCACACATGGCCAAGTTGCATGACTTGAAGCCAAGCTGGACGTCGTCGACATATGTACAATAGAACAACATGCGGGGAATGGACAAGTGCAAAGAATTCATTTTGATGATAAAAAGTGTGCAACTAAGCACACCACCTTGTGGCACGCCTGTTTCCTGGACAAATGTTTGGGAGAGCACACTGCCTAGACGGACACGGAATGTCCGGTTTGACAGGTAACTTTCGATTATGTGGAACATTCTTCCGCGCACGCCAAGGTGGGACAGGTCTCTTAGAATTCCGAAACGCCATGTTGTATCATAAGCCTTTTCGATATCGAGGAACACAGAGAGAAAATATTGTTTATGGACGAACGCGTCTCTGATCTGTGCCTCGATACGAACAAGGTGGTCTGTGGTGGATCTACTTTCTCGAAACCCGCACTGAAATGGGTCGAGCAAATTATTTGTTTCAAGAAAATGTACAAGTCGGCAGTTTATCATTTTTTCGAAGACTTTGCACAAGCAGCTTGTAAGTGCTATAGGCCTATAACTCGAGGGTAAAGAAGGGTCCTTGCCCTCTTTCAAAATGGGAATAACAATAGCCTCTTTCCAGGAGGTAGGAATAGTGCCAGAAGACCAAATAGCATTGTACAAACAAAGTAAGGTTTTTCGGGTTTCATTTGGTAGGTTTTTTAACATTTCATACATCACACGGTCAGAACCTGGGGCAGAAGTACCGCAGGAGTTTAGAGATGTTCGGAGCTCAGCTAGACTGAAAGCTTGGTTATATGCCTCGTATCTGGTGGATTTGTGTTCGAGTTTCTGCTTTTCAATTCTTGTTCTGTATTTTTGGAAGGTGTCAGTATAGTGGGATGAGCTGGATACCTGTTCGAAGTGTGCACCGAGGAAGTTTGCTTGATCTTCCAAGGTATCACCCTGAGTGTTTACGAGTGGAAGTGTGTGTACTTGTTTCCCTGCTATCCTACCGACCATGTTCCAGACTTTTGCCTCCTGTGTGTATGAATTGATCCCCGACAAAAACTTCTGCCAGCTTTCTCTTCTGGCCTGCCAACGCGTTCTCCTTCCTTGAGACTTTATTTTCTTGAACGTGGTAAGATTTTCCGCCGTTGGCGAGTTGCGCAGCAATCTCCATGCCCTGTTCTGTTCCTTTCGCGCATTACGGCACTCCGTGTTCCACCATGGGACGTGTCGTTTGCCGGGCATTCTAGATGTTTGCGGTATGCACCTGGCTGCTGCGTCAGTTAGAAAAGCTGTGAAGTACTTCACAGCTTCATCTATGTCTAACCTACATATGTCTGTCCAACTCAAACGTGTAGTGTTGTGGAACTGTTCCCAGTCTGCTTTGTTCATCAGCCATTTGGGAACATGTAGAGGACATTCATATGTTGTTTGTGAACTCAACACTACAGGAAAATGGTCACTTCCATATAGATTATTTATGATTTTCCATTTCAGTAGGGGTAGGAGTGAAGGCGATACGATGCTGAGGTCTATAGACGAGTAAGTTTTGTTGGCAACGTTATAGTATGTTGGCTCTTTCCTATTCAACAAACAGGCACCGGAAGAGAAGAGAAATTGTTCAATGAGACGACCTCGTGCATCACAGCGAGAATCGCCCCAGAGTCCACTATGTGCATTTAGGTCGCCAAGAAGCAAATATGGTTCAGGCAGTTCGTCTATTAACGACTGAAATTCACGTCTTTCAAGACGGTGGTGGGGAGGTACATACAAAGAGCAAATGGTGACGAGTTTGTTTAACAGTACCGCTCGAACAGCCACCGCCTCAAGGGATGTCTGGAGTGGTAAATGTGTACACGCTACTCCTTGGTTAACAATAATGGCTACGCCACCGGATGACGCCACAGCATCATCTCGGTCCTTTCGGTATATGACGTAAGCACGTAAAAAATTTGTTGTGGAGGATTTTAGGTGTGTTTCTTGTACACACAGCACTTGAGGTGAGTATTTGTATAAAAGCTCTTGTACGTCGTCGAGGTTCTTAAGCAGTCCTCTGACGTTCCAATGTATAATTTGTGTGTCCATATTGGAAGTAAAGTAGTGCTGTGTGTACGTTAGGGGAGTGACTTGTTTAAGCTGAAAGGTCAAGCTCAAGTACCAGGGCCATTGTCAGGCCCTGTTATGGGCTTTTTAGTTTTCTTGGCACGCTCCAGAGAGCCGCGCCGTTCTTTTGGCACCAGGGGTGCCGCCGTATCCATTGCCTCCTCGGAGGCACTGGATGCTCGCTCATGCGAGCTGGTTTTTCGAAGGTTGGGCCTTGCCTGGCGGGGTGAGGCCTTGAGACCCGAGGACCCTGGAGTCCCTGGTCTCTGTTCAATAGTAGGCGGAGTAGCCTGAACTACTGCCGCCTTGGGGGCAGGTGCCACAGCCGTCGGCTCGCTCTGCGCTGGCCGAAGGAGTGGCGAGGGCTGGTGCGGCGTTGCCCCCTGACGCGCCGCATCAGCATATGTAGCGCCATAAAATGGCGACACTCTTCGTCTTGCTTCCTTGAATGTGATATTTTCTTTTATTTTCAATGTGATGATTTCCTTTTCTTTCTTCCAAAATGAGCAAGACCGTGAGTATGCGGCATGATTTCCACCACAGTTCACACAGTGTGATGGTTCTTCGCAATTGTCAGAATTGTGGCCTGACACTCCACATTGTGCACAAGTTTGGTGACCACGACAGCTTTGTGAGCCATGGCCATACTTCTGGCATTTAAAACAACGACGTGGGTTAGGTATGTATGGTCTGATCGACGTCTTTGTGTAGCCTGTTTGAATACTTTCTGGGAGATTACTGGAAGCGAACGTGAGTATTAGGTGTTTTGTTGGTGTTGCCTTGTTGTCTCTTCTAATGGTGATCCTTTGTACATTGGTCACATTCTGACTCTTCCACCCCTCCAGAAGTTCCTCTTCAGTCAAGCTGAGCAGATCAGCATCAGATACTACTCCACGGGTTGTGTTCATGGATCTGTGTGGCGTTACAGTGATGGGAGTGTCACCAAAAGTTGAAAGATTCTGTAGCTTTTCGAACTGTTCTTTTCCTCGGACTTCAAGGAGGAGGTCTCCGCTGGCCATTTTGGTAACTTTGTACCCGGCTCCAAGAGTTTCTGTGAGACATCTGGCTACTACAAAGGGTGATACGGTTCTGGCTTGCTTGCTGCTTATTTCACTATGTATAACATGAAAATGGGGGAAGTTTTCACTTGATCGGTTGAAAAAGCCTAAGTCTTCGGTGCGTACACGCTTTAAGGCGGTACGATCACTTAATAGGGGAAATGCTTTATGCATGCCAGTTTAATTTTCTTCAGAAGCGTTGGCGGCCACCCACCACGGAGCCCAACAAGGGGACGCTACAAGTTTGTGGATGCTAAAACCTGCAGACGCCAGCCGTACAACGCAACTATAACCCAATGCGCCTAGACCAAGGTAGGCTATTTGCACAGGGTTAACCCTCGCCGCCAGGAAGTTTGGAAGTAAGCAGAAGAGAGTAGAAGACAGGACAGATAAACAGTAAGAGATAAAGACGAAGATGTAGGGAGAGAGAGATAGGAAAAGGCGACTGCCGATTTCCCCTGGGTGGGTCAGTCCAGGGGTGCCGTCTACGTGAAGCCGGGGCCAAAGAGGTGTGTTGCCTCTGCTGGGGGGCCTTAAAGGTCCAATCACCCAGCGTCAGCTCAACCCCCAGGATCCCCTTTTCCCCGGGCACGGCAAAGCCACGCACGGCTAGGCGTGGGAGGGAGTAGAAACTCCCCCGTTAGCTCGGGTCCGTGGTGTCGCTACACACCAAACGCCTACTTGCGCAGGCGCCCCTGCGGGGCAGGGTGTAAAGGTATATGTTGTCGGTAGGGTAATGGAAAGTGTTGTTTTCTTACAGTGTCCAATTGTTTGCACTCAATTAAAATGTGAAGGACTGTCAATGCTTCACCACATCTGTCACACAATGGTGGATCGCCACCGGACAAAAGGTGTGTGTGTGTCGTGTATGTGTGTCCTATCCTGAGTCTCGTTAGTATCACCTCTGTATAACGCGATTTCGATACGGGCGGCCAATGACCAAGGTGTGGCTTAATAACGTGTAGTTTGTTTTGTGTGTGTGTATCCCACTTGCTCTGCCAGTATACTCTGAGGTTTCGTTTGAGGGATGGTTTAAGATCGAGGGCCGGGATTGATATTGGTGTAGGGGCAGTGCTTTTGTGCACGAATGCAGCGAGCTGATCCGCCCTCACGTTGCCTTGAATCTCACGGTGCCCTGGCACCCAGCACACTACAACATGTTGTTTGAGTGTGTAAAGTGTGCATAAAATAGAGTAAAGTGAGACAAGGACTGGGTTTTTTTGTTTTTTACGACTGTGCAGAGCCGTTACCACACTTAGGGAGTCTGTATAAATTACTGCTTTTTGTATTTGTAATTGTTTGATGTGTTTAGCTGCCACAAGTATCGCGTACGCTTCCGCTGTGAAGATACTTGTGCGTGGATGTAGTGGACCAGCATCCGAAAAGGATGGGCCTACAGCAGCGTAGGACACAGAGGAGTTAGTCTTGGAGGCATCTGTGAAGAACTCAGGACATGTGTATTTGTGTTGAAGTTCCAAAAAGTATGTTCGGATATGGGCAACAGGTGCATGTTTTGTAACTTCTAGGAAAGACACATCGCAGTCTATAGTCTGCCATTGCCACGGTGGCGGATATGCTACAGGAGCCATTAAACTGTGTTCTAGTGAGATTCCAGTTTCCTCAGCTAGACTCTTCAGGCGAATAGAGAAGGGCTGCCTCATCGAAGGCCTGTTTTGAAACAAAATTGAGCTCGACAAATCATTAATAGTAGAGTATGAGGGGTGCTTCTTGTCTGCTTTCACCTTAAGGTAATAAACAAAGGACATGTAAGTTCTCTGCAGATGAAGCGACCACTCATTTGACTCAACATAAAGGCTTTCTACGGGGCTGGTGCGAAAAGCACCCGTAGAAAGGCGGATGCCCAAATGGTGCACGGGGTCCAGCATCTTCAAAGCACTTTGAGTCGCAGACTGATAAACAACAGCCCCATAATCTAAGCGGGTGCGAATGAGGCTTCTATATAGGTTCATGAGACATTGCCTGTCACTACCCCACCTAGTACGTGACAACACTTTTAAAACATTCATGGCTTTTAAACATTTTGTTTTTAGATACTTGATGTGCGGTACGAAGGTCAACTTGTTGTCCAAGATTAATCCTAGGAATTTATGCTCCGTATTAACAGACAGACGCTGACCGTTCAGTTCAATGTCGGGTTCTGAGTGCATGCCTCTCTTTCTGGAGAACAGGACACACGTGCTTTTTTGTGGGTTCAGTCGGAATCCGTTTTCCTCTGCCCATTTTGAGAGCTTGTTTAAACCTAACTGAACCTGCCGCTCACACATTGCCAGATTGCAAGACCTAAAGCCAAACTGGACGTCATCCACATATGTACAATAAAACATATTGCGAGGGATGGTCAAGCGCAAGGAATTCATTTTTATGAGAAAAAGTGTGCAGCTAAGTACACCACCTTGTGGAACGCCTGTTTCCTGGACAAATGTTTGAGAATGAACCGTGCCCACTCGGACACGGAATGTCCGGTTTGACAGGTAACTTTTGATTATATGAAACATTCTTCCGCGCACGCCAAGGTTGGATAGGTCTCTTAGAATTCCAAAACGCCATGTTGTATCATAAGCCTTTTCGATATCGAGGAACACGGAGAGAAAATATTGTTTATGGACGAAGGCATCTCTGATCTGTGCCTCCATACGAACAAGGTGGTCTGTCGTGGATCTACTCTCTCGAAACCCGCACTGAAATGGGTCGAGCAAATTGTTTGTTTCAAGAAAGTGTACAAGTCGGCAGTTTATCATTTTTTCGAAGACTTTGCACAAGCAGCTTGTAAGTGTAATAGGCCTATAACTCGAAGCTAAAGAAGGGTCCCTGCCCTCTTTCAAAATGGGAATAACAATAGCCTCTTGATGATGTTTGAAGTTTTGTGGCGCAAGGGCCGTTTCACGGCCAAAGAGCGCCAGTTCATGTTACTAAGAATATGGACAATGATTGTGATAAGCGGCTGTATAAAGGCCATAAAATTCCTCGCGGTAAGGCGGGTAAAAACATACAAGTAATAAAATCATGACCATGCCGTGAAAGGTGTGTGTGGTGAGGATAGATGACAAGAGTTGGTGATTATAAAAAGCGATGGTGGATATGAATGGCATTAGCACAAGTGCCTCACTCGTTCATACCCTTGCGTCCAAGGGCCGTGAGGCAAGTGCTTTCTTGTGTAACCGCCGCAGCGAAAACCTCTCTAGAGAGGTCGTGCTACGGAATGCCCGGGTGTATGATATGAAATTTATTAATTTCTTTTAAAAACGCTAACAGTGATTTATGACTAAAAAGCGGTTCCCTACCGACGAACATTGCAGGGTGTAAAGGTATATGCTGTCGGTAGGGAAATGGAAAATGTCGTTTTCTTAGAGTTTCTAAGTGTTTGCACTGGATTAATATGTGAAGGACTGTCAATGCCTCTCCACATCTGTCACACAATGGTGGATCACCACCGGACAAAAGATGCTTGTGTGTCATGTATATGTGTCCTATCCTGAGTCTTGTTAGTGTTACCTCTGTTAGACGTGATTTTGATACTGGTGGCCAATGGCCAAGGTGCGGCTTGATAACGTGTAGTTTGTTTTGTGTGTGTGTATCCCACTTGCTCTGCCAGTAGTCCCTGAGTTTTCGTTTGAGACACGGCTTAAGATCAAGGGCCGGGATTGATGTCGGTGTAATGGCAGTGCTTTCGTGGGCGGATGCAGCAAGCTGATCCGCCATCACGTTGCCTTGAATCTCACGGTGCCCTGGCACCCAGCACACAACAACATGTCTGTTGAGTGTGTGGAGGGTGCATAAAATGGAGTAAAGTGAAACGAGGACAGGGTTTTTTTGTTTTTTAAGACTGTGCAGAGCCGTTACCACACTGAGGGAGTCTGTATAAATTACTGCTTTTTGTATTTGTGATTGTTTGATGTGTTTAGCTGCCACAAGTATCGCGTAAGCTTCCGCTGTGAAGATACTTGTGCCTGGATGTAGAGGGCCAGCATCCGAAAAGGAAGGGCCAACAGCAGCGTAGGACACAGAGGAGTTAGACTTAGAGGCATCTGTAAAAAACTCAGGACGTGTGTATTTGTGTTGAAGTTCCAAGAAGTATGTTCGAATATGGGCAATAGGCGCATGTTTAGTAACTTCTAAAAAAGACACATCGCAATCTATAGTCTGCCACTGCCACGGTGGCGGGTATGCTACAGGAGCCATTAAACTGTGTTCGAGTGACACTCCAGTGTCCTCAGCTAGACCCTTCAGGCGAACTGAGAAGGGCTGCCTCATTGAAGGCCTGTTTTGAAAAAGCATAGAGCTCGACAAGTCATTAATAGTAGAGTATGAGGGGTGCCTCTTGTCTGCTTTCACCTTAAGAAAATATACAAAGGACATGTAGGTTCTCTGCAGATGAAGCGACCACTCATTTGACTCAACGTAAAGGCTTTCTACGGGGCTGGTGCGAAAAGCACCCGTAGAAAGGCGGATGCCCGAATGGTGCACGGGATCCAGCATCTTCAAAGCACTTTGAGTCGCTGACTGATAAATAATGGCCCCATAATCTAAGCGGGTGCGAATAAGGCTTCTATACAGGTTCATGAGGCATTTCCTGTCACTACCCCACGTAGTACGTGTCAACACTTTTATAACATTCATGGCTTTTAAACATTTTGTTTTTAAATACTTTATGTGTGGTACGAAAGTCAACTTGTTGTCCAAGATTAAGCCTAAGAATTTATGCTCAGCTTTGACGGACAGTTGTTGCCCGTTCAGTTGAATGTCGGGCTCCGAGTGCATGCCTCTCTTTCGAGAGAACAAGACACACGTGCTTTTTTGTGGGTTAAGTCGAAATCCGTTTTCATCTGCCCATTTGGAGACCTTATTTAAACCCAGCTGCACCTGCCGCTCACACATGGCCAAGTTGCATGACTTGAAGCCAAGCTGGACGTCGTCGACATATGTACAATAGAACATATTGCAGGGAATGGACAAGTGCAAAGAATTCATTTTAATAATAAAAAGTGTGCAACTAAGCACACCACCTTGTGGCACGCCTGTTTCCTGGACAAATGTTTGGGAGAGCACACTGCCCAGACGGACACGGAATGTCCGGTTTGACAGGTAACTTTCGATTATATGAAACATTCTTCCGCGCACACCAAGGTGGGACAGGTCTCTTAGAATTCCGAAACGCCATGTTGTATCATAAGCCTTTTCGATATCGAGGAACACAGAGAGAAAATATTGTTTCTGAACGAAGGCGTCTCTGATCTGTGCCTCGATACGAACAAGGTGGTCTGTGGTGGATCTACTTTCTCGAAAGCCGCACTGAAATGGGTCGAGCAAATTATTTGTTTCAAGAAAATGTACAAGTCGGCAGTTTATCATTTTTTCGAAGACTTTGCACAAGCAGCTTGTAAGTGCAATAGGTCTATAGCTTGAAGCTAAAGAAGGGTCCTTGCCCTCTTTCAAAATGGGAATAATAATAGCCTCTTTCCAGGAGGTAGGGATAGTGCCAGAAGACCAAATAGCATTGTACAAACAAAGTAAGGTTTTTCGGGTTTCGTTTGGTAGGTTTTTTAACATTTCATACATCACACGGTCAGAACCTTGGGCAGAAGTACTGCAGGAGTTTAGAGATGTTCGGAGCTCAGCTAGACTGAAAGCTTGGTTATATGCCTCGTATCTAGTGGATTTGTGTTCAAGTTTCTGCTTTTCTATTCTTGTTCTGTATTTTTGGAAAGTGTCAGTATAGTGGGACGAGCTGGATACCTGTTCGAAGTGTGCACCGAGGAAGTTTGCCTGATCTTCCAAGGTATCACCCTGAGTGTTTACAAGTGGAAGTGTGTGTACTTGTTTTCCTGCTATCCTATGGACCATGTCCCAGACTTTAGACTCCTGTGTGTATGAATTGACCCCTGATAAAAACTTCTGCCAGCTTTCTCTTCTGGCCTGCCGACGCGTTCTCCTGCCTTGAGACTTTATTTTCTTGAAGGTTTCAAGATTTTCGGCTGTCGGCGAGTTCCGAAGCAGCCTCCATGATGATGATATATGGCGTTTTTTGGCGCAAGGGCCATTTGATGGCCAAAGAGCGCCAGTTCATGGGACAAGGAATGTGGACGATGATTGTGATTAGCGGCTGTATAAGGGCCATAAAATTCCTCGCGGTAAGGCGGGTAAAAACATACAAGTAGTAAAATCATGACCATGCCGTGAAAGGTGTGTGGTGTGAATAGGTGATGAAAGTTGGTGATAATAAAAGACGATGGTGGATATGTATGGCATTAGCACAAGTGCCTCACCCGTTCATGCCCTTGCGTCCAAGGGCGGTGAGGCAAGTGCTTTCTTGTGTAGCCACCGCAGCGAAAACCTCTCAGGAGAGGTCGTGCTACGGAATGCCGGGGAATATGATATGAAAACTATGAATTTCTCTTAAAAACGCGAATAATGACTTATGACTAAAAAGCGGTTCCCTACCGACGAACATTGCAGGGTGTAAAGGTATATGTTGTCGGTAGGGTAACGGAAAGTGTTGTTTTCTTAGAGCGTCCAATTGTTTGCACTGAATTAAAATGTGAAGGACTGTTAATCCTTCACCACATCTGTCACACAATGGTGGATCCCCACCGGACAAAAGATGTGTGTGTGTCGTGTATGTGTGTCCTATCCTGAGTCTTGTAAGTATTACCTCTGTATGACGCGATTTCGATACGGGCAGCCAATGACCAAGGTGTGGCTTAACAATGTGTAGTTTGTTTTGTGTTTGTGTATCCCACTTGCTCTGCCAGTAGTCCCTGAGGTTTAGTTTGAGAGACGGCTTAAGATCACAGGCCGGGATTGATATGGATGTAATGGCGGTGCTCTCATGGACGGATGCAGCGAGCTGATCCGCCCTCACGTTGCCTTGGATCTCACGGTGCCCTGGCACCCAGCACACTACAACATGTTGTTTGAGTGTGTATAGTGTGCATAAAATGGAGTAAAGTGAGACAAGGACTGGGTTTTTGTGTTTTTTAAGAGTGTGCAGAGCCGTTACTACACTGAGGGAGTCTGTATAAATTACTGCTTTTTGTATTTGTAATTGCTTGATGTGTTTAGCCGCCACAAGTATCGCGTAGGCTTCCGCTGTGAAGATACTTGTGCCTGGATGTAGAGGGCCAGCATCCGAAAAGGATGGGCCGACAGCAGCGTAGGACACAGAGGAGTTAGACTTAGAGGCATCTGTAAAGAACTCAGGACGTGTGTATTTGTGTTGAAGTTCCAGGAAGTATGTTCGGATATGGGCAATAGGCGCATGTTTTGTAACTTCAAGAAAGGACACATCACAGTCTATAGTCTGCCATTGCCACGGTGGCAGATATGCTACAGGAGCCATTAAACTATGTTCAAGTGAGACTCCAGTTTCCTCAGCTAAACTTTTCAGGCGAACTGCGAAGGGCTGCCTCATCGAAGGCCTGTTTTGGAAAAGAATGGAGCTCGACAAGTCATTAATAGTAGAGTATGAGGGGTGCCTCTTGTCTGCCTTCACCTTAAGGAAATATACAAAGGACATGTAGGTTCTTTGCAGATGAAGCGACCACTCATTTGACTCAACGTAAAGGCTTTCTACGGGGCTGGTGCGAAAAGCACCCGTAGAAAGGCGGATGCCCGAATGGTGCACGGGATCCAGCATCTTCAAAGCACTTTGAGTCGCAGACTGATAAACAATGGCCCCATAATCTAAGCGGGTGCGAATTAGGCTTCTATACAGGTTCATGAGGCATTTCCTGTCACTACCCCACGTAGTATGCGACAACACTTTTATAACATTCATGGCTTTTAAACATTTTGTTTTTAAATACTTTATGTGGGGTACGAAGGTCAACTTGTTGTCCACGATTAAGCCTAAGAATTTATGCTCGGCTTTGACGGACAGACGTTGCCCGTTCAGCCGAATGTCGGGTTCCGAGTGCATGCCTCTCTTTCGAGAAAACAAGACACACGTGCTTTTTTGTGGGTTAAGCCGAAATCCGTTTTCATCTGCCCATTTGGAGACCTTATTTAAACCCAGCTGAACCTGCCGCTCACACATGGCCAAGTTGCATGACTTGAAGCCAAGCTGAGCGTCGTCGACATATGTACAATAGAACATATTGCGGGGAATGGACAAGTGCAAAGAATTCATTTTAATAATAAAAAGTGTGGAACTAAGCACACCACCTTGTGGCACGCCTGTTTCCTGGATAAATGTTTGAGAGAGCACACTGCCCAGACGGACACGGAATGTCCGGTTTGACAGGTAACTTTCGATTATATGAAACATTCTTCCGCGCACGCCAAGGTGTGACAGGTCTCTTAGAATTCCGAAACGCCATGTTGTATCATAAGCCTTTTCGATATCGAGGAACACAGAGAGAAAATATTGTTTATGAACGAAGGCGTCTCTGATCTGTGCCTCGATACGAACAAGGTGGTCTGTGGTGGATCTACTTTCTCGAAACCCGCACTGAAATGGGTCGAGCAAATTATTTGTTTCAAGAAAATGTACAAGTCGGCAGTTTATCATTTTTTCGAAGACTTTGCACAAGCAGCTTGTAAGTGCTATAGGCCTATAACTCGAGGGTAAAGAAGGGTCCTTGCCCTCTTTCAAAATGGGAATAACAATGGCCTCTTTCCAGGCGGTAGGAATAGTGCCAGAAGACCAAATAGCATTGTACAAACAAAGCAAGGTTTTTCGGGTTTCGTTTGGTAGGTTTTTTAACATTTCATACATCACACGGTCAGAGCCTGGGGCAGAAGTACTGCAGGAGTTTAGAGATGTTCGGAGCTCAGCTAGACTGAAAGATTGGTTATATGCCTCGTATCTAGTGGATTTGTGTTCGAGTTTCTGCTTTTCTATTCTTGTTCTGTATTTTTGGAAAGTGTCAGTATAGTGGGACGAGCTGGATACCTGTTCGAAGTGTGCACCGAGGAAGTTTGCCTGATCTTCCAAGGTATCACCCTGAGTGTTTACGAGTGGAAGTGCATGTACTTGTTTTCCTGCTATCCTACTGACCATGTTCCATACTTTAGCCTCCTGTGTGTATGAATTAACCCCTGATAAAAACTTTTGCCAGCTTTCTCTTCTGGCCTGCCGACGCGTTCCTGCCTTGAGACTTTATTTTCTTGAAGGTTTCAAGATTTTCGGCTGTCGGTGAGTTACGAAGAAGCCTCCAAGCTCTTTTTTGCTGTTTGCGCGCGTTTCGGCATTCATCATTCCACCATGGCACACATCGTTTTCCAGGGTGTCCATTTGTTTGTGGGATGCATTTTGTTGCAGCATCAATCAAAAACGCTGTGAAGTAGTTCACAGCAACATCAATGTTCAAAGTACAGATGTCATTCCAACCTAGACAAGCGATAGTATAAAACTGTTCCCAGTCGGCTCTGTTTATGAGCCACTTGGGAACGCGTGGTGGACACTCAGTTACTGTCGTTGTGCTCAAAACTACGGGGAAGTGGTCACTTCCGTACAGATTACTGACGACTTTCCACTGTAGTAAAGGCACAAGAGATGGAGATACTATGGTCAGGTCTATAGAGGAGTAGGTGTTATTAGCGAGGTTATAATAGGTTGGTTCTTTTCGATTTAGGAGACACGCGCTTGATGAGATAAGGAACTGTTCGATCAGCCGACCTCGCGCGTCATACCGAGAGTCACCCCATAGCCTGCTATGCGCATTAAAGTCTCCAAGGAGAACATAAGGTTCCGGAAGTTGATCAATTAAAGAGTGTAAATCACGTTTTTGCAGCTGATAGCTAGGAGGAATGTAGATAGTGCAGATTGTGATCAGTTTATCAAAAAGAACCGCTCGAACAGCCACTGCCTCAAGGGATGTTTGTAGTTGTAAGTGTGTGCATGCAGTTCCTTGTTTCACTATGATGGCAACACCTCCGGATGATGTCATGGCATCATCACGGTCCTTTCGAAAAATAACGTGTTTGCGAAGAAAATTTGTGTGTTTTGAATTAAGGTGTGTTTCTTGTACACACAGCACTTTTGGTGTGTGTTCGTGTAAGAGTTCTTGGATGTCGTCAAGGTTTCTAAGAAGGCCCCTGACGTTCCATTGTATAATTTGAGTGTTCATGGTGAATGTAAAATAATGCTGTGTGTACGAAGAGCGAGTGGCTGTTTAGACGGGGAGTTGGGTTCACTTAACAGGGCCATCACCAGGCCCTGTTATTTGCTTTTTTGTTTTCTTGGCGCGCTCCAAGGAGCCGCGCCGCTCTTTCGGCACCAAGGGTGCCGACGTATCCATTGCCTCCTCGGAGGCACTGGATGCCCGCACGTGCGGGCTGTTAGTTCGGATTTTAGGCCTCGCCTGGTGAGGGGAGGCCTTGAGACCCGAAGACTCTGGAGTCTCCGGCCTCTGTTTGGGAGCAGGCGGTGTAGCCTGGGCTACAGCCGCCTTGGGGGCAGGTGCCACAACCGCCGGCTCGGTATGCGCGGGCCGAAGGTGTGGCGAGGGCTGGTGCGGCGGTGCCCCCTGACGCGCCGCATCAGCGTATGTAGGTCCATAGAATGGAGCGACTCTTCGCCGTGCTTCCTTAAACGTAATGTTCTCCTTCACCTTCAATGTAATTATTTCTTTTTCTTTTTTCCAGTACGTGCAGGAGCGTGAATATGCGGCATGGTTTCCTTCGCAGTTTACACAGTGTGGCGGTTGTTTGCAGTTCTCAGACACGTGGCCTAGGACTCCACATTGTGCACAAGTCTGGCGACCACGACAGGTTTTAGAGCCATGGCCATACCTCTGGCATTGGAAGCAACGACGAGGGTTTGGTATATACGGTCTGATAGATGTCTTTGTGTACCCTGTTTGTATGGAATCTGGTAGTTTACTGGATGCAAACGTGAGTATCAAGTGTTTCGTTGGTATTTCCTTATTATCTCTTCTGATTATAATTCTCTGTACATTATTGACATTTTGGCTCTTCCACCCTTCCAAAAGTTCAGTTTCGGTGAGTTCAAGTAAGTCTGCATCAGATACTACTCCGCGAGTGATGTTCATGGATCTGTGTGGTGTTACGGTGATCGGCACGTCACCAAACGTTGAGAGGCTGTCTAGCTTTACAAATTGTGCTTTGTCCCGAATTTCGAGAAGAAGGTCTCCGCTAGCCATTTTGGTTACTTTGTATCCAGCCCCGAGAGTTTCATTAAGACACCTGGCAACTACGAAAGGAGATACGGTCCTGGCTTGCTTTCCGGTTTTTTCGCAGTGAATGACGTGGAAGTGGGGAAAAGTTTCTACTGGCTGGTTGAAGAAGTTTATGTCGTCGGTGCGTACCCGCTTTAGGCCGGTACGATCAGACAGTTGAGGGAATGCTCCATGCATGCCGGTCTTATTTTTGTTCGGCAGCGTTGGCGGCCACCCACCACGGAGCCCAACGAGGGGACGCTACAAGTTTACAGATGCTGAAAACTGCAGACGCCAGCCGTACAACGCCACTATAACCCAATGCGCCTAGACCAAGGTAGGCTATTTGCACAGGGTTAACCCTTGCCGCCAGGAAAATTGGAAGTAAACAGAAGAGAGAAGTAGACAGGAAAGGTAAAAAAGTAAGAAAGACGAAGATGTAGGGAGAGAGAGATAGGAAAAGGCGACTGCCGATTTCCCCTGGGTGGGTCAGCCCAGGGGTGCCGTCTACGTGAAGCCGGGGCCAAAGAGGTGTGTTGCCTCTGCTGGGGGGCCTTAAAGGTCCAATCACCCAGCGTCAGCTCAACCCCCAGGATCCCCTTTTCCCCGGGCACGGCAAAGCCACGCACGGCTAGGCGTGGGAGGGAGTAGAAACTCCCCCGTTAGCTCGGGTCCGTGGTGTCGCTACACACCAAACGCCTACTTGCGCAGGAGCCCCTGCGGGGCGAAGCAGCCTCCAAGCTCTGTTTTGCTGTTTGCGCGCGTTTCGGCATTCAGAGTTCCACCATGGGACACGTCGTTTTCCAGGGTGTCCATTTGTTTGTGGGATGCATTTTGTTGCAGCATCGATCAAAAACGCTGTGAAGTAGTTCACCGCAACATCAATGTTCAAAGTACGGATGTCATTCCAACCTAGACTAGCAATAGTATAAAACTGTTCCCAGTCGGCTCTGTTTATGAGCCACTTGGGAACACGTGATGGACACTCAGTTACTGTCGTGCTCAAAACTACGGGGAAGTGGTCACTTCCGTACGGATTACTGACGACTTTCCACTGGAGTAGAGGCACAAGAGATGGAGATACTATGCTCAGGTCTATGGAGGAGTAGGTGTTATTGGCGAGATTATAATAGGTTGGTTCTTTTCGGTTTAGGAGACACGCGCTCGACGAGAGAAGGAACTGTTCGATCAGTCGACCTCGCGCGTCATACCGAGAGTCTCCCCATAGCCTGCTATGCGCATTAAAGTCTCCAAGGAGAACATAAGGTTCCGGAAGTTCATCAATTAAAGAGTGTAAATCACGTTTTTGCAGCTGATAGCTAGGAGGGATGTAGATAGTGCAGATTGTGATCAGTTTATCAAAAAGAACCGCTTGAACAGCCACTGCCTCAAGGGATGTTTGGAGTTGTAAGTGTGTGCATGCAATTTCTTGATTCACTATGATGGCAACACCTCCGGATGATGTCACGGCATCATCACGGTCCTTTCGAAAAATAACGTATTTGCGAAGAAAATTTGTGTGTTTTGAATTAAGGTGTGTTTCTTGTACACACAGCACTTTTGGTGAGTGTTCGTGTAGGAGTTCTTGGATGTCGTCAAGGTTTCTGAGAAGGCCCCTGACGTTCCATTGTATAATTTGAGTGTTCATGGTGAATGTAAAATAATGCTGTGTGTACGAAAAACAAGTGGCTGTTTAGACGGGGAGTTTGAGTTCACTTAACAAGGCCATCACCAGGCCCTGTTATTTGCTTTTTTGTTTTCTTGGCGCGCTCCAAGGAGCCACGCCGCTCTTTCGGCACCAAGGGTGCCGACGTATCCATTGCCTCCTCGGAGGCACTGGATGCCCGCACGTGCGGGCTGTTAGTTTGGATTTTGGGCCTCGCCTGGTGAGGGGAGGCCTTGAGACCCGAAGACTCTGGAGTCTCCGGTCTCTGTTTGAGAGTAGGCGGTGTAGCCTGGGCTACAGCCGCCTTGGGGGCAGGTGCCACAGCCGACGGCTCGCTCTGCACGGGCCGAAGGGGTGGCGAGGGCTGGTGCGGCGGTGCCCCCTGACGCGCCGCATCAGCGTATGTAGGTCCATAGAATGGAGCGACTCTTCGCCGTGCTTCCTTAAATGTAATATTTTCCTTCACCTTCAATGTAATTATTTCTTTTTCTTTTTTCCAGTATGTGCAGGAGCGTGAATATGCGGCATGGTTTCCTTCGCAGTTCACACAGTGTGCCGGTTCTTTGCAGTTCTCGGACACGTGGCCTAGGACTCCACATTGTGCACAAGTCTGGCGACCACGACAGGTCTTAGAGCCATGGCCATACTTCTGGCATTGGAAGCAACGACGAGGATTTGGTATATACGGCCTGATAGATGTTTTCGTGTACCCTGTTTGAATGGAATCCGGTAGTTTACTGGATGCAAACGTGAGTATCAAGTGTTTTGTCGGTGTTTCCTTATTGTCTCTTCTGATGATGATTCTCTGTACATTAGTGACATTTTGGCTCTTCCACCCCTCCAAAAGTTCAGTCTCAGTCAAGTCAATTAAGTCCATGTCAGATACCACTCCGCGAGTTGTGTTCATTGACCTATGTGGTGTTATGGTTATTGGTATGCCACCGAAATCTGAAAGACGGTCTAGCTTTTCAAATTGTTCTTTGTCGCGGATTTCGAGGAGAAGGTCTCCACTAGCCATTTCGGTTACCTCGTATCCCGTGCCAAGAGTTTCGGTGACACATCTAGAAACTAGGAAAGGAGAGACGGTCCTGGCTTGCTTTTCAGTTTTTTCACAATGGATAACATGAAAGTGAGGATATGTTTCTTTTGGCTGGTTGAAAAAATTTATAGCATCGGTGCGTACCCGCTTTAAGCCGGTACGATCAGACATTAGGGGGGATGCTCCATGCATGCCTTTCTTATTTTTGTTCAGCAGCGTTGGCGGCCACCCACCACGGAGCCCAACGAGGGGACGCTACAAGTTTACAGGTGCTGAAAACTGCAGACGCCAGCCGTACAACGCTACTATAACCCAATGCGCCTAGACCTAGGTAGGCTATTTGCACAGGGTTAACCCTAGCCGCCAGGAAGTTTGGAAGTAAACGGAAGAGAGTAGAAGACAGGACAGATGAATAGTAAGAGATAAAGACGAAGATGTAGGGAGAGAGAGAGATAGGAAAAGGCGACTGCCGATTTCCCCTGGGTGGGTCAGCCCAGGGGTGCCGTCTACGTGAAGCCGGGGCCAAAGGGGTGTGTTGCCTCTGCCGGGGGGCCTTAAAGGTCCAATCACCCAGCGTCAGCTCAACCCCCAGGATCCCCTTTTCCCCGGACACGGCAAAGCCACGCACGGCTAGGCGTGGGAGGGAGTAGAAACTCCCCCGTTAGCTCGGGTCCGTGGTGTCGCTACACACCAAACGCCTGCTTTAACAGGCGCCCCTGCGGGGGCCACTATAACCAAATATAACTACTCAAGGTTGAGTAATTACACAAGGTTAACCCTTGCCGCCAGGAAAAATCGGAAGTAAATGGAAGAGAGAAGAAGACAGGATAGATTTAAAGACGAGAAAAGACTAAGATGTAGGAAGAGAGAGATAGGAAAAGGCGACTGCCGATTTCCCCTGGGTGGGTCAGCCCAGGGGTGCCGTCTACGTGAAGCCGGGGCCAAAGGGGTGTGTTGCCTCTGCCGGGGGGCCTTAACGGTCCAATCACCCAACGTCGGCTTAACCCCCAGGATCCCCTTTTCCCCGGACACGGCAAAGCCACGCACGGCTAGGCGTGGGAGGGAGTAGAAACTCCCTCGTTAGCTCGGGTCCGTGGTGTCGCTACACACCAAACGCCTGCTTTACCAGGCGCCCCTGCGGGCGATCTACCCTCCCGAAACCCACACTGAAATTGGTCGAGCAGATTGTGTGTTTCAAGGAAATGTAAAAGTCGGCGGTTTATCATTTTTTCAAAAAGTTTACAAACGCAGCTGGTTAGTGCAATGGGCCTATAACTTGAAACTGAGGAAGGGTCCTTGCCCTGTTTCAAAATAGGGATAACAATAGCCTCTTTCCAAGAAGCAGGGATGGTACCTGAAAGCCAGATAGCATTGTATAGAGAGAGTAAAGTTTTTCGCGTTTCGAGCGGCAAGTTTTTCAACATTTCATAAGTGACACGGTCGTAGCCTGGAGCGGAATTATTGCAGGAGTTTAGTGATGTTTGTAGCTCAGCTAAGTTGAAAGGTTGGTTGTATTCCTCGTAATTTGTGCACTTGGATTCTAGTTTCTGCTTCTCTATCTTTGCTTTGTGTCTTTGGAAAGCTTCAGTGTAGTGTGACGAGCTAGACACCTGCTCGTAGAGTGCACCGAGGAAGTTCGCTTGATCTTCCAGGCTATCACCTTGTGTGTTTACGAGTGGGAGTGAGTGTACTTGTCTTCCTGCTACCCTACGAACCATGTTCCAGACTTTAGCCTCTTGTGTATATGAATTTATCCCCGATAAAAACTTGTGCCAGCTTTCTTTTCTGGCCTGCCGACGCGTTCTCCTGCCTCGAGATTTTATTTTTCTAAAGCGCTCAAGGTTTTCCGCTGTCGGCGAGTTCCGCAGCAACCTCCATGCCCTGTTCTGTTCCTTTCGCGCATTCTGGCACTCAGTGTTCCACCACGGAACGTGTCGTTTGCCGGGCAGTCCAGATGTTTGTGGAATGCACTTGGTTGCTGCGTCAGTAAGAAAAGCCGTGAAGTACTGCACAGCTTCATCTATGCCTAACCCGCATATGTCAGTCCAATTTAGGTGAGTAAGCTTTTGAAATTGTTCCCAGTTGGCTTTGTTTACCAGCCATTTGGGAACATGTGGAGGACATTCATTTATTATTGGTGTACTCAAAACTAAAGGGAAATGGTCACTTCCGTATGGATTATTTATGACTTTCCACTGAAGTAATGGTACAAGTGAAGGAGATGCGATACTGAGGTCTATGGAAGAGTAAGTTTTGTTGGCAAGGTTATAGTATGTTGCCTCTTTCCTATTCAACAGACAAGCACCCGATGAAATGAGGAATTGTTCAATGAGACGACCTCGGGCCTCACAGCGAGAGTCACCCCACAGACCATTATGTGCGTTCAGGTCCCCAAGGACCAGATAAGGTTCAGGTAGTTCGTCGATTAAAGACTGGAATTGAAGTTTTTCGAGACGGTGGTGCGGTGGTATGTACAAAGAGCAAACAGTGACAAGTTTGTTTAGAATAACTGCTCGGACAGCCACCGCCTCGAGGGAAGTTTGAAGGGGTAATTGTGTGCATGCTATACCTTGACTTACTATAACCGCTACACCACCGGATGGTAGCATGGCATCATCTCTATCCTTTCGGAAGATTATGTAGTTACGTAAAAAGTTTGTGTTAGTTCGTTTTAAGTGTGTCTCCTGTACACACAGCACTCTTGGATTGTGTTCATGGAGGAGTTCTTGCAAGTCATCGAGGTTTCGAAGAAGGCCTCGGATGTTCCATTGTAATATTTCTGTCTGCATATTTAAACAAGAGAGATACTGCTGTGTGTACAGAGAGTATCCTGTGTTGGAGTGAGCTCGTTAATTCAGGTGGCAGGACGGTCGTCCGGCCCCGTTATTGGTTTTTTATTTTTCTTAACGCGCTCCAAGGAGCCGCGCCGCTCTTTTGGTACCAAGGGTACCGTTGTATCCATTGCCTCCCCAGAGGCACTGGTTGCCCGCACATGCGAGCTGGTGGTTCGGATTTTAGGCCTCGCCTGGTGAGGAGAGGCCTTGAGGCCAGAGGACCCTGGAGTCTCCGGCCTCAATTTGCTAGGCGGCGGAGTAGACTGAACTACTGCCGCCTTGGGGGCAGGTGCCACAACCGTCGGCTCGCTCTGCGCTGGCCGAAGGAGTGACGAGGGCTGGTGCGGCGTTGCCCCCTGACGCGCCGCATCAGCATATGTAGCGCCATAAAATGGCGACACTCTTCGTCTTGCTTCCTTGAATGTGATGTTTTCTTTAATTTTCAATGTGATAATTTCTTTTTCTTTTTTCCAAAATGAGCAAGACCGTGAGTATGCGGCATGATTTCCGCCACAGTTCACACAGTGTGATGGTTCTTCGCAATTGTCAGAGTTGTGGCCTGACACTCCACATTGTGCACAAGTTTGGTGACCACGACAGCTTTGTGAGCCGTGGCCATACTTCTGGCATTTGAAACAACGACGTGGGTTAGGTATGTATGGTCTGATCGACGTCTTTGTGTACCCTGTTTGAATACTTTCTGGCAGATTACTGGAAGCGAACGTGAGTATCAGGTGTTTTGTTGGTGTTACCTTGTTGTCTCTTCTAATGGTGATCCTTTGTACATTGGTCACATTCTGACTCTTCCACCCCTCCAGAAGTTCCTCTTCAGTCAAACTGAGCAAATCAGCATCAGAAACTACTCCACGGGTTGTGTTCATCGATCTGTGTGGCGTTACAGTGATGGGAGTGTCACCAAAAGTTGATAGACTCTGTAGCTTTTCAAACTGTTCTTTTTCTCGAACTTCGAGGAGGAGGTCTCCGCTGGCCATTTTGGTAACTTTGTACCTGGCTCCAAGAGTTTCTGTGAGACATCTGGCTACTACAAAGGGTGATACGGTTCTGGCTTGCTTGCTGCTTATCTCACTATGTATAACATGAAAATGAGGGAAGTTTTCACTTGATCGGTTGAAAAAGCCTAAGTCTTCGGTGCGTACACGCTTTAAGGCGGTACGATCATTTAATAAGGGAAATGCTCTATGCATGCCAGTTTATTTTCTTAGGAAGCGTTGGCGGCCACCCACCACGGAGCCCAACAAGGGGACGCTACAAGTTTGTGGATGCTAAAACCTGCAGACGCCAGCCGTACAACGCAACTATAACCCAATGCGCCTAGACCAAGGTAGGCTATTTGCACAGGGTTAACCCTCGCCGCCAGGAAGTTTGGAAGTAAACAGAAGAGAGTAGAAGACAGGACAGATAAACAGTAGGAGATAAAGACGAAGATGTAGGGAGAGAGAGATAGGAAAAGGCGACTGCCGATTTCACCTGGCTGGGTCAGCCCAGGGGTGCCGTCTACGTGAAGCCGAGGCCAAAGGGGTGTGTTGCCTCTGCCGGGGGGCCTTAAAGGTCCAATCACCCAGCGTCAGCTCAACCCCCAGGATCCCCTTTTCCCCGGGCACGGCAAAGCCACGCACGGCTAGGCGTGGGAGGGAGCCGAAGCTCCCCCGTTAGCTCGGGTCCATGGTGTCGCTACACACCAAACGCCTACTTGCGCAGGCGCCCCTGCGGGGATGACTTGAAGCCAAGCTGAGCGTCGTCGACATATGTACAATAGAACATATTGCGGGGAATCGACAAGTGCAAAGAATTCATCTTGATAAGAAAAAGTGTGCAACTAAGCACACCACCTTGTGGCACGCCTGTATCCTGGACAAATGTTTGAGAGAGCACACTGCCCAGACGGACACGGAATGTCCGGTTTGACAGGTAACTTTCGATTATATGAAACATTCTTCCGCGCACGCCAAGGTGTGACAGGTCTCTTAGAATTCCGAAACGCCATGTTGTATCATAAGCCTTTTCGATATCGAGGAACACAGAGAGAAAATATTGTTTATGGACGAAGGCGTCTCTGATCTGTGCCTCGATACGAACAAGGTGGTCTGTGGTGGATCTACTTTCTCGAAACGCGCACTAAAATGGGTCGAGCAAATTATTTGTTTCAAGAAAATGTACAAGTCGGCAGTTTATCATTTTTTCGAAGACTTTGCACAAGCAGCTTGTAAGTGCTATAGGCCTATAACTCGAGGGTAAAGAAGGGTCCTTGCCCTCTTTCAAAATGGGAATAACAATAGCCTCTTTCCAGGCGGTAGGAATAGTGCCAGAAGACCAAATAGCATTGTACAAACAAAGTAGGGTTTTTCGGATTTCGTTTGGTAGGTTTTTTAACATTTCATACATCACACGGTCAGAACCTGGGGCAGAAGTACTGCAGGAGTTTAGAGATGTTCGGAGCTCAGCTAGACTGAAAGCTTGGTTATATGCCTCGTATCTAGTGGATTTGTGTTCGAGTTTCTGCTTTTCTATTCTTGTTCTGTATTTTTGGAAAGTGTCAGTATAGTGGGACGAGCTGGATACCCGTTCAAAGTGTGCCCCGAGGAAGTTTGCCTGATCTTCCAAGGCATCACCTTGAGTGTTTACGAGTGGAAGTGTGTGTACTTGTTTCCCTGCTATCCTACCGACCATGTTCCAGACTTTTGCCTCCTGTGTGTATGAATTGATCCCTGTCAAAAACTTCTGCCAGCTTTCTCTTCTGGCCTGCCGACGCGTTCTCCTTCCTTGAGACTTTATTTTCTTGAACGTGTCAAGATTTTCCGCTGTTGGCGAGTTGCGCAGGAATCTCCATGCCCTGTTCTGTTCCTTTTGCACATTACGACACTCCGTGTTCCACCATGGGACGTGTCGTTTGCCGGGCATTCCAGATGTTTGCGGTATGCACCTGGCTGCTGCGTCAGTTAGAAAAGCTGTGAAGTACTTCACAGCTTCATCTATGTTTAACCTACATATGTCTGTCCAACTCAAACGTGTAGTGTTGTGGAACTGTTCCCAGTCTGCTTTGTTTATCAGCCATTTGGGAACATGTAGAGGACATTCATATGTTGTTTGTGAACTCAACACTACAGGAAAATGGTCACTTCCATATAGATTATTTAGGATTTTCCATTTCAGTAGGGGTAGGAGTGAAGGTGATACGATGCTGAGGTCTATAGACGAGTAAGTTTTGTTGGCAACGTTATAGTATGTTGGCTCTTTCCTATTCAACAAACAGGCGCCGGAAGAGAAGAGAAATTGTTCAATGAGACGACCTCGTGCATCACAGCGAGAATCGCCCTAGAGTTCACTATGTGCATTTAGGTCGCCAAGAAGCAAATAGGGTTCAGGCAGTTCGTCTATTAAAGACTGAAATTCACGTCTTTCAAGACGGTGGTGGGGAGGTACATACAAAGGGCAAATGGTGACGAGTTTGTTTAAAAGTACCGCTCGAACAGCCACTGCCTCAAGGGATGTTTGGAGTGGTAAATGTGTACACGCTCCTCCTTGGTTAATAATAATGGCTACGCCACCGGATGACGCGACAGCATCATCTCGGTCCTTTCGGTATATGACGTAAGCACGTAAAAAATTTGTATTGGAGGATTTCAGGTGTGTTTCGTGTACACACAGCACTTGAGGTGAGTGTTTGTATAAAAGCTCTTGGACGTCGTCGAGGTTCCTAAGCAGTCCTCTGACGTTCCACTGTATAATTTGTGTTTCCATATCGGAAGTAAAGTAGTGCTGTGTGTACGTTAAGGGAGTGACTTGTTTAAGCTGAAAGGTCGAGCTCAAATCACAGGGCTATTATCAGGCCCTGTTATGAGCTTTTCAGTTCTCTTGGCGCGCTCCAAAGAGCCGCGCCGTTCTTTTGGCACAAGGGGTGCCGCCGTATCCATTGCCTCCTCGGAGGCACTGGATGCCCGCTCATGCGAGCTGGTTTTTCGAAGCTTGGGCCTCGCCTGGCGAGGTGAGGCCTTGAGACCCGAGGACCCTGGAGTCTCTGGTCTCTGTTCAATAGTAGGCGGAGTAGACTCAACTACTGCCGCCTTATGGGCAGGCGCCACAGCCAATGGCTCGCTCTGCGCAGGCCGAAGGAGTGGCGAGGGCTGGTGCGCACTGCCCCCTGGCGCGCCGCATCAGCATATGTGGGGCCATAAAATGGCGAGACTCTTTTTCTAGCTTCTTTAAATGTAATGTTTTCTTTTATCTTTAAAGTGATGATTTCTTTTTCTTTTTTCCAGAAAGAACAAGAACGTGAGTACGCGGCATGATTATACCGCCACAGCTTACACAGTGTGCAGGTGCTTCGCAGTTGTCGGACGCATGGCCCACGACTCCACACATAGCACAAGTTTTCTGGCCACGACAGCTTTGCGAGCCGTGGCCATATCTCTGACAATGGAAGCAACGGCGTGGGTTGGGAATATATGGCCTCACAGATGTCTTTGTGTACCCAGTCTGAATTGTTTCCGGCATATTGCTCGAAGCAAAGGTCAGTACTAAGTGTTTGGTTGGGATTTCCTTTTGATCTCTTCTGATCTTATTACGCTGTACGTTTGTCACGTTCTGGCTCTTCCATCCTTCCAGAAGTTCAGCTTTGGTCAGGTCAAGCGAATCTACGTCCGATAGGACCCCGCGAGATGAGTTGATGATGATGATGATATATGTTGTTTAATGGCGCAAGGGCCATTGATGGCCAAAGAGCGCCAGGAGATGATATGGGATGAGAGCAATGGTTATTATAAATGGCTGTAAAAGGGCCTAAAGTTCTGCGCTCTAAAGATGCGTAAGACATATATTTATTAAAATCATGAAAGTGAAGTGAAGCATGCCTGGTGAGAATGGGTCTTTAATTGTCATGACATCATAAAATAGGAGCGTTATAATTAGCACCGATTTCTCGCCAGTGCCCTTGGTCCCAAGGGCCGAGAGACAGGTGCTCTTTTGGATGTAGCATCCGCAGCAGCAGCCTCCTTTCGGAGGCCGTGCTACCGATCATTTGAGTAAATAACATGGAAAGTATTTACTTCCTTTAGGAATGCATTCAATGCATTACACTTAAAAAGAGGTTCGCGACCAAAAAACATAGCTGGGTGAAGGGGTATGTGTTCCTTGTACGCTAGTGTAAAATGTTTTTTCCTGCAAGCCTCTAGCTCAGAGCATTCAAGGAGTATGTGAAGTACGGTAAGTGGACGGCCACATCTGTGACAGCTGGGTGGGTCACCACCAGACAAAAGGTGTGTGTGCGTGCTGTGTGTGTGTCCTATTCTGAGCCTACAGAGACTGACCTCTGTGCGGCGTGTTTTCGACATGGGTGGCCAGTTACCGAGGTATGGTTTAATCAAGTGTAACTTGTTATGAGTTTGTTGATCCCATAACTTCTGCCAGTAAGCCCTGAGCTTTTTTCGTATGTTTGGTATTAGGTCCATTATAGGGACAGCAACTGAAGAGTTGGCGAAGCTTCCGTTAATTGACGTGGCGAGCTGGTCGGCCAACACATTTCCTTCGATCTCGCGATGTCCTGGCACCCAGCACACGACGATATGCTGCTTGGAAGTATAGGCCGCGCAGAGTACCGAATAAAGGGATATAAGTATAGGGTTTCTGTGTTCTTTAAGATTTTTCAACGCCTTTACGACACTCAGGGAGTCTGTGTATATAACTACCCTTGGCGTATTCAATTTTTTGATGTGTTTAACGGCTACGAATAACGCGTAAGCCTCGGCTGTAAAAATGCTTGTGCTGGTGGACAGAACGCCGGCATCCGAGAAGGATGGGCCGACCGCCGCATAGGACACGCCAGTATGGGACTTGGATGCATCAGTATAATATTCTGGACAGTCATATTTATGTTGCAGCTCTAAGAAATACATCCGAATGTGTATGGGGGAGGCATGCTTTGTGACAGCTACGAAAGATGTGTCACAGTCTATAACCTGCCACTGCCATGGCGGGAGCCGTAGAGCGGGGGGGCTGAGGTGGTATTCAAGCAGTGGGACATCTGTTTCTTCAGCTAGGTCTCTGACACGCAGCGAGAAAGGGCGTGCCATTGCAGGTCGATTGTAAAAAAGTTG
Source organism: Rhipicephalus microplus (assembly GCF_043290135.1). Lineage (NCBI taxonomy): Eukaryota > Metazoa > Arthropoda > Arachnida > Ixodida > Ixodidae > Rhipicephalus > Rhipicephalus microplus. The sequence continues at coordinate 82,093,604 of NC_134705.1, read as the reverse complement.
AGAGCTGGACAGGTCGTTGATGGTGGAATACGCAGGTTGCTCACTGTTTGCATTTACTTTAAGGAAATACATGAAGGAAGAATAAGTTCTCTGCAGATGGAGTGACCACTCGTCCGATTCCACATAAAGGCTTTCAACTGGGCTTGTTCTAAAGGCGCCTGTGGACAGGCGGATGCCTTGATGATGAACAGGGTCCAACATTTTCAGAGCGCTTGGCGTGGCAGAGTGATAGACTATTGCCCCATACTCAAGACGTGAGAGTATAAGGCTTCTATACAGATTCATGAGGCACTTTCTGTCACTGCCCCACGTTGTTCGTGACAGCACCTTCAGGATATTCATTGTTTTCAAGCATTTATTTTTAAAATGTTTTATGTGCGGTACAAAGGTTAACTTCGCATCTAAAATTATACCTAGGAACTTATGTTCTGTGTTTACGGGTAGACGCTCACCCTTAACGACCAGTTCGGGCTCAGGGTGCAAGCCTCTTTTTCGAGAAAAAAGGACACAGGTGCTTTTCTGTGGGTTCAGTTTGAACCCGTTTTCATCAGCCCATTTGGATATCTTGTTAAGGGCGAGCTGAACCTGTCGCTCACAGATCCCAAGAGAACACGATTGAAAACCTATCTGCACATCGTCGACATATGTTGAATAAAAAATATTACATGGAATGTACAGACGGAGAGAATTCATTTTTATTATAAAGAGCGTACAGCTGGGCACCCCACCCTGTGGCACTCCGGTTTCCTGTACAAATGTTCGGGACAGAACATTGCTCACTCTAACGCGGAAGGTACGATCAGACAGATAGCTTTCAATGACACTGAACATATTACCATGTATACCTAAGTGTGAGAGGTCTCTCAATATTCCAAACCTCCACGTGGTATCGTAGGCCTTCTCCATGTCGAGGAACACAGATAAGAAAAACTGATTGTGAACAAAAGCCTCACGTATGTGTGCCTCGATACGTATAAGATGGTCGGTGGTAGATCGGCCCTCCCTAAACCCGCACTGGTATGGGTCGAGCAATTTGTTTGTTTCTAAGTAGTGGAGTAAGCGGCAATTAATCATTTTTTCAAATAGTTTGCAGAGGCAGCTTGTTAATGCTATGGGTCTATAACTTGATACAGTAGAGGGATCCTTTCCCTGCTTCAAAATTGGAATTATAACAGCCTCCTTCCAGGAGGAGGGGATCAGACCTGAAAACCATATGCGATTATAAAGACAGAGGAGGGTTTTTTTAGTTTCGGAGGATAGTTCCTTCAGCATCGCGTACATTACATTGTCAGAACCTGGGGTAGATGTATTACAGGAGCTGAGTGCTGTTCGCAGTTCTGCTAAGCAGAATGGTTGATTGTATGCCTCATTTCTTGTGGATTTTCTTTCTAACTTTTGTTTTTCTATTCGTGCCTTGTAATTCTGAAAGGATTCGGAATAGTGTGAGGAGCTCGATATGTGTTCAAAATGTGCGCCAAGAAAGTTGGCTTGATCCTCCAAGCTTTCCCCGAGGCTATATACTAGTGGAAGGCAATACGTTTGTTGGCCCTTAATTTTCTTGACCTTATTCCACACTTTTTCCTCATCTGTGTACGAGTTGATACTCGATATAAAGTTTGTCCAGCTCTCTCGTCTAGCTTGTCGACGCGTTCTCCTTGCCTGCGATTTGACCCGCTTGAAGTTTTCCAGGTTTTCTGCTGTAGGGGAATCGCGAAGCAACGCCCAAGCTTTGTTCTGAGTGGTCCGTGCTTTCCTGCATGCGTCGTTCCACCATGGGACTCGCCGTTTAGAAGACATGCCGCTCGTTTTGGCAATACATTTAGATGCGGCATCAAGTATAAAAGCTGTAAAATACGTGACAGCGTCATCTATGGTCAGGGCAGACAGCTCAGTCCATGTCATGTGTGTAAGAGTTCTATACCCTTCCCAATCAGCCGAGTCAATCTTCCATCGAGGAACCTGCGGGGGTAGTTGTTCTTTGTTCGGCGCACTCAGGATGATTGGGAAGTGATCACTACCATAAGGGTTTTTAAGAACTTTCCACTTAAAAACAGGTAAAAGGGACGGTGATGAAATGCTAAGATCTATGGAGGAGTACGTTTTGTTTGCAAAGCTAAAATACGTAGGCTCCTTTATATTTAAAAGACATAAACTAGAAGAGAAAAGGAGCTGCTCAATGAGACGTCCTCGCGCATCACAGTGAGCATCGCCCCACAGGACATTGTGTGCATTAAAATCACCTAGAACCAGAAACGGCTCTGGGAGTTCATCTAATAACGATTCTAGATCACGTCTGTGTAGCTGTTGATGCGGTGGTATGTACACAGAACATATGGTAATGAGTTTGTTAAAAAGTACAGCTCGAATGGCCACTGCCTCAAGGGCTGTTTGGAGCTTCAAATGCTGGCATGCTATACTACGATCAGCTATAATGGCTACACCGCCAGATGGTACGACAGCATCCTCCCAGTCTTTTCGGAAAATAATATATTGCCGTAGGAAGTCTTTGTGCTTAGGAGTTAAGTGCGTTTCTTGCACACATAGCACTTTCGCGTTAAACTTACTCAGAAGTTCTTGGACGTCATCTAAATTTCTAAGTAATCCTCTTACGTTCCACTGTATGATTTTGTCCATAGTGGAAAAAAAAGAGAAAAAGTGCTGTGTGCAGAAAAGACGGAGATAAGCTCATTTTACAGGGCCTTTGTCAGGCCCTGTAATCGGCGTTCTGTCTTTTTTGGGGCGGTCGAGAGAAGCTCGCCGCTCCTTCGGCGCTCCCTGCGCCGTTTGGCATGAACTAGTGTCCATAGCCTCTTGCGAGGCACTGGACGCCCGCTCTACAGAGCGATCTGTGCGTCGCTTAGACTTCGCCTCAATCGACGAAGTCTTTGTCCCCACCGAGCTAGGGGTCGATAAAGCCCCCTTGGCCTCGTGATTGCCCTGGCTGCCATTAGAGCTTGCAGAGGTCGCTGGTGTGGACTGGCTGAATGTGGGCAGGGCAGCGCTACCTGCTCCCGCCGTAGGGGCTTGTGGCATTGGCCTCGGCACGCTAGGCGAGGTCCGGGCAAATGCCAAGGGCCTTTGTGGTGCCGCCCCTCTTTGCACCACTTTGGCAAAAGGTGTTTTTAGTGCCAATGTTAGTGAGACCCGTTGTCTTGCTTCCTTGAATGTGATATTTTCCTTTACTTTTATAGTTATTATTTCTTTTTCTTTTTTCCAGGCTGGGCACGCTCTGGAGTATGCGGGGTGACTACCTTCGCAGTTAGCAAAGATGACCTCATCATGACTACATTCATCAGCACTGTGGCCGGTTGTGCCACACTTAGCACAGATCAGCTGCCCTCGGCAGCTCTGGGATGCATGACCAAATCGCTGGCATTTGAAGCAACGCCTCGGGTTTGGAATGAAGGGTCGGACATGGAGTTTTACATAGCCAGTTTCGAGAGTCTCGGGTAAAGTGGTTGAGTTGAAGGTGAGTATCAAGTGCTTTGTTGCTATTTCATTGTTGTTACGTCTGATTTTGATGCGCTGGACTTGTATTACACCTTGATCCTTCCATCCATCAAAGAGCTCTTCTTCACTCAGTGTCATCAAATCTTCGTCCGATACCACGCCCTTCACTGTATTCATGGTACGGTGTGCGCTCACAGAGACAGGGATGTTACCAAAGGCCACGAGGTGCGAGAGTTTATTGTACTGTTCCTTGTCTTTTAATTCGAGAAGCAGATCTCCACTTGCCATCTTCGTGGCCTTATAACCGGTTCCAATGGTCTCTCTCAAGCACTTGGCTACAAGGAAGGGTGAGATTGCTCTAGCTTTTGTAGATGATTGTTCACAGTGGAGGACATGGTATTTTGGAAAAGTTTCTTTGTTTTTGGGCCAAAGTAGGAATGTTGCATCGGTGCGTACCCTTTTCGAAGCACGATCAGTTAAAGAGGGGGTCGGGGATCCCATGAGAAAATGTGTATTTTTCGGTAACGGCGCCTACCACCCACCACGGAGTCCAACGAGGGGACGTGGCAGAGCATGTGGGCATGTCTGCGCAACGCCAGCAGTACGCAGTTACTATAACCCAATATGGTTTACCCTAGTTTGGATAGCCACACAAGGTTAACCCTTGCCGCCAGGAAAAATTGGAAGTAAAATGAAGTGAGGAGAAGACAGGAAAGATGTAAAGTGAGAACAAAAGACGAAGATATAGGGAGAGAGAGATAGGAAAAGGCGACTGCCGATTTCCCCTGGGTGGGTCAGCCCAGAGGTGCCGTCTACGTGAAGCCGGGGCCAAAGGGGTGTGTTGCCTCTGCCGGGGGGCCTTAAAGGTCCAATCACCCAGCGTCGGCTCAACCCCCAGGATCCGCTTTTCCCCGGACACGGCAAAGCCACGCACGGCTAGGCGTGGGAGGGATGATGATGAGTAGTTTTTAGTGGCGCAAGGGCCAATTGATGGCCAAAGAGCGCCATTTCAATTGACTACAGATATGAACAATGATATGGTGCGTGGCTGTAAAGGGGCCTTAAAATTCCTCGCTCTAACGCGGGTTAAAACATGAAAGTAATAAAATCATGACAGTGGCGTGACATATGTGTGGTGATAGCTGATGGCAAAATGTCATGATAATAAAACCATGATGAAGATATAGTCACCGCAGCCACGACCACTCTATAGAGGTCGTGCTACGGATGACCTCGAAATATGGGGTGAAAGTTTTGCACTTCTTTTAAAAATGTAAAAAGTGTTTGCAGTTTAAAAAGCGGATCCCTACCGATGAGCATCCCAGGGATTAGAGGGAGCTGCTGTCGGTAGGGCAGTAAAAAGAGCTTTTTTCTTAGAGCATCTAGCTCATTGCACTGGACGAGAATGTGGAGAACCGTAAGGGGCTCTCCACATCTCTCACAATATGGTGGATCACCGGTAGACAAAAGAAATGAATGTGTAGAATGTGTGTGTCCAGTCCTAAGCCTTGTTAGTATTACTTCCGTGTGTCGTGATTTTGATAGTGGCGGCCAATAACCTAGTTGCGGCTTAATAGCATGGAGTTTATTATCTGTTTGTTTATCCCACATGCTCTGCCAATACCCCCTGAGCTTTCGTTTTATAAAAGGTTTTAAGTCAAGTGCAGGGACTGGTGTTGGTGCATTGGCAGTAGTGACATTGGCGCAAGCAGCCAGATTGTCGGCCAAAACGTTCCCTTGTATTTCACGGTGCCCTGGGACCCAGCAGACAACGACATGCTGTTTTGATGTGTAAAGTGTGCACAGAAGTGAGTAAAGTGACACCAGCACTGGGTTCTTGTGTTTTTTAGGAGTTTTCAGGGCTTTGACCACACTTAGAGAATCTGTGTATATTACCGCCTTTTGTAATTTTACCTGTTTAATGTGTTTTACGACCGCCAGTATTGCGTAAGCTTCTCCTGTGAAAATGCTTGCATTAGGATGAAGAACGCCGGCCTCAGAAAAGGATTGGCCTATTGCTGCATATGACACAGAAGTGTTTGACTTTGACGCATCAGTAAAGAACTCAGGGCATGTGTATTTATGTTGTAGCTCTAAAAAGTATGTATGTATGTGTGCAAGTGGTGCGTGCTTTGTGACATCAACAAAAGAAACATCACAGTCTATAAGCTGCCACTGCCACGGTGGCAGATATGTTGCAGGAGCCATCAAACTGGGTTCAAGAAGAGGCACACCTGTTCCTTCGGCCAGGCTCCTTACACGCAGCGCGTAGGGCTGCCTAAACGAAGTTCGGTTCTCGAACAAGCCAGAACAAGACAAATCATTAATTGTGAAATGGGAAGGATGTTTCTTGTCTGCCTTCACCTTCAAAAAGTACAAAAAGGACAGGGAACATCTTTGTAGGTGGAGCGACCATTCATTCGAATCCACGTACAGGCTCTCCACAGGGCTGGTGCGGAAAGCACCCGTAGAGAGGCGAATACCTAGATGGTGGACAGGGTCAAGAATTTTCAAGGCCGATGATGTTGCCGACTGATAGATTATAGCACCGTAATCTAGGCGTGTGCGTACGAGGCTTTTATATAAGTTAATTAAACATTTTTTGTCACTACCCCATGTAGTGTGTGACAACACTTTCAAAATGTTCATTGTTTTTAAGCACCTGTCCCTTAAATACTTGATGTGTGGGATGAAACTTGATGATATATGGCGTTTTTTGGCGCAAGGGCCATTTGATGGCCAAAGAGCGCCAGTTCATGGGACAAGGAATGTGGACGATGATTGTGATTAGCGGCTGTATAAGGGCCATAAAATTCCTCGCGGTAAGGCGGGTAAAAACATACAAGTAGTAAAATCATGACCATGCCGTGAAAGGTGTGTGGTGTGAATAGGTGATGAAAGTTGGTGATAATAAAAGACGATGGTGGATATGTATGGCATTAGCACAAGTGCCTCACCCGTTCATGCCCTTGCGTCCAAGGGCGGTGAGGCAAGTGCTTTCTTGTGTAGCCACCGCAGCGAAAACCTCTCAGGAGAGGTCGTGCTACGGAATGCCGGGGAATATGATATGAAAACTATGAATTTCTCTTAAAAACGCGAATAATGACTTATGACTAAAAAGCGGTTCCCTACCGACGAACATTGCAGGGTGTAAAGGTATATGTTGTCGGTAGGGTAACGGAAAGTGTTGTTTTCTTAGAGCGTCCAATTGTTTGCACTGAATTAAAATGTGAAGGACTGTTAATCCTTCACCACATCTGTCACACAATGGTGGATCCCCACCGGACAAAAGATGTGTGTGTGTCGTGTATGTGTGTCCTATCCTGAGTCTTGTAAGTATTACCTCTGTATGACGCGATTTCGATACGGGCAGCCAATGACCAAGGTGTGGCTTAACAATGTGTAGTTTGTTTTGTGTTTGTGTATCCCACTTGCTCTGCCAGTAGTCCCTGAGGTTTAGTTTGAGAGACGGCTTAAGATCACAGGCCGGGATTGATATGGATGTAATGGCGGTGCTCTCATGGACGGATGCAGCGAGCTGATCCGCCCTCACGTTGCCTTGGATCTCACGGTGCCCTGGCACCCAGCACACTACAACATGTTGTTTGAGTGTGTATAGTGTGCATAAAATGGAGTAAAGTGAGACAAGGACTGGGTTTTTGTGTTTTTTAAGAGTGTGCAGAGCCGTTACTACACTGAGGGAGTCTGTATAAATTACTGCTTTTTGTATTTGTAATTGCTTGATGTGTTTAGCCGCCACAAGTATCGCGTAGGCTTCCGCTGTGAAGATACTTGTGCCTGGATGTAGAGGGCCAGCATCCGAAAAGGATGGGCCGACAGCAGCGTAGGACACAGAGGAGTTAGACTTGGAGGCATCTGTAAAGAACTCAGGACGTGTGTATTTGTGTTGAAGTTCCAGGAAGTATGTTCGGATATGGGCAATAGGCGCATGTTTTGTAACTTCAAGAAAGGACACATCACAGTCTATAGTCTGCCATTGCCACGGTGGCAGATATGCTACAGGAGCCATTAAACTATGTTCAAGTGAGACTCCAGTTTCCTCAGCTAAACTTTTCAGGCGAACTGCGAAGGGCTGCCTCATCGAAGGCCTGTTTTGGAAAAGAATGGAGCTCGACAAGTCATTAATAGTAGAGTATGAGGGGTGCCTCTTGTCTGCCTTCACCTTAAGGAAATATACAAAGGACATGTAGGTTCTTTGCAGATGAAGCGACCACTCATTTGACTCAACGTAAAGGCTTTCTACGGGGCTGGTGCGAAAAGCACCCGTAGAAAGGCGGATGCCCGAATGGTGCACGGGATCCAGCATCTTCAAAGCACTTTGAGTCGCAGACTGATAAACAATGGCCCCATAATCTAAGCGGGTGCGAATTAGGCTTCTATACAGGTTCATGAGGCATTTCCTGTCACTACCCCACGTAGTATGCGACAACACTTTTATAACATTCATGGCTTTTAAACATTTTGTTTTTAAATACTTTATGTGGGGTACGAAGGTCAACTTGTTATCCACGATTAAGCCTAAGAATTTATGCTCGGCTTTGACGGACAGACGTTGCCCGTTCAGCCGAATGTCGGGTTCCGAGTGCATGCCTCTCTTTCGAGAAAACAAGACACACGTGCTTTTTTGTGGGTTAAGCCGAAATCCGTTTTCATCTGCCCATTTGGAGACCTTATTTAAACCCAGCTGAACCTGCCGCTCACACATGGCCAAGTTGCATGACTTGAAGCCAAGCTGAGCGTCGTCGACATATGTACAATAGAACATATTGCGGGGAATGGACAAGTGCAAAGAATTCATTTTAATAATAAAAAGTGTGCAACTAAGCACACCACCTTGTGGCACGCCTGTTTCCTGGATAAATGTTTGAGAGAGCACACTGCCCAGACGGACACGGAATGTCCGGTTTGACAGGTAACTTTCGATTATATGAAACATTCTTCCGCGCACGCCAAGGTGTGACAGGTCTCTTAGAATTCCGAAACGCCATGTTGTATCATAAGCCTTTTCGATATCGAGGAACACAGAGAGAAAATATTGTTTATGAACGAAGGCGTCTCTGATCTGTGCCTCGATACGAACAAGGTGGTCTGTGGTGGATCTACTTTCTCGAAACCCGCACTGAAATGGGTCGAGCAAATTATTTGTTTCAAGAAAATGTACAAGTCGGCAGTTTATCATTTTTTCGAAGACTTTGCACAAGCAGCTTGTAAGTGCTATAGGCCTATAACTCGAGGGTAAAGAAGGGTCCTTGCCCTCTTTCAAAATGGGAATAACAATGGCCTCTTTCCAGGCGGTAGTAATAGTGCCAGAAGACCAAATAGCATTGTACAAACAAAGCAAGGTTTTTCGGGTTTCGTTTGGTAGGTTTTTTAACATTTCATACATCACACGGTCAGAGCCTGGGGCAGAAGTACTGCAGGAGTTTAGAGATGTTCGGAGCTCAGCTAGACTGAAAGATTGGTTATATGCCTCGTATCTAGTGGATTTGTGTTCGAGTTTCTGCTTTTCTATTCTTGTTCTGTATTTTTGGAAAGTGTCAGTATAGTGGGACGAGCTGGATACCTGTTCGAAGTGTGCACCGAGGAAGTTTGCCTGATCTTCCAAGGTATCACCCTGAGTGTTTACGAGTGGAAGTGCATGTACTTGTTTTCCTGCTATCCTACTGACCATGTTCCATACTTTAGCCTCCTGTGTGTATGAATTAACCCCTGATAAAAACTTTTGCCAGCTTTCTCTTCTGGCCTGCCGACGCGTTCTCCTGCCTTGAGACTTTATTTTCTTGAAGGTTTCAAGATTTTCGGCTGTCGGTGAGTTACGAAGAAGCCTCCAAGCTCTGTTTTGCTGTTTGCGCGCGTTTCGGCATTCATCGTTCCACCATGGCACACATCGTTTTCCAGGGTGTCCATTTGTTTGTGGGATGCATTTTGTTGCAGCATCAATCAAAAACGCTGTGAAGTAGTTCACAGCAACATCAATGTTCAAAGTACAGATGTCATTCCAACCTAGACAAGCGATAGTATAAAACTGTTCCCAGTCGGCTCTGTTTATGAGCCACTTGGGAACGCGTGGTGGACACTCAGTTACTGTCGTTGTGCTCAAAACTACGGGGAAGTGGTCACTTCCGTACAGATTACTGACGACTTTCCACTGTAGTAAAGGCACAAGAGATGGAGATACTATGGTCAGGTCTATAGAGGAGTAGGTGTTATTAGCGAGGTTATAATAGGTTGGTTCTTTTCGATTTAGGAGACACGCGCTTGATGAGATAAGGAACTGTTCGATCAGCCGACCTCGCGCGTCATACCGAGAGTCACCCCATAGCCTGCTATGCGCATTAAAGTCTCCAAGGAGAACATAAGGTTCCGGAAGTTGATCAATTAAAGAGTGTAAATCACGTTTTCGCAGCTGATAGCTAGGAGGAATGTAGATAGTGCAGATTGTGATCAGTTTATCAAAAAGAACCGCTCGAACAGCCACTGCCTCAAGGGATGTTTGTAGTTGTAAGTGTGTGCATGCAGTTCCTTGTTTCACTATGATGGCAACACCTCCGGATGATGTCATGGCATCATCACGGTCCTTTCGAAAAATAACGTGTTTGCGAAGAAAATTTGTGTGTTTTGAATTAAGGTGTGTTTCTTGTACACACAGCACTTTTGGTGTGTGTTCGTGTAAGAGTTCTTGGATGTCGTCAAGGTTTCTAAGAAGGCCCCTGACGTTCCATTGTATAATTTGAGTGTTCATGGTGAATGTAAAATAATGCTGTGTGTACGAAGAGCGAGTGGCTGTTTAGACGGGGAGTTGGGTTCACTTAACAGGGCCATCACCAGGCCCTGTTATTTGCTTTTTTGTTTTCTTGGCGCGCTCCAAGGAGCCGCGCCGCTCTTTCGGCACCAAGGGTGCCGACGTATCCATTGCCTCCTCGGAGGCACTGGATGCCCGCACGTGCGGGCTGTTAGTTCGGATTTTAGGCCTCGCCTGGTGAGGGGAGGCCTTGAGACCCGAAGACTCTGGAGTCTCCGGCCTCTGTTTGGGAGCAGGCGGTGTAGCCTGGGCTACAGCCGCCTTGGGGGCAGGTGCCACAACCGCCGGCTCGGTATGCGCGGGCCGAAGGTGTGGCGAGGGCTGGTGCGGCGGTGCCCCCTGACGCGCCGCATCAGCGTATGTAGGTCCATAGAATGGAGCGACTCTTCGCCGTGCTTCCTTAAACGTAATGTTCTCCTTCACCTTCAATGTAATTATTTCTTTTTCTTTTTTCCAGTACGTGCAGGAGCGTGAATATGCGGCATGGTTTCCTTCGCAGTTTACACAGTGTGGCGGTTGTTTGCAGTTCTCAGACACGTGGCCTAGGACTCCACATTGTGCACAAGTCTGGCGACCACGACAGGTTTTAGAGCCATGGCCATACCTCTGGCATTGGAAGCAACGACGAGGGTTTGGTATATACGGTCTGATAGATGTCTTTGTGTACCCTGTTTGTATGGAATCTGGTAGTTTACTGGATGCAAACGTGAGTATCAAGTGTTTCGTTGGTATTTCCTTATTATCTCTTCTGATTATAATTCTCTGTACATTATTGACATTTTGGCTCTTCCACCCTTCCAAAAGTTCAGTTTCGGTGAGTTCAAGTAAGTCTGCATCAGATACTACTCCGCGAGTGATGTTCATGGATCTGTGTGGTGTTACGGTGATCGGCACGTCACCAAACGTTGAGAGGCTGTCTAGCTTTACAAATTGTGCTTTGTCCCGAATTTCGAGAAGAAGGTCTCCGCTAGCCATTTTGGTTACTTTGTATCCAGCCCCGAGAGTTTCATTAAGACACCTGGCAACTACGAAAGGAGATACGGTCCTGGCTTGCTTTCCGGTTTTTTCGCAGTGAATGACGTGGAAGTGGGGAAAAGTTTCTACTGGCTGGTTGAAGAAGTTTATGTCGTCGGTGCGTACCCGCTTTAGGCCGGTACGATCAGACAGTTGAGGGAATGCTCCATGCATGCCGGTCTTATTTTTGTTCGGCGGCGTTGGCGGCCACCCACCACGGAGCCCAACGAGGGGACGCTACAAGTTTACAGATGCTGAAAACTGCAGACGCCAGCCGTACAACGCCACTATAACCCAATGCGCCTAGACCAAGGTAGGCTATTTGCACAGGGTTAACCCTTGCCGCCAGGAAAATTGGAAGTAAACAGAAGAGAGAAGTAGACAGGAAAGGTAAAAAAGTAAGAAAGACGAAGATGTAGGGAGAGAGAGATAGGAAAAGGCGACTGCCGATTTCCCCTGGGTGGGTCAGCCCAGGGGTGCCGTCTACGTGAAGCCGGGGCCAAAGAGGTGTGTTGCCTCTGCTGGGGGGCCTTAAAGGTCCAATCACCCAGCGTCAGCTCAACCCCCAGGATCCCCTTTTCCCCGGGCACGGCAAAGCCACGCACGGCTAGGCGTGGGAGGGAGTAGAAACTCCCCCGTTAGCTCGGGTCCGTGGTGTCGCTACACACCAAACGCCTACTTGCGCAGGCGCCCCTGCGGGGGTGGGATGAAACTTAGCTTAGTGTCTAATATGAGACCGAGAAACTTGTGCTCGGTCTTCACTGACAGAGGTTGACCATACAGGTCAATGTCGGGGTCAGGATGGAGGCCCCTCTTTCGGCTGAACAAGACACAAGTACTCTTTTGCGCGTTGAGTATAAAACCATTCTCGTTTGCCCATTGAGATACCTTGTTCAACCCTAGTTGAACTTGACGTTGGCACATTGAGATGTTGCAAGATTTGTAACCAATCTGCACATCATCGACATATATGCAGTAAAAAATATTTCGTGGGAGAGACAGGTGCAAGGAATTCATTTTAACTATGAAAAGTGTACAGCTCAATACACCTCCTTGTGGCACTCCTGTTTCTTGGACAAATGCTCGAGATAAGACAGCGCCAACTTGGACACGGAATGTACGGTTGGACAGGTAGCTTTCGATAACTGTCAGCATTCTACCCCGCACACCTAAATGTGACAGGTCTCGCAATATGCCGAAGCGCCATGCAGTGTCATATGCCTTTTCCATATCGAGAAACACAGAAAGAAAAAATTGCTTATGAACAAAAGCGTCGCGAATTTGTGCCTCGATACGGACAAGGTGGTCAGTGGTGGACCGAGCCTCTCGAAACCCACACTGGTATGGGTCAAGTAGGCCACTAATTTCAAGGAAGTACATCAGGCGCCTGTTAATCATTTTTTCAAAGACTTTGCAAATACAGCTGGTTAATGCTATTGGCCTGTAGCTGGAAACTGAGGCCGGGTCCTTGCCTTGTTTTAGAATTGGGATAATAATAGCTTCCTTCCAGGCTGAGGGTAGCTCGCCAGAAGACCATATCGCATTATAGAGAGAGAGGAGAGCTTTCTGGGTTTCAGTGGGCAGGTGTTTCAACATTTCATATGCCACACGGTCCGGGCCTGGGGCAGATTTATTGCAGCAGGCAAGTGAGGCCTGCAGTTCAGCAAAACAGAAAAGTTCGTTGTATGCCTCATGTGTTCTGGGCTTGCGCTCTAATCTCTGTTTTTCTATTCCGGTTTTGTATCGTCGGAACGCTTCGCTATAGTGTGTTGAGCTGGAGACCTGTTCAAAGTGCGCTCCGAGAGTGTTTGCCTGGTCTTCCAAACTCTCCCCTTGTGTGTTCACTAGAGGAAGCGAATGTGCTTCTCGTCCTGCCACCTTACTAACCATTCTCCAGACTCTCGACTCATCTGTGTATGAGTTAATGCCCGATACGAATTTGTGCCAACTTTCTCTTCTCGCCTGTCGGCGCGTCCTCCTTGCTTGCGACTTGACGTTCTTAAAGTTTACAAGATTCTCGGCTGTGGGCGAGTCTCTAAGCAACCTCCATGCCTTATTTTGTTTTTTTCGAGCATCACGGCACTCATTATTCCACCATGGGACTCGTCGTTTGCTTGACGGTCTACATGTTTGGGGAATACATTTTGCTGCTGCATCAACTAAGAAAGCTGTAAAGTAGCATACAGCATCCTCTATGCTCAATGCCGCCATGTCACTCCAAGATAATAAAGTCATTTTTTGAAACTTTCCCCAATCAGCTTTATCGGTGAGCCATTTGGGAACTTGTGCAGGACATGTATTTGTTATTGATGAGCTGATAACGATAGGAAAATGATCACTACCATATGGATCATTGATAACTTCCCATTTAAGTAGAGGCAGGAGTGATGGGGATATTATGCTGAGGTCTATTGCTGAGTACGTATTGTTAGCGATGTTGTAATATGTTGGCTCTTTCCGATTCAGCAGGCACGCACTGGAAGAAAACATGACCTGTTCAATCAGGCGACCTCGAGCATCGCAGCGAGAGTCACCCCATAGATTGCTATGTGCATTGAAATCTCCCAGGAGAATATAAGGTTCTGGAAGTTCCTCTATGAGGGACTCGAATTCATGCTTTTCAAGACGGTGTTGCGGAGGTATGTAGAGAGAGCAGATGGTGACGAGCTTATTCAAAAGAACTGCTCGAACAGCCACCGCCTCAAGGGATGTTTGTAGTGGTAGGTGTGTGCATGCAATCCCTTGATTGACTATAATGGCAACACCACCGGATGGCACTATGGCATCATTCCGGTCTTTCCGAAAGATAACGTAATGACGTAAAAAGTTGGTGTGTTTAGGTTTCAGGTGTGTCTCTTGTACGCACAGCACCTTAGGTGTATGTTTGTGTAAAAGTTCATGGATATCGTCGAGGTTTCTCAACAGTCCTCTGACGTTCCACTGTAGTATTTGTGTCATTTTAATGTAGTGTGGTGCTGTGTGTACAGAGGTGTTGCGTTAGTTTACAGGGCCTTTTGAGGGCCCCGTGATTCGAGGTTTTTCTTTTTTGGCGCGCTCTAAGGAGTTGCGCCTATCCTTCGGCGTCTGAGGCGCCGGAGGAGTGGGACTTGTATCCATCACCTCTTGTGAGGTGGTGGATGGTGCCTGCTGGGCAGGCACATTCACTGAACTTTTGGACCTAACTGCGCCTGCAGTGGTCCCAGGTTCGGCGGACACCGGGGTCTGCCGGCCCTGTTTGTCAGGTGGCGGAGCAGTACAGGCTGCTCCAGCCGGGGGCGCTGGCGGCACGACCGCGGCCACACGCTGTGTGACATTCGCGGGTGCCGAGGCATGTGGCGCGGCGCCCCGGCGCGTCACATCTGCAAAGGAGGGATAAGATGGGTTGTGTATTGCGAAACGTTGGCGTGCTTCTTGGAATGTGAGATTGAATTTAACCTTGAGTTCTACTATTTGTTTTTCTTTTTTCCATGCGGGGCATGATCGTGAGTAGGCAGCGTGATCTCCTTCACAGTTCGAACAATGAGATGTTTCTGAGGTGCAGTTGTCTGATATGTGTTGAATGGATGCGCACTTTGCGCAAGTGGCACGCCCTCTGCAACTCTGCGATCCATGACCAAAACGTTGGCACTTGAAACATCGACGAGGGTTGGGAATGTATGGTCTTACACGAAGCTTACAATAGCCGGTTTCGATTGATTCTGGTAGGTCACTTGTTCCGAAGGTAATTATTATGTGTTTTGTAGGGGTAAGTTTGTTGTTGCGCCTTATTGTTATTCGTTGGACTTTGACCACGTTCTGGTCCTGCCAACCTTCGAGCAGCTCACTTTCAGAAAGCTCAGTAAGGTCATCATCAGAAACTACGCCACGGACAGTGTTCATGGACCTGTGTGGGCCCACCGAAACAGGGGTTTCCCCAAAGGCTACTAGCTTAGACAGCTTTTCATACTGGGCTTTGTCACGTACCTCCAAAAGAAGATCGCCACTTCCCATCTTTGTCACTTTATAACCTGGGCCTATTGCTTCTGTGAGAGTTTTGGAAACGAGGAAAGGTGAAATGGCTCGGACTGTCTTGTTTTCGTTTTGACTGTGGATTACATGGTACTTTGGGAATGTCGGCTTTGGTGTGTTTAGCAGGAAAGTATCTTCGGTGCGCCACCTTTTTAGGGAGCGATCAGGAAGGAGGGGAAAAGCTTTTGCCATAAAAATACTATAAAGTTCGGCGGCGATGGTGGCCACCCACCACCGAGCCCAACAAGGGGACGCTACAAGGTTGACTAGTGAACACTTGGAGACGCCAGCCATGCATCGCCGCTATAACCGAATATAACTACCCAAGGTTGGGTAACTACACAGGGTTAACCCTCGCCGCCAGGAAATTCGGAAGTAAACGGAAAAGAGAAGATGACAGGACAGATAAAAAGAGAGAGATACAGACGAAGATGTAGGAAGAGAGAGATAGGAAAAGGCGACTGCCGATTTCCCCTGGATGGGTCAGCCCAGGGGTGCCGTCTACGTGAAGCCGGGGCCAAAGGGGTGTGTTGCCTCTGCCGGGGGGCCTTAAAGGTCCAATCACCCAGCGTCGGCTCAACCCCCAGGATCCCCTTTTCCCCGGACACGACAAAGCCACGCACGGCTAGGCGTGGGAGGGAGTAGAACTCCCCCGTTAGCTCGGGTCCGTGGTGTCGCTACACACCAAACGCCTACTTGCGCAGGCGCCCCTGCGGGGCCGCGAGATGAGTTCATGGACCTGTGTGGCGTAATACTGATGGGTGTGTCTCCAAACGTTGTGAGGGTGTTCAGCTTATCGAATTGGTCTTTGTCACGTATCTCAAGAAGTAGATCTCCGCTGGCCATTTTGGTAACCTTGTACCCAGCACCGAGAGTTTCGGTTAAGCATCTAGCCGCTATGAAGGGGGATACAGTTCTGGCTTGCTTGTTAGTTTTTTCACAGTGTATAACGTGGAAACGAGGAAACATTTGTCTTGGCCGGATGAAAAAATTGATGTCTTCGGTGCGTACCCGCTTTGAGGAGGCACGATCACTAAGTAAAGGAAATGCTTTCTGCATGCTCATTGTATGTTGTTCAGCAGCGTTGGCGGCCACCCACCACGGAGCCCAACGAGGGGACGCTGCAAGTTTGCGGATGCTAAAAGCTTGCAGACGTCAGCCGTACAACCCTGCTATAACCCAATGCGCATAGGCCAAGGTAGGCTATTTGCACAGGGTTAACCCTTGCCGCCGAGAAAATTGGAAGTAAGCAGAAGAGAGAAGTAGACAGGAAAGCTAAAAAAGTAAGAAAGACGAAGATGTAGGGAGAAAGAGATAGGAAAAAGCGACTGCCGATTTACCATGGGTGGGTCAGCCCAGAGGTGCCGTCTACGTGAAGCCGGGGCCAAAGGGGTGTGTTGCCTCTGCCGGGGGGCCTTAAAGGTCCAATCGCCCAGCGTCGGCTCAACCCCCAGGATCCCCTTTTCCCCGAACACGGCAAAGCCATGCACGGCTAGGCGTGGAAGGGAGTCAAAACTCCCCTGTTAGCTCGGGTCCGTGGTGTCGCTACACACCAAACGCCTACTTGCGCAGGCGCCCCTGCGGGACTGCTCACCGCGGTGGAGGCCTCGCTAGGCATGGGCGATGGGGTGCCCGTGGTTGCCGAAACCTTGTCAGGGATTTCCGACAAGCCGCCTAGAAGGGGAGAGAAAGGTGTTTGTGCCAGCTCTGGTGGTGTTGGAGAGTCCGGCGTTGTGCTCAATGTCATGCTGGTCTCGCTGGATGTCGGCCCTGTCGAAGTCGTCGAGTTAGAACTATACGATGATCTAAGGGTCATTGTCCTTGGGGCTCTGTTGCTGGCAGTGGCACGACGGGGTCTTCCCGTCAGAGTTGCAGCAGGTGCTTCCCTTGAAGCCCTTGCAATCACTGGGTGCTGAGTTATCTCCTGCGCTTGCTCTCTCTTATGCTTCCTCATGTCGTTGTGCAGCCCCTTCTTGGATGATGATGTTTGAAGTTTTGTGGCGCAAGGGCCGTTTCACGGCCAAAGAGCGCCAGTACATGTTACTAAGAATATGGACAATGATTGTGATAAGCGGCTGTATAAAGGCCATAAAATTCCTCGCGGTAAGGCGTGTAAAAACATACAAATAATAAAATCATGACCATGCCGTGAAAGGTGTGTGTGGTGAGGATAGATGACAAGAGTTGGTGATTATAAAAAACGATGGTGGATATGAATGGCATTAGCACAAGTGCCTCACTCGTTCATGCCCTTGCGTCCAAGGGCCGTGAGGCAAGTGCTTTCTTGTGTAACCGCCGCAGCAAAAACCTCTCTAGAGAGGTCGTGCTACGGAATGCCCGGGTGTATGATATGAAAATTATTTATTTCTTTTAAAAACGCTAACAATGATTTATGACTAAAAAGCGGTTCCCTACCGACGAACATTGCAGGGTGTAAAGGTATATGCTGTCGGTAGGGTAATGGAAAATGTCGTTTTCTTAGAGTTTCTAAATGTTTACACTGGATTAATATGTGAAGGACTGTCAATGCCTCTCCACATCTGTCACACAAAGGTGGATCACCACAGGACAAAAGATGCGTGTGTGTCGTGTATATGTGTCCTATCCTGAGTCTTGTTAGTGTTACCTCTGTTAGACATGATTTTGATACTGGTGGCCAATGGCCAAGGTGTGGCTTGATAACGTGTAGTTTGTTTTGTGTGTGTGTATCCCACTTGCTCTGCCAGTAGTCCCTGAGTTTTCGTTTGAGAGACGGCTTAAGATCAAGGGCCGGGATTGATGTCGGTGTAATGGCGGTGCTTTCGTGGGCGGATGCAGCAAGCTGATCCGCCATCACGTTGCCTTGAATCTCACGGTGCCCTGGCACCCAGCACACAACAACATGTCTGTTGAGTGTGTGGAGGGTGCATAAAATGGAGTAAAGTGAAACTAGGACAGGGTTTTTTTGTTTTTTAAGACTGTGCAGAGCCGTTACCACACTGAGGGAGTCTGTATAAATTACTGCTTTTTGTATTTGTAATTGTTTGATGTGTTTAGCTGCCACAAGTATCGCGTAAGCTTCCGCCGTGAAGATACTTGTGTCTGGATGTAGAGGGCCAGCATCCGAAAAGGAAGGGCCAACAGCAGCGTAGGACACAGAGGAGTTCGACTTAGAGGCATCTGTAAAAAACTCAGGACGTGTGTATTTGTGTTGAAGTTCCAAGAAGTATGTTCGAATATGGGCAATAGGCGCATGTTTAGTAACTTCTAAAAAAGACACATCGCAATCTATAGTCTGCCACTGCCACGGTGGCGGGTATGCTACAGGAGCCATTAAATTGTGTTCGAGTGACACTCCAGTGTCCTCAGCTAGACCCTTCAGGCGAACTGAGAAGGGCTGCCTCATTGAAGGCCTGTTTTGAAAAAGAATGGAGCTCGACAAGTCATTTATAGTAGAGTATGAGGGGTGCCTCTTGTCTGCTTTCACCTTAAGGAAATAAACAAAGGACATGTAGGTTCTTTGCAGATGAAGCGACCACTCATTTGACTCAACGTAAAGGCTTTCTACGGGGCTGGTGCGAAAAGCACCCGTAGAAAGGCGGATGCCCAAATGGTGCACGGGGTCCAGCATCTTCAAGGCACTTTTAGTAGCAGACTGATACACAACGGCCCCATAATCTAAGCGGGTGCGAATGAGGCTTCTATAGAGGTTCATGAGGCATTGCTTATCACTACCCCAAGTAGTACGTGACAACACTTTTAAAACATTCATGGCTTTTAAACATTTTGTTTTTAGATACTTGATGTACGGCACGAAGGTCAACTTGTTGTCCAAGATTAGGCCTAAGAATTTATGCTCGGCTTTGACGGACAGACGTTGCCCGTTCAGTCGAATGTCAGGTTCCGAGTGCATGCCTCTCTTTCGAGAGAACAAAACACACGTGCTTTTTTGTGGGTTAAGTCGAAATCCGTTTTCATCTGCCCATTTGGAGATCTTATTTAAACCCAGCTGAACCTGCCGCTCACACATGGCCAAGTTGCATGACTTGAAGCCAAGCTGAACGTCGTCGACATATGTACAATAGAACATATTGCGGGGAATGGACAAGTGCAAAGAGTTCATTTTGATAATAAAAAGTGTGCAACTAAGCACGCCACCTTGTGGCACGCCTGTTTCCTGGACAAATGTTTGGGAAAGCACACTGCCCAGACGGACACGGAATGTCCGCTTTGACAGGTAACTTTCGATTATATGAAACATTCTTCCGCGCACACCAAGGTGAGACAGGTCTCTTAGAATGCCGAACCGCCATGTTGTATCATACGCCTTTTCGATATCTAGGAACACAGAGAGAAAATATTGTTTATGGACGAAGGCGTCTCTGATCTGTGCCTCGATACGAACAAGGTGGTCTGTGGTGGATCTACCTTCTCGAAACCCGCACTGAAATGGGTCGAGCAAATTATTTGTTTCAAGGAAATGTACGAGTCGGCAGTTTATCATTTTTTCGAAGACTTTACACAAGCAGCTTGTAAGTGCTATAGGCCTATAACTCGAGGGTAAAGAAGGGTCCTTGCCCTCTTTCAAAATGGGAATAACAATAGCCTCTTTCCAGGAGGTAGGAATAGTGCCAGAAGACTAAATAGCATTGTACAAACAAAGTAAGGTTTTACGGGTTTCGTTTGGTAGGTTTTTTAACATTTCATACATCACACGGTCAGAACCTGGGGCAGAAGTATTGCAGGAGTTTAGAGACATTTGCAGCTCAGCTAGACTGAAAGCTTGGTTATATGCCTCGGATTTAGTGCATTTGTGTTCGAGTTTCTGCTTTTCTATTCTTGTTCTGTATTTTTGGAAAGTGTCAGTATAGTGGGACGAGCTGGATACCCGTTCAAAGTGTGCCCCGAGGAAGTTTGCCTGATCTTCCAAGGTATCACCTTGAGTGTTTACAAGTGGAAGTGTGTGTACTTGTTTCCCTGCTATCCTACCGACCATGTTCCAGACTTTTGCCTCCTGTGTGTATGAATTGATCCCCGACAAAAACTTCTGCCAGCTTTCTCTTCTGGCCTGCCGACGCGTTCTCCTTCCTTGAGACTTTATTTTCTTGAACGTGTCAAGATTTTCCGCTGTTGGCGAGTTGCGCAGCAACCTCCATGCCCTGTTCTGTTCCTTTCGCGCATTACGACACTCCGTGTTCCACCATGGGACGTGTCGTTTGCCGGGCATTCCAGATGTTTGCGGTATGCACCTGGCTGCTGCGTCAGTTAGAAAAGTACAATTTTGAGGAGAAGAAAAGTGAAAGAGAAGAGAAAAAAAGGGGACAAGAGGAGAGGTCGTCAACACATGTGTAAGCGGGGCTGGCGACTTGAAAGAAAGTAAAAGGGTGTGCGACCGCCCCGTGAACGAGGAAGGGAAGAGAAAAGGGAAAAAAAAGAACAAAGGTGCGCTTGCCAAAAAAAGAAGAAAAAGGAAAGAGGAGAGAAAAAAAGAAGAAAGGTGCGCACACCAGTGAGCGAAGTAGGGAGGGGGGTTACCAGGCTACATAGTTAGTGCAGCCAGCAGCCCTGAGAGGGCAGAGGCAGTGCTTGACTGCCTCGGCAAAGAGTAGGGCGAGACAACAAGGTATAAAAAGGAGAGCAGAAGACATTGGAAGAAGCAAAAAAGCGAAGAAAAGAAACAGGAGATACAGGAGAAACCGGTTGAGCGGACCTTCCACTGACAACTGTTGTCAGCAGGTGCCCCCCCCCCCCCGAGAAAGAAAAAGCGTGCAAAGGGAGAGAGAAAATCGCCTTACTACATTGTTAGTGTAGCTGGCAGCTAGACAATAGGGTGGGAAGCCTTAGTTAGGAGCACCAGGCCGGAAAAGAGAAGAGAAAAAGAAAAAAAGTAAAAAAAGAGAGCGCAGAGGCCCCTCTTTTACCCCGTCAACATTGTAGCGCACTGGTGTCCAGAGTAGAGGTGCCCTCCAAAAAAGAGAATGCGTGCAAAGAAGGCTTGCGCTATCCTACACCACTTGGGCAGGGGGTGCAAGAGTCGCTGGGCACACTGACATATCAAGGGGGGAGCTGCCGGCAGAGCCGGTTGGAGCAGCCCGCATTGCCGAGCACGAGAACCACCCCCCCCCCCAAGGGGGGTGGGAAAGAGGGGGAAAAGGGAAGTATTTTAATGAACTAGCATCTCATCAATGACCAGAGCCAGAAATCTAAGACAGCAGGAACCAGGCGTCAGCAGGAGGGTCCAGGAATCCGCAGGCAGTCGATGCTGGTCGTTCGAACAAGCTAAGTTGGCATGCACACAACAACAACAACAACACAAGAAGGGACAGCGAAAGACGCCGCACTAACCAGGCGGGTGGTCGATTGCTTCTACAAAGAGCAAGAGCAGGATGGACAAGCCAACTTTTTTCATTATACTTACACAAAAACAGCATAATGGTTAGAAAAGAACTCAAATACAAAACTGGGTAAAAGTGTATAAGTTAGTTAGTTACGTTGGGTTTTGTGGCGCAAGAGCAACCAGACTCGTGGTGAGAATACTTACAGCGAACAGGGCTATGACAATGACTCTGAAATCTCTAAACGGCGATGACATATGGGATATGATAAGCGGTGAAGCGTGGCTGTATAAAGGCCTAAAAGGATTGGCTCCGTAAACGCGTGAAGTATATATCTCTTCTAAGATTATGTGTGTGATGCTCGGGGTGGTCAATGTGTATGGTTGGTGCATGAGGTTATGTTAAACCGTAACAGTTTTACATAGCGCTAATACCATACCCGTGTCCTTATACCTAAGGGCAGGGAGGCAAGTGCCTCGTTGTAAATTCTAGCTGCAGCAGATGCCTCTCCGAAGAGGCTGTGCTACGAGTCACATCCGTCAAGTATTGCCATGTCTAGCGGTAGCATAGTTTGGTGTAGCTAGACCTTGTTCAGAAGTTGTGCTTTATTTAAAAAGCTGATCACACCAGCTATAGGTATAAGGGCGTCATCGCCCAAGAGTAGCATTGGATGAAAGGGAATATTTAATCTGTAAAACATACGGAAATGTTTTTCTCTTAATGTTTCCATATGTGGGCGAACTATTAAAATGTGCATTACAGTTAGTTGCTCCTGACACTTATCGCATGTTGGGGCTTCTTCGCCTGCCAATTGGTAATTATGTGTGATGTGCGTGTGACCTATTCGTAGTCGACATATAACTACTTCGATAAAACGCGCTTGATGAAGACAGGTCCTTCATTCACCAATGACAGGTTTAATTAGGTGAAGTTTGTTGTTTTGTTGTAATTTCCATTCCTGCTGCCAGTGAAAGGCGGTGGCCCGGCGAACAGCTTGAATCCCATCTCTGGCAGGTATGTTGGTTTTTGACTCGCGCATCTCTTTTGCTGTTGCAGCTAGTTGGTCTGCCCTTTCATTGCCTATGATCCCGACATGACTCGGGACCCAACAGAGGCGTATGGTGTGGTCATCAGGTGTGTGGGATAGCATGTTTAAAATATCGCCTATGAATGGCTCATACTGAGATTCATAATTCAGACTTTTCAGCGCGCTTAACGAGTCTGTAAATATTACGGCTTTTTTATGTTTTGAGGTTATAGTGTATCGTACTGCCATCCATAACGCATAGCACTCAGCGGTGTAGATGGATACGAACTGCAGTAGTCTAGTTATTTGCTCGTGTGTTACTCCTACCACACTGCTTCCGACACAAGCAGATGTCTTCGAACCATCAGTGTGATGATGATGATGATGTTTGATGTTTTATGGCGCAAGGGCCATTTCACGGCCAAAGAGCGCCAGTTCATCTTACTAGAATTATGGACAATGATTGTGATAAGCGGCTGTATAAGGGCCATAAAATTCCTCGCAGTAAGGCGGGTAAAAACATACAAGTAATAAAATCATGACCATGCGGTGAAAAGTGTGTGTGATGTGAATAGATGACAAAAGTTGGTGATAATAAAAGACGATGGTGCATATGTATGGCATTAGCACAAGTGCCTCACTCGTTCATACCCTTGCGTCCAAGGGCCGTGAGGCAAGTGCTTTCCTGTGTAGCCACCGCAGCAAAAACCTCTCTGGAGAGGTCATGCTACGGTATGCCCGGGTATATGATATGAATATTATGAATTTCCTTTAAAAACGCTAATAATGATTTGTGACTAAAAAGCGGTTCCCTACCGACAAACATTGCAGGGTGTAAAGGTATATGTTGTTGGTAGGATAGTGGGAAGTGTTGTCTTCTTAGAATGTCTAAATGTTTACATTGAATTAAAACGTGAAGAACTATTAATGCCTCACCACATTTATCACACAATGGTGGATCACCGCCGGACAAAAGATGTGTGTGTGTCGTGTATATGTGTCCTATCCTGAGTCTTGTTAGTGTTACCTCTGTTAGACGTGATTTTGATACTGGTGGCCAATGGCCAAGGTGTGGCTTGATAACGTGTAGTTTGTTTCGTGTGTGTGTATCCCACTTGCTCTGCCAGTAGTCCCTGAGTTTTCGCTTGAGAGAAGGCTTAAGATCAAGGGCCGGGATTGATGTCGGTGTAATGGCGGTGCTTTCGTGGGCGGATGCAGCAAGCTGATCCGCCATCACGTTGCCTTGAATCTCACGGTGCCTTGGCACCCAGCACACTACAACATGTTGTTTGAGTGTGTAGAGTGTGCATAAAATGGAGTAAAGTGAGACAAGGACTGGGTTTTTGTGTTTTTTAAGAGTGTGCAGAGCCGTTACTACACTGAGGGAGTCTGTATAAATACTGCTTTTCGTATTTGTAATTGTTTTATGTGTTTAGCTGCCACAAGTATCGCGTAAGCTTCCGCTGTGAAGATACTTGTGCGTGGATGTAGAGGGCCAGCATCCGAAAAGGATGGGCCGACAGCAGCGTAGGACACAGAGGAGTTAGTCTTGGAGGCATCTGTGAAGAACTCAGGACGTGTGTATTTGTGTTGAAGTTCCAAAAAGTATGTTCGGATATGGGCAATAGGTGCATGTTTTGTAACTTCTAGGAAAGACACATCGCAGTCTATAGTCTGCCACTGCCACGGTGGCGGGTATGCTACAGGAGCCATTAAACTGTGTTCGAGTGACACTGCAGTTTCTTGAGCTAGACACTTCAGGCGAACTGAGAAGGGCTGCCTCATCGAAGGCCTGTTTTGAAACAGAGTTGAGCTCGACAAATCATTAATTGTAGAGTATGAGGGGTGCTCCTAGTCTGCTTTCACCTTAAGGAAGTAAACAAAGGACATGTAGGTTCTTTGCGGATGAAGCGACCACTCATTTGACTCAACGTAAAGGCTTTCTACGGGGCTGGTGCGAAAAGCACCCGTAGAAAGGCGGATGCCCAAATGGTGCACGGGGTCCAGCATCTTCAAGGCACTTTGAGTAGCAGACTGATAGACAACGGCCCCATAATCTAAGCGGGTGCGAATGAGGCTTCTATAGAGGTTCATGAGGCATTGCTTATCACTACCCCAAGTAGTACGTGACAACACTTTTAAAACATTCATGGCTTTTAAACATTTTGTTTTTAGATACTTGATGTACGGCACGAAGGACAACTTGTCCAAGATTAGGCCTAAGAATTTATGCTCGGCTTTGACGGACAGACGTTGCCCGTTCAGTCGAATGTCAGGTTCCGAGTGCATGCCTCTCTTTCGAGAGAAAAAAACACACGTGGTTTTTTGTGGGTTCAGTCGGAATCCGTTTTCCTCTGCCCATTTGGAGAGCTTGTTTAAACCTAACTGAACGTGCCGCTCACACAATGGCAGATTGCAAGACTTAAAGCCAAGCTGGACGTCATCGACATATGTGCAATAAAACATATTGCGAGGGATGGACAAGCGCAAGGAATTCATTTTTATGAGAAAAAGTGTGCAGCTAAGTACAGTGCAGTCCACTTATAACGATATCGAGAAAACCTAAAAATATGATCGTTATAACCGGTGATCGTTATATCTGGACTGCCGCCAAAAAATCGTCGCCGGACGTACCTTTTGAAGCTCCAGGCTTCATTTCGCTATTTTCACCAATTAATAGATATTGTAGATAGTAGGATGCCAAATACAAGACTTTATTTCTTACTCCGAATAACGCATCACGGGTTCGCTGAGGAAGAGAGACTGACCGACGGCGGGGTGGGAGCAGTGGGAGGAAGAAAGCACAGCCAGAGGTACACAGCCGGAATGCCAACGAGGCCCCGCCCCGATGCCGCCGCGCCGCTTTGCTTTTCGCTTTTTTTATTTTCTCTCTCTTTCCCGCTTTCGTTCGGCAAGCTATGAGTAGCTTGTCGGCTTGTCGTTGTAGAAGGCGGGGAGCCGCGGAGCGCGGCGCTTTGCTTTTCGCATTTTTTTTTAATTCTCTCAGCCTCTCCGCGGTCGACGCGCGGCGAGGCGCAAAACGTGACACAGCTGGCGCCATCTGTAGCGCGTCGCGCCAACTCGCGATGCCCTCCTCGGCTTTTTGAACAGCCGGGACGCGCTGCCGGCGCTGTGCTGCAGTGGCGGCAGGTACTCGCCTACGCTAACTTTTCGTCTTGTCTCGGCATAGTTCGTTTCAGAGGAACTTATCAATCTAAATGTTACGATTATTCTGAATGAAACATGCCGTCCACGGCAAACTTTTCATCGTTGTATCCGATATGCGGTGGATAACATATCGTTATATATGGTTTTTTTCCCCATAGCCCCAATGCATAAAATGAGACTGTTAAGTCGACCCATCGTTATAACCGATATATCGTTATATGTGGTATCGTTATAAGTGGACTGCACTGTACACCACCTTGTGGCACGCCTGTTTCCTGAACAAATGTTTGGGAAAGAACCGTGCCCACTCGGACACGGAATGTCCGGTTTGACAGGTAACTTTTGATTATGTGAAACATTCTTCCGCTCACGCCAAGGTGGGAAAGGTCTCTTAGAATGCCGAAACGCCATGTTGTATCATAAGCCTTTTCGATATCGAGGAACACAGAGAGAAAATATTGTTTATGGACGAAGGCGTCTCTGATCTGTGCCTCGATACGAACAAGGTGGTCTGTGGTGGATCTACCTTCTCGAAACCCGCACTGAAATGGGTCGAGCAAATTATTTGTTTCAAGGAAATGTACAAGTCGGCAGTTTATCATTTTTTCGAAGACTTTGCACAAGCAGCTTGTAAGTGCTATAGGCCTGTAACTCGAAGCTAAAGAAGGGTCCTTGCCCTCTTTCAAAATGGGAATAACAATAGCCTCTTTCCAGGAAGTAGGAATAGTGCCAGAAGACCAGATAGCATTGTACAAACAAAGTAAGGTTTTTCGGGTTTCAATTGGTAGGTTTCTTAACATTTCATACACCACACGGTCAGAACCTGGGGTAGAAGTACTGCAGGAGTTTAGAGATGTTTGGAGCTCAGCTAGACTGAAAGCTTGGTTATATGCCTTGTATCTAGTGGATTTGTGTTCGAGTTTTTGCTTTTCTATTCTTTTTCTGTATTTTTGGAAAGTGTCAGTATAGTGGCACGAGCTGGATACCTGTTCGAAGTGTGCACCGAGGAAGTTTGCCTGATCTTCCAAGGTATCACCCTGAGTGTTTACGAGGGGAAGTGTGTGTACTTGTTTTCCTGCTATCCTACCGACCATGTTCCAGACTTTAGCCTCCTGTGTGTATGAATTAACCCCAGATAAAAACTTCTGCCAGCTTTCTCTTCTGGCCTGCCGACGCGTTCTCCTGCCTTGAGACTTCATTTTCTTGAAGGTTTCAAGATTTTCGGCTGTCGGTGAGTTCCGAAGCAGCCTCCAAGCTCTGTTTTGCTGTTTGCGCGCGTTTCGGCATTCAGAGTTCCACCATGGCACACGCCGTTTTCCAGGGTGTCCATTTGTTTGTGGGATGCATTTTGTTGCAGCATCAATCGAAAATGCTGTGAAGTAGTTGACAGCAACATCAATGTTCAAAGTACTTATGTCATTCCAACCTAGACGAGCGATGGTATAAAAGTGTTCCCAGTCGGCCCTGTTTATGAGCCACTTGGGAACACGTGATGGACACTCAGTTACTGTATTTGTGCTCAAAACTATGGTGAAGTGGTCACTTCCGTACAGATTACTGACGACTTTCCACTGGAGTAGAGGCACAAGAGATGGAGATACTATGCTTAGGTCTATGGAGGAGTAGATGTTATTGGCGAGATTATAATAGGTTGGTTCTTTTCGATTTAGGAGACGCGCTCGAGGAGAGAAGGAACTGTTCAATCAGTCGACCTCGCGCGTCATACCGAGAGTCACCCCATAGCCTGCTATGCGCATTAAAGTCTCCAAGGAGAACATAGGGCTCCGGAAGTTCATCAATTAAAGAGTGTAAATCACGTTTTTGCAGCTGATAGCTAGGAGGGATGTAGATAGTGCAGATTGTGATCAGTTTGTCAAAAAGAACTGCTCGAACAGCCACTGCCTCAAGGGATGTTTGGAGTTGTAAGTGTGTGCATGCAATTCCTTGATTCACTATGATGGCAACACCTCCGGATGATGTCATAGCATCAACACGGTCCTTTCGGAAAATAACGTATTTACGAAGAAAGTTTGTGTGTTTTGAGTTAAGGTGTGTTTCTTGTACACACAGCACTTTTGGAGAGTGTTCGTGTAAGAGCTCTTGGATGTCGTCAAGGTTCCTGAGAAGGCCCCTGACGTTCCATTGTATAATTTGAGTGTTCATGGTGAATGTAAAATAGTGCTGTGTGTACGAAAAGCGAGTGGCTGTTTAGACAGGTAGTTTGAGTTCACTTAACAGGGCCGTCACCAGGCCCTGTTATCGGCTTTTTTGTTTTCTTGGCGCGCTCCAAGGAGCCACGCCGCTCTTTCGGCACCACAGGTACCGACGTATCCATTGCCTCCTCGGAGGCACTGGATGCCCGCACGTGCGGGCTGCTAGTTCGAATTTCGGGCCTCGCCTGGTGAGGTGAGGCCTTGAGACCCGAGGACTCTGGAGTCTCCGGTCTCTGTTTGGGAGTAGGCGGTGTAGCCTGGGCTACAACCACTTGGGGGCAGGTGCCACAACCTCCGGCTCAGTATGTGCGGGCCGAAGGAGTGGCGAGGGCTGGTGCGGCGGTGCCCCCTGACGCGCCGCATCAGCGTATGTAGAACCATAGAATGGAGCGACTCTTCGCCGTGCTTCCTTAAATGTAATGTTCTCCTTCACCTTCAACGTAATTATTTCTTTTTCTTTTTTCCAGTATGTGCAGGAGCGTGAGTATGCGGCATGGTTTCCTTCGCAGTTTACACAGTGTGGCGGTTGTTTGCAGTTCTCAGACACGTGGCCTAGGACTCCACATTGCGCACAAGTCTGGCGACCACGACAGGTTTTAGAGCCATGGCCATACCTCTCGCATTGGAAGCAACGACGAGGGTTTGGTATGTACGGCCTGATAGATGTCTTTGTGTACCCTGTTTCAATAGATTCCGGTAGTTTACTGGATACAAATGTGAGTATTAGGTGTTTCGTCGGTGTTTCCTTATTATCTCTTCTAATAATGATTCTCTGCACATTAGTGACATTTTGGCTCTTCCACCCCTCCAAAAGTTCAGTCTCAGTCAAGTCAAGTAAGTCCATGTCAGATACCACTCCGCGAGTTGTGTTCATCGATCTATGTGGTGTTATGGTGATTGGTATGCCACCGAAATCTGAAAGACGGTCTAGCTTTTCAAATTGTTCTTTGTCACGGATTTCGAGGAGAAGGTCTCCACTAGCCATTTTGGTTACCTTGTATCCTGTGCCAAGAGTTTCGGTAAGACACCTAGAAACCAGGAAAGGAGAGACGGTTCTGGCTTGCTTTTCAGTTTTTTCACAGTGGATAACATGATAGTGAGGATATGTTTCTTTGGGCTGGTTAAAAAAGTTTATATCATCGGTGCGTACCCGCTTTAAGCCGGTACGATCAGATAGTAAGGGGAATGCTCTGTGCATGCCTGTCTTATTTTTGTTCAGCAGCGTGGCCGGCCACCCACCACGGGGCCCAACGAGGGGACGCTACAAGTTTGCGGATGCTGAAACCTGCAGACGCCAGCCGTACAACGCCACTATAACCCAATGCTCCTAGACCAAGGTAGGCTATTTGCTCAGGGTTAACCCTAGCCGCCAGGAAGTTTGGAAGTAAACGGAAGAGAGTAGAAGACAGGACAGATAAACAGTAAGAGATAAAGACGAAGATGTAGGCAGAGAAAGATAGGAAAAGGCGACTGCCGATTTCCCCTGGGTGGGTCAGCCCAGGGGTGCCGTCTACGTGAAGCCGGGGCCAAAGGGGTGTGTTGCCTCTGCCGGGGGGCCTTAAAGGTCCAATCACCCAGCGTCGGCTCAACCCCCAGGATCCCCTTTTCCCCGGACACGGTAAAGCCACGCACGGCTAGGCGTGGGAGGGAGTAGAAACTCCCCCGTTAGCTCGGGTCCGTGGTGTCGCTACACACCAAACGCCTACTTGCACAGGCGCCCCTGCGGGGGGTAGGGTAATGGGAAGTGTTGTCTTCTTAGAGTGTCTAACTGTTTACATTGGATTGAAATGTAAAGAACTGTTAAAGCCTCACCACATTTATCACACAATGGTGGATCACCACCGGATAAAAGATGTGTGTGTGTCGTGTATGTGTGCCCTATCCTGAGTCTTGTTAGTGTTACCTCTGTTAGACGTGATTTTGATACTGTTGGCCAATGGCCAAGGTGTGGCTTGATAACGTGTAGTTTGTTTTGTGTGTGTGTATCCCACTTGCTCTGCCAATAGTCCCTGAGGTTTAGTTTGAGAGACGGCTTAAGATCAAGGGCCGGGATTGATATGGATGTAATGGCGGTGCTCTCATGGACGGATGCAGCGAGCTGATCCGCCCTCACGTTGCCTTGGATCTCACGGTGCCCTGGCACCCAGCACACTACAACATGTTGTTTGTGCGTGTAGAGTGTGCACAAAATGGAGTAAAGTGAGACAAGGACTGGATTTTTTTGTTTTTTAAGACTGTGCAGAGCCGTTACCACGCTGAGGGAGTCTGTATAAATTACTGCTTTTTGGTTAACTTGGTTTTTTATGGCGCAAAAGCAGCTAAGGCTATGCTGCGCCAG
The DNA here is from genome assembly GCF_043290135.1 of Rhipicephalus microplus. Taxonomy (NCBI): domain Eukaryota; kingdom Metazoa; phylum Arthropoda; class Arachnida; order Ixodida; family Ixodidae; genus Rhipicephalus; species Rhipicephalus microplus. The sequence continues at coordinate 82,063,249 of NC_134705.1, read as the reverse complement.
ACACAAGACTTTCAGTAATGGAAGCTAAAATGATGAGATTTTAAAGCTTATTTAACAGGTTACTTTCTTTCATAAAGTTTAGCAAGTCAGGCAGAGGTACTAGAGGGTCATCTCCTAGGAACAAAGCAGGGTGTAAAGGTAGGTGTTGTTTGTATGGCTTGCTGAAATGTTTTTGTCTCTGGGTTTCAATGGTAGGACATGTGATTAGGATGTGCATAAGTGTTAACGCTTCTTGGCATTTTTCACACGTTGGTTGTTCTTCCTTTGCGAGTAAGAAGTTGTGTGTCAAGTGTGTGTGCCCAATGCGAAGTCGGCATAATACAGCTTCAATAAACCGTTGCTGGTGACGGCAGGTCTTCCATTCCCCGAGTGTGGGTTTCACCAGGTGGAGCTTATTGTTCGTGCAGGTGTCCCATTGCTTTTGCCATTTTGCTAGTAAGGCCAGGCGAATTGTTCTCTGGATATCTTTAAGGGGAATTTTTACTTTTGTTACTGTTTCATGGGCTGCCTGGGAAGCAAACTTATCTGCTTTTTCGTTTCCAGGTATCCCAACATGACTTGGGACCCAGCAGAAACGGATGCAGGTTGCCTGGCTGTTTAAGTGTACCATGTTTAGAATGTCGTCTACTATAGGCTCACATTCGGATTTTATATGTAGTGGTTTTAGTGTGCTTAGTGAGTCGGTGTATAAGATTGCTATCTTGTATTTTTCAGCGATGATTTTCCGAACTGCTTCACTCAAGGCATAAGCTTCAGCTGAAAAAATGGAAAAACTATGAGGTACTTTCACAGAAATTGCGCTTTTCGTCGTCACAATCCCAATACCCACGTGGTCCTCCGTTTTTGAGCCATCTGTGTAAAATTCTTCGTAATCCCTATATTCGTGCTGAAGTGCATAAAATTCTTGGAATATGTGTTCTGGTGGGGTGCTTTTTTTGTTGAAACGGCTAAGTGAAAATTCGCATAGCTGTGACAGGTCAAACCATGGCGGCAGTCTTGGTGGTTCAATAGCGACATCTAGTGATTCAACAGGGATGGTATAAAAGCGGCAGTATTCCTCGAAACGTAGGACAAGTGGTTTGATTAGGTTCGGTTTGTTGAGATAGTGTGAGCGTGAGTCACATTTTGCGGCAATTTCATAGCAGATGTGTTCAGGTGACGACCTTATTCTCAAAACATATGACAAGGTTAGTAATGCTCTTCGATCACACAGAGGGGGCTCATTGCATTCTACGTATAGACTTTGCACAGGTGATGTTCTGTAAGCACCACTTGACAGACGGAGACCGAGGTTGTGTATAGGGTCAAGACGGCGGATGTATGAGTTTCGCGCCGAGCCGTAGACTATGCATCCGTAGTCTAAAATGCTGCGTACAAGGGATCGGTAAATACGTATAAGGCAGAATCGATCGGAACCCCAGTGTTTATGGGAGAGTACTTTGAGCACATTGAGTGCTCTGTTTGCCTTAGTTTTCAGTGCATTTATGTGTGGCAAAAAGTTTAGTTTTCGGTCGAATGTGATTCCTAGAAATTTGTGTTCTTGTTTTACCGGCATGTTGATGTTGTATAGTTTGAGCGCGGGTTCAGGGAACAGTCCTCTCTTTTGTGTAAAGAGAACAGCTGTGGTTTTTTGGGCTGAAAAGCGGAAACCATTTTGGTCGGCCCATTTCGTAAGCCGATTTATTGTAATTTGGAGTTGCCTTTCGCAGGATGATAGGCTGGAGGCTCGGCATGCAATTTGTAGATCATCAACATAGATGGAGTGCATGACTGTACGGGGTATAGCCCTGTTGATGGGAGTTCATTTTCACTATAAACAAGGTGGTGCTCAAAACGTAGCCCTGTGGTACACCATTTTCTTGGACAAATGTTCGTGACAGTACCGTATCCAAACGTACTTGAAAAGTTCTATTCGATAAAAAATCGTGTAAGCAGTTCAGCATTCTTCCGCGAATCCCTAAGTTAGCTAGATCTCTGAGAATTCCGTATCTCCAAGTTGTGTCATGTGCTTTCTCTAGGTCAAACAAGACCGAGAGACAGAACTGTTTGTGTAGAAATGCTTGTCGTATTTCTTGTTCCAGCATACAATGTGATCAGTGGTGGAACAGCCCTTTTTGTATCCGCACTGGTGTGCGTCTATTAGGTGCTCTGATTCCAGAGTGAAGGTAAGTCTAATATTTATGATGCTTTCGTAAGTTTTCGGAAGGCAACTTGTTATAGCAATGGGCCTGTAGCTACTTGGGGTTGTTGGGGGTTTACCAGGTTTTAGGAATGGTATGACTATGGCTTTTTTCCAATCTTCAGGCATTATGCCAGAGTCCCATATTTTGTTGAAGAATTGGAGAAGTGCCCGCGCGGATGCTTGGGATAGGTGTGCCAACATTGCGTAGTGTATCTGGTCAGACCCTGTTGCCGTTTTTTTACCGGCAGAGAGTACCCTGTTCAATTCGTGCAGCGTAAGCGGAAGGTTATAACTTTCATTTGAGGTACTGCTAGTAGGCAATCTTTGTCTTTCTGCATTTTCTTTATATTTCAGGAATGTATTGGTGTAATTTGCTGAGCATGATACCTTATAAAAGTGTTCTCCTAATAGGTTGGCCTGGTCTTCTAGTGTCGATTGTGTGTCTGGACTTGTAAGCAGTGGTATTGTGTCGGAGGAGTACTCTCCCTTGAACTTCCTCACCTGGTCCCAGATGTGTTTAGATGTGACTGAACTGGTAATTGATGATATGTATTTTTGCCATGAATCCTTTACTGCCTGTCTTTGAATAAATCGGGCTCTGGCTTTTGCCTGTTTGAAGTTGATGAGGTTGGCGTAGGTGGGATATCTTCGTAGAATTCCCCCGGCCTTATTTTGTAGTTTTTTGGCATCAGTACACTCGTTTGTCCACCAGGGGTTGAATTTCTTGGGTACGATGCCGGATGATTGCGGTATTGCTTTTTCTGCTGCTAAGATTAAACCTTTGACGAACTCTTCGTTTAGTTTCTCAACAGAAAGCTCCGATGAGAATACTTCATCGAGCTTAGCGTTTTCTGTGAAAACTGGCCAGTTCGCGAGCTGTAGTTTCCACCGGCGTGGCCTGCTTGTTAGAGTTGGGTAAGATGGTATGAGTTTTATGATGCCGGGTTGATGATCACTGCCATAAGATGTGTTGACGACGTTCCATTTAAAATCATTAAAAATACCTGATGAACACATGGCGAGATCTAAGCAACTAAAAGTGCGCGAGGTTGGTGAAAAGTAGGTAAAAGCACGGGAATTAAGAAGGCAGATGTCATTTGTTAAAATGAAATCTTCCACGGCTGGCCTTCTTGCGTCAGTTTTGTCGCTACCCCAAAGGGTTGAATGAGCATTGAAATCCCCAACTAAGATAAATGGTTTTGGCTACTGTTCCACTAGATTTTCTAGGTTTTTGGTGGTGAAAAGGGTGTGAGGTGGGATATACAGGGAGCAGATGGTGATGGTTTTGTATGATAGGATGGTGACGGCTACGGCCTCGAAAGATGTGTTTATTTGGACATCTCGCGTAGGAGTGCTGCCCTGCACCACTATGGCTACTCCTCCTGAAAGACGGTTGCAATGTTCGCGGTCCTTTCGGGCAACTTTGAAGCCTTTTAGGAAGTGGCTGTGTTTGATGATGATGAGTAGTTTTTAGTGGCGCAAGGGCCAATTGATGGCCAAAGAGCGCCATTTCAATTGACTACAGATATGAACAATGATATGGTGCGTGGCTGTAAAGGGGCCTTAAAATTCCTCGCTCTAACGCGGGTTAAAACATGAAAGTAATAAAATCATGACAGTGGCGTGACATATGTGTGGTGATAGCTGATGGCAAAATGTCATGATAATAAAACCATGATGAAGATATAGTCACCGCAGCCACGACTACTCTATAGAGGTCGTGCTACGAATGACCTCGAAATATCGGGTGAAAGCTTTGCACTTCTTTTAAAAATGTAAAAAGTGTTTGCAGTTTAAAAAGCGGATCCCTACCGATGAGCATCCCAGGGTGTAGAGGGAGCTGCTGTCGGTAGGGCAGTAAAAAGTGCTTTTTTCTTAGAGCATCTAGCTTATTGCACTGGACGAGAATGTGGAGAACCGTAAGGGGCTCTCCACATCTCTCACAATATGGTGGATCAACGGTAGACAGAAGAAATGAATGTGTAGAATGTGTGTGTCCAGTCTTAAGCCTTGTTAGTATTACTTCCGTGTGTCGTGATTTTGATAGTGGCGGCCAATAACCTAGTTGCGGCTTAATAGCATGGAGTTTATTATCTGTTTGTTTATCCCACAAGCTCTGCCAATACCCCCTGAGCTTTCGTTTTATAAAAGGTTTTAAGTCAAGTGTAGGGACTAGTGTAGATGCATTGGCAGTAGTGAGATTGGCGCAAGCAGCCAGATTGTCGGCCAAAACGTTCCCTTGTATTTCACGGTGCCGTGGAACCCAGCAGACAACGACATGCTGCTTTAACGTGTAGAGTGTGCACAGAAGTGAGTAGAGTGACACCAGCACGGGGTTCTTGTGTTTTTTAGGAGTTTTCAGGGCTTTGACCAGGCTTAGGGAATCTGTGTATATTACCGCCTTTTGTAATTTTATCTGTTTAATGTGTTTTACGGTCGCCAGTATTGCGTAAGCTTCTCCTGTGAAGATGCTTGCATTAGGATGAAGAACGCCGTACTCGGTTAAGGATTTGCTTACCGCTGCATATGACACAGAAGTGTTTGACTTTGACGCATCAGTAAAAAACTCAGGGCATGTGTATTTATGTTGTAGTTCTAAAAAGTATGTATGTATGTGTGCAAGTGGTGCGTGCTTTGTGACATCAATAAAAGAAACATCACAGTCTATAAGATGCCACTGCCACGGTGGCAGATATGTTGCAGGAGCCATCAAACTGGGTTCAAGAAGAGGCACACCTGTTTCTTCGGCCAGGCTCCTTATACGCAGCGCGTAGGGCTGCCTAAACGAAGGACGGTTCTCGAACAAGCCAGAACAAGACAAATCATTAATTGTGAAATGGGAGGGATGTTTCTTGTCTGCCTTCACCTTCAAAAAGTAGAGAAAGGACAAGGAACATCTTTGTAGGTGGAGCGACCATTCATTCGAATCCACGTACAGGCTCTCCACAGGGCTGGTGCGGAAAGCACCCGTAGAGAGGCGAATGCCTAGATGGTGGACAGGGTCGAGAATTTTCAAGGCTGATGGTGTTGCCGACTGATAGATTATAGCACCGTAATCTAGGCGTGTGCGTACGAGGCTTTTATATAGGTTAATTAAACATTTCCTGTCACTACCCCATGTAGTGCGTGACAACACTTTCAAAATGTTCATTGTTTTTAAGCACCTGTCCCTTAAATACTTGATGTGTGGGGTGAAGGTTAGCTTAGTGTCTAATATGAGACCAAGAAACTTGTGCTCGGTCTTCACTGACAGAGGTTGACCATGCAGGTCAATGTCGGGGTCAGGATGGAGGCCCCTCTTTCGGATGCAAGACACAAGTGCTCTTTTGCGCGTTGAGTATAAAACCATTCTCGTTTACCCTTTGAGATACCTTGTTCAACCCTAGTTGAACTTGACGTTGGCACATTGAGATGTTGCACGATTTGTAACCAATCTGCACATCATCGACATATATGCAGTAAAAATATTTCGTGGGAGAGACAGGTGCAAGGAATTCATTTTAACTATGAAAAGTGTGCAGCTCAATACACCTCCTTGTGGCACTCCTGTTTCTTGGACAAATACTTGAGATAAGACAGTGCCAACTTGGACACGGAATGTACGGTTGGACAGGTAGCTTTCGATAACTGTCAGCATTCTACCCCGCACGCCTAAATGTGAGAGGTCTCGCAATATGCCGAAGCGCCATGCAGTGTCATAAGCCTTTTCCATATCAAGGAACACAGAAAGAAAAAATTGCTTATGAACAAAAGCGTCGCGAATTTGTGCTTCGATACGGACAAGGTGGTCAGTGGTGGACCGAGCCTCTCGAAACCCACACTGGTATGGGTCAAGTAGGCCACTAATTTCAAGAAAGTGCATCAGGCGCCTGTTAATCATTTTTTCAAAAACTTTGCAAATACAGCTGGTTAATGCTATTGGCCTGTAGCTGGAAACTGAGGCCGGGTCCTTGCCTTGTTTTAGGATTGGGATAATGATAGCTTCCTTCCAGGCTGATGGTAGCTCGCCAGAAGACCAAATCGCATTATACAGAGAGAGGAGAGCTTTCTGGGTTTCAGTGGGCAGGTGTTTTAACATTTCATATGCCACACGGTCCGGGCCTGGGGCATATTTATTGCAGCAGGCAAGTGAGGCCTGCAGTTCAGCCAAACAGAAAGGTTCGTTGTATGCCTCTTGTGTTCTAGGCTTGCGCTCTAATCTCTGTTTTTCTATTGCGGTTTTGTATCGTCGGAACGCTTCACTATAGTGTGTTGAGCTGGAGACCTGTTCAAAGTGTGCTCCGAGAGTGTTTGCCTGGTCTTCCAAACTCTCCCCTTGGGTGTTCACTAGAGCAAGAGAATGTGCTCCTCGTCCTGCCACCTTACCAACCATGCTCCAGACTCTCGACTCATCTGTGTATGAGTTAATGCCCGATACGAATTTGTGCCAACTTTCTCTTCTCGCCTGTCGGCGGGTCCTCCTTGCTTGCGACTTGACGTTCTTAAATTTTACAAGATTCTCGGCTGTGGGCGAGCCTCTAAGCAACCTCCATGCCTTATTTTGTTTTTTTCGAGCATCACGGCACTCATTATTCCACCATGGGACTCGTCGTTTGCTTGACGGTCCACATGTTTGGGGAATACACTTTGCTGCTGCATCAACCAAGAAAGCTGTAAAGTAGCATACAGCATCCTCTATGCTCAATGCCGCCATGTCAGTCCAAGATAATAAAGTCATTTTTTGAAACTTTCCCCAATCAGCTTTGTCGGTGAGCCATTTTGGAACTTATGCAGGACATGTATTTGTTATTGATGAGCTGATAACGATAGGAAAATGGTCACTACCATATGGATCAATAATAACTTCCCATTTAAGTAGAGGCAGGAGTGATGGGGATATTATGCTGAGGTCTATTGCTGAGTACGTATTGTTAGCAATGTTTTAGTATGTTGGCGCTTTCCGATTCAGAAGGCATGCACCGCAAAAAAAAAGAAGCTGTTCAATCAGGCGACCTCGAGCATCGCAGCGAGAGTCACCACAGATTGCTATGTGCATTGAAATCTTCCAGAAGAATATAAGGTTCTGGAAGTTCGTCTATGAGGGACTCGAATTCATGCTTTTCGAGACGGTGTTGTGGAGGTATGTATAGAGAGCAGATGGTGACGAGCTTATTCAATAGAACTGCTCGAACAGCCACCGCCTCAAGGGATGTTTGTAATGTTAGGTGTGTGCATGCAATCCCTTGATTGACTATAATGGCAACACCACCGGATGGCACAATGGCATCATTCCGGTCTTTCCGAAAGATAATGTAGTCACGTAAAAAGTTGGTGTGTTTCAATTTCAGGTGTGTCTCTTGTACGCACAGCACTTTAGGTGTATGTTTGTGTAAAAGTTCCTGGATATCGTCGAGGTTTCTCAACAGTCCTCTGACGTTCCACTGTAGTATTTGTGTCATTTTAATTTAGTGTGGTGCTGTGCATACAGAGGTGTTGCGTTAGTTTACAGGGCCTTTTGAGGGCCCTGTAATTCGAGGTTTTTCTTTTTTGGCGCGCTCCAAGGAGTTGCGCCTATCCTTCAGCGTCTGAGGCCCCAGAGGAGTGTGATTTGTATCCATCACCTCGTGTGAGGTGGTGGATGGTGCCTGCTGGGCAGGCACATTCACTGAACTTTCGGACCTGACTGCGCCTGCAGTGGTCCGAGTTTCAGCAGACACTAGGGTCTGCCGGCCCTGTTTGTCAGGTGGCGGAGCAGTACAGGCTGCTCCAGCCGGGGGCGCTGGTGGCACGACCGCGGCCACACACTGTGTGGCATTCGCGGGTGCCGAGGCATGTGGCGCGGCGCCCCGGCGCGTCACATCTGCAAAGGAGGGATAAAATGGGTTGTGTATTGCGAAGCGTTGGCGCACTTCTTGGAATGTGAAATTAAATTTAACTTTAAGTTCTACTATTTGTTTCTCTTTTTTCCATGCAGGGCATGATCGTGAGTAGGCAGCGTGATCTCCTTCACAGTTCGAACATTGAGTTGTTTCTGAGGTGCAGTTGTCTGATATGTGTTGAATGGATGCGCACTTTGCGCAATTGGCACGCCCTCTGCAACTCTGCGATCCATGACCGAAACGTTGGCACTTGAAACATCGACGAGGGTTGGGAATGTATGGTCTTACACGAAGCTTACAATAGCCAGTTTCGATTGATTCTGGTAGGTCACTTGTTCCGAAGGTAATTATTACGTGTTTTGTAGGGGTCAGTTTGTTGTTGCGTCTTATTGTTATTCGTTGGACTTTGACCACGTTCTGGTCCTGCCAACCTTCGAGCAGCTCACTTTCAGAAAGCTCAGTAACATCATCATCAGAAATTACGCCACGGACAGTGTTCATGGACTTGTGTGGGCCCACCGAAACAGGGGTTTCCCCAAAGGCCACAAGCTTAGACAGCTTTTCATACTGAGCTTTGTCACGAACCTCCAGAAGAAGATCGCCACTTCCCATCTTTGTTACTTTGTAACCTGGGCCTATTGCTTCTGTGAGAGTTTTGGAGACGAGGAAAGGTGAAATAGCTCGGACTGTCTTCTTTTCGTTTTGAGTGTGAATTACATGGTACTTTGGGAATGTGGGCTTTGGTGTGTTAGGCAAGAAAGTATCTTCGGTGTGCCACCTTTTTAGGGAGCGATCAGGAAGGGGGGGAAAAGATTTTGCCATAAAATACAATAAAGTTCGGCGGCGATGGTGGCCACCCACCACCTAGCCCAACAAGGGGACGCTACAAGGTTGACTAGTGAACACTTGGAGACGCCAGCCATGCATCGCCGCTATAACCGAATATAGCTACCCAAGGTTGGGTAACTACACAGGGTTAACCCTCGCCGCCAGGAAATTCTGAAGTAAATGGAAAAGAGGAGAGGACAGATAAAAAGTAGAGATAAAGACGAAGATGTAGGAAGAGAGAGATAGGAAAAGGCGACTGCCGATTTCCCCTGGATGGGTCAGCCCACGGGTGCCGTCTACGTGAAGCCGGGGCCAAAGGGGTGTGTTGCCTCTGCCTTAAAGGTCCAAACGCCCAGCGTCGGCTCAACCCCCAGGATCCCCTTTTCCCCGGACACGGCAAAGCCACGCACGGCTAGGCGTGGGAGGGAGCCGAAACTCCCCCGTTAGCTCAGGTCCGTGGTGTCGCTACACACCAAACGCCTACGTAAGCAAATATAGCAACTGCATCACTATCGCTGATATGTTCCTGGGCAGTCACCGCATGCTTTATTGCAGTGGCCGATGTGACAACGATGTCCTCTTACGACGTGTTTTTCGTTTCGTGAATCAACTTATGCAACAAAATTTCTCTTGCGCAAAAATGTTGTCGTAAGTGAGTATAGTGAATCCGGCCCGTAATCCGCTGCAGGTCCATAATCCGTTGCAGTGAGGAGTCAAAGGCACCAGGGAAGCCACGGTTTGTAGAAACGGTGGCATGGTGGCAGCACAGAGAATTTGAGAACGCACTCGAACATGGACCTCAGTCGCTTGGCCCATTGTCTGCGGCACTTCGACGAGCAAAGACGTACAAAGATAACCAACCACCCTTTTTATGCTGCTTTGATTCTAAACGGCCCTTCATAGGCTGTCAGTCGGGCGGGTAAGTTGCAAGAATTTTATGAGGGGAGACGTCGGCCCGAGAAATTCCAAATACGGTTAGCGTGTCGTCGCTTTTGGTTCACCTATGGGAGCGCTGTTCTGCAACCGTCTCAAGTAAGCGGCACCATGCCAGGGAGGCTGATCACAACAGCGGCTTCACGTGTCGTGGTTCCTTCAACTCGACTATGTTTCAATAACTTGCCGCGACGTAATCCTGATGTCTTCGCATCGCAACCGCGCATGAGGTCAATGTTCTTGCCTCTGATCATGACACCACCTTGCACGCCCCGCATCTCGGTGGACCGCGCCAGTTCCCACTTTATGTAGAGCCGGGTGTTCACCCATTGCGCGGACTATCGCTTCATCCAGCGGACGCACCTCGACCTCCTACCCCTCAATGGCTCCATCATGTGGGGCTCTACCAATCAGGACTAGCACTGCAGCGTCTCAGGGCTCAACTCATCCGTCTTACAACTAATTTCAAAACTGGCCCAATGTTACCATCATGCTCGAATCAATGCGCAAGCAAGACAAGATTGCTATATCACTCATGACATATCACATTGTGTCTTATTCTTCCGACTTGGTGACGTTTCTCGCATAAACCATTTGAAAAGACGGTCTTTGCCAGTTTGGCATGCAACCTACAGGCCGGCTGCTTTAATGGGGGAGGAGATTAGCGAGAAAATTAGATTAGCGGGCGTGTTGTCATTTATACCTTATCATATTCATCATCGTGAGTTACTGGCTCTGCCCACATTATCGCTGGTGGTCATCATCATCAGCCACCCCATCGAGTGTGCGCGTTCTCGGCCTCAGGCTGCGTATTCGTCACCGAGCCCTAGGGCCGAACAAAACCGTGCCCCTGGGCCGCCTAAACAAGCACTTCAATTTTCAATGTTGCTGATGGTACTGCTACAAAAGCGTAAACTGGTGACACAAAATATATGCGACTCTTCAAGATATGTCTAGACGTACAACATTCGTACTTATGATTACCCTCTTTTCGTAACACTTCGCGTGTTAAAAACTTACACCGCAGTCAGGTTCCCTCCGCATGCTTAGAATAACAGTGAGTGCTATGATGAATAGAATGTGCCGATATTATTTGTTGTCTTCGATATTTCTGAACTGCAAAATTGGACCAATGCGCGGGGTAGAGCTCAACAAGGTCCCCAACCTTACCAGTTTATGGCCAACAGGATGCCTCACCCACGCATTGTCCCCATCGCACATGTGTGCTAGATGACATTATCTGCAATATTCAAACTGGCATGCTGCGAAATTACAGACCGGCCATGATACACATGGCCGGTGTGTAGTATGTGTACATTGTATATGTGAGGCGCGAAAAGAAACCGAAACTGAAAGTCTCGTGTGGTAACACAGTGGGTTTCTGAGTGCACGTATGTGCCGTCTGGCAAGGAGAAACAAGACACCGACAGCTCATAAAGCGCAGCCTCGCAAGCGAGAGAGACCCGTGCCTTCAGCCGTGCTCGTTGGTCGTGTTCGAGTTCAACCAGCGTTCGTGGTCGCGCAGGAGTCCGGCCGGGTGACTGACCCAGGAACCAGACATTGTGTGTTTGTTCCGGCTGCTGTTCATGGGGCTGAGCAACCAACAAACGAGGCCAACAAACATTCATGCTCGGCGACTGGCCCAGGAGTAGGCGAAGTCTGCTGTTCGTGCCGCCATTCATAGCGGTGGATTGAGTCCTCGCTGTGAGAGAGGAGCGAGGCCATGTGACGTTCCGACCACGGTGGAAGAATAAGAGGTGTCTCAACGGGGCCGTCTCGCTGCTTGGGTGGCGAGTGCGCAGCCTGGTCGTGCTTTTAAGGAGCTCCGCTAGATGACGCCACATAATCGGTGGCCTTCGGAACGTAAGAAAGCTGCGACAGCGACTTGTTTCACGGGCATGTTCAGCGGAATGGAGTGCCGTGTTTTTCTTCGAAGTGTTCGGTGAAGTTCCGCGATGGGAAAAAAGTGTTTCGTGCCTATTTGCACGACAGGATATAAGTCCTGTCACGAGAAGTTTTCCTTGTTTTCGGCACAGAAAGAAGAGGAACGACTGAAAGTGTCGCGCCATGCAATCCCAAGGAAAGACCGGGTGCTGCAACCAACGGACGGCGTGTGTGAAAGACATTTTGAGCCGCACCTGGTATCGAAAACATAGACTGCCGAAAACAAGGAACACGTCCTGATGAGCGTACCACGACGTGCGGAACTTTCAAAGGACGCTGTGCCAACGAAGTTTCCTGATTGCCCTGTGTACTTTTATAAGACGACTAAAAGCAGGAAGCGACCCGCAGAACGGCAGCCTCTCCAGCCCGTTCCACCAGCGAAAAAGAAGAATGCGGTGCCTGTTTTAAGGAGCTTTGTGAACAGCCGAATGATCTCCATAGCCCACAGCATGGAGGATGCGGCTCCGGCCCATTTTTCGCGGCGCAGCCCGATGAAAGCGCAAATTTTGCAGGTGAGCGTGAGCAAAGTGCCCCAGATTTGTCAACGAAGGCTGTTTTCTCGCCCTTTAGAACGTTGTTTGATGGCCCACTGGAGCCCTGCCTTCCATCGAAAACATGGAGTTTTCACAGGATTGAATTTGGCCAATTAAAAAGCGTCGTCTTTTCCCAGTTAAAGTGCGTGAAATTCCCCGGTGAAAGTGCGTCAAATTCACCACATGTTGACCATCCAGGCGCAACTGCGTCGTGTTCTTCAGGAGTCGCAAGCTTTACATCATCATTGGTGGCACCAAGAATTGTGGAGATCGACGCGAGTATGAACATGAAGACGGTGCTCCTAGGAAAGGCAGTGCTGGTAGAAAAGATTCAGCATTCAGGTTCCATATCCACAGTTGCAAATGTCAGAGACCTCATGAAGCATGTAGAAGAAATCAGGCTCTGTGCTGGAGGGTCAAGTACGCTTGAGTATCCAGATGCGGAGCCAAAAAGTGCATTTGTTGACATGTACGACAAATGGCGGCACAACCGCTGCCAAGTCATACTCAACACGGACGCATCCGTTTGCTAAAAATGCACCAGCCTTTCAGACACCTTGCGGATACACCAAAAAAGAAAACAGGTGAAAAAACGCAACGAGAACTGTGAGGGTTTGCACACTTTTTTTTCGCTGCCCTCAAGAAGAAGTTGGCTACGAATAACGATTTTCAGAGGCACGGTATCCTTGTATTTGATGAAATGCAAGTACGCAAGAAAGTGAGAGTGCATTCCAAGACAATGACCTATAGTGGCTACAGTGATTTTGGGGACATTGAAGGCAGCACCACTAATGAACTTGCCGACCACGGACTTGTTTTACTTTTCGTGTGTTTGGAGACGATTACTCTCAACCAATTGCAGCTTTTGCAAGCAAAGGGCCCACTAAGGGCACAACACTCGCCCAGCTGGTTCTGAAAGCGATTTTTCTGCTAGAGGAGGCTGGGGCCTTCGTGGATGCACTGGTGTGTGACGGTGCAAACACAAATCGCTCCATGTGGAGGGAGTTTGGAATAAGCGGATCACTGCAGCACACTAGGCACTGCTTTGTACACCCAGCAGAGGACACACATAGTGTTTATGTCTTTTCAGATGCGCCGCATCTGATGAAGTGTGTGCGTAGTTGTCTTCATGCCCAAAAGGTGCTTTGTTTTAATGGTGAGCGTGCTCATTGGGCCCATTACGATAAGCTATTTGTTGAGGATAGGAAGCAACCTGCCCACCTGCCCACCTGCGTGTCTGCCCTAAGATAACTTTTGCGCACATCAACCCTACAAACACTGAAAAGATGCGTGTGAAGCTGGCCACACAAATTTTTAGCCGAAGCGTAGCAGGTGGCCTAGAATTCTACTCAACTAAGGGAACAGATGGCCTTCAAAATGTTAAAGGGACAGCGCAGTTCACATAAAAGTTGAATGACCTCTTTGACACTCTGAACAGGAACTATCCCAAGGAGGGAATTACAAACGAAAGCAAGGATTTAAAGGTTCTTGCTTCCTTCCTGCATTGGCTAAATATGTGGGAAAAGGAGGCCGCATCAGGCAAGATAGCCCGAGCAAGCTTCTTAACCGAACAGACAGCTGAAGGCCTTTGTGTGACAGTACTCTCAGCACTGGAGCTGTCAAGATAGCTCCTAAAAAGCTGCGGCTTTAAGTATGTTTTGACGAGGAAGTTTAATCAGGATGTACTAAAGCAGTTTTTAGGCATCATTCGCCATGTAGGAGGTCAGAATGAGCACCCTTCTATGCCCACTTTCCTTCAACTTTATAATATGCTGTCCTTCTATAGCCTAATTAAGCCACTGAAATTTGGAAATTGCGAACTTCAGGGTAGCCAGAAACGCTGTGCACTAACGCTGACAGACCTAAAGCTTGCTTTCCAAGAAGCTGGTGCACAGACGACAAAGCTCAAGGAGCTGAAAGAAAAACTAGATGGATTAGTTTCAGCAGAAGTGGAATGTGAGGATGTTTTTGATCATGTTTATGAAATCCCAGGGACTTCTGAGTGCACTGTTTATTACCTTGCAGGGTTCATGTGTAGGAAACTTCTTCGGAACACGGTCTGCCTCGTATGTCGAGGAGGCCTGGTTGAAGAAAGCGAAGTGCACAAACAACCGGAAGGAGCTCTTGTTTTGTGCAAAACCAGAGGTGGCCTTCTGCACCCAAAGCGTCATATTTTCCACTTCAAGCCGCAGAAGCCCACTTTCATAGGCATGAGGCTGACAAGAATGTGTATGAACTCACTGTCGAGAGTGTTCTTGAAGAGCAAAAATTTTTATTTCCTTGTGCAAACTACAAAGAAGAAATCATGGCTACCTTGCTACATGGTTACGTTGCGATGAGAATGAGACAGTTTTGCAACAGAGGCTATTTCAAATGAAGAACAAAGCCCAGCAACTGCACAAGCTTGCCAAGCTGACGTGACTTGGTGGATTGTACTGTGTGCAATTGCCGAAGCAGTGTTTGTTACACTCCTGTTTTCCACAAAGAGGGGAAGGACGTGAATAGAAGTTCTTGTGTTTTCTAGTTCATTGTGCTGTAATGTGTAAATTCTGATGTCTTTAATAAAAAAGTGAAAATGATTGTGTAAATTCTGGTGTCTTTAATAAAAAAGTGAAAATGATTGTTTTTTTATGGGGCTACGGCGCCGAAAGTCGAAAGTACCCGAGTTATGAGGTACACCGTAGTGGAAGATAGCTTCGTATTAATTTTGACAACCTGGCGATAGTTAACGTGCCCGGAATCTCGAACAAACGGGCGTTCTTGCTTTTCACTTCCATCATAAAAGCAGCGGGGAATCGCGTCCGTGGGCTCAGCAGCACAACGCCGTAGTCACGAAGCTACCAAGGCGGTTATTGATGATATATGGTGTTTTCTGGCGCAAGGATCATTTGATGGCCAAAGAGCGCCAGTTCATGAGACAGGAATGTGGACAATGGTTGTGATTAGAGGCTGTATAAGGGCCATAAAATTCCTCGCAGTAAAGCGGGTAAAAACATACAAGTAATAAAATCATGACTATGCCGTGAAAGGTGTGCATGGTGTGAATAGGTGACAAAAGTTGGTGATAATGAAAAACGATGGTGGACATGTATGGCATTAGCACAAGTACCTCACACGTTAGTACCCTTGCGTGCAAGGGCCGTGAGGCAAGTGCTTTCCTGTGTAGCCACCGCAGCAAAAACCTCTCTAGAGAGGTCGTGCTACGGTATGCCCAGGTATATGATATGAAAATTATGGATTTCCTTTAAAAACGCTAATAACGAATTGTGACTAAAAAGTGGTTCCCTACCGTCGAACATTGCAGGTGTAAAGGTATATGTTGTCGGTAGGATAGTGGGAAGTGTTGTCTTCTTAGAGTGTCTAAATGTTTACATTGAATTAAAACGTGAAGAACTGTTAATGCCTCGCCACATTTATCACACAATGGTGGATCACCAACGGACAAAAGATGCGTGTGTGTCGTGTATATGTGTCCTATCCTGAGTCTTGTTAGTGTTACCTCTGTTAGACGTGATTTTGATACTGGTGGCCAATGGCCAAGGTGTGGCTTGATAACGTGTAGTTTGTTTTGTGTGTGTGTATCCCCCTTGCTCTGCCAGTAGTCCCTGAGGTTTCGTTTGAGAGACGGCTTCAGATCAAGGACCGGTATTGATATGGGTGAAGGGGCAGTGTTATTGTGGACGGATGCAGCGAGCTGATCCGCCCTCACGTTGCCTTGGATCTCACGGTGCCCTGGCACCCAGCACACCACAACATGTTGGTTGAGTGTGTAGAGTGTGCAAAATAAGGAGTAAAGTGAGAAAAGGACAGGGTTTTTTTGTTTTTTAAGACTGTGCAGAGCCGTTACCACACTGAGGGAGTCTGTATAAATTACTGCTTTTTGTATTTATAATTGTTTAGTGTGTTTAGCTGCCACAAGTATCGCGTAAGCTTCCGCTGTGAAGATACTTGTGCCTGGATGTAGAGGGCCAGCATCCGAAAAGGAAGGGCCAACAGCAGCGTAGGACACAGAGGAGTTAGACTTAGAGGCATCTGTAAAAAACTCAGGACGTGTGTTTGTGTTGAAGTTCCAGGAAATATGTTCGGATATGGGCAATGGGCGCATGTTTTGTAACTCCTAGAAAAGACACATCGCAGTCTATAGTCTGCCACTGCCACGGTGGCGGGTATGCTACAGGAGCCATTAAACTGTGTTCGAGTGACACTCCAGTGTCTTCAGCTAGACCCTTCAGGCGAACTGAGAAGGGCTGCCTCATTGAAGGCCTGTTTTGAAAAAGAATGGAGCTCGACAAGTCATTAATAGTAGAGTATGAGGGGTGCCTCTTGTCTGCTTTCACCTTAAGGAAGTATACAAAGGACATGTAGGTTCTTTGCAGATGAAGCGACCACTCATTTGACTCAACATAAAAGCTTTCTACGGGGCTGGTGTGAAAAGCACCCGTAGAAAGGCGGATGCCCAAATGGTGCACGGGGTCCAGCATCTTCAAGGCACTTTGAGTAGCAGACTGATAGACAACGGCCCCATAATCTAAGCGGGTGCAAATGAGGCTTTTATAGAGGTTCATGAGGCATTGCCTATCACTACCCCACGTAGTACGTAACAACACTTTTATAACATTCATGGCTTTTAAAAATTTTGTTTTTAAATACTTGATGTACGGTACGAAGGTCAACTTGTTGTCCAAGATTAAGCCTAAGAATTTATACTCGGCTTTGACGGACAGACGTTGCCCGTTCAGTCGAATGTCAGGTTCCGAGTGCATGCCTCTCTTTCGAGAGAACAAGACACACGTGCTTTTTTGTGGGTTAAGTCGAAATCCGTTTTCATCTGCCCATTTGGAGACCTTTTTTAAACCCAGCTGAACCTGCCGCTCACACATGGCCAAGTTGCATGACTTGAAGCCAAGCTGAACGTCGTCGACATATGTACAATAGAACATATTGCGAGAATAGACAAGTGCAAAGAATTCATTTTGATAATAAAAAGTGTGCAACTAAGCACGCCACCTTGTGGCACGCCTGTTTCCTGGACAAGTGTTTGAGAGAGCACACTGCCCAGACGGACACGGAATGTCCGGTTTGACAGGTAACTTTCGATTATATGAAACATTCTTCCGCGCACACCAAGGTGGGACAGGTCTCTTAGAATTCCGAAACGCCATGTTGTATCATACGCCTTTTCAATATCGAGGAACACAGAGAGAAAATATTGTTTATGGACAAAGGCGTCTCTGATCTGTGCCTCGATACGAACAAGGTGGTCTGTGGTGGATCTACTTTCTCGAAACCCGCAGTGAAATGGGTCGAGCAAATTGTTTGTTTCAAGAAAATGTACAAGTCGGCAGTTTATCATTTTTTCGAAGACTTTGCACAAGCAGCTTGTAAGTGCTATAGGCCTATAACTTGAGGGTAAAGAAGGGTCCTTGCCCTCTTTCAAAATGGGAATAATAATAGCCTCTTTCCAGGAGGTAGGGATAGTGCCAGAAAACCAGATAGCATTGTACAAACAAAGTAGGGTTTTTCGTGTTTCGGCTGGTAGGTTTTTTAGCATTTCATACACCACACGGTCAGAACCTGGGGCAGAAGTGCTGCAGGAGTTTAGAGACGTTCGGAGCTGCACTAGACTAAAAGCATGGTTATATGCCTCGTATCCAGTGGATTTGTGTTCGAGTTTCTGCTTTTCTATTCTTGTTCTGTATTTTTGGAAAGTGTCAGTATAGTGAGAGGAGCTGGATACCCGTTCAAAGTGTGCACCGAGGAAGTTCGCCTGATCTTCCAAGGTACCACCCTGAGTGTTTACGAGTGGAAGTGTGTGTACTTGTTTCCCTGCTATCCTACCGACCATGTTCCAGACTTTTGCCTCCTGTGTGTATGAATTGATCCCTGACAAAAACTTCTGCCAGCTTTCTCTTCTGGCCTGCCGATGCGTTCTCCTTCCTTGAGACTTTATTTTTTTGAACGTGTCAAGATTTTCCGCTGTTGCCGAGTTGCGCAGCAATCTCCATGCCCTGTTCTGTTCTTTTCGCGCATTACGACAGTCCGTGTTCCACCATGGGACGTGTCGTTTGCCGGGCATTCCAGATGTTTGCGGTATGCACCTGGCTGCTGTGTCAGTTAGAAAAGCTGTGAAATACTGCACAGCTTCATCTATGTTTAACCTACATATGTCTGTCCAACTCAAACGTGTAGTATTAAGGAACTGTTCCCAGTCTGCTTTGTTTATCAGCCATTTGGGAACGTGTAGAGGACCTTCATATGTTGTTTGTGAACTCAGCACAACAGGAAAATGGTCACTATCATATAGATTATTTATGGTTTTCCATTTGAGTAGGGGTAGGAGTGAAGGTGATACGATGCTGAAGTTGATAGATGAGTAAGTTTTGTTGGCAACGTTATAGTATGTTGGCTCTTTCCTATTCAACAAACAGGCACCGGAAGAGAAGAGAAATTGTTCAATGAGACGACCTCGTGCATCAGAGCGAGAATCGCCCCACAGTCCACTATGTGCATTTAGGTCCCCAAGAAGCAAATCGGGTTCAGGCAGTTCATCTATTAAAGACTGAAATTCACGTCTTTCAAGACGGTGGTGGGGAGGTACATACAAAGAGCAGATGGTGACGAGTTTGTTTAAAAGTACCGCTCGAACAGCCACCGCCTCAAGGGATGTCTGGAGTGGTAAATGTGTACACGCTACTCCTTGGTTAATAATGATGGCTACGCCACCGGATGACGCCACAGCATCGTCTCGGTCCTTTCGGTATATGACGTAAGCACATAAAAAATTTGTAATGGAGGATTTCAGATGTGTTTCCTGTACACACAGCACTTGAGGTGAGTGTTTGTATAAAAGCTCTTGGACGTCGTCGAGGTTTTTAGGCAGGCCTCTGACGTTCCAATGTATAATTTGTGTTTCCATATTGGAAGTAAAGTAGTGCTGTGTGTACGTTAAGAGAGTGACTTGTTTAAGCTGAAAGGTCGAGCTCAGGTAGCAGGGCTATTATCAGGCCCTGTTATGAGCTTTTTAGTTTTCTTGGCGCGCTCCAGAGAGCCGCGTCGCTCTTTTGGCACCAGGGGTGCCGCCGTATCCATTGCCTCCTCGGAGGCACTGGATGCCCGCTCATGCGAGCTGGTTTTTCAAAGCTTGGGCCTCGCCTGGCGAGGTGAGGCCTTGAGACCCGAGGACCTTGGAGTCCCTGGTCTCTGATCGATAGTAGGCAGAGTAGACTCAACTACTGCCGCCTTGGGGGCAGGCGCCACAGCCAATGGCTCGCTCTGCGCAGGCCGAAGGAGTGGCGAGGGCTGGTGCGACACTGCCCCCTGGCGCGCCGCATCAGCATATATGGGGCCATAAAATGGCGAGACTCTTGTTCTTGCTTCTTTAAATGTAATGTTTTCTTTTATCTTTAAAGTGATGATCTTTTTTGCTTTTTTCCAGAAAGAACAGGAACGCGAGTACGCGGCATGATTACCACCACAGTTCAGGCAGTGTGCAGGTGCTTCGCAGTTGTCGGAGGCATGGCCCACGACTCCACATAGAGCACAAGTTTTCCGGCCACGACAGCGTTGCGAGCCGTGGCCATATCTCTGACATTGGAAGCAACGGCGGGGGTTGGAAATATATGGCCCCACGGATGTCTTTGTATACCCAGTCTGAATGGTTTCCGGCAAATCGCTCGAAGCAAAGGTCAGTACTAAGTGTTTGGTTGGTATTTCTTTTTGATCTCTTCTTATCTTAATACGCTGTACGTTTGTCACGTTCTGGCTCTTCCATCCTTCCAGAAGTTCAGCTTCGGTCAGGTCAAGCAAATCTGCGTCCGATACGACCCCGCGAGATGAGTTCATGGACCTGTGTGGCGTAATACTGATGGGTGTGTCTCCAAACGTTGTGAGGGTGTTCAGTTTATCGAATTGGTCTTTGTCACATATCTCAAGAAGTAGATCTTCGCTGGCCATTTTGGTAACCTTGTAACCAGCACCGAGAGTTTTGGTTAAGCATCTAGCCACTATGAAGGGGGATACAGTTCTGGCTTGCTTGTTAGTTTTTTCACAGTGTATAACTTGGAAACGGGGAAACAATTGTCTTGGCTGGTTGAAAAAATTGATGTCTTCGGTGCGTACCCGCTTTGAGGAGGCACGATCACTAAGTAAAGGAAATACTTTCTGCATGCTAATTGTATGTTGTTCAGCAGCGTTGGCGGCCACCCACCATGGAGCCCAACGAGGGGACGCTGCAAGTTTGCGGATGCTAAAAGCTTGCAGACGTCAGCCGTACAACCCTGCTATAACCCAATGCGCATAGGCCAAGGTAGGCTGTTTGCACAGGGTTAACCCTTGCCGCCGAGAAAATCGGAAGTAAGCAGAAGGGAGAAGTAGACAGGAAAGCTAAAAAAGTAAGAAAGACGAAGATGTAGGGAGAGAGAGATAGGAAAAGGCGACTGCCGAATTCCCCTGGTTGGGTTAGCCCAGGGGTGCCGTCTACGTGAAGCCGGGGCCAAAGGGGTATGTTGCCTCTGCCAGGGGGCTTTAAAGGTCCAATCACCCAGCGTCGGCTCAACCCCCAGGATCCCCTTTTCCCCGGACACGGCAAAGCCACCCACGGCTAGGCGTGGGAGGGAGTAGAAACTCCCCCGTTAGCTCGGGTCCGTGGTGTCGCTACACACCAAACGCCTACTTGCGCAGGCGCCCCTGCGGGGCTACCAATGCGGTTAGCGGAGAAATGCAGTCACAAAAGTGATTTCTTGAGTTTTCAGTGGGGGGTCATCATTACCTTCCTATTTTTATGCAACAGTAGTGCTTGCCTCTTAGGTGCGGTATAGCAGTGTTACATTTAATCCCCTGCGCTACTGCTATATTTCTGTTGCAGGCTAAACGAAAATAGCGGCCACATGCCGTGTGTACATAACGTAGCGCCAGCTGATTGTAAACATCCCACTTTAAACGCCCGCATTGCGTAGGAGACAGGTTTCCTTGCGATCTCTCGTGCTGCATCGAATAGAGCAAAGACGCAGATTACTGCTCACCCAGTCTACACAAGCCATCGATTGAGTTTGTGATTACTGCGCTTGCCTTTCACGGCCCCGACGGGCACGGGCAATGCATTGAGCCCAGCTACGATGGCCCCGACAGAAGTTCTGCCACCTGCCGAAAGGAGCGGAAGCGCGACTGAACCTTAGGCGCCCTCACGGCCTTCGTTCACACATCTCTTATTATTCTTCCACCGTGGTTCCGACTAAGTGAGAGGCGCAGAGAGCAGGTGAGCGGCTGGCATGACGTCAGGGTGCGGCCGGGACGAGACGAGGTGACAAGAGTGCTGCTGCTGCGGCAGAGGGCCTGGTTAAGAAGTGTACCGCCCCACGTCAAGCACGGCAGCCAAGCCAAACGACACACTGTCTCGGTTTGACAGGCTTTCACGACGCCCACGTCGCTAAAGGCATTGGTGTGCACCTACGTAAAGTGCATGTCTGTCTATGTGTATGAAAGGGTAATATAAGTGTGATTGTGTCTGTGCACTGGTGTGCTGTCAAGTCCTTTCTGGGGTGGTCCTGCCCCTCATCACAGCCGGGTGCGCCTGCTCTTTCAGTGTCTGAAAAGCGCATGCACTGCCACCGCTATATTCAGTTTCCAGTGTCCTTTCAGGACTTTTACGCTTTAAATGTGCGTTACTTTCTTGGACATGGCAGTCAAGTGTGACTCCGCTGGCAGTGTTCGTATAATTGCTATCGCAATACTTGCCCCCTGCCCCCGCCGTCGACATACTGTATACGCCCTCCCTTGGGCGAGACATATATATAGCATTGCAAATGTAAGGGCCCGTCCATTCAATTCTGACTGAGTTTATTGGCCAGTGGCTCACTCATGATAGAAAACTATCATGAGTGATAGAAAACTATCATGAACCAAGGCCGTCACTTCTTGCCCGTCAATCGTCACAGTGAGTTCGGCCGTCACAGTGTTCTCCATGCGATTTCCTTTGTCGGTGTTGTCTGCTTCCAACAATAATGGGGGATTTTAGGCCACTTCCCCGCGGAGGTCGCTGCTTTTAGTTATCCCGTCGTGGGCTGGGAGACCGACCTCTGGTGCATCAGCAAAACTTCGGCGGCTTGGGGAAGAAGAACGGGCTGGTGATGGTGAGCGTGTTCGCAGGTTAGAGAAGCTTTGTTGCCAGCTGGCAGAGTCGTCATGAAAGGAGGCACCGCTTTCGTCAAACTTGTGGCGTGAAGTATCTGGCTGACTGATATGGTGTCCAGCTGGCTGATACGAGCAATAACGATAAATGTGTCCCGACTCCCCACAATTATAGCACAAAGGACAGCGATCTTAAGTCCGCCATATATCGATCTTCCGCAGTGGGGGTCGCCTAACAG
Organism: Rhipicephalus microplus; assembly: GCF_043290135.1. Lineage (NCBI taxonomy): Eukaryota > Metazoa > Arthropoda > Arachnida > Ixodida > Ixodidae > Rhipicephalus > Rhipicephalus microplus. The sequence goes on along the minus strand of NC_134705.1, from coordinate 82,040,607 downwards.
GATCCCGTTGGGTCCAGGATGCAATAGGGGGTGGTTGATGGTACTGTGGCACTGGCACGAACAACGGACCACGAACAGTGTCCGCATAGCTGTATGCGTTCGGCTGGTATGACACTTCCGAACAATGCTCGGGTTAAGTGAACGCCTGTCGGAATTCGTGGCGCCCAAGTTCAGCGACGAAGGCAACTGTGACCTTCGGCTTCAGTGGTGGTAACCTTGCGTTCACTTTGGAAATCTCCTCACATACAGTCTGCCAATCATTGGGCGTAGTCAGCTTTCATCAGGTGTGGTCAGAGAGCCGGCACCTATTGAAGCGCTAGTCACGAGGCTATAGTATTGCTGGTACCGCTGTTGCAATGTCCGCTCGATTGCTGTTGCCTCCCTAATAAACTAGTACACTGTTGTCCGAGGTTTGCGCCCGAGGCTAGCGAAGAGTTCTTCTTTGATGCCGCGCATGAGATGACTGAGCCCTTCGGACATGTTGGGATCTGCGCGGTGAAACAAACGTGCCATATCTTCAGCAGACATAAAGAATCTTTCATTTGGCTATTGAATGCGCGATTCATGTAGGCGTTGCGCATTTTCACATCGATCTTGTTTTCCGAAAGTATCAATTAGCTGACGGTGACATTCGTCCTACGGTGTCGAAGTTCTCTCGCGGTTTATGAACCACGTCTTAGTGTTGTCTTCAAGGGCGAAGTTTACCTTGAATCGGTTCTCATCGTCAGAGATCAAGTGGTTAGACTTTGCTGCTGCCAGATCAAACTGCTCTGGCCGGTGTTCCGCATCTTCGTTTTCGTGACTATGAAAAGGCTCAGGAATTACGAAGGGTCTGGACTGTTGCTTGTGTTGAGTTGCTTGATGAGGTCATTTCTTGAACAGGGGTGTCTGTTGACAGAGGTGGTCTTTATAAGGGGCTGAATTCGTGGGCGAGTGGGGGGGGGGGCAGACCTTGAAGGCGACGGCTTGAGCAGTGTACCGGATAATCCATGCGTAGGTGCCTTGTGGGGCTGGAAACGGGGCTGCTCACAGGACTGGCAATCATAAGGCAACGGTACCCAGCAGCTCGACCCGTGTCACAGTTTGCAAAGTACGGGGTCTTTATTGTAACAAACAGAAAGACTCTGTTCTCTCAGAGACACCAAAGGTGGACTCGGCCAAAAGAACTTCTGTTTTTCGTGACGCGCCTCTTGTGTGGACTTGTCTTCTTCACGGACGCCAGTGCATAAATGGGTACAAATAGGGACGCGAGTATTTGATATTGCGCAATGGAAAAGAGGTAATTAGGTACCATGATCAGTAGACTTGGTGTATACTCATTCGTACTTATTGACCAACATTTTGGTAGGCCATGTGCTCACTCGTGTGTTGTTACATTTATGCTTGTGTCTACTCGTACTCACTAATTCTCACTTTCACTATTGCTTCTATTCACAATTATTAGTGTTCATTTCTGTTCATAGGTGCATTTATTTCTAGTCAATAACAGTTACTCGTGTCCACTCTCATTTACCAATAATCGCTCACATTTGTAAGTATAACTTGCTTTTGTTAATAGTATTTCACTCACTCTCCTTTATATGTAGACTCGCACCCTTCATCATTATGAACTCAGTGAGAAGAGAGGATGAGTCAATATAATCTTTAGTAGGACTTGTAGGCGGGCAAGTGCGAACCTATTCAATACTGGGTTTTTAGACCAGCACTTGTCCCGTTTTCTTCTTTCGTGTCTTGTCTGCTTGTGCACTGCCTAATAATGAATGTATTTTTCACTGCCTATTTTTCTATTGCGTACCGCTCATTCAGTCTCAAATGGCGTTAATAAAATGAGGTTGTGATAAGAAAGTAGACTCTAAAAAGTGCCGTTTGTTGTTCATGTTAGAACAGCTCTTTTGTTTCTGCAGGTATGACATTTGAAGAAGGCGCCGGTGCTGAAAAGAGCACGGCATGCTCTGGCCTTCACCTATTGCCTGTAATGCCTAGCACAAGCTCCGCAGCCTCCAGCAAGGACAGAAAACGAAGCCTCAAGGCACCATTAATACCACACGATTTTATAACAATTCTGTCTGACGATGAAGAGGAGCTTGTGCCTCCAGAAAAAATGCCAGAACATTAAAGAGGTAGTGTAGAAATGAGAGATTCTACCAAAAAAAAGCAGTTTTTTTTTTTTCAAAATTATATCAATTTCTCAAGTTTAGGTTCTCTGCTTAAAAAAAATCTAAGTTGTAAACTCTAAAGTTAAAATCACTTTTGAATAGATTAAGGCGGCTATAAGAGTAAATAGGGCAACTCACCATAAAACGTATTGCATATTTGAAATTGGTGCACAAACCTATATAAAAATTTCATTCCCTCAAAATATGGATTTAAAAAACTTTTTTTAGTAGAATCTCTCTTTTGGATACTGTTTGTTTTGTGTTCTTGCCTGCATGTAATACTGCAAAAGGCAATATTCCTCACAGGTATTAGCCGTTTGTAAAAATCGCAGTTTATATCACTGTGTGCAACAATAAATCTAATCAAAATTTTACAGAGGTAGAGTTACGCTACTCCCAAACATTTCTGGGACTTAGTACTTTGCCTTTTTTTTACTTGAAGTATTATTGCAGGTTTCATGTAAGTTTGTGATAACTGCAGCTGCCTTCAATGCTGCTCCTTACCATCGGCTCTCTATGTGTCACACAATTGTCATGGATGATGATGATGAGTAGTTTTTAGTGGCGCAAGGGCCAATTGATGGCCAAAGAGCGCCATTTCAATTGACTACAGATATGAACAATGATATGGTGCGTGGCTGTAAAGGGGCCGTAAAATTCCTCGCTCTAACGCGGGCTAAAACATGAAAGTAATAAAATCATGACAGTGGCGTGACATATGTGTGGTGATAGCTGATGGCAAAATGTCATGATAATAAAACCATGATGAAGATATAGTCACCGCAGCCACGACCACTCCATGGAGGTCAGGCTACGGATGACCTCGAAATATCGGGTGAAAGCTTTGCACTTCTTTTAAAAATGTAAAAAGTGTTTGTAGTTTAAAAAGCGGATCCCTACCGATGAGCATCCCAGGGTGTAGAGGGAGCTGCTGTCGGTAGGGCAGTAAAAAGTGCTTTTTCCTTACAGCATCTAGCTCATCGCACTGGACGAGAATGTGGAGAACCGTAAGGGGCTCTCCACATCTCTCACAATATGGTGGATCACCGGTGGACAGAATAAATGAATGTGTAGAATGTGTGTGTCCAGTCCTAAGCCTTGTTAGTATTACTTCCGTGTGTCGTGATTTTGACAGTGGCGGCCAATAACCTAGTTGCGGCTTAATAGCATGGAGTTTATTATCTGTTTGTTTATCCCACATGCTCTGCCAATACTCCCTGAGCTTTCGTTTTATAAAAGGTTTTAAGTCAAGTGCAGGGACTGGTGTTGGTGCATTGGCAGTAGTGACATTGGCGCAAGCAGCCAGATTGTCGGCCAAAACGTTCCCTTGTATTTCACGGTGCCCTGGAACCCAGCAGACAACGACATGCTGTTTTGATGCGTAGAGTGTGCACAGAAGTGAGTAGAGTGACACCAGCACGGGGTTCTTGTGTTTTTTAGGAGTTTTCAGGGCTTTGACCACGCTTAGGGAATCTGTGTATATTACCGCCTTTTGTAATTTTATCTGTTTAATGTGTTTTACGACCGCCAGTATTGCGTAAGCTTCTCCTGTGAAAATGCTTGCATTGGGATGAAGAACGCCGGCCTCAGAAAAGGATTGGCCTATTGCTGCATATGACACAGAAGTGTTTGACTTTGACGCATCAGTAAAGAACTCAGGGCATGTGTATTTATGTTGCAGTTCTAAAAAGTATGTATGTATGTGTGCAAGTGGTGCGTGCTTTGTGACATCAACAAAAGAAACATCACAGTCTATAAGCTGCCACTGCCACGGTGGCAGATATGTTGCAGGAGCCATCAAACTGGGTTCAAGAAGAGGCACACCTGTTCCTTCGGCCAAGCTCCTTACACGCAGCGCGTAGGGCTGCCTAAACGAAGGTCGGTTCTCGAACAAGCCAGAACAAGACAAATCATTAATTGTGAAATGGTAAGGATGTTTCTTGTCTGCCTTCACCTTCAAAAAGTACAAAAAGGACAGGGAACATCTTTGTAGGTGGAGCGACCATTCATTCGAATCCACGTACAGGCTCTCCACAGGGCTGGTGCGGAAAGCACCCGTAGAGAGGCGAATGCCTAGATGGTGGACAGGGTCGAGAATTTTCAAGGCTGATGGTGTTGCCGACTGGTAGACTATAGCACCGTAATCTAGGCGCGTGCGTACGAGGCTTTTATATAAGTTAATTAAACATTTCCTGTCACTTCCCCATGTAGTGTGTGACAATACTTTCAAAATGTTCATTGTTTTTAAGCACCTGTCTCTTAAATACTTGATGTGTGGGATGAAAGTTAGCTTAGTGTCTAATATGAGACCGAGAAACTTGTGCTCGGTCTTCACTGACAGAGGTTGACCATGCAGGTCAATGTCGGGGTCAGAATGGAGGCCCCTCTTTCGGCTGAACAAGACACAAGTGCTCTTTTGCGCGTTGAGTATAAAACCATTCTCGTTTGCCCATTGAGATACCTTGTTCAACCCTAGTTGAACTTGACGTTGGCACATTGAGATGTTGCAAGATTTGTAACCAATCTGCACATCATCGACATATATGCAGTAAAAAATATTTCGTGGGAGAGACAGGTGCAAGGAATTCATTTTAACTATGAAAAGTGTACAGCTCAATACACCTCCTTGTGGCACTCCTGTTTCTTGGACAAATACTCGAGATAAGACAGTGCCAACTTGGACACGGAATGTACGGTTGGACAGGTAGCTTTCGATAACTGTCAGCATTCTACCCCGCACACCTAAATGTGACAGGTCTCGCAATATGCCGAAGCGCCATGCAGTGTCATATGCCTTTTCCATATCGAGAAACACAGAAAGAAAAAATTGCTTATGAACAAAAGCGTCGCGAATTTGTGCCTCGATACGGACTAGGTGGTCAGTGGTGGACCGAGCCTCTCGGAACCCACACTGGTATGGGTCAAGTAGGCCACTAATTTCAAGGAAGTGCATCAGGCGCCTGTTAATCATTTTTTCAAAGACTTTGCAAATACAGCTGGTTAATGCTATTGGCCTGTAGCTGGAAACTGAGGCCGGGTCCTTGCCTTGTTTTAGAATTGGGATAATGATAGCTTCCTTCCAGGCTGAGGGTAGCTCGCCAGAAGACCATATCGCATTATAGAGAGAGAGGAGAGCTTTCTGGGTTTCAGTGGGCAGGTGTTTCAACATTTCATATGCCACACGGTCCGGGCCTGGGGCAGATTTATTGCAGATGGCAAGTGAGGCCTGCAGTTCAGCAAAACAGAAAGGTTCGTTGTATGCCTCATGTGTTCTGGGCTTGCGCTCTAATCTCTGTTTTTCTATTGCGGTTTTGTATCGTCGGAACGCTTCACTATAGTGTGTTGAGCTGGAGACCTGTTCAAAGTGCGCTCCGAGAGTGTTTGCCTGGTCTTCCAAACTCTCCCCTTGTGTGTTCACTAGAGGAAGCGAATGTGCTTCTCGTCCTGCCACCTTGCCAACCATACTCCAGACTCTCGACTCATCTGTGTATGAGTTAATGCCCGATACGAATTTGTGCCAACTTTCTCTTCTCGCCTGCCGGCGCGTCCTCCTTGCTTGCGACTTGACGTTCTTAAAGTTTACAAGATTCTCGGCTGTGGGCGAGTCTCTAAGCAACCCCCATGCCTTATTTTGTTTTTTTCGAGCATCACGGCACTCATTATTCCACCATGGGACTCGTCGTTTGCTTGACGGTCCACATGTTTGGGGAATACATTTTGTTGCTACATCAACCAAGAAAGCTGTGAAGTAGCATACAGCATCCTCTGTGCTCAATGTCCCCATGTCAGTCCAAGATAATAAAGTCATTTTTTGAAACTTTTCCCAATTGGCTTTGTCGATGAGCCATTTGGGAACTTGTGCAGGACATGTATTTGCTATTGATGTGCTAATAACGATAGGAAAATGGTCACTACCATATGGATCATTAATGACTTCCCATTTAAGTAGAGGCAGGAGTGATGGGGATATTATGCTGAGGTCTATTGCTGAGTACGTATTGTTAGCGATGTTGTAGTATGTTGGCGCTTTCCGATTCAGAAGGCATGCACCGCAAGAAAAAAGAAGCCGTTCAATCAGGCGACCTCGAGCATCGCAGCGAGAGTCACCCCACAGATTGCTATGTGCATTGAAATCTCCCAGAAGAATATAAGGTTCTGGAAGTTCGTCTATGAGGGACTCGAATTCATGCTTTTCGAGACGGTGTTGTGGAGGTATGTATAGAGAGCAGATGGTGACGAGCTTATTCAATAGAACTGCTCGAACAGCCACCGCCTCAAGGGATGTTTGTAATGTTAGGTGTGTGCATGCAATCCCTTGATTGACTATAATGGCAACACCACCGGATGGCACAATGGCATCATTCCGGTCTTTCCGAAAGATAATGTAGTGACGTAAAAAGTTGGCGTGTTTCGGTTTCAGGTGTGTCTCTTGTACGCACAGCACTTTAGGTGTATGTTTGTGTAAAAGTTCCTGGATATCGTCGAGGTTTCTCAACAGTCCTCTGACGTTCCACTGTAGTATTTGTGTCATTTTAATTTAGTGTGGTGCTGTGCATACAGAGGTGTTGCGTTAGTTTACAGGGCCTTTTGAGGGCCCTGTGATTCGAGGTTTTTCTTTTTTGGCGCGCTCCAAGGAGTTGCGCCTATCCTTCGGCGTCTGAGGCGCCGAAGGAGTGGGACTTGTATCCATCACTTCGTGTGAGGTGGTGGATGTTGCCTGCTGGGCAGGCACATTCACTGAACTTTCGGACCTGACTGCGCCTGCAGTGGTCCGAGGTTCAGCAGACACTAGGGTCTGCCGGCCCTGTTTGTCAGGGGGCGGAGCAGTACAGGCTGCTCCAGCCGGGGGCGCTGGTGGCACGACCGCGGCCACACACTGTGTGGCATTCGCGGGTGCCGAGGCATGTGGCGCGGCGCCCCGGCGCGTCACATCTGCAAAGGAGGGATAAAATGGGTTGTGTATTGCGAAGCGTTGGCGCGCTTCTTGGAATGTGAGATTAAATTTAACTTTAAGTTCTACTATTTGTTTCTCTTTTTTCCATGCGGGGCATGATCGTGAGTAGGCAGCGTGATCTCCTTCACAGTTCGAACAATGAGTTGTTTCTGAGGTGCAGTTGTCTGATGTGTGTTGAATGGATGCGCACTTTGCGCAAGTGGCACGCCCTCTGCAACTCTGCGATCCATGACCGAAACGTTGGCACTTGAAACATCGACGAGGGTTGGGAATGTATGGTCTTACACGAAGCTTACAATAGCCGGTTTCGATTGATTCTGGTAGGTCACTTGTTCCAAACGTAATTATTACGTGTTTTGTAGGGGTCAGTTTGTTGTTGCGTCTTATTGTTATTCGTTGGACTTTGACCACGTTCTGGTCCTGCCAACCTTCAAGCAGCTCACTTTCAGAAAGCTCAGTAAGATCATCATCAGAAATTACGCCACGGACAGTGTTCATGGACCTGTGTGGGCCCACCGAAACAGGGGTTTCCCCAAAGGCCACAAGCTTAGACAGCTTTTCATACTGAGCTTTGTCACGAACCTCCAGAAGAAGATCGCCACTTCCCATCTTTGTTACTTTGTAACCTGGGCCTATTGCTTCTGTGAGAGTTTTGGAGACGAGAAAAGGTGAAATAGCTCGGACTGTCTTCTTTTCGTTTTGACTGTGAATTACATGGTACTTTGGGAATGTGGGCTTTGGTGTGTTAGGCAAGAAAGTATCTTCGGTGCGCCACCTTTTTAGGGAGCGATCAGGAAGGGGGGGAAAAGATTTTGCCATAAAATACAATAAAGTTCGGCGGCGATGGTGGCCACCCACCACCGAGCCCAACAAGGGGACGCTACAAGGTTGACTAGTGAACACTTGGAGACGCCAGCCATGCATCGCCGCTATAACCGAATATAACTACCCAAGGTTGGGTAACTACACAGGGTTAACCCTCGCCGCCAGGAAATTCGGAAGTAAACGGAAAAGAGAAGATGACAGGACAGATAAAAAGTGAGAGATAAAGACGAAGATGTAGGAAGAGAGAGATAGGAAAAGGCGACTGCCGATTTCCCCTGGGTGGGTCAGCCCAGGGGTGCCGTCTACGTGAAGCTGGGGCCAAAGGGGTGTGTTGCCTCTGCCGGGGGGCCTTAAAGGTCCAATCACCCAGCGTCAGCTCAACCCCCAGGATCCCCTTTTCCCCGGACACGGCAAAGCCACGCACGGCTAGGCGTGGGAGGGAGCCGAAACTCCCCCGTTAGCTCGGGTCCGTGGTGTCGCTACACACCAAACGCCTACTTGCGCAGGCGCCCCTGCGGGGAATTGTCATGGAATGTGGCTGCGCTGAACTGCATGGCTATGTTACTGCCAGAATGAGGTCATGCAGCCATTCTGATGATCATATTTATCAGTGTTATGCTGATGCTACTCAGCATAACACTCATTACAAATAGCAAGATGATGAAGATTGTCAAGATCAGCTGCTACATTAAGGGTTTCCCAGTTCTAATACCTGGCTAGCAAAAGTTAAAGCGTGTTGAGCGCTCTTTTGGTTTTTAACTTCCAAGAAATTTGTAAGCTGGTGTATTTCAGTGTCACATTTCGCCATTTAGGCTTTGTGTCATATGCTCGCGTATTACTTTGTATAGGCTGTTGGGCTCAGCCAGTTTCCATACCCTGGAGCACTTGTGTTTACCTGGGCCTTTTTTTTTTTTCACATGAATAAGTAAGCTTTTCGGTTTAATGCACTGAAATTAGATTGTGCTTCGGCCATGGAAAGCCCTAGAAGTGGGTGTGGACTTGGAATAGTTCTGAAGTGTGGTTGAGAAACTCCTGTTTCTGCATGCATTGAGCACTCTCCACATCTTTGCCACGAAAGGCATGCTGAATGAACGTTTATGCTAAATTTACATGCATTTGGAGCAAACTGATGGACAAGCTTGAACGAGTCGCCTAAGGTATAATGATTGTTCGCCTAAGTCGCCTAAGGTATGATGATTGACCTTCTACTGGTGCAAGTGTTTTGTGTTAATTCCATGTGTCAATTGTGTTATTTCCGTTTTGTGTCAATTCCAATTCCATGATTTCTTTAAAAGGTCTGATCAGCAGTAAATGGCCAATAAACTTGTGGACCGTACACCTTTGCTTTTTGTTCATTGTGTGCAGTTAGTTTTTAAAGAATGCTTTAAATATTTGTAAATTCGATAATATCAATGTCTAATCATAATGTGTGGTGTCACCTCTCCCAGACTCTTATATCTGAAAACTTATGATAATTCAAACCTTTTGATTAATCAAACTAAATTCAGAGGTCTCTTTGAGTTTGAGTTAAGGAGAGTCAACTGTATACGAATTCCTGATGCTGACTCATTTCTTTGTTGCTACCTTATGTGGGTGGACTTGAGGGACTAGAAAATAATCAAAAAGTGCTTTCATGTTAGAAAAATATGGGTCAGCCATTGAATATATATAGTTAATATTTTGAACAGGTTTGATTACTCTGAGCAAGTGATGAATTAATTTTTTAGAACAATTTTTTGAAGAGAATGTTGAAATATAGTGTACCTTTTTATTTTCTCACATATTTTCAGTGACAGGTGTTTTTTTTTTTTTTACAATAACTGTCCAATGTATTTCGCCTTATTTTTTAAGCACATTTATTTTATGGTCTGCCCTCCCTTGATTATATGTTTTTCTTTGTTTTTACGAGTTAACATTACTTTTTTTTTCTATGCGAGCAAAGGTCAAACAGTTTTCTTCAAACTCCTGGGACAATTGCGTATTTCAAACTTGAATAGAAGTGGTGCATTTTGCTCGGTTTTAATGTTGTGGTTATGTAAAGTACCACATTTTACAATTATGGCTAGTGGCATGCCCAACAGTAAAAATGTGATTTCTTTGTGTGCATATGCAAAGTTATACAAATGCGCTAATCAAGCATACAAGCACATTCCTTAGGTGTGAGTGGTGTTTTCAAGTGCGAACCATGCTGCTACTTAGCATGTGCTCAAACACTTTAAAAAAAGTGTTATATTTATCTACAACTGACTAGAGTTACTTGCAGGAAGAGTTTCACTAATAAGCAGCAACAAACTTCACTTATAACTAATCTGCTTAAATGAAAATATTATGTTGGCAATTACCTCACATGAATGCAATAGTGAAAATAGCAAGCCCGTAACCAAGCCCAAAAAATTAGTTCTTGTGCATCTCAGGTTTCTCATAAAAGGGACAGGAGTTTAAAAGAATAAGAAATTGTGTAGTGCTAATAATGTTACTAACAAACTGTTGAGTATTCTGGCTGCTTTAAAAAAATGGAGACCGTTGATACACTTACCACACCGCTCAGCAGTGGAAAAAGGGATACAACTTTTCTCATAGGGAGCCACATTTCATTATAGTGTTTATACCCTGTATAATACCACTACATTCTCCAAGCAAAGTTTTATATGATGGAGGGTATATGTGTGCGTTCGAGCTTAGCTCTCTATCTAAGGGCAACAATTTGGTGATACTTGCGCCAACTGGAATGTTTCGCCTGCAGAACTTGCATGGAGGTACAAATGTAGCTGTTTGTAGGGGTGTGCACTTTCACAACTAGTGTCAAGAAAGAAGCTGCGACTTTTTTTGTTTTTTACTCCAGTGTGCCACATCTGTAAACAGGTGGGCGCTAAGGCCGGCCTGCTCGACTGGTGTACATTCTTTTCCCATACAACACATCGAACTCGTGATACCCTGTCGTGTGTCCTGAAAATGGGCTATTTTTCTAGTGATATGGTAATGTTACACATCACCTGTTGAGTGCCAAAGAAGGCAACGTAAAGGCACCAACAACTGATTTCATGGCATCTGTCCTTTTCAGGCCAGACGAAAGTTTACTTTCCATAGTGCCTAATCCTGCCACCACAATGTGAGAAACAGTGTGAAATGTTTCCTGTAAATGTTTCTCAATCAGTAACTCTCAACTCGTGCCTGAAACAGTGGTAGGGGAATGTAATAGTGTTTATACACTAATGAATAACTGAGGCCTTGTCCGTGAAGCTTGTGTACGGCACTTCGTTTTCATGTGCTACGGCATAGTGTGTGCATGTGCCGTGGCTCTGTATCTTCTTTCTGGTTCTATTAACTGCCGTGAAATCACCGCCCTTACTCTGCATTGACTCCTTTAGCGCGAAGTAAGCCCGCAATGAATCAGGGATGCTGAATATTATACAGATGGTATTAGACAGCCCAAATTATGGTAAGCCTAAACAATAGCGCACTATGTCCAGCAATTCAAATGACTCTTTTGTGCAATTCCAAAGCTTTTGTACCAATAAAGCAGCATAACAATTTTGTGTCTCAAATGCAGTTAATAAATTGATATCATATTCAAGTTGTGAAATGAACGCTTAAGTTTGTCTTTCTATTTTCACTAGTTCATTGCACATTCTGGCAGGTTGTCTGTCTCTTTAAATTAGATGGTGTGATCTTTGGTAAATCACGCAAGAAGTCACGTTTGTACCTCGTGATTGTGACAGCTATGGCTTCATCCTGTCAAGTCTCTAAATAAAATATCGTGTTTGTTGAAATCATACTATTCAGTTGTGAAGAAAAGATAAGCATTGCTTCATGCACACATGCTCTCAAGCATACAAGCATGAGAGCATGTGCAAACAAGTTGTAATGCTGCGATTGTGCTCCTAGAGTATCAGACCAGATAAAAACATTTTTAATAATGTTGCCGGCGTTCCAAGTGTAGCGATGCTTTCAGCAGCATGCTGGTAACATTTGCGACATATTTGTTCTCCAACAGTCCTAGCAGCTTACAGCTACGATGCTTAAAATGTGTTTTTACAAAGAACAGAAATGAACATCCAACCTGCCAAGTGTTCAAGCAGTTACCTGCACTTCAATAATTATATGAGTGCTCTATAATTTATCATGCTTGCTTGCAAGAACTTAGTACTGTTGTATGAGATGAAATGCGTTAGACCAATTAAAAAGGCATTTGGGCAGTAGTATTTACTTCAACAGGTTTCCACTGAGGTAGAAACTAGACCATTTTGCACACACACCTTTTTGTTTTGCAGTGCACCAGCCCCCAGGAGGAGACGATCAATCAGGCTGTGTATTCCAGCCAAGCAGCTACATTGAGCATCGATGCTGTTCAACCCTTGTAAGAAGTAACATGTTTTTACAATGGTATTCTAATGTTGCATATTGAAACTTCAAGAAACTTATAATGCCATGGTTTTCATTTATGTGTCTTGGTTTCAGCACTGGTACTTCAAACATTGTGCTGATCGAGACACCTGTCCCTGTGGAAGACCGGCGAGACTGTCTCAACTTTGTCCTTCTATCCTTTGAATGTTATGAAGAAGTATTATCAAGGGGCACACCCATCAGCGGGCCAGTTCGACGTGGCATCGTCGATAAACTTTTTCAGAAGTGCTTCAAGCTAGCTTGGTATGTGTTTTATATGCAGGCCTGTCAATGTGTTTCCTCCCTGCTGTGATTGATATCGGGTGATAAATTTTTTTAATGGAATGCTGAACAAAAATTGTGAAATGTTAAAAAAAACTTTGAAGTCGAAAGTATAGTCGAAAGACGCAACTGTTCCCAAAGCATAATCTATTTCATCTGTTTTTAATCTGGTTGCTGTATTTTTGGTGGATTGTCAGCACGCGGGGGCTGAATTCATCAGATTGACCACAGTGCTCGCAATGTGTGCATGCTCCTGTCCTACTTTATCTCTTGACCTCTCCTTCACATTTCACTTTTCCTTTTACACAAAGACAATGAGACATGCTCCATTATTTAGGGGCTTAACCCCAGCCATGAGCATTGTTCTTTCTTGGTGTTGTTTGTAGTGGCTGAGAATTGTAATGGGAGCTGAGTGAATCGACAAATGCGGGCGACGGCTGGCATTGTTGGCTGGCTTGTTTTCGGTGCATAAACGTTGCCAAATGGCACCTCCTCTATTTCTTGGTTCAGCCACTAGACTCTACATTATCATTATTGCCCTCTAGTTTCTTTGTGAAAGCAGGGTGGTGTCTTCATTACAGCACCCTATCTTTCAATTAGGCTCAATATCTTGGTGGCAGGAATTTCGTTCAGTACTCTTTACTTTGGGATAATTTTCAAAAGTATCATTGCCAGGCAGCATTAGCTCTGCATCAAAATATCAACAATTTACTTACAGGTACCCATCACAAGAACTTTACAGAATGGCAGCCGAAAGGCTGGTTTAGAAATACCCACACCTGGCGTACAAACTTGGTGGCAAGACAAGTGGCTTGGTAAGCATCAATATTCTTTTTCTAACGATTGTCACTATATAACTGCTTTATATACTAAAATGGATGGTGTTATGCTCTCATGTGTTTGTTTTAAGGGGAGACGCGGGTCGAAAAGTCGCGTTTTTTTTCCAAATTTCACCTTTTCTGTTTTTTGTTGCTTTATCATCTTTATACATTATATTTTGACATCTGAAAATATCACAGCGAAATAAGCATCAGAAGTCAGTGAAAAACGCGTCTGAGTGAGCGGCAGTGACGCGCGGCATCACGAAATTTACACAAAACGGGCTGCTGTTCGCGTGCTCGCGGGGCCGCGAAGAGAGCTGTCCGCCATATTGCGGCCGCTGGCTCGTGTAGAGTTGTCCTTACTCTCCACGATCCCGGTTCTTGAAGTCTCGTACGTTCACGAAAAATCTAAAAAAAAAGCAACAAAAACAGTCTTTTCCCGCCGTTTCAAACCGCGCGCCACTAACGCAGGGCCGCCATTGGCTGACAGCACCCGTGTTTTCTTGCCGTAGTTCGCTTCACTGTTTTCCGGAGTTATTTTTCGCTGTTTTCGTGCGATGGCAAGCCCGAAAAAGGCCGTTGCCGACCATCGGAAATACAGAAGTAAGAACAAGTTCAGAGGGAAGCGGCGGAGGACGTACAAGAAAGCCACCGCCAACGAAAATGTCCGCGACGGGCCAGCGGCCGGTAGGCCTAACATCGACCACGGCAACGTCGACCATGGCAACTGCGACGACGAGATCAACGCTGCAGTGAATTTTGTGAGTGCATCGCAGAAAAAGATCGCGTTATTCGAAAACGACGTCAGGCCGAATGCCGATCGTGCCGAAAGCGTAGTGCTGTGCGAGTTGGGTGCATTGACGGCCGTCGTCGCAGGCGCGGCATGCCCCGTTTGTCACGAGAGTAAACTCGCAGTTCGGGCACCGAATAAAAAGCGGAAAGGCCTTTCGGCGTTTCTGGAGCTACACTGCGAGAATGCGGAGTGCTCGGAGAGCATCCTTTCGTCCGCGTACTCGTCGAAGCGGGTCGCGTCAGATGGCGGCCGCGGTGCAAGCAGAAGCTACGACAGCGGGAGTTCGCGTGACGCCTTTGCCGTGAACCTGAAAGTGGTGCTTGCAGCGCGTGCCGTCGGTATCGGGCATGAGCAACTTTCACGATTTTGTGCAGTAGTTGGATTGCCAAACCCTATGCACCATAAGACCTTCCATGCTATCGGCAAAAAGATTCACAGTGCGGCAGTGAAGGCTGTCTGTGAAAACATGCAAAGGGCACGCAGCGTCACCAAAGAGGTGGCTGGTAACAGTGACGTGCCAGTCATGTTTGACGGCACATGGCAAAAAAGAGGCCACAAAAGCCACAATGGTGTGGGAACTGTAGTGTCCTTGGACACTGGTTTGTGCCTGGACTATGAAGTGCTTTCCAACTTCTGCCTGGCGTGCAGTTTGCATAACGACATGGGAGGCGATGAAGAAACATGGCAGGCGTTTCATCATCCCGTTTGTGAGAAGAATTGCGACTGTTCTTCGCATGCCATGGAGGCCGAAGCTGCAGTGCGCATTTGGCAGAGGACTGTGGACTATGAGACACCCCTGCGGTTCACCATCTTCCTAAGCGATGGAGACAGCAAGGCCTACAACGGGGTCTGTGATGCCAACGTGTACCCTGACACTCCAATTGAAAAAGAGGAGTGCACCAACCACGTGGCGAAACGTCTGGGCACCGGCCTGCGGAAGCTGCCAACGCCACTTCCACGAGGGGAGAAGCTGAAGGAGACCACCATCCAGAAGCTTCAAACTTACTTTCAGGTGGCCATTGTGAACAATCGGGGAAATGTCCACAAGATGTACACTGCCATATGGGCCTCATGTTTGCACTCGTGCTCAACAGACGGTGCTGGAAGTCACAAGTTCTGTCCTGCAGGCCCAGACTCGTGGTGCAAGCACCGACGTGCTGAGGCGCAGGGCCAGCCTGCACCGTGCCACACCCCCCTCCTGACCAAGGCCCAGGGTTTGGCAGTCCTCCCAATCTACAAGCGTCTCACAGATGCGAAGCTGCTTGCCCGGTGCCTCCACGGCAAGACACAGAACGCGGCCGAGTCCCTGAACAGCAAAATATGGCTGCTGTGTCCAAAGACCCGGTTTGCTTCCCGGACTGCTGTGGAAACAGCCACAGCCATTGCAGTCCTGTGGTTCAACCGGGGCCACGCGAGCTTTGAAAAGGTGCTGGAAGAGCTTGGGGTGCTTCCTTCGGAGGCCCTGGTTACCCTCAGCGACCGCCGAGACAGCATGCGCATGCACAAGATGAATGTGCGTCAGACCGCTGAGGCGAGGGCACACCGTCGCAGTGCAGCCAAGAGGGCCCGGGTGGAAGAGTCCTGCCGCACCAGCCGGGAAGGGAAAACCTACGGTGCTGGAGAGTTTTAGACAACTGATATTCCCTCTGGACATGTGTGTATGTGTTCAGCACAAGTTTCGTGCTACTGCGTTTTTCATTTTTGTAAATACAGACTTTCAAACTTTCAAACGCGTTTTTCTCATTTCGCAATTTTGGCCAATTTGCATTTTTTGCGGGAAGTGTTTCGGGCACTTAGAATGGTCATACGACGACGAAATTTGGCACACACATTGAGGAGAGTGCGTAGGGTGCCGATATCTACTTGAATCAGCACAACCTATCAGCTGTAAATATCTATTAATAAATTTAATGGTGGTCGAGTGGAAAAAAAAGGGTAGTTTGCTACACAGATGTTTTTTTCATAGTTTCAAAGTTGGAGCACAATTTCTAGCTAGATATCGGCACTCTATGGCTAATAGGGAGCAAAAGGAGCCATTGAACAACTCTCTGCATGAACATTTAGTATGCGCGAAAGTTCCCGGAAAACTTATCAAGTTTCACCATTACTTGAAACACAACTCCCAAACTATTGCACTTATGTAAAAACTGATTACAGATTTGGAATCAGGAGGAAAAACTGCATCAGTGGTCCAATTTCTGAAGCTCTAAGTTGAATAACAAAAAAAAAGTGCTTTCGAGGAGCGTCTCCCCTTAAAGGGAAACTAAAGACAAATGAGACTTCATGTCGAACTGAAAATGAAAGGTCAGTGTTTGAGAACATTTGTAATGTCAATTTAATGCACAGCAGCACTTTGTGAAAAAAATATTAAGGGAAGTGTATAGAAATATTTGCAGACATTATGGTAGCGTCCAGGCAGCCTTCACTGAACGGCAAAATGACAGAGTTATGCAGGCTTTGTGCGAATGGACCCTTTACAAAAATACACTTTTTACTTAAGTAGATGTGGGATCTGCTTTTTTGTGAAAGAGCTTTGCTGGTAGAAAGATGCTCCTTAGTTGTGTGCCACACGCATGATCGCCTCACCGAAAATATCCTCATACAGAGAGAGTGCCTGTGTCTCGAGGTATGAGCATGAAAACTTGAACCTCAGTACATGTATACAGGCATGTGTACTAGTTGGTTGAATATGTAGGCCTTGGATTCATGACTTCTTGCCCCTGAAGGTCTGATGAGCGCAAAGTTGCAGGGAAGCATTTCCTTAAAGACCCTAATGATTCACTGCACAAAATTAGTTCCTCTGATTGAAAAAAAAAATGCTAAATGTTCCCAAGTGAAAATTGAGGGTCTAGCACTAAGGCATTCAGCATTTGCCATGGTAGCCTCCATTCCTAATCAGCTTGCTGCACTTCTTGAGGTCTTGGAAACAAAAGAGGTTTTCATTGGCAGGTTTATTGGCTTTGTTGCTGCCCTTAAGGCTTCTTTGCATCATAATGATTTCAGCCGGTTTTGTTGAGCATCATTTTAGGGCTCTCTTTTGATCCAGCAGCAAGAAAGTTCACAAGAAAAATAAGTATTATAGGGGACATGAAATTACACCTACGCTGAGTGCCACAATAAATTTTGATGCTCACAGCGACATGCAGTTTTATGTCCTTATGCCAAAAGCTTATTGTTTAGAAGCCCATAGTTCAGAGTGATGATATCCCAATGCATCACACAATCATTTGCACTAACTGTACTAAACTACTCCCTGTCAGGTTTTGTTGAAAGACCTGTGGCATATGATAACTCTTACAGGTGAAAAACTATGGACCTTGTGCTTGCTTTCGGTTACTGCCATCACAGCTTCACTGATGCTGGCTAGCTCATAAACTATCATTGAACTCTGCCTATTCGTTCGAGGGTTGTGGTGAAAACGCTGTGTTTTTTCCACAGTCTTGGTGCTGGTAAAGGATGCAGTGTTTACGCATGCTTCCACGAGCAGTTCAAGACAAACTCTTGCTCATGTGTTTCTGTAATCTTAGTGAGGGAGTGCGGCAATGTTCCGCAATGTTCGAAGATACGGATTTTATTTCCTCAAGTTCTCGCACAAAGTTTAGACATGTCTTGCTGACCTCAGGGCTGTTGATAACGTGCTTGTAATAATAACGCTTTCTTGTACGAGTTTCTTGATCTAAGTCGTGGCCTCATTCGGTAACGAGGAAGGATGTCCCAGCCTTGTAGTAATTTCTGCCTACACTTCTCTCAAGACTAATGGTTTTGTCACTTGAACACACACTATAACAATATGTCTTTCTCTAAGCATCGCAAAGAAGCTCAAACAGTCGCTTCATATCATCAAATTTTACTAAGAATAGTGTGTGTAAATTCTAGTGGGGTGTTGGTCTTTTCACAAGCTCTGACATTAACACGTGCCAACTAATTTATTTGTAAACAATTTTCCACAATATAAAGTTTATCTAGTGGCTGCCCCAGCAATAAACATAAAAGATGCAGTTTAGTTCAAAAAAACACTGGCAAGCACATGTTTTCGGAATTGATTCTGCAGAAAAAAAGGTGTTGGAGTTTTGTGGACAGAAGCTGTACATATACAGTCAAACCCCTTTATTTGCAACTCCAGAAAATGCTCCCTGTGCTGGCAACATTAGTTGAAAAAATAAAGATGGTTGCGCTTATAAGTAGGGACACAGTATGTATTTTCTTATCAAACACAATTTATTATAGGCAAACTGGACTCTCTTATAGAGGGGGTTGACTGTACAAAGTGGTATTTAAAGGTGTTAATAGCGTGCTTTCATTAGAGTCATTTACATATGTTCATGTTGCCTTTCAAAAGCACTGTCAATTTTCACCCACTAATCCAGCACCCTTGTCACATTGCGAATAGTATGGACATCATCTTTCCAACCAATTGATGCACCCTTCTGTAATTCCGTTGAATTAAGAAAATTTTGCCAAAAAGCAGTCTCGCAGCTGTACCTTTAACTTTTGCGAAAATTGTGTGAGTGGGAGTCAAATGTGGTTTGTTGGATAAATGTGCTGTAAGGGCAATTCTGGCAAGAAACTTGCTTGTGCATCTCTGACAGTGTGCATTGTTGTGCAGTACCTAGCTCCTTACGCACCCTAGATCTGGTCATTTTCATCGGCTGACCTTCCCAGATGTTCTGAAACTTGGCAGCAAAACTTGCAGTTTATATCTGGCTATCCTGGATGATTTCTTGTGCTAAATATTGTGAAAGGCACCTTCCGCCACTCCTAGAAAAGATAATCTGCACATGCTCGATCGAGTTATAGACTTTTTGATGGTTGAGACTTTTGGTTTTTCTTCTGCATTGATTATTGCCTATTCCCAAAGCAATCAACCTGGGCACCTAAGCTTCGTCTAGACTAATGGCCATTGATTCGTCAGGATTTACTCTTACTTAGTTCAAACTCCAAAAATTAAAAACGCATTGTGAAAGTTGAAATAAGGCTGTGAATTGCGAAGCTGTAAAACTTTTAATAAACTAGTAGGTTGAGGGTGCTCGACTCTTTCTGGAAAACATTTTAGCATGTATTTGCGAAGTAGCAGGAACATTGGGAGTACCCTATTGCTGTAAAGCAGCTATATTGAAGGCAAGACCTTTTTTATATGCACAAATTACTTCAAAACTGAACCAGTCTCCAAACATCTTGATTACACATTGTATGAGTATTCTTGGCCACATGGCTTACTCGCCTTTTCATTATGTAGTGCTTAATTTGTTCATTCATATAACTTGCAGGAGTCATGGGTCCTGAGTCTCAGGAATAAGTTCAAAAACATGACGAAGAAAGTCGAGAAATGCCCTCCAGAAATAGCCGAAAAGCAAGCCCAGAGCCTACATAAAAGGCCGCGGCAGCCTAAAGAAGACATTTTGAACAAGAAGTTGTGCCACCTCTTTGTGAGTCTTACGTCTCTGACTCTTCATACCCAAACACAACTTGTTTTCACATACTGTATTTACTCATGTAATAGAGGCACTCGCTTAACAAATGCACCCCCAACTTCTGTTGTCAAAATTTGGATTTTTTTCTCCCGCATCATAAACGCGCCCCCTGCACCCTTCCGCTGCAGTCTTGCGAACAAACCCCTGGCACCCCTTTGCCCATTGGATATCGTTCATTTTTATTATTATGCTGACTCCTTTGCTACCGTGGCTCGCTCCCCTCCCCCCTTTACCTGCTGCCGTGCGCTGTATTGTTTCTATCGGCACGCGGCACATCCCGTTTCTTATATCTGTGCGTCACAGCACGTTCATGAACCGTGCGAGGGTAGAGACATCGCAGCTCTTAAGCACACAGTGAAGAACGCCATGAAACTGCCTGCGCCAACCAACGGTTGCTTTCTGCAAATCTAACTACAAGGCCCACCCAACTGCCCGTGATTTTCGAGCGACAAGGACAGGGTTTGCTATTGCCAGTGCTGTCGCCAAGGGCCATTTGGTCTCGTCGCACGTTTGTGGAAAATGAAAAAAAAAAAAAGGCCGCTTGTCGCCCAGAAAAAAATTGTGACAATTTCTGAAACATGGTAGCACCCCTGATTCTCGTATGGGTTGCAATTTGCTCTTCATGCTTGTTATCCACGCGTGCTTCAAGGTTACCTTTCGTACTTGTGTAACTTGTGTGCACAGCAAGACTGGAGCCATATTTTGCTGTTAATATTATCCACAGTTTGTTTTGGATGCTTTGGTGGTAGCTTGATGCAATGTCAACAACATCGTCACTGTTGTCGTGCGAGGTTGCCACGACGTTGGCAAAGTGCATCGTAGTGTCGTTGCGCATGCTTCTGAGCGCCCCTCGAAATCACAGCATATACCACTGTTGTGGTTAAACGATTGTCAGAAAAGAAAGACGCAAGACACCACGCAAGAAGGTCGTGTTTTTTTCGCTTCCACAGTATTTTAATTTTGTAGCTTTGCCCACACCAGTGCGCCATTTGATTTATATTTCTGGCCCTCTTGACCAGCACCTAGTGTGCAGCCCTTTTCAAAGCTTCAAGAATAAAAGGAAATGTAGTCCCCCCTTTCCTTTTGTCATTTCCTTTTCCTTTTTTTTTTCTCCACAACCTTTTGATCGAGATCGGCCACCAACACCATGCATGGCACCTCATCTAAAGCAGCTGGAGTGAAGATCCCCCCGACAACCTGGCCCCAGCCCGGCTCTCACCAGGGCACGGAAACTCCAGGCAGCCAAGGGCTCCCACACCACAGGCAAGGCTGGGATCCCCACACCCACTTCACGGCCACTCAACCGAGCCGCCCCAGTGTCTTCCGGCCGTACTGCAAAGAGTGGAATAACACCAAGGAGCTTCAAGCCGGTAGTCCCCACGTGTCCGTGCTCCAAAGCCGCCATGTTGCCGTCTTCCCAACAAGACGTCCATGAGAGCGAGGAAGGCAGCACCACCTTGTCATCCACCTCCTCTCCCTCGTCGTCCTCTTCGTGGGAGCACGAAACGCCACCCTCCTTCCCCAACACGTGAACAGAGAGCGAGGAGGAAACTGCATCGCCTAAGCCGAGATTCGGACCAGCTTCGACAGCCAGAGGAGAAGGTCGTGTCTGTGCCCTCCGCGCTTTTTCGCTGCCTCTCCTTCACGTCAGTCACTCCCCAACTCCCGCTGAGTGCGGTCGCTCGCGGGCCGCGCTCGTCAGGAGTACGGCTCTTACGCAGCAATGCGTTCGCGCTCCGGCGTCAGTGACGGATTTCTACCCTGAACTGCGGTCGGAACTGCTGTGAGATAACCTGCCATGGATTGCCCAGAACCCCCCACACTTCACACTGCCGGTTAGTGAATTAATTCCCTTTCACTTCGCGTGTTGTACGCGGCCGACCAGCGTGTGTCGTGGTGTAGGGCTCTGGCTCATAGCACGTAGCATAGACGCGCTTTCGGCGCCCCTGTGCGTGCGGTGCACGGGCGCTTGAGTTATCACGAACAGCTAGTGCCTATTACGCGTGACCACGCTATTAGGCAACCACTCCTGTCCAGTAGTGCAGCGTGCGCATATTTTCCTTTTTATTTTCCACAATACCACGAACATTGACGGTGACGCTTCCCAGTCCTTCTTAGTGCAATCCTTTTTCTTTTTTTTCTCTCTTGCACTAATTGTGAAGTGTTTTCTTGAGCGGTGTCGTGCATCCCTGGAAACTCGTGCGCGAGTGTGACCATGCATTCGCCTAGGCACAACTCCGTCCCCGACGCCTGCTCGCCCATCGCGGCATCCCCCCCATCAGCAGACAGCGCTCCAGTTGCTGCCCGAACTTCTGAGGAGACCACGAGGCGCCCTTTTTCTCACCGAAGATCGGAGAGCCTCCCGACCAACAAGGTGCAGGCACACCGCCATCTATTCTTTGAAAAGATAGCGACGGAAAACATTCGAGCCATTGTGGAAAAGTGGCTGCAGGCCAACCCTGTCGCGCCCACACAGGCCCTCATGCCGGCCTCCCAGTGCGCCAGCGGCGTCGCACCTGCCATCAGTGCCACCGGAACCGCAGAGGAGCCGCCACAAAGCCCCATGCAGAGCGAAGCTCCTCGGCAAACACAGGGGCCTGCTGGCGTTCCCCTACCTCTCAGCTCTGATGAGGACGACGAGTCAATGGACTTCTCCAACTCACGGAAGAGGCTGCGGGAAGAGAGTGGGGACGAGGACGACCACGCACCACGAAAGCAAACGGCCACTACCCCCTCCGAATCCTCCGACGAGGAATCACGCGCTTCTCAGGGCTCAGAGGAGATGTCCGGGAGCGAGTGCAGAACCATGGTGAATTCCGAAGGGGCGTCCACCACAGCGGACATGACATCATCTGCCACAACAGGCGGCCCGGACCCAGCGAGCTCGGATGGTGCAGGCACTTGCACACTCCATACTACCGCCTCAACGACGACTCTCCCCCCACACAGAAGGACTGCCCTCGCCAGCAGCCTCTCCCCAAGGAGTAGAGAGCACTCTACCTGCCCCTGCAACAGAAGGGACCACCGAATCTCCCGACAACCCACCCTCTGACGCTTCAGCTGCCATGGAGGTGGTCGAAGAGGTTCTTACTCGTACCGCTACAGGGGGCAACACCCGAAAGAAAGCCCCTTATACGGCGAAAGACTTTCTCCTCACATCGTCAGCGGGGGCCACGCATACCAACCGCAGAAAGAAGGGAAAGAAGAAGCCGACCAAGAAGCAACCCCCATTTACTGCATCGGTGGGCACAGCTGCCAACTTCCCCCAACCTTTCGGCAAGGCCCCCACTGCAGTGGACACCACAAGGAAGCACAGCAGTGCAGCGGGGAGTCCCCCAGACACAGAGGGCTTCCAGGTGGTCACTACCAGAAGTGCCCGACGCCGTGCCAGGGACCTTGCTGCTGCTGCGGCCCTCCCGGTCGACCCTGCCATTGTGGGCACAGTTCTCTTCCGGACGTCAGCCCCTGGAGGGACCTTCAGTGAATCCCCACGCCTGATCCTCGCACACGCGCTCTCTGCAAGGCCCGGCGTGGCCGCAATTCGTGTAAACCAAAAACGCAACATTGTGGCTGCTGACACTACCACGCGAGAGTGCCTGGAGCAGCTCCTGACCATTAAGGAGCTAAAGGGGATCCCCGTCACTGCCAAGGAACCCGCTGACCACAAGACCAGCACGGGGTTCCTACATGGTGTCGACGGGGAGCCTGCGGCGGACAGCCTGCTGCCTGGGATCCAGTCGGCCGTTCCGGTGCTCTCTGCTGCCACGGAGGGGCGAAGCGTGACGCTCCGCTTCGCCGGCCCTGAGCTGCCGGAGCACATGTCACTCTTCTTGATACGCTTCCCAGTGCGGCCAGCCAGACCCCGCCCTCTGCAGTGCCGGCAATGCGGTCGGTTCGGCCATGTGAAGGAGAGCTGCAGCTGGCCAGGCAGCTGCATCAGATGTGGCCGGACCCACCCAGGAGAGAGCTGCAAACAGACCCGGCCCCGGTGTGTCAACTGCGGGGGCCCTCACTCTGGAGACACCCCGGAGTGCCCCCGGTGTCAGGAGCAGCGGAAGGTTGCCACAATCATGGCATCTTCCCCAACCATCCTCTTGAGGCGCGCAGTGGCAGCGGCGGTGCGGGAGGAGATTCAGGAGGCGCGGACCTTTGCAAGCGTGGTGAAGGGCCACCCTGCGCCCCCCCCCCCCCCCCCCCTCCAGCCAGACCCATCCCGGCGCCTCGCAAATCTCGCCGCCAGCCACTCCAGGGACTGCAGTCCACCGGCACTGCTGCCCCTATGGCCCTGCCAGCGGCCACTGCTGTTCCTGAGGCCCCGCCTGCTGCAGCTGCCACTCTCGCAGCCCAGCCTGCAGCTATTGTCCCTGGAGGCCGGCCTGCTGTGCCCATGGCTCCTGCGGCCCCGCCTGCTGCGACAGTAGCGTTGCCTCCAGCTGACCCGGCCTACCAAATCGTCGCCACCCTGCTGAACACACTGCGGTCTGTGGGAGAGTCTCTTCCTCTGGACCACCCCCTTCGAGCCATCTGTTTACAGACGGGAGGCTCACCGCTCCCCACAACCAATCATGGCTAGCTCCCCGCCCGGAACGAGCCGAGGCCGCCGCCCAAGCGTTCTGCAGTGGAACGTCAACTGGCTGGGGCGGCGAAGAGACGACCTGGCAGGGCACCTTCTGCGGAGCGATTACGGCTTGCTTGCACTGCAGGAGGTGTATGCCCGGGCGGAGGACCTTCGCCTGCCAGGGTATGTTGGATAGAGCAGCAGGACTGGCTGCACCCAGGCGACCTGCCTTGATGCCCCCTGCCTGAACGACAGCCACCAGCAAGGACGTTCCCGCTGTGCTGTCTACGCCAGGTGGGAGCTCCCGCAGGCAGAGGTGAAGGTGGCTGACCTGGTTGGAGGCCCCTTTGAATGCTGCGCCGTCCGCATCCACATCGGGGGGCAGGACACCACTGTGGCCAGCATCTACGTTCGGCCGGGCCAGCCCTGGGACCCCAGATGCCTCCGTTAGCTGGCGCATCGCCTGGGCAGGGAGTTCCTGCTTTGCGGGGACGTCAATGCGAAACACCCAGCATGGGGCGGCCATAGGAATGACGCTCGAGGCAGAGAGGTGCGTGATGTCCTCCGGCAGCTGGGGCTGGCGATCCTCAACTCGGGTGCCAACACCTTCCTCCGTCAAGGCAGCAGGCCACCAGCACTGCCATAGATCTCAGCGTGGCCACGGAGGGTTGCCAGTATGCCTGGTCGCCATTAACGGACACCTGGGGCTCGGACCACCTGCCCATCCTGCTGTCTCCCTTCAGAGGTAGGGCTCCACGGGACCGCGAGTACCGCGTGGTGGATTGGCAGGTCTACCGGCGACTACTCAAGCAGGACACGAGCAGCGGGGACCTGCTGCAACTGGTGGCCCACAGTGCAAGGGCAGCAACAGTCACTGCCAAGGTCCAGCAGGGGCAGCCCGTCCCAGACATCCGGCACCTGGCTCTGAGGGCGGCGCGGCGACGTGCAGAGCGGCAAGCCCTGAACAAGGGCCAACCGAAGCTCTGAACGGTCTTCCGGCGAATTGGTGCCGTCTGCAGACGCCATGCACGCAGGCGCCGGAACCAGGGCTGGCAGGGCGTGTGCGTCTCGATCAACAGCTCACGTGATGGGACCAAGGCCTGGCGCCTGCTGAAGTGCCTGCTGATGGCGCCCCGGGCCTTGAACCAGGGACTGTCCCTGGCTGTTCATCTGTCGATCACGGCTGCGAACCTGGCAGAACGGCTGGCTGACCAGTTTACTGCCAGAGACAGAGCCCCACTGCCTGCTGCACCACCGCCTGCTGCCCTCCCTTGCCTACCTCCTGTCATCATCCCAGATGGGTGTCCAAGCAGGTGCGGGAGCTGTGTAAATAGCCCATAGCCATACACGAGCTGGTGGCAGCCTTCGAGAGAACCAAGCAACGAAGTGCTCCAGGGGCCGACGGCATCATCTTCCAAATGTTCCGCAACCTGGATGGAGGTGGCCGTCAACGACTCCTGGAATACTACAACGACATCTGGTGCACCGGAGTCGTACCCGAGTCCTGGCGAACTGCGGTGGTGGCGCCAATCCTCAAGCCCCGGAGGAAGGCCACGGCTCTCTCCTCATACCGGCCAGTCTCTCTCACCTCCGCGCCCTGCTAGGTGATGGAGAGGGTGGCTCTGGAGAGACTGGAGTGGATTGCCGACCACCTGGGCTTCTTCCCGGAGCAGCATACGGGCTTCAGGCGAGACCGGTGCATGACAGATTCGATCTCAAACGTCGTCGCTACCCTCGAGGACGCCAGGACCAGCGGGGACGTGGCCATGTTGCTGCTGCTGGACGTGGAGAGTGCCTTCAACGGACTCCCACACGTGGGGGTCGAGGTTGCCCTGGACCGCCTCGGCATCAGCGGTAGCCTCCGAGGCTTCGTGACCGCCTCCCTGTCCGGGAGGACCTTCCGCGTCCGTGTCGGAGGGGCAACCAGCCAACCCAGGGTCATCACTGCTGGTGTCCCACAGGGTTCAGTACTGAGTCCCTTCCTCTTCAACATGGCACTAGCAGGACTTCCGGCATCCCTCCCAACAGACACCAGGTTCCCGCCCCGCTGCTCTGTCTACGCAGATGACGTGGCACTCTGGGTCCGGGGACCAAGGCGGTCCATCCCAGCCATCAGGAGATCACTGCAGGCGGTCCTCGATGTAGTGATAACCTACCTCGGAGGCATCGGGCTTAAGGTCTCTGCCACCAAGACCGCGGCCCTGCTGATTCACCCGCTGGCGGCAGCTCGCACCCACGTGAGACGGCCGAGGATTGGCAATCTCAGCCTGCCTTGGAGGTTGGTGGTGAAGTACCTGGGGCTCACCATCGACCACCGACTCACCTGGATCCCGGCTGCCAAGGCTGCTGCCACCAAGGTGCGGCACGTCCAGGGCGCCATCAGCAGGCTGCAGCTGCGTGGCCGCGGCTGCTCCACCAAATGGGCCTTCTGGCTCAACCAGGCTGCGGCGTCCTCTGTCCTCCTGTACGCGTTCCCGCTGGTAAACCTGACACCGGCCAGGAGACGCCTGCTGGAGGGAGTCCACAGGGGTGCACTGAGGGCCATCCTGGGGCTTCCCAAAAGCTCGCCGGTGGCAGCGACTCTCGCGGAGGCAGGAGAGTGGCCGCTGACGTTACGTATGCTCCAACGTGCGCTGGGCCACATTGACCGCCCTCACCGCACCACCGACGGCAGGGCCCTCCTGGAGCGTCTCCGCAGTCAGCCAGGATCATGGATGGGAGGCCTCTGCCTGTAGCACCACTAGATGGTTCCAGATCCGCCAGTCCCGGTTGCCTCTCCACCGCCTCACCACCAGCCACCAGAGGTCCACCTCTGCTTGGAAGGGGCAACCAAGCGGCGGACGCCTGCGGCCGCACTGCAACAGGCAGCCTCCTGCAAGCTCCAGGAACAACTGGAGGGACGGCTGCAGGTGTTCACGGACGGATCTGTGATGCCAGATGAGACTGCAGCGGCCGCATGCGTAATCCCGTCCAGAGCCAACAGCAGGCAGTGCAGGCTACCCTTTCCGGCGAGCTCCACGGCTGCGGAACTGGCTGGACTGCATCTCGCGGTAGACCTGTTGGCTGAGGATATCCCCCTTGAGCCGGCCGCGGTCCTGTGTGACAACAAGGCGGCCCTGCAGACCCTGGCCAACTCCCGCCGTGCCGGACTGACGGCCTGCCTCCTGAGAGCCAAGGTTCGCGCCCTCACCGACGCCGGGGTGTCCGTCCTTCCCTCCATGTCCCCCCCTCCTCCCCCCCAAAAAAGACGCAAGGGATACGGTTATAACGGCACTGGCCGCGGCTCTTCGCGCACTCCTGGAAACCACGGTGTGCAGCACGACGACGCGCAACTATCGCCTCGCAGCTCTGCGCGCACATCAAGACCTAACACACCATGGATAGTGCGTCAAAGAAGCCACGGCCGCGGATACTCCAATGAAACATGCGTTCTCTCCGCCGCCATCACCGTGAGCTTGTGCACTCACTTCCCCAGCGCGAACTCGATCTCCTGGCTCTTCAGGAAACGCACGTTCGTGCTGGGGAGCTCAATATACCCGGCTATGTGGCTTATCACAGTGCAACCGAGTGTGAACGTGCCGACTGTGTCAGCCCCCACTGCACACAACTGTTACATCTGCCGGGATGCTCACGCGCGTCTATCTGTGTCCGTGTGCGACTGCCCCAGTCTGGCGCTCGCGTCTGGCGCTCGGGTGCGTTTCTGGCGCTCGGGTCTGGCGCTCGGGTGCGTTTCTGGCGACGTGGAAGGAGGCGATCGTCGTTCTGGTGCACAAGAAGGGCAAGCCCGCGTCGGAACCGACCTCATACAGGCTCGTTTCGCTTACATCAGCTGCCGGGAAAGTGATGGAGGCCATGGCCCTCAAGCGCCTCGAGTGGATAGTTGCGGCCCTCAACTTCCTGGCGGACATCCAGAGCGGCTCCCGATGCCACCGATCAACTGCAGATTGCATTTCTGACATTGTCACCACGCTGGAGGATGCAAAGCTCCGCGGTGAAGCCGGATATTTAGTTCTCCTCGACATCAAGAGTGCCTTCGATCGCCTGCCTCATGCGGCCGTTTTGGACACTCTTCGTGCAATGGGTGTGTGTGGCAGGCTTCTCGGGTACGTCGAGGAGTTCCTCGGGGGCAGAACGTTCCGTGTCCGCATTGCTGGCGACCTCAGCGCACCTCGCCTGTCCACTGCTGGTGTGCCACAGGGCAGCATCTTGGGCCCCATGCTTTTCAACCTCGCCCTCGTGCGCATCGTGGACTACATTCCACGAGACTTGCAGTACGAGGTGCGCATCGCCATCTATGCGGACGACATCGCCCTCTTTGCGAGTGGACCCACTTTGCGCGGGCTGCAGGTGCGACAGAGCCTCAATCGCTCTCTCGAGGCCGTGGATGCTTACAAAACGAGCATTGGGCTTCAGCTCTCCACTGCCAAGACTGAAGCGCTCCTCGTCCACCCAACTCTCAAGGGGCGATACGAGGTTAGCCGCCTCACGTTCCGGGGACGCGTTCTCCCGTGGCGAAGATCAGTGCGATACCTCGGCATCACCCTCGATCACCGCCTGAGCTCGAAGCCAGCAGTTGCCAGCCACCGACTAAGCTGTCGCAGAGTCGCAGGAGCGGCATCCTCTCTCCTCGCTAGGGGCAAAGGCTGTTCACCGGACATTGCCCTGAGGATGTACAACGCCGTCGCCGGAGCCAGGGCCCCCTACGCGTTCTCCTGTATCACCCTGTGACCGAATCAGTGGGAAACACTCGAGACGGCACATCGCGGCATTATCCGCCGCCTCTTTGGAATGCCTCGGACGTCTCCAGTGGGCTTGACCTATGCCGAAACGGGTCAGTTTCCCCTCTCGCTCAGAGCTAAGGCTTGTGCTCTGCAGCCCGTCGAGCGCATGCACATGACGCGAGGGGGCAAGGCACTGGTCCATCTTCTCCTATCGCTGCCCGACACTGGTAAGGGCCGCAGCACACTGGAGTACGCCAGCCTCATCTCGGGAGCCCCTTTCGCAGGCCTCCTGCCTATCCCTCCTCACTGGGACTCCCGGCTGCCCATTTCGATCAGGGTTCCGGGTGTACGCAGCAAGGGGCACACACCTCGGGCTGCCCTTCTACAGGAGACCTGCGCATTGATCGAGCAGCGGTACTCCGGCCACCTCCATCTTTAAATGGACGGCTCGGTCAAGGGGGATGGCTCGGCTGCTGCTGCAAGCGTCATTCCCGCGATCCGAGACGTGAGGAAGTGTCGTCTTCCGCTCCCGGCGACATCGACGACTGCTGAGCTCGCGGCTCTGAACTTAGCGGCCGATCAGCTGGCCGAGCTCGTCCCGTCTTCAGCTGTCATCTTCTGTGACTCTCGGGCGGCCCTCCTCACCCTCGCGAGGGGTGAGAATGGCTCTTCGATCGCGCAGCGCCTCACGCGCAAGTTTACCGTGATCGTCCGCAGTGGGTGTGATGTGTCCTTTCAGTGGGTGCCCTCACACGTCGGAGTCCGCGACAACGAGGCAGCCGACGAGCTCGCAAGGGACGCCCACGAACCCTCCACTCCCACAACGAACTTCGTTTGGAACTACGATGTGGCGCGACTGATAATCGCACGCCACGTCCGCGCTCTTCACCCAGACTCCCGCACAGCAGCCGGCACGCCTGTCGCACGCCTGCAGTCAACGGGAATCGGTCGGCGTGCTAGAGCTTTCCTGCTGCGCCTTCGTGCGGGATGCGGCCGAACAGCACAACTGCTCTCCAAACAGCGTGGCAGTGGCAGCCCTTCGTGCGTGCAGTGTCCGGCAGACGAGACCGTTGAAGATATCCTGTGCCAGTGCCCGGGATACGCGGACATTCGTCGCCGTCTCTGCAACAGCTACACGAAACTCGGATTGCCACACGTGAGTGCAGAACACATGCTGTTCCCCTCGGCGAACGTTGCAACACTTCGCTGGGCGTTCCACGCGCTCCTGGATTTTTTTGGCGACGCAAACCTTTTTACACGCCTCTAAAGAGGCCCGTTACAAACCCACGTGTCGTTGTTTACTGTGCCGCGCGCCACGCCCCCTCGGAACCCCACGTGACTTTGTTTACGTAGGCCACTCCCACTTGCCAGACGGCCTTTTTCTTCTTTTTTTTCTCTCCTACAGAGCCTCTCCCGTCGGAGCGGACACTCTCTCCCCTCCCCTCGTGGTTGCGGAGCGCCCAAAATTTCTTGCTGCCTGTTCGGTGGTGTGTGTGTGTGTGTGATTTTTTTATTTTTTTTTTCGCTACACGGGCGCATTCATCGCCTCCGGCTTCTCGGCAATTTTTCGCTCGGTAGCGTGTGCTGCGTTGTTTCTTGCGCACATGCGCGATGCGAGTGATCGAATGCTTTTCACCACTCTATTCTTACCTCTTCTCTTCTGACTCTTTCATTCCCATTCCCCCTTCCCTGCCCTTTACTGTGGAGGTGCCCTCGTTTAAGAGATATGATATGTGGCACTTTATGGCGCAAGGGCCAATTGATGGCCAATGAGCGCCATTTCAATGAGTATAGAGATGTGGACAATGATATGTTGCGTGGCTGTATAGGGGCCTTAAAATTCCTCGC
The DNA here is from genome assembly GCF_043290135.1 of Rhipicephalus microplus. Classification (NCBI taxonomy): domain Eukaryota; kingdom Metazoa; phylum Arthropoda; class Arachnida; order Ixodida; family Ixodidae; genus Rhipicephalus; species Rhipicephalus microplus. The sequence continues at coordinate 82,009,795 of NC_134705.1, read as the reverse complement.
GATAATGCGGGTAAAAACATAAGTAATAAAGACATGATGATGATATATGGTGTGTTTTGGCGCAAGGGCCATTTGATGGCCAAAGAGCACCAGTTCCACTAGTGGGGTGTTGGTCTTTTCACAAGCTCTGACATTAACACGTGCCAACTAATTTAATTGTAAACAATTTTTCACAATATAAAGTTTATCTACTGGCTGCCCCATCAATAAACATAAAAGATGCAGTTTAGTTCAAGAAAACACTGGCAAGCACATCTTTTGGGAATTGATTCTGCAGAAAAAAAGGTGTTGGAGTTTTGTGGACAGAAGCTGTACATATACAGTCAAACCCCTTTATTTGCAACTCCAGAAAATGCTCTGTGTGCTGGCAACACTAGTTGAAAAAATAAAGATGGTCGCGCTTATAAGTAGGGACACAGTATGTATTTTCTTATCAAACACAATTTATGATAGGCAAACTGGTCTCTCTTATAGAGGGGTTTGACTGTACAAAGTGCTATTTAAAGGTGTTAATAGCGTGCTTTCATTAAAGTCATTCACATATGTTCATGTTCCCTTTTAAAAGCACTGTCAATTTTTGCCCACTAATCCAGCACCCTTGTCACAATGTGAATAGTATGGACATCATCTTTCCAAACAACCGATGCACCCTTCTGTAATTCCGTTGAATTAAGAAAATTTTGCCAAAAGGCAGTCTCTCAGCTGTACTTTTAACTTTTGCGAAAATTGTGTGAGTGGGAGTCAAATGTGGTTTGTTGGATAAATGTGCTGTAAGGGCAATTCTGGCAAGAAACTTGCTTGTGCATCTCTGACAGTGTGCATTGTTGTGCAGTACCTAGCTCCTTACGCACCCTAGATCTGGTCATTTTCATCGGCTGACCTTCCCAGATGTTCTGAAACTTGGCAGCAAAACTTGCAGTTTATATCTGGCTATCCTGGATGATTTCTTGTGCTAAATATTGTGAAAGGCACCTTCCGCCACTCCTAGAAAAGATAATCCGCACATGCTCGATCAAGTTATAGACTTTTTGATGGTTGAGACTTTTGGTTTTTCTTCTGCATTGATTATTGCCTATTCCTAAAGCAATCAACCTGGGCACCTAAGCTTTGTCTAGACTAATGGCCATTGATTCGTCAGCATGATGATGGATGGTAGCGCAGACAACGAACACGGACAAGAGAAGGCACATAGACACAACACTCTTGTCCGTGTTCGTTGTCTGCGCTACCATCCATCATCATGCAACCATACCAACAAGCCCAAATCGCCACCCTCATTGATTCGTCAGGATTTACTCTTACTTACTTCTAACTCCAAAAATTAAAAACGCATTGTGAAAGTTGAAATAAGGCTGTGAATTGCGAAGTTGTAAAACTTTTAATAAATTAGTAGGTTGAGGGTGCTCGACTCTTTCTGGAAAACATTTTAGCATGTATTTGCAAAGTAGCAGGAACATTGGGAGTACCCTATTGCTGTAAAGCAGCTATATTGAAGGCAAGAGCTTTTTTATATGCACAAATTACTTCAAAACTGAACCAGTCTCCAAACATCTTGATTACACATTGTATGAGTATTCTCGGCCACATAGCTTACTCGCCTTTTCATTGTGTAGTGCTTAATTTGTTAATTCATATAACTTGCAGGAGTCATGGGTCCCGAGCTTCAGGAATAAGTTCAAAAACATGAGGAAGAAAGTCGAGAAATGCCCTCCAGAAATAGCCGAAAAGCGGGCCCAGAGCCTACATAAAAGGCCGCGGCAGCCTAAAGAAGACATTTTGAACAAGAAGTTGTGCCACCTCTTTGTGAGTCTTACGTCTCTGACTCTTCATACCCAAACACAACTTGTTTTCACATACTGTATTTACTCATGTAATAGAGGCACTCGCTTAACAAATGCACCCCCAACTTCTGTTGTCAAAATTTGGATTTTTTTCTCCCGCATCATAAACGCGCCCCCTGCATCCTTCCGCTGCAGTCTTGCGACCAGACACCTGGCACCCCTTTGCCCATTGGATATCATTCATTTTTTATTATTATGCCGACTCCTTTGCTACCGTGGCTCGCTCCCCTCCCCCCTTTACCTGCTGCCCTGCGCTGTATTGTTTCTATCGGCACGCGGCACATCCCGTTTCTTATATCTGTGCGTCACAGCATGTTCATGAACCGTGCGAGGGTAGAGACATCGCAGCTCTTAAGCACATAGTGAGAAAGGCCATGAAACTGCCAGCGCCAACCAATGGTTGCTTTCTGCAAATCTAACTTCAAGGCCCACCCAACTGCCCGTGATTTTCGAGCGACAAGGACAGGGTTTGCTATTGCCAGTGCTGTCGCCAAGGGCCATTCGGTCGCGTCGCACGTTTGTGGAAAATGAAAAAAAAAAAAGGCCGCTTGTCGCCCAGAAAAAAATTGTGACGATTTCTGAAACATGGTAGCACCCCTGATTTTCGTATCGATTGCAATTTGCTCTTCATGCTTGTTATCCACGCGTGCTTCAAGGTTACCTTTTCTACTTGTGTAACTTGTGTGCACAGCAAGACTGGAGCCATATTTTGTTGTTAATATTATCGACAGTTTGTTTTGGATGCTTTGATGGTAGCTTGATGCAATGTCAACAACAGCGTCACTGTTGTCGTGCGAGGTTGCCACGATGTTGGCAAAGTGCATCGTAGTGTCGTTGCGCATGCTTCTGAGCGCCCCTCGAGATCACAGCATATACCACTGTTGCGGTTAAACGATTGTGAGAAAAGAAAGCTGCAAAACGCTTTCATGGAGTGTGCGGGGGGTCGCAGGGACAGTTTACAAAAGATAGCGACTTCCATGAACCGAAGATGAGTGAAGTGGAACAAATAAGCTGCTTCCAAACAGCGTATGCCTATGTCAGTTGCGAAAGGCTAAGCGACCTACCTTTTCTTTTTTACATTACATTTTTATGTCATCCTGAAAAAGTTTTCATATAATTTGCCCTGCATAATAAACGCAACCCAACTTTGCTCCGATTTTTCGAAAAAAAGAAGTGTGTTTATTACACGAGAAAATACGGTAGTTGTTTGTTTATTATTATAACTAATAGTCATTATTACTCGCAGTTCTTCATGCTTGTATGAGGCTGCTTATCAAATAGTATTTTGTTCATTTGCTTTTCCTCTGACTTCCTTCGTATCGAGCCTGTACCGCTGATTTCTCCATAAAATTCACACCTGGCCTTATACTAGACTAACTTCCCCATGCACCACTTTGCTTTCTTTACCACATAACGCAGTGATTTTTTTTCTGGCCTAATATTCTGGCATAGCACAGCGCATTGCTTGTTCCTCTCAGACCGAGCAGAGCTTATCGAAATAAGTTTGAGGTTTCCCATTTTATTTCATTAGGCTGCAATGACACCCTTGCTTTCAACACTTTGGCCTAAAATTCTTGTTCACACATTGCAGGACTCCAGCCATCTGGTTGTTTATGGCGAAACGGTTGAATCAATTGAGCGACACAATGAATGGCTGCACAATCATGCAGAATTCGCCCAAGAGGAGGACATTAGGGCAGGCCTTTTGGCCACAAATCAAGAGCGGCATGAGCGCCTTCAAAGCCTGAATATTTTCGAGGCGTTGGTGCTATTTCCTTTTTTGGCATCAGAGGCTTCGGTATGCCCTTATAGTGTGTTATTTGGGGGAACTTGTAGTAACGCTATTGCATTTTATTTTCAGCTACTGCTTGAGTTCGACATTCTTTATAAAAAGAATGTTGTGGATGAATTTACCCAAGGGTGTCAAAAGTTGTGCGATTTGGCGCTCAGGAATGAGACGACAGAGAAGTGGCCAAATTCAGCGAAGCTGCTGGAGGTAAAACATGCAAGTGCCACTTCCACTTAGATATATGGGGAAGCTGGTAAAGATGTTTAATAAGTACTTTTGTATGCTTATATCTATCTGATATATGCACTAGAATTGTGGGAATGTGCAGTTGCACAAGAATTAACCACCACAACAGACAGTGATAGCCAATTGTTTCATAGCTCCTTTGATTGCTTTGTTTCAATATGTAAAAATTATAAAGACACTGCAAGTGAGAATCAAACTTGCGTCTCTGTACTGCACATATGGAATCTTAATGATTGATATACGGCGACTGGCCTGTTTGGAAGTGGTTTGTATGCAAGAATCGCCCTAAAATTAGACTGCGATCATGTTGGTATGTGTGCATATGGGCAAGGCAGCTAAGGACACGTGCCAATGTCTGCATGGTGAAGCTCACCGTTGACCTCTTCTTTATTATATTGAGCCAGTTCAACATCATATCCATGCTACAATTACAACACTCTGATCTGATTTAATGATGACAATGTCACTCGTCTTCTGCGCAACATTCACCACCTCCCAACACCAGTAAAGTGTCTAACCCCTTTTCTACACGAAAAGAAAAAAAGACAAAAAGCAAAATATAAGCTAATCACCTCATATGACATTTTGTCTTGAGATGGTATCATGACCAATCATTTTGATTCACTTTATTTGTATGCATATTCGAACCCCGATTATATGACTTTGAGGGAACCTTGCAATATTGTCGCACAATCTGGGTGCCATATATCGAAAGAATATACAAGAATATTGGCAATGATACACTGTCTTGTCCCCCACAACCCATGTACAGACCACCTGCATAAGACTGCAACACTAACCTGCTCTTATACAAGGAAGGTAGATTAAATTATTAAAAAGTGCACCAACCATTTAATGTACAAATGACCATGTACGTTTGTATCTAGGCAGTTGAATGATTTCTTAGAAAAGCGTTTCATGGCTCCTTTAACAAAATCTAAAGATCAGAGAACTGAACTACACCTACTGTTTTCAGATAACCCTATACTCGTAGCACTGGAATTTGCAGCTGCTCGCTGCAATGAAGCACTCGATGTGATTTTTCCGGAGGTGAGCACTTTAAAATTAAATGCATGTCGACATGTTCACGTGATTTGCACTATCGATCTGACATTCGTTGTAAAACATTGCCTATAATTTATTTCAAAGAGGAAAGAAGAAAGTGCAAAAATGTGCAACTCAGTATATTTACTTGCTTTTTACGTCAGTATGTTGTGAAGTACCATGGAAGTCTTTTGGCTTCAAAAGCAACACAAGCCAAGGTGGCTTTTTCAGTGAAGGTAGGGTGTACTAGAACAGAGGGAGCACTCAGAATGGCAGCAGCACCAATAAAGTGAAGTTCCAAGAGGGTCAATCTGCTTGTCGCGTTGTGGTCAGTAGTCTGCAGTGTGTTGTCGCTTCAAGGGTTGCGCACGGCTCTGCTGAAGTGGTTCGGGGGTAGAATGCCCGCTTCCTACTCAAATGGCTGGGGTTCGAAATAAAGTTGTAGATGGTGAATTTTTATTTTCTTAGTGTCACCTGTTATAGTTGTAATGGTTTGCTTTTTGTTTCTTAATTTTAGCTTCTTTGCTATGTATAACTGCAAAAAATACCGCTAAATGTGAAGTAAAGAAATTTTACTGTGAGTGTACTTAAGGTGAGGACAAATATTCATTTCCATTATTTATTTTTACTTAGGTCTTCCATGAATACAGCTGAAATTTACATTATTATTAATTATTCAAGGTATTTATTAACAAAATCAGCTATATGAGACTACAACATTTTTATTCACAACCTCAACACGTTCACCTGTTTACAAACACCTTGTGATTGCTTTATTAATGTAACCAGCAAAATATCCTTTCCTTGAATGTGAGGAGGAACAGTGAAAGAACATATGGAAAATTGCTACCTTTGCAATATTCCGACCTTCACAGTGCCCTGCTGACTGAAGGTTGTAATCTTTCAGTTTTTCCTTTGAAGTCAGCTAGCGGCCAGTGTTAGAAAGCAGCGTTATCGAGCACGCACAGGACGAGTCTCGTATTCACTAAAATCTCGGAGGCCACACTTTACGTTTTTGCTGAATTTTGTGCGATGGCACTGCAAACAGATACGCTCGCTGTCAAGTTTCGTGTTCTTTACTTCACATTTTGCGTAACTTTTTGTAGCAATATGTAGCAACTTGAGCTATATTAAAAACACCAAGCCAAAAAAATAAAGCTGTGCAAATGACCCTAAAAATAAAAAATGCACTATCTACAGCTGTGCTTAGAACCCGGGCCTTTTAAAGGAGAAGTGTTGCATTTTACCCCTGCACCATTTTGATTTCTGGTCATCAGTGGACTAACTGATGACCAGCCTTCCTCCAGCACAACTGATATTCCTGACCAAAGCCTTTTTGAAGCCAAATTCGCAAAATTCCCTTGATAATTCATTTGTTTAAGACGTGACGATGTCAACAGAGACAGTATGTTCACCTTTGACATCAACCTATAAGTAGCAGCAGGGCCGGATATTTTAAGGATCAGGCAAGTAATGAGCAACATGGTTTCATAGCGCAACCCTCTGGCTGACTTCGCTTTGAAGCTTTTGGCGTAACAAAAAGAGCGAACTTGAAAAAAAAAATCTTTTTCGTGGATATGTTCGGCATTCCAGAATTGGAACATTGTTCGGCTTATAATACAGTTAACCAAGTGGTTGCTAAATCTGGTACACAACTCGGGATCGGAGGGGACGCCAGTAGCTTCGTCAACATCACTGTTTTTCATGTTAACTTCGACAGATAGCCACCACTTGAGGACTACAGCCCTCGAAATTCGTGGTTTCTCTAAGTTTTGGTGATTTTTGAGCTTTAATGCTGCTGGTTTAGACAGGTGTGCAAGCATATTCAGGAAAACTTGAGAAAACGCTCCAGGCTTAGGCGTCCACATACCAAATGAAAGTTTCACGTTTCCCTCTACGATGTGCTCGCAGCAAGTGGTTAGGTCCTCGGATTCAAAATTTAACCCTTTGGGCCCTGGTGTCCTCAAACGAGAACAAGTCCTAAAAAGGTTTTTTTTGGCGCTTTTAACAAGAAAAACGAAACTGAAATCAAAATTGTATCGCTGGCAAAACATCTCCAGTGGCATTGACATCAGTTCTCGCGCCCTCACGTTCGTCAGAGCAGCAGCGAGAAACAACAAAGATGGAAGACGACGAACGGGGCACTGGGCCAAGTAAGTGCGGATTTTTGTATTTTTTTCACCCATAAACCACTGTTGCTGTCGCGATAAGAATTTAGCACAAAGTTTTTAACTCTATATAGAAGATGTAATGCGTATTTCAATGCAATGTAATGCATATTTCAAGGCAAATGCGTATTTCAGTGATCGTGTGCATAAGAGCATTTGTCCTCATTTGAGTACACGAGGGCTCTGTGGTTGCCACGTTTCGCAGGGGATGGTGTGGCGTCTCGTGGCCGTACAGCTGCTTTTGCTTATTTTTCAGGTGCCGGAATGAAACCTCAATTCTTCTACTCAGCAACGAGAGCCTGTAGGCCCCGCTTCATGCCGCTCGAAGACGCGGATGAAATGTTCGCTCAGTTGGACAATGGCAACCTATCGGATGTCGGCGATACTGAAGATGAGGAAGACGATGACTTCGTTTTTGAAGAGACTGGGAGCAATGACGGCGTCCTTGAAACGCGGGAAGCGTCAGATGAGTTGGACGAGTCAGACGAGGAACAGGCATGTCAAGAAACATTGTGGTGCCGGAAAGCTTTTCAGAAGCCGTCAGCCGATTTCAGGGGAGTTTGCGATGAAAATGAACCTCTTCAAGGTGAGCTGCCAACGCCATACGAATATTTCTCACGTTACGTGCCCAAGAGCGTTTTTGTTGAACTGGCTGACAAAACGAACATGTATTCCATATTCAAAGAAGGCAAATCGGTCCTAACAAATGAAGAAGAAATAAGAAAACTTATGTCTGCTTTTGCTGATGGGCGTTGTCAAATACCCCTGTCTGCGTTTATACTGGAAGCCTGTTCTGAAAACAGAAATGTTCGCGATGGCGGATATGTCAAGGAACCGCTTTGAAAAACTGTGCAACTGCCTCCATATTGTCGACGTGACCAAAGAGAATAATTCCAGTGACAGCCTTTAGAAGGTGAGACCGCTGCTGACTTACTTCAAACAAAGGTGCCACAATATTACGTTGGAGGAACGATTATGCATTGACGAGCAGATCATAGCATTCAAAGGTAAACTCGACATAAAACAATACGTCAAGGGTAAACCAAAGCCGTGGGGCGTCAAGGTGTATATGTTGTGCGGAGCTTCTGGCATCATATACGATTTTATTATTTACCAAGGTTCAACGACATGCGTGAATCCAGACCAAAAGAAGAAATTTGGCGTCACGGGTGCTTTGGTTCTTCACTTCACGTCAAGGATTCCGGATGGACTTGGAGACAAACTGTTTTTGGACAATTTCTTTACATCTTTGCCTGTGATTCGAGAACTCGACAAGAAGAAGATATATGCTGCCGGCACTATACGCATCAACAGGATGCAAAAGTGTCCACTGAAGTCGGAGAAAGAATTGAAAAAAGCTGGAAGAGGCTCCCATGACACTTTAGTAAGCAGTGATGGAAAGATTGCCATAACGCGGTGGTTGGGTGACCGCGCGGTGAACATGGCATCCAACTTCCTAGCTGTTGAAGAAGAAGATTGTGTCTCCCAATGGAGTAAGACAGATGGTGCTTTCATTGAAGTGAAACGGCCTGACGTAGTGCAAGAATACAATCAGAGCATGGGAGAAGTTGACAAGACCGACTTTCTTGTGTCACTATATTGCACCAACATTCGTTCTAGAAAATGGACACTTCGCGTTATTGCACACTTCATGAACTTGGCTGTGACGAACTCCTAGCTGGAATATCGAGGTGATGCTGAGCAACAAGGACTACGCGTGAACGATCAGATGGACCTTCTAGATTTCACGCTGCAAGTTATGGACGCCCTAGTAAAAGCTGGTGTGGCTGTTGCGTCGCGAAAGCGTGGGAGACCGTCTTCTTCCCCGATGCAGCTATTGAAAAAGCTTCAGTGTGGCAATCAAAGGCCAGTGGAAGATGTCAGGTATGACCAAACCAGTCACTGGCCTGTTGCGAAAGAAGAACAACAGCGCTGCATGCTGGAAGGCTGCAAGGGCAAGCCAAGAATCAAGTGTGAAAAGTGCAATGTCTACCTCTGCCTCATGAATGGGAGAAACTGCTTCAAAGAATTTTATGTCCGTCCCTGAACATTACACGCGTTGCTAGAAACTATTTTGCTGCACCAAAGTAGGTGTATAAAATGGAAAATAAATCATTACACTAACATTGACTTTTGCCTCGACTGCACACATTGGGCCCTGATGTCCTCATTTGAGGACATGGTTCTAAACTTAAAGTTAAGCTAACCGCGCAAATTTTTTAAATAAACACCAATGTTTTATGGTGTAAAGAAGCAGAATATCACACCGAAAAAATTGCAGGTGTGACGAAAAAATTCCAGGGCCGAAAGGGTCAAGTCAGAAATGTGCGTCTTGATTATCACCAAGAAGGCTTTTCGTGGAATAGCAGCTGTTCAGGTCCTGGGAACTGCAGGGTAATTTTGGGGGTTTGAAAAAGTGCCTCCAATCGCAAGTGTTTTCCTCAGAGTCTTAGCCAGTTCGACAGCCCAGCGTGCCGCACGTCGGCATGTTTACTATGCTAAACTGCTAATTCAATGAAGCATGCTTGATTGTCATGTAACATGTTAAGTACTGCTGTGATGACCGAAATCTAACTTTCAACCTTCCCTTCAAGATCTAGCCGCTTTGGTCTGAGCAAGCGAACTAAAAAAGAAAAGCATCGCTGCCGCGGGACGCCGGTGACGGTGGCGGCTCACTGTCAATGCTACGCTAGCGCCGCTTCTTGGAGCGCATACGAGTAGAGGCCGCCTCCGCAGTGAGCTTTTCTAACTGACAGTATCTAAAAACTTTGCAGACTACCAATCGCAGCTCCACAAACGAATCGACCCTGCTTGTGCTTAATTTTTTCGAAGCTTGATCTAGGCACGCATTGTCTTTATTGCTGCTTCAGCTAGCTTACATCTGCACTCTTTGGTTTCGACCTGGGTCAGCAGCACCACTTCAGGCTGGACATTTGGCTGAAAGTTTAGACATCGCAGCAATAGTGGCGTGTCAGGTTTCTCCTCTATGATTTATTATTTATTTAACAATACTGCCGTTCTCACAAGGAGATCATTGCATGCATTGTGTTTCCAATGACATGGTGCCTCATGTGCAGTCATATTAGTAAATATGCTTATCGTAGTGGAACAGTGTGCAGTGACCATGAAGGAAAGAAATTTTACCCCCGAGTATTGGAAGAAAAAACAATGTGTGTTTTCATGTGACACAGGCATGCCACTGCTGTGGTAGACTGCTGCTTCACTGTTGTCTGTGCTTTGCACCTTTTTTGTTCACATGAATGTAGTGCTGGAAAACATGATTGAAGTTTGAAAGTATGCTGTACGTTGATGCCAAGGTAACTTGTTTTTTGAGGGCACATTAGCAGCTACAAAAACTAGATAAGACCTTTTCTAGTGTTATCAAATGCAATAATTGCCATAGGTACGGAACTGAATCATATAGAAAATGTTCAGCTTACTAGTGCTGAATGCTCAGGAGTGAGTGAGCAAACTTTATTTAACCAGCGGATTGAGGCGTGGGCCTAAGCCGTGCCAGGGGCGGTGGAGAGACCCTGTCTCTCAGCCGCCTCCCGTGCTCGCTGGATGGCCCATATTTGATCTGTCTGATTTGAGCTGATCAGCGCGGCTCTCCACGGCGCCCCAAGCTGTTCTGGGGAGACTGCATTGGCGTCCTGTATCTGTGTGCATTCCCATAACATATGCTCTGGGGTGGCGCGTCTCATGCTACATAGTTTACACGAGTCATCTGGTTATAGTTCGGGGTAGATGCGATTTAGGTGCTTCGGGTTGGGAAATGTTCTACTTTGAAGTCGCCTCCAGTCAACCTCCTGAGAACTGTCTAATGTGGAGCTAGGTGGTGGAAATCTGCGCCTCGACTTTTGGTAGAATTAGATAGATAATTTCGCAGAACCTAAACATTCTGTCCCTCTCGCACCACTCATCTCCTCCCAGTACCTCATGTGAAGCTCCAGTGCAAGCGCGGTAAGTGAGACCTCGCGCTACGCGGTGAGCTTCCTCGTTGAGGTTGGGAATGAGGGACACACACGGGGTGTGGGCTGCGAACCATATAATATACCTTTCTTGGAATTACTCGGGTGATATGAGATTTGCCTTGTGGAGGAGTATGTTGGCTGCCTCGGGAGATATTCTTCCTAGTGCATAGTTACGAATTGCCGACTGCGAGTCGCTGATGACATGGGAAACCTACACCTACACTTTGGGGAAATTATGGCCTGTGCAATAGCCACCTCTTCCGCGATTTCCGAATTATTCGAGCGTATGGAGCACGCGATTACGCATTAGCGGTCGGTGTTTATTACTGCCGCAACATAGGATTTGTGACTAGGGTACTCCACTGCGTCTACGAACAACGCCTCCTTGTCTTTGCCGTAGGCCTTAAGTAGAGTTCTAGCGTGGCTTTCCCTTCTGCCCTGAATAAATTCGGAGTGTATGTTTTTGGGCAGATTGAATGCTCGGGAACGATACTTATTTTTATGGCTGTTGTCAGTAATAGCCTGAAGATGAGTTAAATATTGCAATAATGTACAGTTTCAAAGATGTGACTGTTTCGGCCTTTAGAAGGGCAAATACCAGGCTCAGAAACTTTTTTTTTTCAAGTATATTTTGGTCAATCAAATTATGGCTCTAGTAAAACTGTAATCTTAGTTTGCGCTTTTGCTCTTTCGTCTACAGAAGGACATACCCCTCACCCCTTGTCTGCTAAAAGAAGCGGATGAAGGACTGTCCCTATACATTGATGGGGAGCGAATATTGAGAACCTCTTCGTTACTTGGGGGCATAACTTGTCTATTTGCGTCATTTTGGGTAGTCAACATTGAGTATCCAAAGAAGGCTCACAGAATATTAACATTTTTTGAGCATGCTTTTTTAAATTTGTGCCAGACAAAGCACCGTGTCAAGGCACTGGAAATGATTAATTTTTTTCAGGGGCTGAGTGGCGCCTCAGCAGTAGTGTTTGTAATTAGTGCCGTCTTGTTTTGAAGGGACCCTGAGACGGTTTTCTGAAGTTTTGTAAACCTTTAGGCTAGAGCATCATCAAATTATTCGCACCACAAATTTACTGACATCGTGTACCAAGGTCGCTAAAGGCAACTGTATCATACCCTCCTTTTCTCCTCTGGCTGACCTCCTCAACCCATGAGGGGCACTGGTGATCTCAGAGCTTTCATGAGTGCTCTCGAAGATTTCAGCTTCTATCATTCTAGACCTCCGAGACCGCACACTGACAGGTTGCACGCAGTCTCGGAGGCCGCCACACAGTGCGCCCGGCAGCTCAGATCAGCAGCCACGGTGACATCAAGTGGCCAGAGCATGTCACTCTGTTAATGGGCAGTTGAAAACGTGTTTCATTTTATTGCCTCGAATTTGGTATGCTGCAATGCATGGTGGAGTACCTTTTGGACGGGAAAAAACAATCTTCCTGAGGCTTATGAAAAATAACTATTTTCATGCTAACTAATAAGTTGATGACACTTAGGAGTTAGGATATGTGGGGTTGAACGTCCCAAAACCACCATATGATTATGAGCTCTGGCTCTGGTGCACTGATAGAACAACAAGTCTGTAGAATTGAGAAGAGAGGGTGTTGAAAAATAAAACTAATTTTGAAGGTCCCATATGCTTTTTTCTACATCAGGTCGAGAACTTTTCAGACCATCATCATATAGAGCTTGACATGTACTTAGTAAGCACTACAAAAGTTGAAGACAAAGGTTGAACCACAATCATAATAAAAGAATGCACTTATAACTCGCGAGCAAGAAACAATGCATGAAAGGAAACAAAGAACATAATAAGGCTCACGAGACACACACACACAAAAAAAGAAAGCAAGATGGTCATGTAGAACCAGTCTTATTAACAATGTCGTCATAGTCTCCGCACACAGTCTCTCGAAGAGCAAATTCTGTGTTAGTTTAAATGTTTTCTTAAAGCTGATGTTTGATTTGAATGCATATGAGTAAAGACCGGAACTTCAGGCAAAATGCCAATTTTTCGCTGCAGCACATTTCGAGCCTATTTAAGATAAAAACACGAATCAAGAGATGTGAAACATTTTAATCACACACTTAATGTGCCTATCAGTGCCTATATTGAAGGTCGTGGGTATTTCAGCTTTTAAGTGCCTAAAAATGCCTTTTTACGTTCGCCGAATAAAGGTTTTGGTTAAATGAGCTGTTCATATGGAAAAAAACAAGCACTTGGCGCAGCCATGTTAACGACAACACGTGCATGGCCCGCTAGTTTCTTTTTTTTTCGTTCATGTTTTAGCTCCTGTTAAGGTGAGATTATGGTTCGAAGTGTCATGTCGGCGAAAACAGATCATAGGCCGACACACAGCCACAGCCAATGTATATCTACATTCGGCCAATGCTCTCCAACCCATGTCATGCTTGCCAACGCTTCAATAACATCGCACTATAAACGTACTTTTACATGAACGGGGCTTATACCCCAGGGAGGAAAAGCGAGACTAGCATAGCATCATAGCGCTAGCGGGCCCCCCTAAAAGATATCCGCCGCTTGGTCCGAGAGTAGTGCAGCATAGCGGTTGCGTCAGTGTGGCTAGAGTGTACTGTAGCAAAGGAAGGAGAGGCTAACGCTAGTGTACCCCCTGCCCCTTGAAGATCCCCGTCCCTAGGTTCGAGTAGTCCACCTCGGCGGTTACGTTAGGGAGGCTAGGGTACAGTGTAGCTAGAATGCACTCTAACCAGACGAAACTAAGCTAGGCTGGTGCTGCCGCCTACACCCTACACGCAAGTTTCATTGGCATTTATGTTCTTTATAGCGGCAGCTGTCGAAAGTCTGTCAAGCAATGTGGAATAAAAAGAAACCGTAAAGTGTACTTGTCTGGCAATGGAACAGTAATCACAGCACTACTCCGTCAACCTAGAACTGTTCCATGTGAAAAACAGGGGAGAAGACATTGGAAAGATCAATAATATTTTGGCCCAGCCGCGGTGGTCTAGTGGCTAAGGTACTCGGCTGCTGACCCGCAGGTCGCGGGATCGAATCCCGGCTGCGGCGGCTGCATTTCCGATGGAGGCGGAAATGTTGTAGGCCCGTGTGCTCAGATTTCGGTGCACGTTAGAGAACACCAGGTCGTCGAAATTCCCGGAAAATGCACTTATAAGAATGGGGTCGTTTTCATTACGAACAGGTTCCGCAAAAAATCACATTGGTTTTCGGTGCGAATTGTCGTTCACTCGTGCTCAACATCTTCGTCGGGGGGTGCAAACACAGTTACTGCATGCAAACACAGTTACCACTGCCGACCATGGATGCTGTGATTTATGGCAGTTCAATGCAGAGACACACAGGCACTTCGATTAACATGCATGTTAAAAACTTCAGCTCAAAATTATTTGCCCATTAACACTACAGCAGCCTTTCAATCAATGTCATCTTCCATGCAAAATTTAAGTAATTTGGAATGCAAGCAAAGAAACTGCTGAATAATGCACTGCTAAGAAGTTAAACTGCAGCTGCACAGAATGTTACTACGAGTACAATTGAAACTTCTCCTGACAACACAATGTGCTCTTTCTGCTGTAGTGAACTTGGAGCAGGAGAACAGTTATTGGCAGTCCTTTTCTACTTGTTTGTCTTCTGTGCTCTGTTCTTGATACAATGTACATGACCGTGGAGCACCGGATTCTTTGTTAGTGCCGGAACTTAGAAAAATACAGATCATTGTTACAACCATGCTACATGCAAAAATATACAGTTGTAAAATATGTGCTCATTTTTACAGATGTCATATTTTCAGAAGCCGATGAGAAGCCTCAAAACACACACAAACAGTGAAGACTGAAAATGTATTTTATTATGCTACAAGAGCAAAACTACAATGTTATAGATGAAGGCATGAAACTTCTGCCCGGCCTAATAAGCCAATAAAGTTTCTTCTATTTCGACATTACACTGGGTGCAAGAAGCAGACCACAAATAAGTTTACTAAGAGATACAAGTAAGAGTGCATTACAACACAACAGCTAATGTTCATAACTTCAAGGCTCTCTAACAGAGCCAGCTCACCATACCGCGTATAAGAGCAAATCGGCAGTCAAGAAGACACAAAGCACTAGTGTATTATGAGTATGCTTGTTGCTGACATCTATTATTCCAAACAAACAAAACCTTTCAAAACTGCACTTCATCAGGGGAAAGAATCATATATATGCAACAAACACGACCTCCTGCAGGCGCAGCCAACACTCACCATTGTTGTTGATATCAGTGTCTTGCCGGATGGATATGCTGTGTGCTGCACAGAACGCCAAAGGAGCGCTCCATGACTTGGCTTGCATGTGTGCTGGCTGAATCGCACAGCTGCTGAAGTAGGCTAGTCACAGACAGAGAGATGAAGAGCCATAGCTTTGAAGCACACTGAACGTCACCTTTAGAGATCAACAATGCATCCTTAGCTCAGGTAAAATTTGTAGAAAAAAATATATCAGTATGCAATCGTGGTGAACACGTTCGGCTGAAACACAACATGCCATAGCACTGAGAGAAAAAAAGATACATCAAAAGATGCAGTTACTGGCCTTATGTCGTCGGAGGCTTGTTCAATAGGTCTTTCTCCTTGCAAGTTGTGAACAGCCAGGCGATTTTCACCCACTTGTTATTTCCTTCCAAAGCACTTGATCTACAGAGCGAGTCACAAGCTCAAGAGCTCAATAAAAAATCAAAGTATTTGTTCTTGTTCAAAAGCACGAGCTTTCGAGCCTTAGACGATTGGAGTTTCATTCATAAGCTACAGGCTTTCGACATTCTCAATGATCTCGCAATTTAGTTCCATATATGTTCAATAAGCATTACGTGTGAGAATAATACAGGTATTCACTATAAGCAACCATGCTTGGGTTTTCAATTTGTGCACAGTAAGTGTTGTTCACTAAATCGTACGTATTAAAGAAAAAACTAACCTTGCAGCCAGCCGATAGGCAGTTTTGTGCCCTCGAAGCTCGCAAGCAGATCGCAGTCCTTCCAGATGAGGCTGCCATGCATGCATCCAGGCAACATGCAGGTCCGCTGAATGATAACAATCCCAGCAAAATAATATCTTAGACTTATTTTTAACTAATCAGCCAAACTGGGTAAAAACGGTTTTGGTGGTACCTGGCATTAGCGACCATGAAGCTGTTTTGTGTGAAATGAAGCTAACATACCAAAAAACTCAGAGAGCCGCATCAAGAAAGATGTATAGTTACAGCCAGGGAAACGTACACCAGATAGGCCTTGCATTGCAAGCTTTCTTTCCGGAATTCGAACACCGTTCCGGTGCTTGCAGCATTCAAGAGTTATGGCTCCTTTTTAAAACAAAAATGCTTGACCTACAAGAAAAGTACGTGCCTTCATGGGTGCAGACTACACGTCCTAGTAAATCGAAGCCCTGGTTCAATGGTGAGCTGCGGTGCCTTACCGGTAAACGGAACAGGGCATATACAAAATTTAAAAAACCCTACCTCTGAGACTTGCCAGGAACATGAAACCATAACTAAACTTCTGCAAGCAAAAATGCGTCATGCGAAAAAAGAATTTTTCAACAATCTGCCTTCTCGATTCGAAACAACAAAAAAGTTGTTCTGGAATCTGGTCAAATGTAATAAAAAAGATAGAGTGTGTATTCACAGATAGAGTGTGCTGGCACAGGCACGTCGATTGCTTTAACGCAAAGGCATGTAAGGTGTTGAGATCCTTGCGGCGTAACACAAAGCTGTTTCCTCAGCAGGCCCGCGATCTTATCTACAAGAGCTACGTCAGACCAATCTTAGAGTATGGGTGGCACTGTGTGGGATCCTCCCACAAATTCCGATTGCGACAAGCTTGAGCGAGTTCAGGACATGGCTGCAAGATATGTTATCGGTAGCTATGAGAAAAACCTTAGCATTACTGCTACAACGAAAACATTAAAATGGGAGCTTCTAAAAAAAAGAAGGCAAATTTTGCGCTTGAAGCTTTTTCACAATATATATCATGGCCACATTGGAATAGACCGAAATCAGTATATTCTTCAGCCCCATTATGTATCAAGACGAACAGATCATGAGCTCGAGGTTAGAGAATATAGCTGCAGGACTAATCTTTTTAGGCACTTTTTTCCTCAAATCTAATTCTGAATGGAATCGTCTGCCTGCTGACAAGGTCAGCATAATAGATAAGGAAGCTTTAGCGGCCGCTCTTTGACATCTCATTCTGTATTCAGCTGCAGTCGAATTTTATGCAGTGTTTAGTTCGTATCACATCCTTTCTGTATTTTTATGTTTGTACAGTATAAATTTCATTTTTGTTTTCTCTCTTCGTCTGGGTTAGCGGATCTTTACGAAATTCATGTGTATTGACAACAATGTATGCCGCTATTTCTCCTTAGTTTTTCACTACCAGTGTTCTTGAAATGTATGAATTATAAGTTCTCTGTGTGACCCCCCCCCCCTCCACTGTAATACGAGTGTAAATAAAAGAAAATAGACTTGCACATTCAGGGAGCACGTGTCCTTCCTATTTTTGTACAGGTTCTCCAAGTCATAGAGAAGCTTAATGTGCCAGTGTATGCAACCGATGCATCACAGGACCTTAACAAAGTAATCTCTCCGATCTGTGAAGAACAAAAAATGCAATATTTGAAAACAACCATTAAAAGCACTCACTTATAATACTTATTTGACGAAGCTATCATTTCGTCAAAGAGACCAAATCTGCTATCATCAGATTGAAACTGAAGCCTCTTATAAGATTTACGTGCCGCAATATATATGTCTTAGTCAAGTATAGTGCTACCGCAGCGGTAATCGTCTATACAACTAATTTTTCGAAATAAACTCAAGTGACACCTGGCTCCTGGAATATAAATTCACATTAACTTTTGAACTATCAAACATGGTAAATCGGCAGGCCCATCTTATTATTCAAACAAGAGCTCACTCATATCTAATCACAAAAAACGATGCATTTGCCCGCCTCTCTATATTACATGTATGTATACAACAGTAGTAGTAAATTTTTCATCCTTGAATCTAACATAGGAAAAAATTACATCTGATGGGCTTTAAAACTTGCACACGTTATAGTACTACGTAAATAGCAACAAATTTAGTTCTGCAAGGTCAACTCACCGATGGCAGCATTTAGTAGCCATCAGTGTCATGAGGAACTAAGTGAGCTCTATGGCCAACAGGCAAAGGACATCTGCAGACTAGAAGGTGCCGATGACAGCAATAAAGGGTTGGTCAGGCATGCACGTCAATAAGATCTGGCCATAACCGGCTGTTGTCAAGGCTCTAGTGACATGCAAAAAGATGGCCAGACGAACTCGGAAACCTGTAGTTAGCCGGTACTGGCCTACAACTTCATCCAAAGCAAGGCACCGGTGAAATCTTTGCTCTTTCTGGGAGCCGGAGGGAAGCTTGACGTTCACGGGCTCTGGCTGCCACATAGAACTTTCAAGTTCTTATTGAAGAACAGTCCAGGCAAAGTAGCACGATCCACAACAGAATGTAGCATTTCGCAGCTTCGGTTCATCACATCACAACGCTAGGACTATGGTTATCACAAAAAGCATTGCAATAGGATGGAAAGGTGGGCTAGTTAGTAATTCATGATGGTTCAGCGAACTTGGAGCGCGGGAGTAAACACAGACACAAAGCAAAGAAGAGGCACACAGCACATGCTCGTGCTGAGTGCCTCTTCTTTTCTTTGTGTCTGTGTTAACCCCCGCGCTCCCAGTTCGCTGAACCATTATCACAAAAAGGAGAACTGACGAGCTAACAAACAAAAGCACCAAACTCCACCACGCAACATCGCAGGGCAAAACAGTTATCAACGCTGTCTTCCAAATTTTGGTCGCACGAGCACAGCTTCTTCACAAGTCTTGAAAACGTCAACACAGCACCAATGTTCACAACAAACATTGTTTCACTGCCGAACACTAGATTTCCCTGGCTAACCAGTGGCGAAGCAAAAACCGAACACAGCGCGTAGTTCATACGTTTACGCACGTACTGTACTTGGGGTCACTCAAGTAACGTGCCAAAACGCTGTCAATTCGAAATGCCGTACAGCGCCCAACTGAGAGACTGGAATGTCAAGCGAACGAACTGTTATCGGCACACAAACACACATTGCAGTCTTCTCGAGTGCTCGTTGCCATCGATAGACCGGCGCCGATCCCCGCTTGATAAACACATCGACGCAGAGGCTTCGCTGCGCCGTACACCATTGCACTACCGCAGCCGCTTTCCATACTGCTAACAGGCACCAAAAGAGCTGCCGTAATCACAATGCGTTCGGGTGAACGCTGAAGTAAGTCATGCGAAAAGTGCTTGCCGAAATTCGCACCAACCGATATGCTGTTTACGATGCCATGTTGTTTTCGACAACTGCGAGCAAGAGAGCTCTTATAAAATGCTTGCGCCTTTTTCATAAAATTTGCTCTTACGTGTGAGGGGGGTGATATGACGCGCACGACAGGCGTCCCAGATGAAAGAAGTGTTTTGGCTATGTCACAAAGTGAGCTGATGTTGAGGGTATTGCTTCACAACCAATCACAAGCTGTGCCTGTCGGCCAAGCCGTCGTCTGCTCGCGTTTGTCGTCTGCTTCGATTAGGGCATGCGACGAGGGTTTTGCCTTAAGAACGCAATTATTCTCAGGTCAAGTGGTCGCTAGGTCGCACAAAATACACGTCAGTGGCTCGCTCTACCTTTGAATGATCTTCGTGCGCCATGTTAAACGGCTGGTAATTGTCGCACGGACAAAATCAGCCAAGGTTTGCTCCAGAATCGTGAGGGTTTGCATATTTCCAATGTCAGTTAAAGTTACTAGGGTCATTTTATCTTGACTGCTTGCCATATCATCACGGTTCATATTGGTTTCTGAACTGTGAAAGTGAAAATGCTTGATTCGATTGTAGTTCCATGCGTAATTACGCACACCTCTAATACGCTTCGGTTTACAAAGTACGCGCCGTTCCAGATCGTCCCAAAGTGTATCTGTATTTCAAAGATCTCACCCATTGGCCAGTTAGAGCTATTTGAAGTACACTAAAGCACAAGCTTTAAGAACCACTTAATAGAAAGTTTTTTTCATTTTTATTTCCGATAGCGTGCAATGAATGCGCTCCTATTAACCTCTTCGGTGGTAATTTCCACCAATGAGACAAGGGATCTCGAGTCGTACTTTTAATTGGATGATATGGGGCGCAACACAACAACATAAATAAGGTTTATCCTATGCCGTGCCACGTTCAATGCACCGACCATTTATGTAGCATATTGGTTTTCATCCAACCACAAATCTTTACATGCATCATTTATCGCCATTGACGCCCAATAGGATTCTTCAATTACTGCAACTTCGAACTTATTGAACCACGGTGGTTGTCAATACCATCCACTGCGAACAAGAGAAACAACACACTTAACTCAAAGCGCCGAAAGAAGTTAAAACGCACCAGCAGTCATCAGGTAGCTCTTCATGGGCCTGAATTAACTCCAAACCAGCAAGGGCACCAAAGTATATTACTGCGGCGGCAGGTTCTCAGTAGCCACATTGTTTCTAAGAGTAGTCCAGACAACACTTAGGATTTTCTCTTAGTCACGCTGTTTTCACGCAAAAGTTTGATTCGTTAATCTACTTACGAGCACTTTTCGGTGACGTAAGCAAATATAGCAACTGCATCACTATCGCTGACATGTTCCCGGGCAGTCACCGCATGCTTTATTGCAGCGGCCGATGTGACAACGATGGCCTCTTACGACATGTTTTTCGTTTCGTGAATCAACTTACGCAACAAAATTTCTCTTGCGCAAAAATGTTTTCATAAATGAGTATAGTGAATCCGGCCCGTAATCCGCTGCAAGTCCGTAATCCGTTGCAGTGAGGAGTCAAAGGCACCAGAGAAGCCACGGTTTGTAGAAATGGTGGCATGGTGGCAGCACAGAGAATTTGAGAACGCACTTGAACATGGACCTCAGTCACTTGGCCCATTGTCCGCGGCACTTCGACGAGCAAAGACGTACAAAGATAACCACACTTTTTATGCTGCTTTGATTCTAAACAGCCCTTCATAGGCTGTCAGTCGGGCGGGTAAGTTGCAAGAATTTTACGAGGGGAGACGTCGGCCCCGCAAAATTCCAAATACGGTTAGCGTGTCGTTGTCGCTTTTCGTTCACCTCTGGGAGCGCTGTTCGGCAACCGTCTCAAGTCTAAGCGGCACCATGCCAGAGAGGCTGATCACAACAGCGGCTTCACGTGTCGTGGTTCCTTCAACTCGACTACGTTCCAATAACTTGCCGCGACGTCATCCTGATGTCTTCGCATCACAACCGCGCGTGAGGTCCCTTCGCAATGTTCTTGCCTCTGATCATGACACCACATTGCTCGCCCCGCATCTCGGTGGACCGCGCCAATTCCCACTTTATGTAGAGTGGGGTGTTCACCCATTGCGCGGACTAACGCTTCATCCAGCGGACGCACCTCGACCTCCTACCCCTCAATGGCTCCATCATGTGGGGCTCTACCAATCGTGACTAGCACTGCAGCGTCTGAGGGCTCAACTCATCCCTCTAACAACTAATTTCAAAACTGGCCCAATGTTACCATCATGCTCGAATCAATGCGCAAACGAGACAAGATTGCAATATCACTCATGACATATCACATCGTGTCTTATTTTTCCGACTTGGTGACGTTTCTCGCATAAACCATTTCAAAAGACGGTCTTTGCCAGTTTGGCATGCACCCTACAGGCCCGCCGCTTTAATGTGGGGGAGGAGATTATGGAGAAAACTAGATTAGCGGGCGTGTTGTCATTTATACCTTATCATATTCATCATCGTCAGTTACTGACTCTGCCCACATTATCGCCGGTGGTTATCATCAGCCACCCTATCGAGTGTGCGCATTCTCTATCTCAGGCTGTGTATTCGTTGCCGTGCCCTTGGGCCGAACAAAACCGTGCCCTTGGGCCGCCTAAACAAGCACTTCAATTTTTAAATGTTGCTGATGGTACTGCTACAAAAGTGTAAACTGGTGAAACAAAGTATATGCGACTCTTTAAGATATGTCTAGACGTACAACATTCGTACTTATGGCTACCCTCTTTTCGTAACACTTCGTGTGTTAAAAACTTACACCGCAGTCACGTTCCCTCAGCATGCTTAGATTAACAGTGAGTGCTATGATGAATAGAATGTGTCGATATTATTTGTTGTCTTCGATATTTCTGAACTGCAAAATAGGACCAATGCGCGGGGTAGAGCTCACCAAGGTCCCCAACCTTACCAGTTTATGGCCAACAGGATGCCTCACCCACGCATTGCCCCATCGCACATGTGTACTGGGTGACATTATCTGCAATATTCAAACTGGCATGCTGTGAAACTACTGACCGGCCATGATACACATGGCCAGTGTCTATCATGTGTAGCTTGTATATGTGATGCGCGAAAAAAAAACCGAAACTGAAAGTCTCGTGTGCTGGCACAGTGGGTTTCTGAGTGTGCGTATGTGCCATGGGGCAAGGAGAAACAAGACACCGACAGCTGATAAAGCGCAGCCTCGCGAGCGAGAGAAACCCGTGCCTTCAGCCGTGCTCGACGGTCGTGTTCGAGTTCAACCAGCGTTCGTGGTCGCGCAGGAGTACGGCCGGGTGACTGACCCAGGAACCAGACATTGTGTGTTTGTTCCGGCTGCTGTTCATGGGGCTGAGCAACCAACAAACGAGGCCAACAGACATTCATGCTCGGCGACTGGCCCAGGAGTAGGCGAAGTCTGCAGTTCGCGCCGCCATTCATAGCGGTGGATTGAGTCCTCGCTGTGAGCCACGAGCGAGGCGAAGCGACGTTCCGACCACGGTGGAAGAATAAGAGGTGTCTCAACGGGGCCGGCTCGCCGCTTGGGTGGCGAGCGCGCAGCCTGGTCGTGCTTTTGAGGAGCTCCGCTAGATGGCGCCACATATTCGGTGGTCTTCGGAACGTAACAAAGCTGCGACAGCGACTTGTTTCACAAACATGTTCAGTGGAATGGAGCGCCGTGTTTTTGTTCGAAGTGTTCAGTGAAGTTCTGCGATGGGAAAAAAGTGTTTCGTGCCTCTTTGCACGACAGGATATAAGTCCTGTCGCGAGAAGTTTTCCTTGTTTTCGGCACCGAAAGAAGAGGAACGACTGAAAGTGTGGCGCCATGCAATCTCAAGGAAAGACCGGGTGCTGCAACCGACGGACCACATGTGTGAAAGACATTTTGAGCCGCACCTGGTATCGAAAACAAGGACTGCCGAATACAAGGGACACGTCCTGATGAGCGTACCACAACGTGCGGAACTTTCAAAGAACGCTGTGCAAACGAAGTTTCCTGATTGCCCTGTGTACTTTTCTAAGATGACTAAAAGCAGGAAGCGACCCGCAGAACGACAGCCTCTTTAGCCCTTTCCACCAGCGAAAAAGAAGAATGTGGCACCTCTAATGAAGGAGCTTTGTGAACAGCCGAATGATCTCCATAGCCCAGAGCACGGAGGATGTGGCTCCGGCCCACTTTTCTCGGCGCAGCCCGATGAAAGCGCAAATTTTGCAGGTGAGCGTGAGCGAAGTGCCCCAGATTTGTCAACGAAGGCTGTTTCCTCGCCCTTCGGAACGTTGTTTGATGGCCCACTGGAGCCCTGCCTTCCATCGAAAACATGGGGTTTTCACAGGATTGAATTTGGCCAATCAAAAAGCGTCGTCCTTTCCCAGTTGAAGTGCGTGAAAATCGCCGGTGAAGGTGCGTCAAATTCACCACATGTTGACCAGCCAGGCGCAACTGCGTCGTGTTCTTCATGAATCGCAAGCTTTACATCATAATTGGTGGCACCAAGAATTGTGGAGAACGACGCGAGTATGAACATGAAGACGGTGCTCCTAGGGAAGGCAGTGCTGGTAGAAAAGATTCAGCATTCAGGCCCCATATCCACAGTTGCAAATGTCAGAGACCTTCTGAAGCATGTAGAAGAAATCAGGCAGTGTGCTGGAGGGCGAAGTACGCTTGAGTATCCAGATGCGGAGCCAAAAAGTGCATTTGTTGACATATACGACAAATGGCGGCACAACTGCTGCCAAGTCATACTCAACACGGACGCATCGGTTTGCTGAAAATGCACCAACCTTTCAGACACCTTGTGGATACACCAAAAAAGAAAACAGGTGAAAAAACGCAAAGAGAACTCTCAGGGTTTGCAAACTTTGCCATGGCAGCAAAACAAAAACAAGATAGCAGCCCTGCGACGTGCTAATTATGCTTTGAAGAGATCGAAAAGTCGCCTTCTCAAGAGGTTCAAGAACCTTTCTGCAGAACTTAAGCAAGATCGTCGACAAGCAAGCTCGTCAACGCATTGAAACGATTTCCGAGGAAGAGCTTGATGTCAGACTTGGTCAAATGAATCTTCCAAGCGCACAACTAACCGTAGTTAAAGAGTGCATTTCAGCAGACCGGTTTCAGAATAGGAAAAGCCGGCGTTACACAGAAGACTGGCTTTTGATGTGCCTACTATTGCACATCCGCAGCCCTGCAGCATACTCTTTCCTTCGTGGCAATGATGTGCTACCTTTACCATGTGTAACAACAATTCGGAGGTACTTGAGCTTGGTTAGGGCAAAATGCGGATTTGACAGCCAATTTTTCGCTGCCCTCAAGAAGAAGTTGGCTACGAAGAACGATTTTCAGAGGCACGGTATCCTTGTATTTGATGAAATGCAAGTACGCAAGGAAGTGAGAGTGCATTCCAAGACAATGACCTATAGTGGCTACAGTAATTTTGGGGACATTGAAGGCAGCACCACTAATGAACTTGCCGACCACGGACTTGTTTTACTTTTCGTGCGTTTGGAGACGATTACTCTCAACCAATTGCAGCTTTTGCAAGCAAAGGGCCCACTAAGGGCACAACACTCGCCCAGCTGGTTCTGAAAGCGATTTTTCTGCTAGAGGAGGCTGGGGCCTTCGTGGATGCACTGGTGTGTGACGGTGCAAACACAAATTGCTCCATGTGGAGGGAGTTTGGAATAAGTGGATCACTGCAGCACACTAGGCACTCCTTTGTACACCCAGCAGACGACACACGTAGTGTTTATGTCTTTTCAGATGCGCCGCATCTGATGAAGTGTGTGCGTAATCGTCTTCATGCCCAAAAGGTGCTTTGTTTTTATGGTGAGCGTGCTCATTGGGCCCATTACGATAAGCTATTTGTTGAGGATGGGAAGCAACCTGCCCACCTGCGTGTCTGCCCTAAGATAACTTTTGCGCACATCAACCCTACAAACACCGAAAAAGATGCGTGTGAAGCTGGCCACACAAATTTTTAGCCGAAGCGTAGCAGATGGCCTAGAATTCTACTCAACTAGGGGAACAGATGGCCTTCAAAATGTTAAAGGGACAGCACAGTTCACAAAAAAGTTCAATGACCTCTTTGACGCTCTGAACAGGAACCATCCCAAGAAGGGAATTACAAACCGAAGCAAGGATTTAAGGGTTCTTGCTTCCTTCCTGCATTGGCTAAATATGTGGGAAAAGGAGGCCGCATCAGGCAAGATAGCCCGAGCAAGCTTCTTAACCGAACAGACAGCTGAAGGCCTTCGTGTGACAGTCCTCTCAGCACTGGGGCTGTCAAAATACCTCCTAAAAGGCTGCAGCTTTAAGTATGTTTTGACGGGGAAGTTTAATCACGATGTGCTAGAGCGGTTTTTTGGCATCATTCGCCATGTATGAGGTCAGAATGAGCACCCTTCTATGCCCACTTTCCTTCAACTTTATAATATGCTGTCCTTCTATGGCCTAATGAAGCCACCGAAATTTGGAAATTGCGAACTCCAGGGTAGCCAGGAACGCTGTGCACCAACGCAGAAAGACCTAAAGCTTGCTTTCCAAGAAGCTGGTGCACAGACGACAAAGCTCAAGGAGCTGAAAGAAAAACTAGATGGATTAGTTTCAGCAGAAGTGGAATGTGAGGATGTTTTTGATCATGTTTATGAAATTCCAGGGACTTCTGAGTGCATTGTTTATCACCTTGCAGGGTTCATGTGTAGGAAACTTCTTCGGAACACGGTCTGCCTCGTATGTCGAGGAGGCCTGGTTGAAGAAAGTGAAGTGCACAAACAACCGGAAGGAGCTCCTGTTTTGTGCAAAACCAGAGGTGGCCTTCTGCACCCGAAGCGTCACATTTTCCGCTTTCTTCAAGCTGCAGAAGCCCACTTTCATAGGCATGAGGCTGACAAGAATGTGTACGAACTCACTGTCGAGAGTGTTCTTGAAGAGCAAAAATTTTTATTTCCTTGTGCAAACTACAAAGAAGAAATCATGGCTACCGTGCTACATGGTTACGTTGCCATGAGAATAAGGCAGTTTTGCAAACAGGCTACTTCAAATGAAGAACAAAGCCCAGCAACTGCGCAAGCTTGCCAAGCTGACGTAACTTGGTGGATTGTACTGTGTGCAATTGCCGAAGCAGTGTTTGTTACACGCCTGTTTTCTACAAAGAGGGGAAGGACGTGAGTAGAAGTTCTTGTGTTTTCTAGTTCATTGTGCTGTAATGTGTAAATTCTGATGTCTTTATTAAAAAGGGAAAATGATTGTGTAAATTCTGATGTCTTTAATAAAAAAGTGAAAATGATTGTTTTTATGGGGCTACGGCATCAAAAGTCGAAAGTACCCAAGTTATGAGGCATGCAGTAGTGGAAGAGAGCTTCGTATTAATTTTGACCACCTGGGGATGGTTAACGTGCCCGCAATCTCAAACACACGGGCGTTCTTGCTTTTCACTTCCATCATAAAAGCAGTGGGGTATCGCGTCTGTGGGCTCAGCAGCACAACGCCATAGCCACGAAGCTACAACGGCGGTTAGCGGAGAAATGGAGTCGCAAAAGTTGTTTTTCGAGTTTTCAGTGGGGGGTCATCATTAGCTTCCTATTTTTATGCAACAGTAGTGCTTGCCTCTTAGGTGCGGTATAGCAGTGTTACATTTAATCCCCTGCGCTACTGCTATATTTCTGTTGCAGGCGAAACGAAAATAGCGGCCGCATGCCGTGTGTACATAAAGTAGCGCCAGCTGATTGTAACCATCCCGCTTTAAACGCCCGCGTTGCGTAGGAGACAGGTTTCCTTGCGATCTCTCGTGCTGCATCGAATAGAGCAAAGACGCACATTACTGCTCACCCAGTCTACACAAGCCATCGATTGAGTTTGTGATTGCTGCGCTTGTCTTTCACGGCCCCGACGGGCCCGGGCAATGCATTGAGCCCAGCTACGATGGCCCCGACACAAGTGCTGCCACCTGCCGGAAGGAGCGGAAGCGTGACTAAACCGTCGGCGCCCTCACGGCCTTCGTTCACGCACCTCTTATTATTCCTCCACCGTGGTTCCGACTAAGCGAGAGGCGCAGAGAGCAGGTGAGCGGCTGGCATGACATCAGGGTGCGGCCGGGACGAGACGAGGTGACAGAGTGCTGCTGCCGCGGCAGAGGGCCTGGTCAAGAAGAGGACCGACCCACGTCAAGCACGGCAGCCAAGCCAAACGACGCACTGTTTCGGTTCGACAGGCTCCCACGTCACTAAAGGCAATTATTCCTTGTATATAATTGGTGAGCACCTATGTAAAGTGCATGTCTGTCTATGTGTATGATAGGGTAATATAAGTGTGGTTGTGTCTGTGCACTGGTGTGCTGTCAAGTCCTTTCTGGGGTGGTCCTGCCCCTTATCACAGCCGGTGCGCCTGCTCTTTCAGTGTCTGAAAAGCGCATGCACTGCCACCGCTGTAATCAGTTTCCAGTGTCCTTTCAGAACATTTACGCTTTAAATGTGCGTTACTTTCGCGGACATGGCAGTTAAGTGTGACTCCGCTGGCAGTGTTCGTATAATTGCTATCGCAATACTTGCCCCCTGCCCCCGCCGTCGACATACTGTATACGCCCTCCCTTGGGCGAGACATATATATAGCATTGCAAATGTAAGGGCCCGGCCATTCAGTTCTGACTTTGAGTTTGTGGCCAGTGGCTCACTCATGATAGAAAACTATCATGAGTGATAGAAAACTATCATGAACCAAGGCCGTCACTTCTTGCCCGTCAATCGTCACAGTGAGTTCGGCAGTCATAGTGTTCTCCATGCGATTTCCTTTGTCGGTGTTGTCTGCTTCCAACAATAATGGGGGATTTTAGGTCACTTCCCCCCGGAGGTCGCTGCTTTTCGTTATCCTGTCGTGGGCTGGGAAACCGACCTCTGGTGCATCAGTAAAACTTCGGCGGCTTGGGGAAGAAGAACGGGCTGGTGATGGTGAGCGTTTTCGCAGGTTAGAGAAGCTTTGTTGCCAGCTGGCATAGTCGTCAAGAAAGGAGGCACCGCTTTCGTCAAACTTGTGGCGTGAAGTATCTGGCTGACTGATATGGTGTCCAGCTGGCTGATACGAGCAATAACGATAAATATGTCCCGACTCCCCCAATCATAACACAAAGGACAGCGATCTGAAGTCTGCCATATATCGGTCTTCCGCAGTGGGGGTCGCCTAACAGGATCCCGTTGGGTCCAGGTTGCAATAGGGGGTGGTCGATGGTACTGTGGCACTGGCACGAACAACTGACCACGAACAGTGTCCGCATAGCTGTATGCGTTCAGCTGATATTGCGCTCAGTAGACAACAGGCGACAAACAGCATATACGTCCTTGAAGGCGAGGGCTTGAGCAGTGTACTGGATAATCCATGCGTAGGTGCCTTGTGGGGCTGGAAACGGGGCTGCTAACAGGACTGGCAATCATAAGGCGACGGTACCCAGCAGCTCGACCAGTGTCACAGTTTGCAAAGTACGGGGTCTTTATTGTAACAAACAGAAAGACTCTGTTCTCTCAAAGACACCAAAGGTGGACTCGGCCAAAAGAACTTCTGTTTTTCGTGAAGCGCCTCTTGTGTGCACCGGTCGTCTTCACGGACGCCAGTGCATAAATGGGTACAAATAGGGACGCGAGTATTTGATATTGCACAATTGAAACAGGTAATTAGATACCATGATCAGTAGACTTGGTGTATACTCATTCGTACTTATTGACCAACATTTTGGTAGGCCATGTGCTCACTCGTGTGTTGTTACATTTATGCTTGTGTCTACTCGTACTCACTAATTCTCACTTTCGCTATTGCTTCTATTCACAATTATTAGTGTTCATTTGTGTTCATAGGTGCACTTATTTCTAGTCACTAACAGTTACTTGTGTCTACTCTCATTTACCAATAATCGCTCACATTTGTAAGTATAACTAGTTTTTGTAAATAGTATTTCACTCACTCTCCTTTACATGTAGACTCGCACCCTTCATCATTATGAACTCAGTGCAGAGAGAGGATGAGTCAATGTAATCTTTAGTAGGACTTGTAGGCGGGCGAGTGCGAACCTATCCAATACTGGGTTTTTAGACCAGCACTTGTCCCGTTTTCTTCTTTCGTGTCTTGTCTGCTTGTTCGCTGCCTAATGATGAATGTATTTTTCACTGCCTATTTTTCTATTGTGTACCGCTCATTCAGTCTCAAATGGCGTTAATAAAATGAGCTTGTGATAAGAAGGTAGACTCTAAAGGTGCTGTTTGTTGCCGTTTTTTGTTCATGTTAGAACAGCTCTTTTGTTTCTGCAGGTATGACATTTGAAGAAGGCGCCGGTGCTAAAAAGAGCACGGCATGCTCTGGCCTTCACCTACTGCCTGTAATGCCTAACACAAGCTCCGCAGCCTCCAGCAAGGACAGAAAACGAAGCCTCAAGGCACCATCAATACCACACGATGTTATAACAATTCTGTCTGACGGTGAAGAGGAGCTTGTGCCTCCAGAAAAAATGCCAGAACATTAAAGAGGTAGTGTAGAAATGGGAGATCCTACTAAGAAAAAAGCAGTTTTTTTTTTTCAAAATTATATCAATTTCTCAAGTTTAGGTTCTCTGCTTAAAAAAAATCTAAGTTGTAAACTCTAAAGTTAAAATCACTTTTGAATAGATTAAGGCGGCTATAAGAGTAAATAGGGCAACTCACCATAAAACGTATTGCATATTTGAAATTGGTGCACAAACCTATTTAAAAATTTCATTCCCTCAATATGTGGATTTAAAAAACTTTTTTTAGTAGAATCTCTGTTTTGGATACTGTTTGTTTTGTGTTATTGCCTGCATGTAATACTGCAAAAGGCAATATTCCTCACAGGTATCAGCCGTTTGTAAAAATCGTGATTTATATCACAGTGTGCAACAATAAACCTAAATCAAAATTTTACAGAGGTACAGTTGCGCTACACCCAAACATTTCTGGGACTAAGTACTTTGCCTTTTTTTTTACTTGAAGTATTGTTGCAGGTTTCATGTAAGCTGCTCTCAATGCTGCTCCTTACCATCGGCTCTCAATGTGTCACACAATTGTCATGGAATATGGCTGCGCTGAACTGCATGGCTATGTTACTGACAGAATGAGGTCATGCAGCCATTCTGATGATCATGTTCCCGATGCTACTCAGCATAACAGTCATTACAAATAGCAAGATAATGAAGATTGTCAAGATCAGCTGCTACATTAAGGGTTTCCCAGTTCTAATACCTGGCTTACAAAAGTTAAAGCATGTTGAGCGCTCTTTTGGTTTCTAACTTCCAAGAAATTTGTAAGCTGGTGTATTTCAGTTTAAAGAGTGTCACATTTCGCCATTTAGGCTTTGTGTCATATGCTCGCGTATTACTTTGTATAGGCTGTTGGGCTCAGCCAGTTTCCATACCCTGGAGCACTTGTGTTTACCTAGGCCTTTTTTTTTTTCACGTGAATAAGTAAGCTTTTCGGTTTAATGCACTGATATTAGATTGTGCTTCGGCCATGGAAAGCCCTAGAAGTGGGTGTGGACTTGGAATAGTTCTGAAGTGTGGTTGAGAAACTCCTGTTTCTGCATGCATTGAGCACTCTCCACATCTTTGCCACGAAAGGCATGCTGAATGAACGTTTATGCTAAATTTACATGCATTTGGAGCAAACTGATGGACAAGCTTGAACGAGTCGCCTAAGGTATAATGATTGTTGGAGACCTTCTACTGGTGCAAGTGTTTTGTGTTAATTCCATGTGTCAATTGTGTTATTTCCGTTTTGTGTCAATTCCAATTCCATGATTTCTTTAAAAGGTCTGATCAGCAGTAAATGGCCAATAAACTTGAGGACCGTACACCTTTGCTTTTTGTTCATTGTGTGCAGTTAGTTTTTAAAGAATGCTTTAAATATTTGTAAATTCGATAATATCAATGCCTAATCATAATGTGTGGTGTCACCTCTCCCAGACTCTTATATCTGAAAACTTATGATAATTCAAACCTTTTGATTAATCAAACTAAATTCAGAGGTCTCTTTGAGTTTGAGTTAAGGAGAGTCAACTGTATACGAATTCCTGATGCTGACTCATTTCTTTGTTGCTACCTTATGTGGGTGGACTTGAGCGACTAGAAAATAATCAAAAAGTGCTTTCATGTTAGAAAAATATGGGTCAGCCATTGAATATATATAGTTAATATTTTGAACAGGTTTGATTACTCTAAGCAAGTGATGAATTAATTTTTTAGAACAATTTTTTGAAGAGAATGTTGAAATATAGTGTACCTTTTTATTTTCTCACATATTTTCAGTGACAGGTGTTTTTTTTTTTTTTTACAATAACTGTCCAATGTATTTCGCCTTATTTTTTAAGCACATTTATTTTATGGTCTGCCCTCCCTTGATTATATGTTTTTCTTTGTTTTTACGAGTTAACATTACTTTTTTTTTCTATGCGAGCAAAGGTCAAACAGTTTTCTTCAAACTCCTGGGACAATTGCGTATTTCAAACTTGAATAGAAGTGGTGCATTTTGCTCGGTTTTAATGTTGTGGTTATGTAAAGTACCACATTTTACAATTATGGCTAGTGGCATGCCCAACAGTAAAAATGTGATTTCTTTGTGTGCATATGCAAAGTTATACAAATGCGCTAATCAAGCATACAAGCACATTCCTTAGGTGTGAGTGGTGTTTTCAAGTGCGAACCATGCTGCTACTTAGCATGTGCTCAAACACTTTAAAAAAAGTGTTATTTTTATCTACAACCGACTAGAGTTACTTGCAGGAAGAGTTTCACTAATAAGCAGCAACAAACTTCACTTATAACTAATCTGCTTAAATGAAAATATTATGTTGGCAATTACCTCACATGAATGCAATAGTGAAAATAGCAAGCCCGTAACCAAGCCCAAAAATTTAGTTCTTGTGCATCTCAGGTTTCTCATAAAAGGGACAGGAGTTTAAGAGAATAAGAAATTGTGTAGTGCTAATAATGTTACTAACAAACTGTTGAGTATTCTGGCTGCTTTAAAAAAATGGAGACCGTTGATACACTTACCACACCGCTCAGCAGTGGAAAAAGGGATACAACTTTTCTCATAGGGAGCCACATTTCATTATAGTGTTTATACCCTGTATAATACCACTACATTCTCCAAGCAAAGTTTTATATGATGGAGGGTATATGTGTGCGTTCGAGCTTAGCTCTCTATCTAAGGGCAACAATTTGGTGATACTTGCGCCAACTGGAATGTTTCGCCTGCAGAACTTGCATGGAGGTACAAATGTAGCTGTTTGTAGGGGTGTGCACTTTCACAACTAGTGTCAAGAAAGAAGCTGCGACTTTTTTTGTTTTTTACTCCAGTGTGCCACATCTGTAAACAGGTGGGCGCTAAGGCCGGCCTGCTCGACTGGTGTACATTCTTTTCCCATACAACACATCGAACTCGTGATACCCTGTCGTGTGTCCTGAAAATGGGCTATTTTTCTAGTGATATGGTAATGTTACACATCACCTGTTGAGTGCCAAAGAAGGCAACGTAAAGGCACCAACAACTGATTTCATGGCATCTGTCCTTTTCAGGCCAGACGAAAGTTTACTTTCCATAGTGCCTAATCCTGCCACCACAATGTGAGAAACAGTGTGAAATGTTTCCTGTAAATGTTTCTCAATCAGTAACTCTCAACTCGTGCCTGAAACAGTGGTAGGGGAATGTAATAGTGTTTATACACTAATGAATAACTGAGGCCTTGTCCGTGAAGCTTGTGTACGGCACTTCGTTTTCATGTGCTACGGCATAGTGTGTGCATGTGCCGTGGCTCTGTATCTTCTTTCTGGTTCTATTAACTGCCGTGAAATCACCGCCCTTACTCTGCATTGACTCCTTTAGCGCGTAGTAAGCCCGCAATGAATCAGGGATGCTGAATATTATACAGATGGTATTAGACAGCACAAATTATGGTAAGCCTAAACAATAGCGCACTATGTCCAGCAATTCAAATGACTCTTTTGTGCAATTCCAAAGCTTTTGTACCAATAAAGCAGCATAACAATTTTGTGTCTCAAATGCAGTTAATAAATTGATATCATATTCAAGTTGTGAAATAAACGCTTAAGTTTGTCTTTCTATTTTCACTAGTTCATTGCACATTCTGGCAGGTTGTCTGTCTCTTTAAATTAGATGGTATGATCTTTGGTAAATCACGCAAGAAGTCACGTTTGTACCTCGTGATTGTGACAGCTATGGCTTCATCCTGTCAAGTCTCTAAATAAAATATCGTGTTTGTTGAAATCATATTATTCAGTTGTGAAGAAAAGATAAGCATTGCTTCATGCACACATGCTCTCAAGCATACAAGCATGAGAGCATGTGCAAACAAGTGGTAATGCTGCGATTGTGCTCCTAGAGTATCAGACCAGATAAAAACATTTTTAATAATGTTGCCGGCGTTCCAAGTGTAGCGATGCTTTCAGCAGCATGCTGGTAACATTTGCGACATATTTGTTCTCCAACAGTCCTAGCAGCTTACAGCTACGATGCTTAAAATGTGTTTTTACAAAGAACAGAAATGAACATCCAACCTGCCAAGTGTTCAAGCAGTTACCTGCACTTCAATAATTATATCAGTGCTCTATAAGTTATCATGCTTGCTTGCAAGGTCTTAGTACTGTTGTATGAGATGAAATGCATTAGACCATTTAAAAAGGCATTTGGGCAGTAGTATTTACTTCAACAGGTGTCCACTGAGGTAGAAACTAGACCATTTTGCACACACACCTTTTTGTTTTGCAGTGCACCAGCCCCCAGGAGGAGACGATCAATCAGGCTGTGTATTCCAGCCAAGCAGCTACATTAAGCATCGATGCTGTTCAACCCTTGTAAGAAGTAACATGTTTTTACAATAGTATTCTAATGTTGCATATTGAAACTTCAAGAAACATATAATGCCATGGTTTTAATTTATGTGTCTTGGTTTCAGTGCTGGTACTTCAAACATTGTGCTGATCGAGACACCTGTCCCTGTGGAAGACCGGCGAGACTGTCTCAACTTTGTCCTTCCATCCTTTGAATGTTATGAAGAAGTATTATCAAGGGGCACACCTATCAGCGGGCCAGTTCGACGTGGCATCGTCGATAAACTTTTTCAGAAGTGCTTCAAGCTAGCTTGGTATGTGTTTTATATGCAGGCCTGTCAATGTGTTTCCTCCCTGCTGTGATTGATATCGGGTGATAAATTTTTTTAATGGAATGCTGAACAAAAATTGTGAAATGTTAAAAAAAACTTTGAAATCGAAAGTCTACTCGGAAGACGCAACTGTTCCCAAAGCATAATCTATTTCATCTGTTTTTAATCTGGTTGCTGTATTTTTGGTGGATTGTCAGCACGCGGGGGCTGAATTCATCAGATTGACCACAGTGCTCGCAGTGTGTGCATGCTCCTGTCCTACTTTATCTCTTGACCTCTCCTTCACATTTCACTTTTCCTTTTACACAAAGACAATGAGACATGCTCCATTATTTAGGGGCTTAACCCCAGCCATGAGCATTGTTCTTTCTTGGTGTTGTTTGTAGAGGCTGAGAATTGTAATGGGAGCTGAATGAATCGACAAATGCGGGCGACGGCTGGCATTGTTGGCTGGCTTGTTTTCGGTGCATAAACGTTGCCAAATTGCACCTCCTCTATTTCTTGGTTCAGCCACTAGACTCTACATTATCATTATTGCCCTCTAGTTTCTTTGTGAAAGCAGGGTGGTGTCTTCATTACAGCACCCTATCTTTCAATTAGGCTCAATATCTTGGTGGCAGGAATTTCGTTCAGTACTCTTTACTTTGGGATAATTTTCAAAAGTATTATTGCCAGGCAGCATTAGCTCTGCATCAAAATATCAACAATTTACTTACAGGTACCCATCACAGGAACTTTACAGAACGGCAGCCGAAAGGCTGGTTTAGAAATACCCACACCTGGCCGACAAACTTGGTGGCAAGACAAGTGGCTTGGTAAGCATCAATATTCTTTTTCTAATGATTGTCACTATATAACTGCTTTATATACTAAAATGGATGGTGTTATGCTCTCATGTGTTTGTTTTAAAGGGAAACTAAAGACAAATAAGACTTCATGTCGAACTGAAAATGAAAGGTCATTGTTTGAGAACATTTGTAATGTCAATTTTATGCACAACAGCACTTTGTGAAAAAGATATTAAGGGAAGTGTATAGAAATATTTGCAGACATTATGGTAGCGTCCAGGCAGCCTTCACTGAACGGCAAAATGACAGAGTTATGCAGGCTTTGTGCGAATGGACCCTTTACAAAAATACA
This sequence comes from Rhipicephalus microplus, assembly GCF_043290135.1. Classification (NCBI taxonomy): domain Eukaryota; kingdom Metazoa; phylum Arthropoda; class Arachnida; order Ixodida; family Ixodidae; genus Rhipicephalus; species Rhipicephalus microplus. The sequence goes on along the minus strand of NC_134705.1, from coordinate 81,974,041 downwards.
CTTTTTACTTAAGTAGATGTGGGATCTGCTTTTTTGTGAAAGAGCTTTGCTGGTAGAAAGATGCTCCTTAGTTGTGTGCCACACGCATGATCGCCTCACCGAAAATATCCTCATACAGAGAGAGTGCCTGTGTCTCGAGGTATGAGCATGAAAACTTGAACCTCAGTACATGTATACAGGCATGTGTACTAGTTGGTTGAATATGTAGGCCTTGGATTCATGACTTCTTGCCCCTGAAGGTTTGATGAGCGCAAGGTTGCAGGGAAGCATTTCCTTAAAGACCATTAATGATTCATTGCACAAAATTAGTTCCTCTGACTGAAAATAAAAATGTTAAATGTTCCCAAGTGAAAATTGAGGGTCTAGCATTAAGGCATTCAGCATTTGCCATGGTAGCCTCCATTCCTAATCAGCTTGCTGTACTTCTTGAGGTCTTGGAAACAAAAGAGGTTTTCATTGGCAGGTTTATTGGCTTTGTTGCTGCCCTTAAAGCTTCTTTGCATCATAATGATTTCAGCCGGTTTTGTTCAGCATCATTTTAGGGCTCTCTTTTGATCCAGCAGCAAGAAAGTTCACAAGAAAAATAAGTATTATAGGGGACATGAAATTACAGCTACGCTGGGTGCCACAATAAATTTTGATGCTCACAGCGACATGCAGTTTTATGTCCTTATGCCAAAAGCTTATTGTTTAGAAGCCCATAGTTCAGAGTGATGACATCCCAATGCATCACACAATCATTTGCACTAACTGTACTAAACTACTCCCTGTCAGGTTTTGTTGAAAGACCTGTGGCATATGATAACTCTTACAGGTGAAAAACTATGGACCTTGTGCTTGCTTTCGGTTACTGCCATCACAGCTTCACTGATGCTGGCTAGCTCATAAACTATCATTGGACTCTGCCTATTCGTTCGAAGGTTGTGATGAAAACACTGTGTTTTTTCCACAGTCTTGGTGCTGGTAAAGGATGCAGTGTTTACGCATGCTTCCACTAGCAGTTCAAGACAAACTCTTGCTCATGTGTTTCTGTAATCTTAGTGAGGGAGTGCGGCAATGTTCTGCAATGTTCGAAGATTCGGATTTTATTTCCTCAAGTTCTCGCACAAAGTTTAGACATGTCTTGCTGACCTCAGGGCTATTGATAACGTGCTTGTAATAATAACGCTTTCTTGTACGAGTTTCTTGATCTAAGTCGTGGCCTCATTCGGTAACGAGGAAGGATGTCCCAGCCTTGTGGTAATTTCTGCCTACACTTCTCTCAAGACTAATGGTTTTGTCACTTGAACACACTCTATAACAATATGTCTTTCTCTAAGCATTGCAAAGAAGCTCAAACAGTCGCTTCATATCATCAAATTTTACTAAGAATAGTGTGTGTAAATTCTAGTGGGGTGTTGTTCTTTTCACAAGCTCTGACATTAACACGTGCCAACTAATTCAATTGTAAACAATTTTCCACAATATAAAGTTTATCTAGTGGCTGCCCCAGCAATAAACATAAAAGATGCAGTTTACTTCAAAAAAACACTGGCAAGCACATCTTTTGGGAATAGATTCTGCAGAAAAAAAGGTGTTGGAGTTTTGTGGACAGAAGCTGTACATATACAGTCAAACCCCTTATTTGCAACTCCAGAAAATGCTCCGTGTGCTGGCAACACTAGTTGAAAAAATAAAGATGGTTGCGGTTATAAGTAGGAACACAGTATGTATTTTTTATCAAACACAATTTATTATAGGCAAACTGGACTCTCTTATAGAGGGGGTTGACTGTACAAAGTGGTATTTAAAGGTGTTAATAGCGTGCTTTCATTAGAGCCATTTACATATGTTCATGTTGCCTTTCAAAAGCACTGTCAATTTTTGCCCACTAATCCAGCACCCTTGTCACATTGTGAATAGTATGGACATCATCTTTCCAAACAATTGATGCACCCTTCTGTAATTCCGTTGAATTAAGAAAATTTTGCCAAAAAGCAGTCTCTCAGCTGTACTTTTAACTTTTGCGAAAATTGTGTGAGTGGGAGTCAAATGTGGTTTGTTGGATAAATGTGCTGTAAGAGCAATTCTGGCAAGAAACTTGCTTGTGCATCTCTGACAGTGTGCATTGTTGTGCAGTACCTAGCTCCTTACGCACCCTAGATCTGGTCATTTTCATCGGCTGACCTTCCCAGATGTTCTGAAACTTGGCAGCAAAACTTGCAGTTTATATCTGGCTATCCTGGATGATTCCTTGTGCTAAATATTGTGAAAGGCACCTTCCGCCACTCCTAGAAAAGATAATCTGCACATGCTCGATCAAGTTATAAACTTTTTGATGGTTGAGACTTTTGGTTTTTCTTCTGCATTGATTATTGCCTATTCCTAAAGCAATCAACCTGGGCACCTAAGCTTCGTCTAGACTAATGGCCATTGATTCGTCAGGATTTACTCTTACTTACTTCAAACTCCAAAAATTAAAAATGCATTGTGAAAGTTGAAATAAGGCTGTGAATTGCGAAGTTGTAAAACTTTTAATAAACTAGTAGGTTGAGGGTGCTCGACTCTTTCTGGAAAACATTTTAGCATGTATTTGCAAAGTAGCAGGAACATTGGGAGTACCCTATTGCTGTAAAGCAGCTATATTGAAGGCAAGAGCTTTCTTATATGCACAAATTACTTCAAAACTGAACCAGTGTCCAAACATCTTGATTACACATTGTATGAGTATTCTTGGCCACATAGCTTACTCGCCTTTTCATTATGTAGTGCCTAATTTGTTAATTCATATAACTTGCAGGAGCCATGGGTCCTGAGTCTCAGGAATAAGTTCAAAAACATGAGGAAGAAAGTCGAGAAATGGCCTCCAGAAATAGCCGAAAAGCGGGCCCAGAGCCTACATAAAAGGCCGCGGCAGCCTAAAGAAGACATTTTGAACAAGAGGTTGTGCCGCCTCTTTGTGAGTCTTACGTCTCTGACTCTTCATACCCAAACACAACTTGTTTTCACATACTGTATTTACTCATGTAATAGAGGCACTCGCTTAACAAATGCACCCCCAACTTCTGTTGTCAAAATTTGGATTTTTTTCTCCCGCATCATAAACGCGCCCCCTGCACCCTTCCGCTGCAGTCTTGCGAACAGACACCTGGCACCCCTTTGCCCGTTAGATATCGTTCATTTTTATTATTATGCTGACTCCTCTGCTACCGTGGCTCGCTCCCCTCCCCCCTTTACCTGCTGCCGTGCGCTGTATTGTTTCTATCGGCACGCGGCACATCCCGTTTCTTATATCTGTGCGTCACAGCACGTTCATGAACCGTGCGAGGGTAGAGACATCGCAGCTCTTAAGCACACAGTGAAGAACGCCATGAAACTGCCTGCGCCAACCAACGGTTGCTTTCTGCAAATCTAACTTCAAGGCCCACCCAACTGCCCGTGATTTTCGAGCGACAAGGACAGAGTTGCTATTGCCAGTGCTGTCGCCAAGGGCCATTTGGTCTCGTCGCACGTTTGTGGAAAATGAAAAAAAAAAAGGCCGCTTGTCGCCCAGAAAAAAATTGTGACAATTTCTGAAACATGGTAGCACCCCTGATTCTCGTATGGGTTGCAATTTTCTCTTCATGCTTGTTATCCACGCGTGCTTCAAGGTTACCTTTCGTACTTGTGTAACTTGTGTGCACAGCAAGACTGGAGCCATATTTTGCAGTTAATATTATCCACAGTTTGTTTTGGATGCCTTGGTGGTAGCTTGATGCAATGTCAACAACATCATCACTGTTGTCGTGCGAGGTTGCCACGACGTTGGCAAAGTGCATCGTAGTGTCGTTGCGCATGCTTCTGAGCGCCCCTCGAAATCACAGCATATACCACTGTTGTGGTTAAACGATTGTGAGAAAAGAAAGACGCGAGACACCACGGAAGAAGGTCGTGTTTTTTTCGCTTCCACAGTATTTATTTTTGTAGCTTTGCGCACACCAGTGCGCCATTTCATTTATATTTCTGGCCCTCTTGACCAGCACCTAGTGTGCAGCCCTTTTCAGGGCTTCAAGAATAAAGGGAAATGTAGTCCCCCCTTTCCTTTTGACATTTCCTTTTCCTTTTTTTTTTTCTCCACGACCTTTTGATTGAGATCAGCCACCAACACCATGCATGGCACCTCATCTAAAGCAGCTGGAGTGAAGATCCCCCCCGACAGCCTGGCCCCAGCCCGGCTCTCACCAGGGCACGGAAACTCCAGGCAGCCAAGGGCTCCCACACCACAGGCAAGGCTGGGATCCCCACACCCACTTCACGGCCACTCAACCGAGCCGCCCCAGTGTCTTCCGGCCGTACTGCAAAGAGTGGAATAACACCAAGGAGCTTTAAGCCGGTAGTCCCCACGACCCTGTGCTCCAAAGCCGCCATGTTGCCGTCTTCCCAACAAGACGACCATGAGAGCGAGGAAGGCAGCACCACCTTGTCATCCACCTCCTCTCCTTCGTCGTCCTCTTCGTGGGAGCACGAAATGCCACCCTCCTCCCCCAACACGGGAACAGAGAGCGAGGAGGAAACTGCATCGCCTAAGCCGAGATTCGGACCAGCTTCGACAGCCAGAGGAGAAGGTCGTGTCTGTGCGCTCCGCGCTTTTTCGCTGCCTCTCCTTCACGTCAGTCGCTCCCCAACTCCCGCTGAGTGCGGTCGCTCGTGGGCCGCGCTCGTCAGGAGTACGGCTCTTACGCAGCAATGCGTTCGCGCTCCGGCGTCAGTGACGGACTTCTACCCTGAACTGCGGTCGGAACTGCTGTGGGATGACCTGCCATGGATTGCCCAGAACCCCCCACACTTCACACTGCCGGTTAGTGAATTAATTCCCTTTCACTTCGCGTGTTGTACGCGGCCGACCAGCGTGTGTCGTGGTGTAGGGCCACGGCTCATAGCGCGTAGCATAGACGCGCTTTCGCCGCCCCTGTGCGTGCGGTGCACGGGCGCTTGAGTTATCACGAACAGCTAGTGCCTATTACGCGTGACCACGCTATTAGGCAACCACTCCTGTCCAGTAGTGCAGCGTGCGCATATTTTCCTTTTTATTTTCCACAATACCACGAACATTGACAGTGACGCTTCCCAGTCCTTCTTAGTGCAATCGTTTTTCTTTTTTTTCTCTCTCTTGCACTAATTGTGAAGTGTTTTCTTGAGCGGTGTCGTGCATCCCTGGGAACTCGTGCACGAGTGTGACCATGCATTCGCCTAGGCACAACTCCGTCCCCGACGCCCGCTCACCCATCGCGCCATCCCCCCCATCAGCAGACAGCGCTCCAGTTGCTGCCCGAACTTCTGAGGAGACCACGAGGCGCCCTTTTTCTCACCGAAGATCGGAGAGCCTCCCGACCAACAAGGTGCAGGCACACCGCCATCTATTGTTTGAAAAGATAGCGACGGAAAACATTCGAGCCATTGTGGAAAAGTGGCTGCAGGCCAACCCTGTCGCGACCACACAGGCCCTCATGCCGGCCTCCCAGTGCGCCAGCGGGGTCGCACCTGCCATCAGTGCCACCGGAACTGCAGAGGAGCCGCCACAAAGCCCCATGCAGAGCGAAGCTCCTCGGCAGACACAGGGGCCTGCTGGCGTTCCCCTACCTCTCAGCTCTGATGAGGACGACGAGTCAATGGACTTCTCCAACTCACGGAAGAGGCTGCGGGAAGAGAGTGGGGACGAGGACGACCACGCACCACGAAAGCAAACGGCCACTACCCCCTCCGAATCCTCCGACGAGGAATCACGCGCTTCTCAGGGCTCAGAGGAGATGTCCGGGAGCGAGTGCAGAACCACGGTGAATTCCGAAGGGGCGTCCACCACAGCGGACATGACATCATCTGCCACAACAGGCGGCCCGGACCAAGCGAGCTCGGATGGTGCAGGCACTTGCACACTCCCTACTACCGCCTCAACGACGACTCTCCCCCCACACAGAAGGACTGCCCTCGCCAGCAGCCTCTCCCCAAGGAGTAGAGAGCACTCTACCTGCCCCTGCAACAGAAGGGACCACCGAATCTCCCGACAACCCACCCTCTGACGCTTCAGCTGCCATGAAGGTGGTCGAAGAGGTTCTTACTCGCACCGCTACAGGGGGCAACACCCGAAAGAAAGCCCCTTATACGGCGAAAGACTTTCTCCTCACATCGTCAGCGGGGGCCACGCATACCAACCGCAGAAAGAAGGGAAAGAAGAAGCCGACCAAGAAGCAACCCCCATTTACTGCATCGGTGGGCACAGCTGCCAACTTCCCCCAACCTTTCGGCAAGGCCCCCACAGCAGTGGACACCACAAGGAAGCACAGCAGTGCAGCGGGGAGTCCCCCAGACACAGAGGGCTTCCAGGTGGTCACTACCAGAAGTGCCCGACGCCGTGCCAGGGACCTTGCTGCTGCTGCGGCCCTCCCGGTCGACCCTGCCATTGTGGGCACAGTTCTCTTCCGGACTTCAGCCCCTGGAGGGACCTTCAGTGAATCCCCACGCCTGATCCTCGCACAGGCGCTCTCTGCAAGGCCCGGCGTGGCCGCGATTCGTGTAAACCAAAAACGCAACATTGTGGCTGCTGACGCTACCACGCGAGAGTGCCTGGAGCAGCTCCTGACCATTAAGGAGCTAAAGGGAATCCCCGTCACTGCCAAGGAACCCGCTGACCACGAGACCAGCACGGGTTTCCTACATGGTGTCGACGGGGAGCCTGCGGCGGACATCCTGCTGCCTGGGATCCAGTCGGCCGTTCCGGTGCTCTCTGCTGCCACGGAGGGGCGAACCGTGACGCTCCGCTTCGCCGGCCCTGAGCCGCCGGAGCACATGTCACTCTTCTTGATACGCTTCCCAGTGCGGCCAGCCAGACCCCGCCCTCTGCAGTGCCGGCAATGCGGTCGGTTCGGCCATGTGAAGGAGAGCTGCAGCTGGCCAGGCAGCTGCATCAGATGTGGCCGGACCCACCTGGGAGAGAGCTGCAAACAGACCCGGCCCCGGTGTGTCAACTGCGGGGGCCCTCACTCTGGAGACACCCCGGAGTGCCCCCGGTGGCAGGAGCAGCGGAAGGTTGCCACAATCATGGCATCTTCCCCAACCATCCTCTCAAGGCGCGCAGTGGCAGCGGCGGTGCGGGAGGAGATTCAGGAGGCGCGGACCTATGCAAGCGTGGTGAAGGGCCACCCTGCGCCGCCCCCCCCCCCCTCCAGCCAGACCCATCCCGGCGCCTCGCAAATCTCGCCGCCAGCCACTCCAGGGACTGCTGTCCACCGGCACTGCTGCCCCTATGGCCCTGCCAGCGGCCACTGCTGTTCCTGAGGCCCCGCCTGCTGCAGCTGCCACTCTCGCAGCCCAGCCTGCAGCTATTGTCCCTGGAGGCCGGCCTGCTGTGCCCATGGCTCCTGCGGCCCCACCTGCTGCGACAGTAGCGTTGCCTCCAGCTGACCCGGCCTACCAAATCGTCGCCACCCTGCTGAACACACTGCGGTCTGTGGGAGAGTCTCTTCCTCTGGACCACCCCCTTCGAGCCATCTGTTTACAGACGGGAGGCTCACCGCTTCCCACAACCAATCGCAATGGAACGTCAACTGGCTGGGGCGGCGAAGAGACGACCTGGCAGGGCACTTTCTGCGGAGCGGTTACGACTTGCTTGCACTGCAGGAGGTGTATGCCCGGGCGGAGGACCTTCCCCTGCCAGGGTATGTTGGATAGAGTAGCAGGACTGGCTGCACCCAGGTGACCTGCCTTGATGCCCCCTGCCTGCATGACAGCCACCAGCAAGGACGTTCCCGCTGTGCTGTCTACGCCAGGTGGGAGCTCCCGCAGGCAGAGGTGAAGGAGGCTGACCTGGTTGGAGGCCCCTTTGAATGCTGCGCCGTCCGCATCCACATCGGGGGGCAGGACACCACTGTGGCCAGCATCTACGTTCGGCCGGGCCAGCCCTGGGACCCCAGATGCCTCCGTCAGCTGGCGCATCGCCTGGGCAGGGAGTTCCTGCTTTGCGGGGACGTCAATGCGAAACACCCAGCATGGGGCGGCCGCAGGAATGACGCTCGAGGCAGAGAGGTGCGTGATGTCCTCCAGCAGCTGGGGCTGGCGATCCTCAACTCGGGTGCCAACACCTTCCTCCGTGGTGGGCAGCAGGCCACCAGCACTGCCATAGATCTCAGCGTGGCCACGGAGGGTTGCCAGTATGCCTGGTCGCCATTAACGGACACCTGGGGCTCGGACCACCTGCCCATCCTGCTGTCTCCCTTCAGAGATAGGGCTCCACGGGACCGCGAGTACCGCGTGGTGGATTGGCAGGTCTACCGGCGACTACTCAAGCAGGACACGAGCAGCGGGAACCTGCTGCAACTGGTGGCCCACAGTGCGAGGGCAGCAACAGTCACTGCCAAGGTCTAGCAGGGACAGCCCGTCCCAGACATCCGGCACCAGGCTCTGAGGGCGGCACTGCGACGTGCAGAGCGGCAAGCCCTGAACATGGGCCAACCGAAGCTCTGGACGGTCTTCCGGCGAATTGATGCCGTCTGCAGACGCCACGCACGCAGGCGCCGAAACCAGGGCTGGCAGGGCGTGTGCGTCTCGATCAACAGCTCACGTGATGGGACCAAGGCCTGGCGCCTGCTGAAGTGCCTGCTGATGGTGCCCCGGGCCTTGAACCAGGGACTGTCCCTGGCTGTTCATCTGTCGATCACGGCTGCGAACCTGGCAGAACGGCTGGCTGACCAGTTTGCTGCCAGAGACAGAGCCCCACTGCCTGCTGCACCACCACCTGCTGCCCTCCCTTGCATACCTCCTGTCATCATCCCAGATGGGTGTCCGTGCAGGTGCGGGAGCTGTGCGAAGAGCCCATAGCGATACACGAGCTGGTGGCAGCCCTCGAGAGATCCAAGCGACGAAGTGCTCCAGGGGCCGACGGCATCATCTTCCAAATGCTCCGCAACCTGGATGGAGGTGGCTGTCAACGACTCCTGGAATACTACAACGACGTCCGGTGCACCGGAGTCTTACCCGAGTCCTGGCGAACTGCGGTGGTGGCGCCAATCCTCAAGCCCCGAAGGAAGGCCACGGCTCTCTCCTCATACCGGCCAGTCTCTCTCACCTCCGTGCCCTGCTAGGTGATGGAGAGGGTGGCTCTGGAGAGACTGGAGTGGATTGCCGACCACCTGGGCTTCTTCCCGGAGCAGCATACGGGCTTCAGGCGAGACCGGTGCACGGCAGATTCGATCTCAAACGTCGTCGCTACCCTCAAGGACGCCAGGAGCAGCGGGGACGTGGCCATGCTGCTGCTGCTGGACGTGGAGAGTGCCTTCGACGGACTACCACATGTGGGGGTCGAGGTGACCCTGGACCGCCTCGGCATCAGCGGTAGCCTCCGAGGCTTCGTGACCGCCTTCCTGTCCAGGAGGACCTTCCGCGTCCGTGTCGGAGGGGCAACCAGCCAACCCAGGGTCATCACTGCTGGTGTCCCACAGGGATCAGTACTGAGCCCCTTCCTCTTCAACATGGCACTAGCAGGACTTCCGGCATCCCTCCCAACAAACACCAGGTTCCCGGCCCGCTGCTCTGTCTACGCAGATGACGTGGCACTCTGGGTCCGGGGACCAAGGCAGTCTATCCCAGCCATCAGGAGATCACTGCAGGCGGTCCTCGATGTAGTGATAACCTACCTCGGAGGCATCGGGCTTAAGGTCTCTGCCACCAAGACCGCGGCCCTGCTGATTCACCCGCTGGCGGCAGCTCGCACCCACGTGAGACGGCTGAGGATTGGCAATCTCAGCCTGCCTTGGAGGTTGGTGGTGAAGTACCTGGGGCTCACTATCGACCACCGACTCACCTGGATCCCGGCTGCCAAGGCTGCTGCCACCAAGGTGCGGCACGTCCAGGGCGCCATCAGCAGGCTGCAGCTGCGTGGCCGCGGCTGCTCCACCAAATGGGCCCTCTGGCTCAACCAGGCTGCGGCGTCCTCTGTCCTCCTGTACGCGTTCCCGCTGGTAAAACTGACACCGGCCAGGAGACGCCTGCTGGAGGGACTCCACAGGGGTGCACTGAGGGCCATCCTGGGGCTTCCCAAAAGCTCGCCGGTGGCAGCGACTCTCGCGGAGGCAGGAGAGTGGCCCCTGACGTTACGTATGCTCCAACGTGCGCTGGGCCACATTGACCGCCTTCACCGCGCCACCGACGACAGGGCCCTCCTGGAGCGTGCAGCGACTCTCGCGGAGGCAGGAGAGTGGCCCCTGACGTTACGTATGCTCCAACGTGCGCTGGGCCACATTGACCGCCTTCACCGCGCCACCGACGGCAGGGCCCTCCTGGAGCGTCTCCGCAGTCAGCCAGGATCATGGATGGCAGGCCTCTGCCTGTTGCACCACTAGATGGTTCCAGATCCGCCAGTCCCCGTTGCCTCTCCACCGCCTCACCACCAGCCACCAGAGGTCCACCTCTGCTTGGAAGGGGCAACCAAGCGGCGGACGCCTGCGGCCGCACTGCAACAGGCAGCCTCCTGCAAGCTCCAGGAACAACTGGAGGGATGGCTGCAGGTGTTCACGGACGGATCTGTGATGCCAGATGAGACTGCAGTGGCCGCATGCGTAATCCCGTCCAGAGCCAACAGCAGGCAGTGCAGGCTACCCTTCCCGGCGAGCTCCACGGCTGCGGAACTGGCTGGACTGCATCTCGCGGTAGACCTGTTGGCTGAGGATATCCCCCTTGAGCCGGCCGCGGTCCTGTGTGACAACAAGGCGGCCCTGCAGACCCTGGCCAACTCCCGCCGTGCCGGACTGACGGCCTGCCTCCTGACAGCCAAGGTTCGCGCCCTCACCGACGCTGGGGTGTCCGTCCCCCCCCCCTCCATGTTCCCCCCTCCTCCCCCCCCAAAAAGACGCAAGGGATACGGTTATAACGGCACTGGCCGCGGCTCTTCGCGCACTCCTGGAAACCACGGTGTGCAGCACGACGACGCGCGACTATCGCCTCGCAGCTCTGCGCGCACATCAAGATTTAACACACCATGGATAGTGCGTCAAAGAAGCCACGGCCGCGGATACTCCAATGAAACATGCGTTCTCTCCGCCGCCGTCACCGTGAGCTTGTGCGCTCACTTCCCCAGCGCGAACTCGATCTCCTGACTCTTCAGGAAACGCACGTTCGTGCTGGGGAGCTGAATATACCCGGCTATGTGGCTTATCACAGTGCAACCGAGTGTGAACGTGCCGACTGTGTCAGCCACCACTGCACACAACTGTTACATCTGCCGGGATGCTCAAGCGCGTCTATTTGTGTCCGTGTGCGACTGCCCCAGTCATCAGTTGACATCGCCGATCTCCTGTGTCCTGGCGTCGAGTGCGTTGCTGTGCGAGTGCGCGTTGGTGCTATGGACACGGCAATAGCAAGTGTCTATGTGCGCTACCCTCGAGTCTGGGACCCCGAGTTTATTGTACGACTGGTGGACCGTCTTGGCGCTTCGGCAGTTGTGTGCGGCGACTTCAACTGTCACCACACGGCGTGGGGAAGTGCGGGGGTGAACAACCCGGGCCAGAAGGTGTTCGATGCGTCCCTCGCCGCCGGTCTCCATCTCCTCAACGATGGCAGGAACACCTTCCTGAGGCGCGGCTCGGCTCCTAGTGCCATCGACCTCTCCTTCGTGACGGAAGACTGCCGCTATCGGTAGTCCCGAAGCTTCGACACGGAGGGGTCGGATCACTACCCCATCTGCCTCGAACCCCTCTGCGCCCGGCCTGATCAGACGCGCGCTTACTCGGTGGTGAACTTCTCACGCTTTCGCGAACTGTGTGCTTCAGTGCCAGTCGCGGGCGACGTGTTTACACATTGCCGAGTGCGCGCGCGAGGCTACAGTGAAGTGCCGTGTTCCCGCCAACACGCCGGTGCGGACATCAAACAGCTCAACCTACGGGCTGCTCGTCGTCGTGCTCAATGCCGGGCTGAGCGCTCTTAGAGGGCAGAGGACTGGACAATCTACAACCGCATCGAGGCCTTCTGCAGGCGCCATGCCCACCATCGCTACGCTGAAAGCTGGTCCAGCTTCTGCCGCTCCTTCGAACAGCAGCGTTACAACCGGCGCGCCTAGCGGGTGTTCGGGGCGATGTTGCGACTGCGGGTCCCGCAAGCTCCGGTCCTCTCCATCGCGATCGCCCTGCAGCTAACCACGGCCCAGCTGACGGAACTGCTCGCCGACACCTTCCACGCCCCTGTCCTTGTCCCGGACACAGTGCAGCTTCCCCCTCTGCCAGCGCATCACCGGCCGGAACTGTTTGCTCCCGAACGGTTTTTCCCCACGTCAGAGATTGTGCGACATATAGAGGCCCTCTGTACGCAGGACTTCACCATCAGAGAGCTGCGTCACGTCCTTTCCACGCGGAGGAACCGTTCTGGGCCTGGCAGCGACGGCATCACGTACCAGATGCTGCGAAACCTGGACGAAAGCCAACTTCCTGGCCTGCTTGAGGGATATAACAGCATCTGGCGCTCGGGTGCGTTTCCGGCGACGTGGAAGGAGGCGATCGTCGTTCTGGTGCACAAGAAGGGCAAGCCCGCGTCGGAACCGACCTCATACAGGCTGGTTTCGCTTACATCAGCTGCCGGGAAAGTGATGGAGGCCATGGCCCTCAAGCGCCTCGAGTGGATAGTTGCGGCCCTCAACCTCCTGGCGGAGGTCCAGAGCGGCTTCCGATGCCACCGATCAACTGCGGATTGCATTTCTGACATTGTCACCACGCTGGAGGATGCAAAGCTCCGCGGTGAAGCCGGATATTTGGTTCTCCTCGACATCAAGAGTGCCTTCGATCGCCTGCCTCATGCGGCCGTTTTGGACACTCTTCGTGCAATGGGTGTGTGTGGCAGGCTTCTCGGGTACGTCGAGGAGTTCCTCGGGGGCAGAACGTTCCGTGTCCGCGTTGCTGGCGACCTCAGCGCACCTCGCCTGTCCACTGCTGGTGTGCCACAGGGCAGCATCTTGGGCCCCATGCTTTTCAACCTCGCCCTCGTGCGCATCGTGGACTACATTCCACGAGACTTGAAGTACGAGGTGCGCATCGCCATCTATCCGGACGACATCGCCCTCTTTGCGAGTGGACCCACTTTGCGCGGGCTGCAAGTGCGACAGAGCCTCAATCGCTCTCTCGAGGCCGTGGATGCTTACAACACGAGCATTGGGCTTCAGCTCTCCACTGCCAAGACTGAAGCGCTCCTCGTCCACCCAACTCTCAAGGGGCGATACGAGGTTAGCCGCCTCACGTTCCGGGGACGCGTTCTCCCGTGACGAAGATCAGTGCGATACCTCGGCATCACCCTCGATCACCGCCTGAGCTCGAAGCCAGCAGTTGCCAGCCACCGGCTAAGCTGTCGCAGAGTCGCAGGAGCGGCATCCTCTCTCCTCGCTAGGGGCAAAGGCTGTTCACCGGACATTGCCCTGAGGATGTACAACGCCGTCGCCGGAGCCAGGGCCCCCTACGCGTTCTCCTGTATCACCCTGTGACCGAATCAGTGGGAAACACTCGAGACGGCACATCGCGGCATTATCCGCCGCCTCTTTGGAATGCCTCGGACGTCTCCAGTGGGCTTGACCTATGCCGAAACGGGTCAGTTTCCCCTCTCGCTCAGAGCTAAGGCTTGTGCTCTGCAGCCCGTCGAGCGCATGCACATGACGCGAGGGGGCAAGGCACTGGTCCATCGTCTCCTATCGCTGCCTGACACTGGTATGGGCCGCAGCACACTGGAGTACGCCAGCCTCATCTCGGGAGCCCCTTTCGCAGGCCTCCTGCCTATCCCTCCTCACTGGGACTCCCGGCTGCCCATTTCGATCAGGGTTCCGGGTGTACGCAGCAAGGGGCACACACCTCGGGCTGCCCTTCTACAGGAGACCTGCGCATTGATCGAGCAGCGGTACTCCGGCCACCTCCATCTTTAAATGGACGGCTCGGTCAAGGGGGATGGCTCGGCTGCTGCTGCAAACGTCATTCCCGCGATCCGAGACGAGAGGAAGTGTCGTCTTCCGCTCCCGGCGACATCGACGACTGCTGAGCTCGCGGCTCTGAACTTAGCGGCCGATCAGCTGGCCGAGCTCGTCCCGTCTTCAGCTGTCATCTTCTGTGACTCTCGGGCGGCCCTCCTCACCCTCGCGAGGGGTGAGAATGGCTCTTCGATCGCGCAGCGCCTCACGCGCAAGTTTACCGTGATCGTCCGCAGTGGGTGTGATGTGTCCTTTCAGTGGGTGCCCTCACATGTCGGAGTCCGCGACAACGAGGCAGCCGACGAGCTCGCAAGGGACGCCCATGACCCCTCCACTCCCACAACGAACTTCGTTTGGAACTACGATGTGGCGCGACTGATAATCGCACGCCACGTCCGCGCTCTTCACCCAGACTCCCGCACAGCAGCCGGCACGCCTGTCGCACGCCTGCCATCAACGGGAAACGGTCGGCGTGCTCGAGCTTTCCTGCTGCGCCTTCGTGCGGAATGCGGCCGAACAGCACAACTGCTCTCCAAACAGCGTGGCAGTGGCAGCCCTTCGTGCGTGCAGTGTCCGGCAGACGAGACCGTTGAAGATATCCTGTGCCAGTGCCCGGGATACGCGGACATTCGTCGCCGTCTCTGCAACAGCTACAGGAAACTCGGACTGCCACACGTGAGTGCAGAACACATGCTGTTCCCCTCGGCGAACGTTGCAACACTTCGCCGGGCGTTCCACGCCCTCCTGGAGTTTTTTGGCGACGCAAACCTTTTTACGCGCCTCTAAAGAGGCCCATTACAAACCTACGTGTCGTTGTTTACTGTGCCGCGCGCCACGCCCCCTCGGAACCCCACGTGACTTTGTTTACGTAGGCCACTCCCACTTGCCAGACGGCCTTTTTCTTCTTTTTTTTTCTCTCCTACAGAGCCTCTCCCGTCGGAGCGGACACTCTCTCCCCTCCCCTCGTGGTTGCGGAGCGCCCAAAACTTCTTGCTGCCTGTTCGGTGGTGTGTGTGTGTGTGATTTTTTTATTTTTTATTTTTTTCGCTACTCGGGCGCATTCATCGCCTCCGGCTTCTCGGCGGTCTTTCGCTCGGTAGCGTGTGCTGCGTTGTTTCCTGCGCGCGTGCGCGATGCGAGTGATCGAATGCTTTTCACCACTCTATTCTTACCTCTTCTCTTCTGACTCTTTCATTCCCATTCCCCCTTCCCTGCCCTCTACTGTGGAGGTGCCCTCGTTTAAGAGATATGATATGTGGCACTTTATGGCGCAAGGGCCAATTGATGGCCAATGAGCGCCATTTCAATGAGTATAGAGATGTGGACAATGATATGTTGCGTGGCTGTATAGGGGCCTTAAAATTCCTCGCGATAATGCGGGTAAAAACATAAGTAATAAAGACATGATGATGATATATGGTGTTTTTTGGCGCAAGGGCCATTTGATGGCCAAAGAGCACCAGTTCATGGGACAAGGAATGTGGACGACGATTGTGATTAGCGGCTGTATAAGGGCCATAAAATTCCTCGCGGTAAGGCGAGTAAAAACATACAAGTAATAAAATCATGACCATGCCGTGAAAGGTGTGTGCGGTGCGAACAGATGAACAAAGTTGGTGGTAATAAAAGACGATGGTCAATATGTATGGCATTAGCACAAGTGCCTCACTCGTTCATACCCTTGCGTCCAAGGGCCGTGAGGCATGTGCTTTCTTGTGTAGCCACCGCAGCAAAAACCTCTCTAGAGAGGTCGTGCTACGGTATGCCCGGGTATATGATATGAAAATTATGAATTTCCTTTAAAAACGCTAGCAATGATTTATAACTAAAAAGCGGTTCCCTATCGACGAACGTTGCAGGGTGTAAAGGTATATGTTGTCGGTAGGGTAATGGAAAGTGTTGTTTTCTTATAGTGTCCAATTGTTTGCACTGAATTAAAATGTGAAGAATTGTTAGTGCTTCACCACATCTGTCACACAATGGTGGGTCGCCACAGGACAAAAGATATGAGTGTGTCGTGTATGTGTGTCCTATCCTGAGTCTCGTTAGTATTACCTCTGTATGACGCGATTTTGATACTGGCAGCCAATGACCAAGGTGTGGCTTAATAATGTGTAGTTTGTTTTGTGTGTGTGTATCACACTTGCTCTGCCAGTAGTCCCTGAGGTTTCGTTTGAGAGACGGCTTAAGATCAAGGGCCGGGATTAATATGGGTGTAGGGGCAGTGCATTTGTGGACAGATGCAGCGAGCCGATCCGCCTTCACGTTGCCTTCGATCTCACGGTGCCCTGCCACCCAGCACACTACAACATGTTGTTTGAGTGTGTATAGTGTGCATAAAATGGAGTAAAGTGAGACAAGGACTGAGTTTTTGTGTTTTTTAGGAGTGTGCAGAGCCGTTACTACACCGAGGGAGTCTGTATAAATTACTGCTTTTTGTATTTGTAATTGTTTCATGTGTTTAGCTGCCACAAGTATCGCGTAAGCTTCTGCTGTGAAGATACTTGTGCCTGGATGTAGAGGGCCAGCATCCGAAAAGGATGGGCCGACAGCAGCATAGGACACAAAGGAGTTGGACTTGGAGGCATCTGTAAAGAACTCAGGACGTGTGTATTTGTGTTGAAGTTCCAGGAAGTATGTTCGGATATGGGCAATAGGTGCATGTTTTGTAACTTCTAGGAAAGACACATCGCAGTCTATAGTCTGCCACTGCCACGGTGGCGGGTATGCTACAGGAGCCATTAAACTGTGTTCGAGTGACACTGCAGTTTCTTGAGCTAGACACTTCAGGCGAACTGAGAAGGGCTGCCTCATCGAAGGCCTGTTTTGAAACAGAATTGAGCTCGACAAATCATTAAGAGTAGAGTATGAGGAGTGCTTCTTATCCGCTTTCACCTTAAGGAAATAAACAAAGGACATGTAAGTTCTCTGCAGATGAAGCTACCACTCATTTGACTCAACATAAAAGCTTTCTATGGGGCTGGTGCGAAAAGCACCCGTAGAAAGGCGGATGCCCAAATGGTGCACGAGGTCCAGCATCTTCAAAGCACTTTGAGTTGCCGACTGATAAACAACGGCCCCATAATCTAAGCGGGTGCGAACAAGGCTTCAATACAGATTTATGAGGCATTGCCTGTCACTACCCCAAGTAGTATGTGACAACACTTTTATAACATTCACGGCTTTTAAACATTTTGTTTTTAAATACTTTATGTGCGGTACGAAGGTCAACTTGTTATCCAAGATTAAGCCTAAGAATTTATGCTCGGCTTTGACGGACAGACGTTGCCCATTCAGTCGAATGTCAGGTTCCGAGTGCATGCCTCTCTTTCGAGAGAACAAGACACACGTGCTTTTTTGAGGGTTAAGTCGAAATCTGTTTTCATCTGCCCATTTGGAGACCTTGTTTAAACCCAGCTGAACCTGCCGCTCACACATTGCCAAGTTGCATGACTTGAAGCCAAGCTGAACGTCGTCGACATATGTACAATAGAACATATTGTGGGGGATGGACAAGTACAAAGAATTCATTTTGATAATAAAAAGTGTGCAACTAAGCACACCACCTTGTGGCACGCCTGTTTCCTGGACAAATGTTTGGGAGAGAACACTGCCCACATGGACACGGAATGTCCGATTTGACAGGTAACTTTCGATTATATAAAACATTCTTCCGCACACACCAAGGTGGGACAGGTCTCTTAGAATTCCAAAACGCCATGTTGTATCATAAGCCTTTTCGATATCAAGGAACACAGAGAAAATATTGTTTGTGGACGAAGACGTCTCTAATCTGTGCCTCGATACGAACAAGGTGGTCTGTGGTGGATCTACTTTCTCGAAACCCGCACTCAAATGGGTCGAGCAAATTTTTTGTTTCAAGGATATGTACAAGTCACCAGTTTATCCTTTCTTCGAAGACTTTGCACAAGCAGCTTGTAAGTGCAATAGGCCTATAACTTGAAGCTAAAGAAGGGTCCTTGCCCTCTTTCAAAATGGGAATAATAATAGCCTCTTTCCAAGAGGTAGGGATAGTGCCAGAAAACCAGATAGCATTGTACAAAGTAAGGTTTTTCGTGTTTCGGCTGGTAGGTTTTTTAACATTTCATACACCACACAGTCAGAACTGGGGCAGAAGTACTGCAGCAGTTTAGAGATGTTCGGAGCTCAGCTAGACTGAAAGCTTGGTTATATGCCTCGTATCTAGTGGATTGGTGTTCGAGTTTCTGCTTTTCTATTCTTGTTCTGTATTTTCGAAAAGTGTCAGTATAGTGGGACGAGCTGGATACCCGTTCAAAGTGTGCACCGAGGAAGTTTGCCTGATCTTCCAAGGTATCACCCTGAGTGTTTACGAGCGAAAGTGTGTGTACCTGTTTTCCTGCTATCCTACCGACCATGTTCCAGATTTTAGCCTCCTGTGTGTATGAATTGATCCCTGACAAAAACTTCTGCCAGCTTTCCCTTCTGGCCTGCCGACGCGTTCTCCTGGCTTGAGACTTTATTTTCTTGAAAGTGTCGAGATTTTCGGCTATCGGTGAGTTCCGAAGCAGCCTCCAAGCTCTGTTTTGCTCTTTGCGCGCGTTTCGGCATTCAGAGTTCCACCATGGCACACGCCGTTTGCCAGGGTGTCCATTTGTTTGTGGGATGCATTTTGTTGCAGCATCAATCAAAAAGGCTGTGAAGAAGTTGACAGCAACATCAATGTTAAAAGTACATATGTCATTCCAACCTAGACGAGCGATGATATAATACTGTTCCCAGTCGGCTCTATTTATGAGCCACTTGGGAACACGTGGTGGGCACTCAGTTACTGTAGTTGTGCTCAAAACTACGGGGAAGTGGTCACTTCCATACAGATTACCGATGACTTTCCACTGGAGCAGAGGCACAAGAGATGGAGATACTATGCTTAGGTCTATGGAGGAGTAGGTGTTATTAGGGAGATTATAATAGGTTGGTTCTTTTCGATTCAGGAGACACGCGCTCGACGAGAGCAGGAACTGTTCGTTTAGTTGACCTTGTGCGTCATACCGAGAGTCACCCCATAGCCTACTATGCACATTAAAGTCTCCAAGGAGAACATAAGGCTTCGGAAGTTCATCAATTAGAGAGTGTAAATCACATTTTTGCAGCTGATAGCTAGGAGGAATGTGAATAGTGCAGATTGTGATCAGTTTATGAAAAAGAACTGCTCGAACAGCCACTGCTTCAAGGGATGTTTGGAGTTTTAAGTGTGTGCATGCAATTCCTTGATTCACTATGATGGCAACACCTCCGGATGATGTCATGGCATCAACACGGTCCTTTCGGAAAATAACGTATTTACGAAGAAAATTTGTGTGTTTTAAATTAAGGTGTGTTTCTTGTACACACATCACTTTTGGTGTGTTCGTGTAAGAGTTCTTGGATGTTGTCAAGGTTTCTGAGAAAGTCCCTGACATTCCATTGTATAATTTGAGTGTTCATGGTGAATGTAAAATAGTGCTGTGTGTACGAAAAGCGAGTGGCTGTTTAGACGGGGAGTCTGAGTTCACTTAACAGGGCCGTCACCAGGCACTGTTATCTGCTTTTTTGTTTTCTTGGCGCGCTCCAAGGAGCCACGCCGCTCTTTCTGCACCAAGGGTACCGATGTATCCATTGCCTCCTCGGAGGCACTGGATGCCCGCACGTGCGGGCTGTTAGTACGAATTTCGGGCCTCGCCTGGTGAGGTGAGCCCTTGAGACCCTAGGACTCTGAAGTCTCCGATCTCTGTTTGGGAGTAGGCGGTGTAGCCTGGGCTACAGCCGCCTTGGGGGTAGGTGCCACAACCACCGGCTCGGTATGCGCGGGCCGAAGGAGTGGCGAGGGCTGGAGGCGCCGCATCAGCGTATGTAAGTCCAAAGAATGGAGCGACTCTTCGTGCTTCCTTAAATGTAATGTCCTCCTTCACCTTCAATGTAATTATTTCTTTTTCTCTTTTCCAGTATGTGCAAGAGCGTGAATATGCGGCATGGTTTCCTTCGCAGTTTACACAGTGTGGCGGTTGTTTGCAGTTCTCAGACACGTGGCCTAGGACTCCACCTTGTGCACAAGTCTGGCGACCACGACAGGTTTTAGAGCCATGGCCATACCTCTGGCATTGGAAGCAACGACGAGGGTTTGGTATGTACGGCCTGATAGATGTCTTCGTGTACCCTGTTTGAATAGATTCCGGTAGTTTACTGGATGAAAACGTGAGTATTGAGTGTTTTGTTGGTGTTTCCTTATTATCTCTGCTGATGATGATTCTCTGTACATTAGTGACATTTTGGCTCTTCCACCCCTCCAAAAGTTCAGTCTCAGTCAAGTATATTAAGTCCATGTCAGATACCACTCCGCGAGTTGTGTTCATTGATCTATGTGGTGTTATGGTTATTGGTATGCCATCGAAATCTGAAAGACGGTCTAGCTTTTCAAATTGTTCTTTGTCGCGGATTTCGAGAAGAATGTCTCCACTAGCCATTTTGGTTACCTTGTATACTGTGCCAAGAGTTTCGGTGAGACATCTAGAAACTAGGAAAGGAGAGACGGTCCTGGCTTGCTTTTCAGTTTTTCACAGTGGATAACATGAAAGTTGGAATATGTTTCTTTTGGCTGGTTGAAAAAATTTATATCATCGGTGCGTACCCGCTTTAAGCCGGTACGATCAGAGAGTAAGGGGAATGCTCTATGCATGCCTTTCTTATTTTTGTTCAGCAGCATTGGCGGCCACCCACCACGGAGCCCAACGAGGGGACGCTACAAGTTTACGGATGCTGAAACCTGCAGACGCCAGCCGTACAACCCCACTATAACCCAATGCGCCTAGACCAAGGCAGGCTATTTGCACAGGGTTAACCCTAGCCGCCAGGAAGTTTGGAAGTAAACGGAGAGAGTAGAAGACAGGACAGATAAATAGTAAGAGATAAAGACGAAGATGTAGGGAGAGAGAGATAGGAAAAGGCAACGGCCGATTTCCCCTGGGTGGGTCAGTCCAGGGGTGCCGTCTACGTGAAGCCGGGGCCAAAGGGGTGTGTTGCCTCTGCCGGGGGGCCTTAATGGTCCAACCACCCAGCGTCGGCTCAACCCCCAGGATCCCCTTTTCCCTGGACACGGCAAAGCCACGCACGGCTAAGCGTGGGAGGGAGTAGAAACTCCCCCGTTAGCTCGCGTCCGTGGTGTCGTTACACACCAAACGCCTGCTTTCACAGGCGCTTTTCTCTTCCTTTTCCTCTTTCAAAGCCACTTGGGGATTGTGAGAAAAGAAAGCTGCGAAACGCTTTCATGGAGTGTGCGGGGGGGTGCAGGGACAGTTTGCAAAAGATAGCGACTTCCACGAACCGAAGATGAGTGAAGTGGAACAAATAAGCTGTTTCCAAACAGCGTATGCGTATGTCAGTTGCGAAAGGTTAAGCGACCTAACTTTTTTTTTTACGTTACATTTTTATGTCATCCGGAAGAAGTTTTCATATAATTTGCCGTGCATAATAAACGCAACCCCAACTTTGCTCCGATTTTTAAAAAAAAAAAGTGTGTTTATTACACGAGAAAATACGGTAGTTGTAAGTATTATTCTAATGATCTACCCACACTACTGAAAAACAACCCAGCTAAATTTTGGAAAGTCATAAACCTCTCCAGCGAAAACAAACACATCTCATTGCATGACTGCAACAACGTCCCTCTCACAGCTAGCCAGTGTCCAACAGCATTTAATTCCTTTTTCACTTCTGTCTTCACGAAAGAGAACAGTACCAACATACCCAACGTAGCCGAGTTCGATTACCAATTTATGGAACCAATAGATATTCAATTAAAAGGCATAATTACAGCCATAAATAATCTTAAGTTGTCGTCTTCATGCGGCGTGGATGGAATCAACTCAAGGGTGCTAAAGAATACGGTAACGGTCACAAGCAAAATACTACTTCATATATTACGGCAGTCTCTCGAAACAGGCATGATACCGTCTGACTGGAAGCTGGCGAAAATAATTCCAATATTCAAAAGTGGAAATAAAACCTCATGCGAAAATTACCGTCCTATTTGCCTTACGTGTATTTGTTGTAAAATTCTAGAACACATCATCGCTTCACATATTAACAGGCATCTGGAATCCAATCATTTCTTTTTCAAAAATCAGCATGGTTCAGAAAGGGCTTTTCATGTGAGACTCAGTTGTTTGAATTTACCACAGAGCTTCATGCAAATATGGACTGTAACGGGTTGTTGAACAAGCAGGAGTTGACTCGGCGAAGGAGAGCTTTATTTAGCGCAAGGGCTAACTGAACGCAAGCCTGCGATCACAGCAAGTCTTCTTCCTTTTCTATCCTCGAGCTCCATGCCCACTGCCCTCGTTACAATCACCCCCGGCCGATGAGGGAGCCATCCTGGCGACCTAAGGACAGGTGTACACAGAAGGGTCATGGTATGGCTTGAGCCGAGAGATGTGTACGATTTCTTTTCCCCGACGGCGCTTGTCCGGAGATGCATCCAGCGGCTCGACAAGGTAGTTGACAGGGGATGTTTGGCGTACAACTCGATAAGGGCCATGGTACCTGAACGAAAGCTTGTGGGAGAGTCCTGGAGGAGTAGAAGGAATCCATAACCACACCAGTGAGTTCGGAGCAAAGCTCATATGCGTGGTTAACGCGTCGTGGCGATGTTTTTGGCGCGTCTGGTCATGTGACGTGAACGCACGAGCAAGCTTCCGACATTCTTCAGCGTGTGCTGCTGCTCGAGAAACGGTAGTAATCTCTGAAGGGTCCGGTCGATAAGGAAGAATGGTATCCATTGTTGATGATGGCTCGCGTCCATAAAGAAGGAAGAAAGGCGAAAATCCAGTGGTGCTTTGCGTTGCAGTGTTGTAAGCATATGTCACAAAAGGGAGTATGCTATCCCAATTTGACTGGTCGGATGAAGCGTACTTGGCCAGCATATCCCCAAGTGTACGATTAAAACGCTCTGTCATCCCATTAGTTTGCGGGTGATAGGCTGTGGTAGTGCGGTGTATGATGCGACACTCGTTTAACAACGCTTTGATGGCATCGGAGAGAAAAACGCGGCCGCGGTCGCTTAGTAATTCCCGAGGTGCTCCATGCCTTAAAACCAGGTTTTGCAGTATAAAACACGCAACGTCTTTTGCGGTAGCAGAAGGTAACGCAGCTGTTTCAGCGTACCACGTTAGGTGGTCGATAGCGACAATGACCCAGCGGTTGCTACTCGAAGTATAGGGAAGCGGACCGTAAAGGTCGATTCCGACACGATCGAAAGCTCGTGCTGGACATGGCAACGGCTGCAAGGAACCTGTGGCATGTTGAGTGGGCATTTTGCGTCGCTGGCACGTAAGGCAAGACCTTACGTAACGGCGAACGAAACGGTACATACCGCGCCAGTAGTACCGCAGCTGCAAGCGGGTGTATGTTTTCAACACACCAGCGTGGCCACATTGCGGATCATCGTGGAACGTGGCACAGATGTCAAAGCGCAGATGTCGGGGGATGACGAGCAACCACTTACGGCCGATCGAGCTGTAGTTTCGGCGGTAAAGCAGGTTATCCCGAATAGCGAAGTGTCCTGCTTGACGGCGAAGCGTCCTGGAAACTGGAGCGGGCGTCCGGTTTGAGAGAAAGTCCAAAAGAGAAGAAATCCAAGCATCTTTGCGTTGCTCGGAATGCATGTCCGAAATGCTGATGGCCAAGGCAGCGCTAGTGGAGATAGGCGAGCCGACAGGCTCTGAAGCCAATGGCGAACGTGACAGGGCATCGGCGTCGGAATGCTTCCGGCCAGAACGGTAGATAACACGGATATCGAACTCCTGTAACCGCAATGCCCAACGAGCGAGCCGCCCATTAGGATCTTTTAGTGAAGATAACCAGCAAAGCGCATGGTGGTCTGTAACAATATCAAACGGACGTCCATATAAATAAGGCCGAAATTTTCCGATTGCCCAAATAATGGCGAGGCACTCCTTTTCAGTTACACTGTAATTCTTCTCGGCTTTACTGAGGGTGCGGCTGGCATAGGCAACGACGTACTCGTCAAAGCCCTCCTTGCGTTGGGCCAGTATGGCCCCTAGCCCGACACCACTAGCGTCCGTATGAAGCTCCGTTGGAGCAGACGGATCGAAATGTCGAAGTATGGGAGGCGTGGTGAGGAGCCGTCGGAGTTCCTGGAATGCATCATCACACGCCTGCGACCACGCTGACAAATCAGAACTTCCGGCAAGAAGATTGGTCAAGGGGGCGATAATGGAGGCGAAATTGCGGACGTAGCGCCGGAAGTAAGAACATAGGCCGATGAAGCTTCGAAGCTCTTTGATGGTGGTTGGCTTTGGGAACGCCGCGACTGCATTAAGTTTCGTAGGGTCCGGGAGAATGCCGTCCTTAGAAACCACATGGCCGAGAATTACAAGCTTGCGAGCGCCGAAGTGGCATTTCTTCAAGTTAAGTTGAAGTTTCGCCGTGGAAAGGCACGTAAGAACTTGCTCGAGGCGGCTGAGGTGGGTCGCAAAGTCGCTTGAAAATACCACAATGTCATCCAAATAACAGAGGCACGTTTTCCATTTCAGACCTCGCAAGACGGTATCCATCATCCTTTCGAAAGTGGCAGGCGCATTGCAGAGGCCAAAGGGCATAACGGTGAATTCATATAGTCCATCCGGTGTTACAAAGGCTGTCTTCGGGCGGTCACCCTCTGCCATGGGCACCTGCCAGTAGCCGGAGCGTAAATCTAACGAAGAAAAGAACTCTGCTCCTTGTAGGCAGTCCAAGGCATCATCGATGCGCGGCAGAGGGTGTACGTCTTTGCGCGTTATCTTGTTGAGTCGGCGGTAGTCAACGCAGAACCGGATGGATCCGTCTTTTTTCTTGACGAGAACAACCGGTGAAGCCCAGGGCCTGTTGGAGGGCTCGATGATGCCACGTTTCAACATGTCGTCTACTTGTTCGTCGATGACACGGCGTTCAGCAGATGACACACGGTACGGACGCTGCCTTAGCGGGGCTTGTTGACCGGTGTCAATACGGTGAACGACCGCAGAGGTTCGGCTTAAGCCTGACTGGTCACGATCGAATGAAGAACGAAAGCGGAGAAGAAGATTTATAATCTCTTCGCGCTGAGTTGGTGCGAGCTCAGAGTCGATGGCATCCGAGAATACGTCCAGAGCATCATTAGGCGCGTTGGTAGGAGTGACAGCACAAATTGGGAGCGAAACCGTTGAATCGGGTATAGTAGCCGGAAGAATGCACTCGCAAGGTTCGTAGCTTCCCAGGCATTCTCCACGTAGTAAGGATGACAGGCTGTCCGAGGGATTGCACACATAAATGGCAGCGTGACCATTGCGAAAAATGACGACGGCAAACGGAAGCATGATATTTCGACGGCACGCAGATGGGACCGATGGCATAAACAACACAGGCGATTTCGGAGGGGAAGCACACGACACCGAGACAACAACAGCTGAGAAAGGCGCAATGTCAACGTCAGAAGCAGCAAACACTCTACACGAAGCACCATCGTCGGGGTCATAGCACGGCACAGATAACGCGAGTTCAGAACGAGCACAGTCGACCAAAGCAGAATTCGACGAAAGAAAGTCCCACCCAAGGATAACGTCATGTGAAGAACGGAATAAAACTACAAATGTGACGACGTACATCGCACCTTGAATGACGACTCGTGCAGTGCACAAAGCTGAAGGCTGAATATGATGGGACGTAGCTGTCTGCAAAGATAGGTCGGTAAGTTGTGTGGTCACTTTCTTCAAGTTTCGGCACAGTTTCTCGCTAATTACAGATACGGCAGCTCCAGTGTCGACAAGTCCGTGCACCTTAATGCCATCAATATAGAGTTCGATTTCGTTCGGGGGACAGCAGTTAGGTCTTGAAATTTTCGCTGCCAACGCATTTCTTGCCTCCGGAACTGCGCCCGTCAGTTTTCCCCTCGCGGTGGGCTGTTGCGACGTAACATCGGAGAAATAGATCGACGACGAGGAGAAGGGGAACGACTTGAGCCGGATGGTCGGCGACCGGGACGTACGTCTCGAGGTGGATCGGCAGGAACGGGATATCGCGGCTGAGTGGGCATGTAATGTGGGGCCCCTGCAATGTCGTGAGAAGGGAAGCTGCGACGTCGGCAGTGACGAGCTACGTGGCCTGGGATGCCACATGAAAAACATATCGGCCGATTATCCGGAGTGCGCCATTGGCTGACGATAGAGGCATTGTTCGCTGAATAAGGTACCGTAAATGGTCGTGCAGGCGGCGGCGTCATATGAACGTTCTGACCTGTTTCATATACAGCCGTAGACGGGACGGTCAGCGAGCGGGAAGGTGGCGTCGACGAATAAACGTGGCGAGTAGCTTCGTAGATGGTAGGAGACGCTGGCGCACGTGGCCGAGCAACTGCGGCTGCATACGTTAGTGGTGCGGTAACAGTTGGTGGAGCCTGAGCTGGCGGCAATGGTTCGGCAACTTGCGATTGAATGACCTGGCGAAGTGAAGGCGACAAGGGTGGCATCGTCTCGGTAGTTCTTGTGACTATAGATAGCTGCCGGGCGACCTCCTCGCGTATGAATTGCTTTATGACTGGCATCAACGCAGAGTGGTCGGCGTTGTCATGGCGATAGTCGAGGGATGAGATGTCCGCGGTGTCTTGAGCAGCGCAACGTGTAGAAGCGCGCTGCCTACGCAGCTCATCATAGCTTTGGCAGAGCTGAATCACCTCGGCGACCGTCTGGGGACTCTTCGCAGCCAGCATTTGGAATGCACCGTCGTCGATTCCTTTCATGATGTTCTTGATCTTGCCTGCCTCGTCCAGAGTCGAATCGACGAGCTTGCAGAGAAATAGCACATCTTCGATGTAGCTCGTGAAAGTTTCATCTGCTCTCTGTACTCTGCCCCGCAAGCGCTGTTCAGCACGAAGGCGGCGGACAGCAGGACGGCCAAACACTTCCGCGAGGGTTTTCGCCAATTCTGACCAGGTACTGAAATCACTTTGATGATTTCTGTACCATAGTTTTGCCACGTCGGTCAGGTAAAAACTCACATTTGTGAGCTTATCGGCTGCGTTCCACTTATTGACGGCGCTCACCAGTTCATACTCGGCAATCCAGTTGTCCACATCTTGGTCCTCTGTGCCACCAAATATGGGGGGGTCGCGCTGCCGGAGAGCGCCAGCGCAGAAGACAGGCACAGGTGCGAGATCTGGAGTAGCAGCATGAGATGGCCCCGGATCAGTCATTGTAGGAGGTCGTTGGAGTGTGCGGCTGCGAAGTTCCAGGGTGAGGACCAGATGTACCCAGCACTTCCACCACTTGTAACGGGTTGTTGAACAAGCAGGAGTTGACTCGGCGAAGGAGAGCTTTATTTAGCGCAAGGGCTAACTGAACGCAAGCCTGCGATCACAGCAAGTCTTCTTCCTTTTCTATCCTCGAGCTCCATGCCCACTGCCCTCGTTACAGGACAATAATTATCAAACTGATTGCGTGTTCCTCGACTATTCGAAGGCGTTTGACAGGGTTGCACACTGTCGCCTGATATCGAAACTTTCCGCCCTGAAATCAGACTCCCGTACATTATCATGGCTTCACGATTTCCTATCGAATCGTCAGCAATACACAACAGTTAACAATTTGTCTTCTTCCCTATCTGACGTTTCTTCAGGTGTACCACAGGGCAGTGTACTCGCGCCATTACTTTTCCTCATATTCATCAATGATCTTCGGCAACATGTCTCTTCTTGCATCAGGGTGTTCGCTGACGACTGCATTATTTACCGTCCAATCAAGAACAGTGAAGATCACCTGTCACTCCAAAACGACCTCGACGTAATTAATGGTTGGTGTAGTACATGGCTGATGACACTAAATGTCTCAAAATGCAAAGTAATGTCGTTCACACGTAAACCTAGCATATCCGAATTCTCTTACAGTGTTAATCATTCCATTCTATCGACTGCAACACAATATCGGTACTTGGGCGTAATACTGACACCTAATCTATCCTGGTCCGACCACATTACGGCAATCTCTGCCAGCGCCTCGAAATCACTAGGTTTCTTGAGACGTAACTTGAAAGCTGCGCCATCATGCATTCGCAAATTATCTTACTTGACACTCGTTCGCCCTCAACTAGAATATGCCTGTTCGATTTGGTCTCCCCATCAAAAATACTTAATTGACTCATTGGAAAGAATCCAGAATAGAGCAAGCCTCTTCATTGCCAATAACTACAGTCCGCATTCTAGTATATCACGAATCAAACAGGAACTTTCACTCCCACTCTTGAACATTCGTCGCGACATTGCCCTGCTGTCATTCTTTCATAAAATTACCCATTCTTCCCGAATCACCGTTACTGGTCTGCAAAAACCATATCTCACTTCACGTAGACTACACAATCATCTTAGCTATTCCCGTGTATACGGCTCAACAAACGCGTTCAATCAGTCCGCACTTCCACGTGTTATCCGTCTGTGGAACAGTTTGCCTGACGACATTGCATCCCAGAAAAACTTTGACACATTCCGTCATATCTTATCAAGCCACTTCACATGCCTCAGCAAGTAGATGCCGTATCATAATTCATTGGTCCGTATTGGTTCATTTTTCTGATTGTCACATTCATGTGCGCGAGCATTCTGCCTTGTGGCCGCTGCATGCGCAGGAAATACAGTGTTTCGCCCACGGTTACTATGCGTGTATCTTTTGTACATGTTGAACTTTTGTACATGTTGGTGCTTTTTGTTTGACTTATTATTTTCCAATTGTTTCTTTTAGTTTGAGATGTATATAAGTATTGCGCCCCTTACTCAATTGTTTCTTTTGTACTTTTTTTTCATTTTGAGGTGTCTATATGTATTCCCCCCTTGCTCAATTGTCTGTCTTGTATATTTTTTTCCAGTTTATTTGTATATATGTATAGCCCCCCTTACTCAATGCCCCTCATGGGGCCTGTAAGGTACTTTGAAATAATAATAATAAATAATATTATTATAACTAATAGTCATTATTACTCGCAGTTCTTCATGCTTGTATGAGGCTGCTTATCAAATAGTATTTTGTTAATTTGCTTTTCCTCTGACTTCCTTCGTTTCGTGCCTGTGCGGCTAATTTCTCCATAAAATTCACACTTGGCCTCATACTAGACTAACCTCCTCATGCACCACTTTGCTTTCTTTACCACGTAACGCAGTGATTTTTTTTCTTGCCTAATATTCTGGCATAGCACAGCGCATTGCCTGTTCCTCTCAGACCGAGCAGAGCTTATCGAAATAAGTTTGAGGTTTCCCAATTTATTTCATTAGGCTGGAATAACACCCATGCTTTCAACACTTTGGCCTAAAATTCTTGTTCACACATTGCAGGACTCCAGCCATCTGGTTGTTTATGACGAAACGGTTGAATCAATTGAGCGACACAATGAATCGCTGCACAATCATGCAGAATTCGCCCAAGAGGAGGACATTAGGGCACGCCTTTTGGCCACAGATCAAGAGCGGCATGAGCGCCTTCAAAGCCTGAATATTTTCGAGGCGTTGGTGCTATTTCCATTTTTGGCATCAGAGGCTTCGGTATGCCCTTATAGTGTGTTCTTTGGCGGAACTTGTAGTAACGCTATTGCATTTTATTTTCAGCTGCTGCTTGAGTTCGACATTCTATATAAAAAAAATGTTGTGGATGAATTTACCCAAGGGTGTCAAAAGTTGTGCGATTTGGCGCTCAGGAATGAGACGACAGAATCCTCGCGCTCGTGTTGTCCTCTTTTGCCTTTCGTACCTCGACTTTGTCTGTTTCTTCTAGCACATTCGTGCTCGCGCTGCAGCCCTTATTACTATGGACAGAGAAGTGGCCAAATTCAGCGAAGCTGCTGGAGGTAAAACATGCAAGTGCCACTTCCACTTAGATATATGGGGAAGCTGGTAAAGATGTTTAATAAGTACTTTTGTATGCTTATATCTATCTGATAAATGCACTAGAATTGTGGGAATGTGCAGTTGCACAAGGATTAACAACCACAGCAGAGAGTGATAGCCAATTGTTTCATAGCTCCTTTGATTGCTTTGTTTCATTATGTAAAAATTATAAAGACGTACTGCAAGTGAGAACCAAACTTACGTCTCTGTACTGCACATATGGAATCCTAATGATTGAGATACGGCGACTGGCCTGTTTCGAAGTGGTTTGTATGAAAGAATCGCCCTAAAATTAGACTGCGATCATGTTGGTATGTGTGCATATGGGCAAGGCAGCTAAGGACACGTGCCAATGTCCGCATGATGAAGCCCACCGTTGACCTCGTCTTTATAATGTTGAGCCAGTTCAACAACATATCCATGCTACAATTACAACACTCTGATCTGATTTAATGGTGACAGTGTCACTCGTCTTCTGCGCAACATTCACCACCCCCCAACACCAGTGAAGTGTCGAACCCCTTTTCTACAAGTAAAGAAAAAAAGAAGAAAAGCAAAATATAAGCTACTCACCTCATATGACATTTTGTCTTGAGATGGTATCATGACCTATCATTTTGATTTACCTTATTTGTATGTATATTCGAACCACGATTATAGGACTTTGAGGGAACCTTGCAATAATGTCGCACAATCTGGGTGCCATATATCCAAAGAATATACAAGAATATAGGCAATGATGCACTGTCTTGTCCCCCCATAACCCATGTACAGACCACCTGATTAAGGCTGCAGCACTAACATGCTCTTATACAAGGAAGGTAGATTAAATTATTAAAAAGTGCACCAACAATTTAATGTACAAATGACCATGTACGTTTGTATCGAGGCAGTTGAATGATTTCTTAGAAAAGCATTTCATGGCTCCTTTAACAAAATCTAAAGATCAGAGAACTGAACTACACCTACTGTTTCCAGATAACCCTATACTCGTAGCACTGGAATTTGCAGCTGCTCGCTGCAATGAAGCACTCGATGTGATTTTTCCGGAGGTGAGCACTTTAAAATTAAATGCATGTCGACATGTTCACGTGATTTGCCCTAACGATTTGACACACGTTGTAGAACATTGCCTATAATTTATTTTAAAGAGGAAAGAAGAAAGTGCAAATATGTGCAACTCAGTATATTTACTTGCTTTTTACGTCAGTATGTTGTCAAGTATCATGCAAGTCTTTTGGCTTGAAAAGTACCACACAAGTCAAGGTGGCTTTTTCAGTGAAGGTAGGGTGTACTAAAACAGAGGGAGCACTCAGAATGGCAGCTGCACCAACAAAATGAAGTTCCAAGAGGGTCAATCTGCTTGTCGCGTTGTGGTCAGTAGTCTGCAGTGTGTTGTCGCTTCAAGAGTTGCGCACGGCTCTGCTGAAGTGGTTCAGGGTTAGAATGCCCGCTTCCTACTCAAATGGCTGGGGTTCGAATAAAGTTGTAGACGGTGAATTTTTATTTTCTTAGTGTCACCTGTTATAGTTGTAATGGTTTGCTTTTTGTTTCTTAATTCTAGCTTCATTTGCTATGTATAACTGCAAAAAATATCGCTAAATGTGAAGTAAAGAAATTTTACTGTGAGTGTATTTATGGTGAGGGCAAATATTCATTTCCATTATTTATTTTTACTTAGGTCTTCCATGAATACAGCTGAAATTTACATTATTATTAATTATTCAAGGTATTTATTAACAAAATCAGATATATGAGAATACAACATTTTTATTCACAACCTCAACACGTTCACCTGTTTACAAACACCTTGTGATTGCTTTATTAATGTTACCAGCCAAATATCCTTTTCTTGAATGTGAGGAGGAACAGTGAAAGAACATATAGAAAATTGCTACCTTCGCAATATTCAGAACTTCACGGTACCCTGCTGACTGAAGGTTGTAATCTTTCAGTTTTTTCCTTTGAAGTCAGCTAGCGGCCAGTGTTAGAAAGCAGCATTATCGAGCACGCACAGGACGAGTCTCGTATTCACTAAAATCTCGAAGGCCACACTTTACGTTTTTGCTGAATTTTGTGCGATGGCACTGCAAACAGATACGCTCGCTGTCAAGTTTCGTCTTCTTTACTTCACATTTTGCGTAACTTTTTGTAGTAATATGTAGCAACTTGATTTGATTGATATGTGGGGTTTAACGTCCCAAAACCACCATATCATTATGAGAGACGCCGTAGTGGAGGGCTCCGGAAATTTCGACCACCTGGGGTTCTTTAACGTTCTCTTCAGATCAAGGTGGTGCCCCTACCCCCCCCCCCCTGAAAAACAATTCTGCATGCGCTTCTGTAATAAATAGGGTTCATTTGCGCCTTCAGGTTGTGCACAGTTCTAAGCGAAAGAGCCTGTTGTAATTACACATTGTATAAACTGCGTGTAAGAATAGATTTAGAAACGGCTGTGCTTTCTTTTTTTTTTGAACAGCTAAGGAAAAATAGACCGGCCACATGGGCAGTCTTGCGGGAATTAGCACCGCAATCCTCCTGTGCTTTATATCAGTGAGCTTGCAAGCCTCACGCTGGCACAGCTGACAGAAATGGTATAGATTTTATGTGAAGATGCATTTCATACACAAACTCCGTGGATTGTAGCTGAAAGTATTTGAGGAGTTAGGAGAAAGGCTTTTAAAAGTTATGGAAGACTAATTTAAGAAAAAATAGAACACAGTGCAATAGATGACATACAATCAGTATTTAAATACCTTTTAGTTTGGAAAAGCTCTTTCACATTTTGTATTTTACACGTGACGGGACGATCAAGCATGCACGAGTGAATTAGCAGTAGGATAGTAAACATGCCAACCTGTAGTGCGCCGGGCTGTCGAAGTAGCTATGCCTCCGAGAAAAACTCTTGCGATCGGCCGCACTTCAAACTCCAAATAATTCTGCAGTTCTCAAGGCTTGGACAGCTGCTATTTCACTAAAAGCCTTCCAGGTGACAGTAAAAACCTACATATCGAAGCCGAGGACCTAATCCCTTGCTGCGAGCACATAGTAGGTGAAAATGTCAAAATTCAATGTGGTACGTTGTCACTGGAGCCCCGTGCTGTTCCTCGAATTTTTCCGAATATTCCTGCACACTTGTCTAAATCAGCGACATTAAAGCGCGCAAGGGAACCCCCAGATCTAGAAGAAACCACAAATTTCTGGGGCCGTGTGTCGGCGGTTGGTGGCAATCTGTTTGACGTTAACATGGAGTACTGCTATGTTGACGAAGCTACTGGTGTCCCCTCCGATCCAGAGTTATGTCCAAGGGTAGCTACGTGGTTGCCTGCAGTACAAAACCGTCGAAGGTTTCAGTCCAGGAATGTCGAGCTTATCCAGGAAGTTTTTTTTTTTTTCAAAGTTGTTCAAAACAAAGGCATTGTAGAAATCGACAAGGCAGTGGTGGTAACAAAAGACTTCACCTTTGTCCTCAGTTGTAAGGGGAAGCTTGTTCTCTCGTGTGCATATAGCGAACATGGTTTGGGCAGTCAGCTGAAACTCACCAGCTTGCAGATGGTATCAACTTTTTCCAGTTATGTTGATCACCTGAAGATATACACGGGCTGTCATAGCAGCTGATTCCCTTCGATTTCGACCGTAACATTAGCCCTGAAGACCCGGAACGTGTGGAGGATCACTTTCGGGCTGTCCCTTAAAGACTAATGCGCACCATGCTAGAACACAAGGAAGAATCGGTAAGCTCAGTAGAAGAAAAAAAAAAATAGAGAAAGCTACAAATTCAATGAAGCCCCACCAAAAATTATGCTCGACAACTAAAAACTAAAAAATATGGTTAATAGGGCCACAGTTTTGGAGAAAAGGTGTAGAACGACATTCAGAAAATGAAAACATGGCAAACATGGCTTTTTAAAGGTTCTACTTGTCAAGTGGACTAACTGATGACCAGCCTTCCTCTAACAACTGATATTCCTGAGCAAAACCTTTTTGAAGCCAAATTCGCAAAGCATGCCCTTGATAATTTATTTGTTTAAGACGTGACAATATCAACAGAGACAGTATGTTCACCTTTGACATCAACCTTTAAGTAGCAGCAGGGCTGGATATTTTAAGGAGCAGGCAAGTAATGAGCCACATGGTTGCGTAGCGCAACCCTCTGGCTGACTTTGCTTTAAGCTTTCGGCGTAACAAAAAGAGCGAACTTGAAAAAAAAAAAAATCTTTTTCCTGGATATGTTCAGCCTTCCAGAATTAGAACATTGTTCGGCTTATAATACAGTTAACTAAGTGGTTGCTAAATCTGGTACACAACTCAGGATCGGAGGGGACGCCAATAGCTTCGTCAACATCGCTGTTTTCCATGTTAACTTCGACGAATAGCCACCACTTGCAGACACACAGCCCTCGAAATTCGCGGTTTGTCTAAGTTTTGGTGATTTTTGTGCTTTAATGCTGCTGGTTTAGACAGGTGTGCAGGAATATTCGGGAAACTCGAGAAAACGCACCAGGCTTAAGCGTCCACATATCAAATGAAAGTTTCACGTTTCCCTTTACGATGTGCTCGCAGCAAGTGGTTGGGTCCTCGGATTCAAAATTTAAGTGAGAAATGTGCGTCTTGATTATCACCAGGAAGGCTTTTCGTGGAATAGCAGCTGTTCAGGTCCTGAGAACTGCAGGGTAATTTTGGGGGTTAGAGAAAGTGCCTCCAATCGCAAGTGTTTTCCTCAGAGTCTTAGCCACTTCGATAGCCCAGCGTGCAGCACGTCGGCATGTTTACTATTCTAAACTGCTAATTCAATGAAGCATGCTTGATTGTCATGTAACATGTTAAGTACTACTGTGATGACCGAAATCTAACTTTCAACCTTCCCTTCAAGATCCAGCCGCTGTGGTCTGAGCAAGCAAACTAAAAAAGAAAAGCATCGCTGTCGCGGGACGCCGGTGACGGCGGCGGCTCACTGTCAGTGCTACACTAGCGCCGCTTCTCGGAGCGCATACGAGTAGAGGCCACTTCCGCAGAGAGCTTTTCCAACTGACAGTATCTAAAAACTTTGCAGACTACCAATCGCAGCTCCACAAGCGAATCGACCCTGCTTGTGCTTAATTTTTTCGAAGCTTGATCTAGGCACGCATTGTCTTTATTCCTGCTTCAGCTAGCTTACATCTGCACTCTTTGGTTTTGACCTGGGTCAGCAGCACCACTTCAGGCTGGACATTTGGCTGAAAGTTTTGACATCGCAGCAATAGCGACGTGTCAGGTTTCTCCTCTATTGTTTATTATTTATTTAAGAATACAGCGGATCTCACAAGGAGATCATCGCATGCATTGTGTTTTTAATGACATGGTGCCTCATGTGCAGTCATATTAGTAAATATGCTTATCGTGGTGGAACACAGTGTGCAGTGACCATGAAGGAAAGAATTTTTACCCC
This sequence comes from Rhipicephalus microplus, assembly GCF_043290135.1. Taxonomy (NCBI): domain Eukaryota; kingdom Metazoa; phylum Arthropoda; class Arachnida; order Ixodida; family Ixodidae; genus Rhipicephalus; species Rhipicephalus microplus. Next base: position 81,938,758 of record NC_134705.1, on the reverse strand, counting down.
CGAGTATTGGAAGAAAAAACAATGTGTGTTTTCATGTGACACAGGCATGCCACTGCTGTGGTAGACTGCTGCTTCACTGTTGTCTGTGCTTTGCACCTTTTTCGTTCACATGAATGTAGTGCTGGAAAACATGATTGACGTTTGGAAGTAGGCTGTTTGTTGATGCCAAGGTAACTTGTTTTTTGAGGGTATATTAGCAGCTACAAAAACTAGATAAGACCCTTTCTAGTGTTATCAAATGCAATAATTGTCATAAGTACAGAACTGAATCATATAGAAAATGTTCAGCTTACTTGTGCTGAATGCTCGGGAGTGAGTGAGCAAACTTTATTTAACCAGGGGATTGAGGCGTGGGCCTAAGCCGCGCCAGGGGCGGTGGAGAAACCCTGTCTCTCAGCCGCCTCCCGTGCTCGCTGGATGGCCCATATTTGATCTGTCTGATCTGAGCTGATCAGCGCGGCTCTCCACCGCGCCCCATCTGTTCTGGGGAGACTGCATTGGCGTCCTGTATCTGTGTGCATTCCCATAACATATGCTCTAGGGTGGCGCGTCTCATGCTACATAGTTTACACGAGTCATCTGGGTATAGTTCGGTGTAGATGCGATTTAGGTGCTTCAGGTTGGGAAATGTTCTAGTTTGAAGTCGCCTCCAGTCAACCTCCTGAGATCTGTCTAATGTGGAGCTAGGTGGTGGAAATCTGCACCTCGACTTTTGGTAGAATTAGATAATTTCGCAGAACCTAAACATTCTGTCCCTCTCCCACCACTCATCTCCTCCCAGTACCTCATGTGAAGCTCCATTGCGAGTGCGGTAAGTGAGACCTCGCGCTACGCGGTGAGCTTCCTCGTTGAGGTTGGGAATGAGAGACACACACAGGGTGTGGGCTGGGAACCATATAATATACCTTTCTTCGAATTACTCGGATGATATGAGATTTGCCTTGTGGAGGAGTATGTTGGCTGCCTTCGGAGATATTCTTCCTAGTGCATAGTTACGGATTGCCGACTGCGAGTCGCTGATGACATACCTACACTTTGGGGAAATTATGGCCTGTGCAATAGCCACCTCTTCCGCGATTTTCGAATTATCCGAGCGTATGGAGCACGCGATTACGCATTAGCGGTCGGTGTTTATTACTGCCGCAACGTAGAATTTGTGACTAGGGTACTCCACTGCGCCTACGAACAACGCCTCCTTGTCTTTGCCGTAGACCTTAAGTAGAGTTCTAGCATGGCTTTCTCTCCTGCCCTGATTAAATTCGGTGTGCATGTTTTGGGGCAGATTGAATGCTCGGGAACGAAACTTATTTTTATGGCTGTTGTCAGTAATAGCCTGAAGATGAGTTAAATATTGCAATATTGTACAGTTTCAAAGATGTGACTATTTCGGCCTTTAGAAGGGCAAATACCAGGCTCAGAAACTTTTTTTTCATGTACATTTTGGTCAATCAAATTATGGCTCTAGTAAAACTGTAATCTTAGTTTGTGCTTTTGTTCTTTCGTCTACACAAGGACACACCCCTCACCCCTTGTCTGCTAAAAGAAGCGGATGAAGGACTGTCCCTATACATTGATGGGGAGCGAATATTGAGAACCTCTTCGTTACTTGGGGGCATAACTTGTCTATTTGGGTCATTTTGGGTATTCAACATTGAGTACCCAAAGAAGGCACACAGAATATTAACATTTTTTGAGCATGCTTTCTTAAATTTGTGCCAGACAAAGCACCGTGTCAAGGCACTAGAAATGATTAATTTTTTTCAGGGGCTGAGTGGCACCTCAGCAGTAGTGTTTGTACTTAGTGCCGTCTTGTTTTGAAGGGACCCTGAAACGGTTTTCTAGAGTTTTGTAAACGTTAGGCTAGAGCATCATCAAATTATTCGCACCACAAATTTACACCACGGTGACATCAAGTGGCCAGAGCATATCACTCTGTTAATGGGCGGCTGAAAACGTGTTTCATTTTATTGCGTGGAATTTGGTATGCTGCAATGCATGGTGGAGTACCTTTTGGACTGGAAAAAACAACCTTCCTGAGGCCTATGAAAAATAACTATTTTCCCACGGTAACTAATAAGTTAATGACACTTAGGAGTTAGGATATGTGGGGTTGAACGTCCCAAAACCAGCATATAATTATGAGAGACACCATAGTGGAGGGCTCTGAAAATTTCGACCACCTGGGGTTCTTTAACGTGCACCCAAATCTGAGCACACGGGCCTACAACATTTTCGCCTCCACCGTAAATGCAGCCTCCACAGCCGGGATTCGAACCCGCGACCTGCGGGGCAGCAGCCGAGTACCTTAGCCACTAGACCACCACGGCGGGGCGGCACTTAGGAGTTACTCTATCAACCCGATGGGCTTGTACAAAATCGCCGAAAACCGTATCAGGGTCCCTTTAAGCCTTTTTTTTTTTTGTCTGTCTTGTGAGATAATTGGTTGGTTTGTTGACTTGTCCATATTTATTTATTTATTTCAACATACTGCAAGCCAACTTGGCTTAAGCACAACACTCATATGTATAGACCGGAACTTTAGGCACAAAAAAGAATGATTTATGTGCCTTTAATAGTCCCTAAAAACTTCGATTTAGGCATAAAGCGATAACAACTATCGTTTCGGCATATATAGATACAATGTATATTTGCTTCAGAAGCGTGTTCAGTACAAATATTCAACTTCTAACAAACACAGCAGGCAAATTCAGTGCTTTGGAAAAGCTAAATTCATTTTTTCCATGACAAGAATGAAAAACAAGCGTAATCATTTAAACAGATTTAGGTGAGAGCTGAGGCGATTTGACATTGTGGGAAAGGCTATAAAAACAGTGACAAACCAGCACCATCTCAAAGTTTTCAGGCTTGAATTATGCTTTCTGTCAATCAGTATTTGCTTTTATGCTAAAAATAACGCTCGACGTCCACTGAAGTTAGTAAAGTGTACTTGTGGCCTAGCACTTTCAATGCTTTAATTGCATCCAAAATATCTGAATCAGCACCCCTCGGAACTTTAGACATTTGCTTTAGCAGATTCAATCCGGGATTCTTTCCAAGACAGGTTTAAGCTTTGAGGCAACGCTGTCGGCGACTGGTCTGTTGGGGTCGGGGCGAACCTATCCTGCACGTCTGGAAAAACTGGGAATCCGCAAGCTTGCCTTTAGGCGTTGAGCGCGATAGCAATATCTTGTCCCTGGTGCGAGCTTCAACCACTTAGTGCATACTTTTTATTGCATGATATTACTCAAGTTTAAATTGTGGATTACTATACAGTGGAAACGGTAGCGTTAAATGTGGCTTGTGTAAATGAAGCTTTTGCGTATGGCTGCATACTTCACAGATGCGGAGATAAAAATAGGTAAATGAAGCGGTATGCCCATAGAATTACCACTAAATACATGTAATTTGACCAGATTCAGCAGTTACTTAAATAAATTGGCAGTTGCCTAAGCAATGTTGGGAGTTTTATGCCTATGTGTGCTTCAGAGTGGACATCAAACTCAAAATATTGTTGATTTATTGATTCATATATGGGGTTTGACGTCTCAAAACCACCATATGATTATGAGAGACGCCGTAGTGGAGGGCTCCGGGAATTTCGACGACCTGGTGTTCTCTAACGTGCACCCAAATCTGAGCACACGGGCCTACAACATGTCCGCCTCCAACGGAAATGCAGCCGCCGCGGCCGGGATTCGATCCCGCGACCTGCGGGTCAGCAGCCGAGTACCTTAGCCACTAGACCACCGCGGCGGGGCCAAAATATTGTTGATCTTTCCAATGTCTTCTCCCCTGTTTTTCACGTGGAACGTTTCTAGATCGACGGAGTAGCGCTGTGATTACTATTCCATTGCTGGACAAGTACACTTTACGGTTTCTTTTTATTCCGCATTGCTTGGCAGACTTTCGACAGCTGCCGTTATAAAGAACATAAATGCCAATGAAAATTACGTGTAGGGTGTAGGCGGAAGCACCAGCCTAGCTTAGTTTCGTCTGGTTAGAGTGCATTCTAGCTACACTGTACCCTAGCCTCCCTAACGCAACCGCCGAGGTGGACTACTCGAACCTAGGGAGGGGGATCTCCAAGGGGCAAGGGGTACACTAGCGTTAGCCTCTCCTCCCTTTGCTACAGTACACTCTAGCCACACTCACGCAACCGCTATGCTGCACTACTCTCGGACCAAGCGGCGGATATCTTTTAGGGGGGTCCGCTAGCGCTATAGATGCTATGCTAGTCTCGCTTTGACTCGCTGGGGTATAAGTCCCGCTCACGTAAAAGTACGTTTATAGTGCGACGTTATTGAAGCGTTGGCAAGCATGACATGCGTTGGAGCGCATTGGCCGAATGTAGATATACATTGGCTGTGGCTGTGCGTCGGCCTGTGATCTGTTTTCGCCGACATGACACAGCATACATCGAACCATAATCTCACCTTACCAGGAGCTAAAACATGAACGAAAAAAAAAAAAAAGATACTAGCGGGCCATGCACGTGTTGTCGTTAACATGGCCGCACCAAGTGCTTGTTCTTTTCCATATGAACAGCTCATTTAACCAAAACCTTTATTCGACGAACGTAAAAAGGCATTTTTAGGCACTGAAAAGCTGAAATACGCACGACCTTCAAAATAGGCACTGATAGGCATAATAACTGTGTGATTAAAATGTTTCACATCTCTTGATTCGTGTTCATATCTTAAATAGGCTCGAAATGTGCTGCAGCAAAAAATTGGCATTTTGCCTGAAGTTCCGATCTTTACTCATATGTATTCATATCAAACATCAGCTTTAAGAAAACATTTAAACTAACACAAAATTCGCTCTTCGAGAGACTGTGTGCCGAGACTATGACGACATTCTTAATAAGACTGGTTCTACATGAACATCTTGCTTTCTTTTTTTGTGTGTGTGTGGCTCGTGAGCCTTATTATGTTCTTTGTTTCCTTTCATGCATTGTTTCTTGCTCGCGAGTTATAAGTGCATTCTTTTATTATGATTGTGGTTCAACTTTTGTCTTCAACTTTTGTAGTGCTTACTAAGTACCTGTCAAGCTCTATATGATGATGGTCTGAAAAGTTATCGACCTGATGTAGAAAAAAGCATATGGGACCTTCAAAATTAGTTTTATTTTTCAACACCCTCTCTTCTCAATTCTACAGACTTGTTCTATCGGTGAACCAGAGCCAGGACTCTATCCTTAAAATAACTTCGTGGTAGTTCTACAATGTACTCATCCACTGCAGCAATCACTTCTTTTGATGAGAACATAGCTAACCAAAAAAGATTTTGAGTTTTGGGAACAGATGGTAGTCTGAAGGGGCCAAGGCAGAAGAATTGGGTGTAGGCTTCATTAATTATACTTTGAATCAAGCTACTTTGAATCAAGCAATTCAGCCATCGCAAGATGCCCTTTGTGTGCCAATGCATCGTCTTGATGAAAAGTCATTTTTTTGTTTTGTAAATCTGATGTTTTTTCACGAACTTTCTGATGTAATTGAGCTAGAAGGCCAGAATTCTCTCCAAGTGTGGTTTACCCATTTTCAAGATAATCCCCTAGCAGACTGTCTTTAGCACCTCAAAATACGGAGGCCATCAGCTTTCTTGCGAAGGAAACTGACATGTCTTTTGGTACGGAAGACCCAGCGTCAGTCCACTGCTTTGATTATTGTTTAAATTCAGGTATAGAAGGGTCAATCCAACTTTCATCCATTAGTATAAATCTGCGAGAAAACCGCTGGATTTTTGTTACACAACTCCAAAGCATGCTATGACATCGTCATTTGGTTGCGTTCTTGCTCAGAAGTAAGAATGCTCGGCACCCATCTTGCACAGAGCTTGTCCACGTGCAGTTCGTTTTGCAAGATGTGACACGTATGCCGCGGAGATGCCAACAGCCTCGGCAATTTGGCACAACGTCACTCTCCTGTCTGCCAAAACCATTGTGCATATGGTCAATCAATTCAGGAGTTGTTGCACTTTTTGGGTGCCCATTGCTCGGGTTGTCTTCAATGCTCTCTCTTCCTCACTTAAACGCAGCAGCCCCTTCTTGTTTGTGGAGTATAAAGGTGAATTTTGCTACTAAATATTTACAAAGCTTTACTCAATTCCATTTGGTCAATCTTCTTTTGCAAAGAATTTTATGACTGCAAGGTACTCAAGCTTCTCGATACCTTGTGGTGCTTCACTCTGCATCTACTTCGTTCAACTGTCAAAACCAAACTACGGATCGGCACTAGATGGCATTTCATCTGGCACGTGCAGAGACATTTATGAACATGCACATGAGTGTGGCGTGTTCTATGTAGTTACATGTATGCTTTTAGGGTTGAAGATGTCAGCTTTTCTTTGCTGCGGCTGGTTGCTGTGGTATGGGTGGCACGACCCAGTCATACAATGTCGCCTTCGACCGGGTTCCTTTAGTGTGTTGAAGTTGATTCCAGTTTGCTATAGTTTTCAGGAAAAAGCTATTCTTTAATGCCCTAGTTTCTGTGAAAATTGGTTTCAATTTATAAGGTTAAGTGTGTCTAGTTTATTCCAATGTAAAGGGATGAAGTTATGGCAAATCATTTATGATCAAGCTACCTGCCAATGTATTATAAAGGTATTTTATACAATGAAACTACCTTGCTCTGTACCTAATGAGCTTTTCGGGTTTCATTGCTTATTCACTTATTTATGTAGTGTAATATCTTCAGTGCCATTGAGGCTTTCACTGTGTTGCTGCAATGCTGTAAAGGGGAGTAATGCTCAGTTGTAGCTGCATCAATTGTAAATGCATTTAATGCAGCACTGGTCCTGTCGGTTATTTCTTCGTCCTCAGTTGTAGTTCGTGCTGTTTTTACCTTTTACCATGTTTTACCAACTAGTCCAACAAAACACCTTTGGAATGAAATGAGTGTTCGGAGTGACAAAATTGGCTTGCAGCATAATTATGAACAATTATTCTATAAAAGTTATTCTCCATATACCTTGTTTAAATGGGCAGATTCTTTTAAGTAATTCATAGTTTGCGTTTCTGATTGGTATATTGTTAGAATATTTTTTATTTTTATTCTTGAATGCTATGGAACAAAGCTTCCAAAGTTGTGACCTCTACTAGTCATCAACATTCTCTTTCGTAATTCCGTCTTCAGAAGTGCCACTGTTATTACCATTTCTGTTAATTTATTTTCAATGTGCAATAAGTGTGTACAATAAATATTAAATAAATTTCATTTCACAAAGTATTACAATACTTGTTTTCGTTTGCATTTCTATATGGCAATTTTTTTGTGCATTGCCAAGCATAAAAATCAATTAAATATTGGGAAAGCTGCTTATAACTCATGTATGCTAACAAACGCTCACAGATAATCCTTCATAACCTCTGTTATCCATAAAAAAAGTTTTATGGTTCCTTGCAAAACCTCCCTGATGGACATAACAATATACCTTCATAGCTGCATGCCTGCAGAACCTCCTCGATGGATGCAAAAATATACTCCCATAACTGCCTGCGAAATCTCCCCGATGGAAGTAAACATTTACTCCCATAGCTGCCCGAGAAACCTCTCTGATGGATGTAAATATAAACTCCCATAGCTGCCTGAGAAACCACTCTCATGGATGTAAATGTAAACTCCCATAGCTGCCTGAGAAACCTCTCTGATGGAAGTAAATATAAACTCCCATAGCTGCCTGAGAAACCTTTCTGATGGATGTAAATATCAACTCCCATTACTGCCTGAAAAACCTCCTCGATGGAAGTAAATATAAACTCCCATAGCTGCCCGAGAAACCTCCTCGATGGAAGTAAATATAAACTCCCACAGCTGCCTAAAAAACCTCCCCGATGGAAGTAAACATTTAGTCTCATAGCTGGCTAAGAAACCTCCTTGATGAATGTAAATATATACTCCCATAGCTGCCCAAAAAAAACTCCCCGATGGATGTAAACAAACATTCCCCTCAATCCCTTAAAAAAAAAACCTCCTAGAAGAAGTAAATTTTTTACTCCTTATAGAGGGAGTTTGTAAAACCCCCATCTGGGCGTGCGCTGGAGAACAAGTCATTTACTCCCATCTTGACTTATTTTCGTTTACAGTGTGTAATCAGTTTCCAGGACTGAGGGGCAGTGTCCTTTCAGGACATTTACGCTTTAAATGTGCGTTACTTTCTCGGACATGGCAGTCAAGTGTGACTGAATCACCTCATTTCAAGTGGTTGCGAAGCGGCTATCTGCCGTACGATTGGCCCACCAGAAGGGTCTCTCTAGCTTTACTTTGCGTGTAGTTATTCTCAGTAGCTTATAGCTGATGAACTTGTCATTATCAACGCTCGATTCTCTAAGCATGTTAAGATCGTCGGGCACCATCTCTGCATAATAATTTCAAAAGGACTGATTGTGGTCATCACGAGATTGGCTAACGGGTGCTCGAGCAGGTAAATGTTCCGGGCTGGTACTTCGACGAAGCACAAACAAGGAGTTGGCTCAGCAGTGGGAATGTATAACTCAAATGAAGCCGTCGGGTAATATAATGACTAATGAATCGTTGGAAAGGGAAACAGCACAATATACATGTTAGGTTCAGGACTTCTTCATGAAGGTCCCTGTCTGCATTTGTCTTAGATGAATATGTAGGTCATCGCAGAAGTATTTGCATTCTTAGTTCTTTTTGAGCATCACGGAGGCATGTCAACGCCTCTGTGTACTCCGCTCTGTGCTGCTTGTGTCGCTAGAGGATCGCTAACTCATTCCCGAACACAGAATGCCCTGAAACGTTGTAGAAACAATTGTCACTCTATACATGTATATTCTGCGTCGTTCGGCTGCTTTTTGAATACTTCAGGCCTTTGGCGAGCATTACGGGCTCAGTGCAAAACGTGCGGCCCACCTGTCCCACCTTGAACCTTGGCACAACTATGACACGCTCTTTTCCATCCAGTTGAAAATACGACCCAACCGGGTATATGTTGATTTCCGAGACCCCATTCATATGCCTTGTGTCCTCTCTCATTAGTTTTTAGAACGTTACCGTACACAGTATTCCAAAATGCTTGATTGTTATCAGTCGAGGCAACTTTTTGAAGATCTTGCCTCACCTTTATCTCACTGGCATGTGAGTCTAGCTTCACGGAGACCAGTTGGAGCATAGAGGCCCTCCTAGGGGGACTAGCTATGTACTACGTTACCAGCGCGCTAGATTGAATATGTTATTACCACGAAAGTGCTTTCTGTCGCGGACCACAAACCATACCCGTGACGCTTTTTTGTCCTGGTTATGACATTGTAAAATTTACATGAGCCGCATGCAAAGAAATGAAAAAGATTTCTCAACTTTGGAGACCCGGGAATTGAGCTCACGATCTCTCAATTAGCAAGAATAGGTAGCGCACACTTTAACAACTGAGCTATCAGAGCACTTTAGAAGCACCTTTCGGGCGCCTCTTGTCTCCACTTCTTCGCTGTGTCCGGGTGGTACCACCACCTTAGAAGTGGAGAAGTACTGTATTATGATACCAACTAACACGGATAGAGAACGCTGTGGTAGTCTGAGCCCTTTGGTGCCTCGATGCCAGCATTTGAGGGGACGGGTCGTTGTAACATCTGAGCTTACCAACGCCGCCAAGGTGGCGTTGGCCCTACTTGAAGCATAGTGTAGCGTTGCCTCTGCAATCAGCTGCGACAAGATTTATGGGGCTGATGTCACAGGCTACAGACGCAATCTTTAATTGCGCTGTGTTCTACGTGCTCATTTGACTCGGTGACGACGCAGTTACGTGCTTCTTCTTTAGAGTAGTGCTTTCATGTGTAGTGTAGTACAGCCTCCATATGCAACAACGATGTATCTCAGCGATCTGATATGAGTGCGATGGTACCGACTACGGCAACTGTTGCATTAAACGCCACTGAAATAGAGCGCGGAAAGTTCAGTGCAGCGATGCACATGTGTGAAAGGGAGCGGCAGGCCTTTGCACATTAAGAGCACTCGCTGATAACGCTGTCTCTCGCGTTTGGGAAGTTGAGCGCATTGCGACCCAACAGGCTGCCATGCAAGCACCGATGCAAGACCGAAATGATCGTAATTTCACTGAAGAGATCAGCAGGACGCTGCTTGCCAATAAGACGCTGCTTGCCAACACGACGCTGAATGCCAAGCACATACCGTATTTACTCGATTTTACCGCGCCCTCGATTGTAACGCGCGCCAGATTTCCACGACGAAAAAAAAAAAAAAGGTAAGACATCGATTGAAACGCGCACCCATTTTTCTCGCTGGCGGGCACGATCACACCACTCGAAAAAACAACTCCTTTCGGGAGCGTCTTTCATTTAAATATGAGGTACAGGCGAAGCTTGTGCTCATCTGACGTGTAACAGAGCATTGCCGTCACTGTAGTTTTACCGTGGACCGATGTTGGCACGCGAACTTGCTTCACCCCCTTCTTTTCGACGGTTGTGGTGCCAGGCACGTCGAAGTAAAGAGGCGTCTGATCGGCATTCCCGATTTGCCCGAGCAGGTAGCCGTTGTTGTGCCGCAAGTTTAGGACGAACCTCTGAAAACTGTGAAGCTTTTCATCATACTCCTCTGCAAAACTTCTCGCATATGCCTGTTCCCCCTTCGGAGAGAAGTCTTTCCTCTTCATTAAGTTAGTTAGCCAGCACCTGCTCGCTTTAAACTGGCTCCGCGTTAGGCCTTTTTCTAAGGCTAATTGCATAGCCCGCACTTGGAGCAGTTCTGTCGTCACGAGCCACTGTGCCGCTCGCTGCTCAAGCACATACTCGCCGAGCAGCTCTTTAATTGCGGAAACCGACCTGCTGTGGTCCAGTGAAGCCTTTGCGTGAAGCTTTGCTGTCAACAATCTTCTGCTTTTGTTTCCGCCAGTGCCGCACGATTGTTTCGGGAACTCCGAACGACCGTGATGCGGCCCGATTTCTGTCCGTTTCTGCACACGCGATGACTTTTCTTTTAAAAGCGGCACCGTGGTGCACTCAAGTTTTTGGGTTCAGCCCTTCCATGCCATCGATGCTAATGCACTACAAGATGACGAACTCCTCAGCACACGTACAAAGTGCCGCACATGAGGAAAACATAGGCAGAAATGGCCGACGCACCATGCCGAAGCACGTAAGGGGAGGCCATTTCGCAAATGCCGATGGCAATAGAATGACCGCATTCATTTTTTTTTTTTCGTACTAGATTCTAACAGGCATGCGATTTATGAACTCGCTTAACCGGAAAAAAAGCTGCGCGTTAGATTCGAGTAATTACGGTTACCACAAGACGGTCTAATACGTAAATCGCGCTTTTTAGCTGCAGCAGACAATGTGTTGGAAAAAAATTGAGTTAAAACCCATGTGGTGTCGCTTGCACGGTTTGCGAGCGCTGTGGTTCAAGGATGATTCAGCAAGATATGTTTTGAAGCTGGCCACGCGACCTACACATTGGAGAAGACGTCGAAGCAAGACAAGGGACAGGAGTTGAAGAGAATCAAAAAAGTCCGATATAACAAGAAGGAGTCTCTTATGTTCAGTAAATAAGTTAGGTTTTAATACAACTCAACACAGCCAGCTTTTATGATCCACGATGTGAGTTACCTTCTACGTTCAGACAGCCATGAACAATCTGGTCGTCAGGAAGTACGGGCTCCTGTGAGATCCGCCAGTCAATCTTTCCGTCGATGTCACAACAGGTGAGTTGATCGCTACAGTTCTCAAGAAGGCGCCTGTGTCCCTGGATTACCTTTTAGAAAAAGGTTCCGCGAAACTAATTTTCAAATCTCTCTTCTGAACCACACTGTGACACCGAAAATACAGAGACCAGCTGCATTGGAAGTGACTTCCCATGCAGACCTTTTCGTTTTTAATCATACGATTCAAACTCGGCAAAACAACTTTGCCAACAAAATTATATTATTCAGAGTACATTATGTGCTTTCAGGGAGAAAAAAAGCCAGCCTACTGAGGTTGTGAAAGCTAAATTATTTGACAGTTTCTCGGAAATTCAAGAACCATGGATTACTTTTTTAAATATGCCTGAAGAAAGAACGGCAGGGACACAGATGAAAAAAAGGTGGTAAAGTGCGCGAATGCAACCAGTTCCGATTCAAAAATGTCGCGAGTGAATCAGAGCAAGAAAGAAGCGTCTGAATTAATGGACGCGAGCTTGTTTCGTGTATTTAGCGAGGAAGATGAGGTGCATATGCAGTGCGTGAGGTGACGTCCGAAAATGCGACCAATGAAGGGCCCCAATGCTGTTTGAAAAGCAGCCGAAGAAAGAAGACGACAGACGTAGCGGAGACGTCGCGGCTGTTTCTAGGGCAAGGACGCTGCAGGCTCCCACCTGGACGTCCTTCTGAGCGTCAACCACCATATGGCGTTGGCCGGACTGCTCGTCGCCTAGCGTTGGCCGGGCTGCTCATCGTCTGCCATTGACCGGGCATTTTTTCGTCAATCTCCACTTCCATGTCCAAGCGTCGGAGGAGGACCGCCGACAGGGCGCTGACCTCAAGTTCACCGACGCTACCCGTCTTCCGAGCTACACCGTACCCCACGGCGTTTCGCTACATTAACCTTCGCTGGGTGCATCTGTGTCTCAACCAAACAGTGATTGTCGTCCGTCATTTCTTATGAACGCTTGAATTATTATCAGCTCCCTAGCCTTAATACTTTCAGCTTTTGGGCATTATCTGGTTTACATATCATCACTTTTACACTCCTTCTGTTATTCAAATGTATCGAGTGTTATGGGTTTTTTATTGTGTGCACAAAGGTGTCGTCTCTTCCCCGATGACATTTCTGTCGTCGGGTTGGCACTCATACGAATCTACACGATAGCTTCTTCATAAATACACTCACCACAAATTGTTCTCCAGCAACAGGAGGAGACCGTTTTTGTAATTAGTGATGTCAACAAAAAGAAACAATGAGTTCATCAGACTTAACGACATTTGGCGGTACGCATGGGGCTAGAGGGAGAGGGTTGAAGGCATGGCTAGATGAGCGTGAGGCACGAGCTCGCGAACATAGAGTGGCTAATCGAGAAGCTCGAAAGGAGAAGATGGTATACAGGCGGATTTGAAACGGGAACTTGAGGCAGGAAGAGAATATGGACAGTGTGGTAAACACGCAGCCAAAGGCGACAAAACAGGCCATGCCAGTACTGCAGAGCCTTATATTTGTCCAATTTGCATCGGTCCTAAGGGATACAGTAAGCAAGAGAGTCATGGTACAGCGCTGTTAGGTGCCAGATGGCACAGTGACGGAGAACACGACGTTTTTATTCTTAGGAGATGGGAGTCGGATCACGGTAGCAGAGGCAAAGGTGGACATTTTCTCAGCGTATTTCACAGGCAAGTCTATTGTGAAATTCATGTTTTTCCCCCTATATGACATAGTCGTTGCCAATGTGCCAGGATCTCGTGCTGCTCATGACCCAGTTAAAAAATGAAAAAAGACAAAGGTTGAAGGAAAATTGAATCCAAACTGCGTAGCTGAGACCTTATGTGAGAAGAAAGGAGACTGTCGTTGGAAATGATCACTGGGTAGTATCAAGAGCACAAAGGTACAGCCTGATTCAGCTACGGTCAACGTCAGTTTCAACATGAAGAGAGAACTCGAGGTGGTGCAAGCAGAAGGCAAGACCCTTGAGGCTTTTAAGAACAGTCGAAGAAGTTTTCTATGGAAGAAGATCGACCCAGTATTCCTTTGCCATGGAGAAGTCGTTATTGTAATGCAAACACCGGCTACCCTCTGGCAAATTTGTGAAGCATGTGGTGGTTCTTCTCAAGCTGTGAAAGCAAGTGCTGAAGATGGCCCAGGAGAGTTTGATGTCCGACCATCAAGGTGAAAGAAGAACAATTGATCGGGTGTTATGCTCGTCCTTTTGGCCGGGAGTCCAGGAAGACATCAAAAGATATGTGCGGTACTGTGTGCGTGACAAAAGATGCAACCAAATAAAAAAATAGGCAAGGCACCTCTTGAAAGAATGCCCCTATAGACACGCCTTTTGAATGTGCAGCCGTGGACATCATCGGACCTTTAAGGCGGGTCTGAACTAGGGGCAACAGGTATATATTGACCTTCGGCGATTTCGCTACACGCGATGCACACGCAGTTGCTTTTTTCGGGATTGACTCAGCGACTGTGACAGATGGGGTGATGGAAATGTTTTCTAGTGTTGGGTTTGACCATAAAATTTTTTGCGACAATGCCTTGTGTTTCACTCAGGCTTGATGAGGGAAGGTAATGATTCGCTGGACATTAAACAACTCAGTTCACCCTCGTATCATCCAATGTGCAATGGCATGATTGAGCGACTTAATGGGACGTTAAAACAAATGCTATGCAAGCTCTGACGAGAAGATAAAAAATAATGGCATCGACTGCTCGCCCCCCTTCTATTTGCATACCGAGAAGTTCCTTAAGCGAGCATGGGGGTCTCTCCTTTCTAACTCATTTATGGGACATACGTCTGATGACCACTCAACTTGCTAAAAGAGCTGTGGACTGGAGAGAAGACGGAAGAGAAGATTAAAATGACCTATGGACATGTTCTTGATCTCTGAGATTGTCTGGATAAGACTCTCAAATTAGCTGATGAGAATCTGATGCAAGCTAAAAGGGCCCAAAAACACTTATGATCGGAAGGACAAGAGCCGTTAGCTGGAAGTTGGAGAGCGGGCTCTTACTTTGCTCATACAACGGTAAATAAGCTGTTGATGCAATGAAAAGGTTCGCTTCCGGTAATTGAGAAAAAGGGTCAATATGACTATTGGTTCGACTTCAGGTACAATGCCAAGCTTTTTCATATTCAAACGCTAAAACACTATGAAGATCGGCAACCAGCCCCATTTCCACAGACAGCATTTTTTTGCGGTCGTGCAGGAGTAGGAGACTAAAACCTCGCTACCGGCCTGCAAGGTGAGGCAAAGTGTGGGTGTGGAAGTGATTCCGATTGTAAGTGGTAGAGGAGAAGACTACCGTACAGAACTTCATAAGATTCTAACCACTTAACATGATGTCTTCTCTGAAATACCGGGAAATATGAATCTGTTGGAATTCTGACTTCAATTGACATCTGAACCTACCAACACGCTTCAGTATCCTTCACCAACGACCCTTAAGGAAGTGGTATGAAAAAATTCAGGACATGTTAAAATTGGGTGTGACTGAGCGATCATATTCGCCCTACAATTCGCTCTCGGTACTTATTAAGACGCTGAACAGTACATACCGCACATGCATCGACATCCGTCGCATAAACGAATTCTGGTTTCGAGCGCTGAACCCATACCAAAAAATTATATGCTTACTAAGGTGGGCACAAAGCGATACTTTTCAAAGATCGATCTCACAAAGCAATATTAGCAAGTCCCACTTGACTGAGCTTCGAGATCAATAACAGTACACTCTACGCAATCCGAGCATTTCCAGTTCATATACACGACGTTTGGCATAAAGACGACTTCTGCAGTGTTTACCCGTTTATTGAGAGCACTTCTAATAGGCCTCGAAAAGGTAGTCCAATACATTAACCATGTTCTCAGAGCTAAGAACATCTGCAACTAGCATGTCGACACTTTGCAGCGCTTACTGAAAAAAACTACGGGAGTCCGGCTTAACCATTAGGACTCAGAAGTGCGAGATCGGCGTGGAGTCGATTCTGTTTTCGGGCCCCCGCCGAGGAGGGGGAACTATTAAGCCAATAGAAAGTACAGTTTCGAAGATAGCCAGCGCACCTATGCCTGACACTAACAAGCAGCACAAATTTTTTCTGGGATTAGGTGGGTATTACTGAAATTCAAAGGGAAGCTGAATCACTTTTCTGAAAAAATGATTGAGGAGCGCGTAAGGACAGTTTGATCCCTGCCTAATTCGAAAAGTGGTGTGAGAGTTCTCAAAAGTGAATGCCAATAGCACTTCTTGGTAAAAAAACAGTGGCTGCAGGCGCCGGGCTTCTTGAGACGCCGAGCAAACACGGTGACGTCATTCTCGGTAAGTCGCATTATCTGCAACAGCAGCACTGCTGAAGTGTGGCCTCTTCGATTAGTTCTGGCAATGGCACGTCATAGGTTAGTTACGGAAATTAAGAAAACAAGCATCGCGAAAAACTAGAGACCACGACAAAGAAGTACCCCTACTGAGCGCTGTATGTGTATTTCTTCGTCTGGTCTCTCGTTTTTCGCACTGTTTGTTTTTTCAACTATGTCGTACGAATAGGCCCAAGGAACCACTTTGGTCACGGAGGCCGTGGTGGAAGATAAATAAGAAAGAACACTTGCTCAGGGCCAGAGGAAACGAAGATGACGAATGTTTCCACGCTAACACTTTCAGCGCGCTCGCGGGGACAAAGCAAGACACGCTTTTATTTCACCTGTTTTGAACCTCCTGCTACTCAAACCGCTAAAACAAGTATGACA
This sequence comes from Rhipicephalus microplus, assembly GCF_043290135.1. Classification (NCBI taxonomy): domain Eukaryota; kingdom Metazoa; phylum Arthropoda; class Arachnida; order Ixodida; family Ixodidae; genus Rhipicephalus; species Rhipicephalus microplus. Next base: position 81,922,357 of record NC_134705.1, on the reverse strand, counting down.
TCGTCGACAATAATGTCAGTCCTTCCTAAACACGAAGTTAGGTTAAATTTTAAAAACCCTTTAGCTTCCCTTTATAAACTCACTTTGCGGAGAAGGCACAGCCTTTAACAAAGTTACTTACAAAATAGAAATAAACATGATTCATTGGACTACTGTAACAAAAGAAGCCTTTCAGACGCTGAAAGAAGCCCTTGATTCAAGGCCGGTCGTCAAGGCACCCAATCCAAAACGTGTGTTGGTACTCCGTACAGATGCGTCCAGCAATAGATCGGCGCAGTCCTCATGCAAGACAACGAGGGTGTGTTACACCCAGTGCTGTTGCCGAGAATTACTCCATCGCGAACGGGAATGCTTAGCGCTGGTAAGGGCGGTAGAAAAATTCTATATATCTTTGTACGGATCGCAGTTTGTAGTGCAAGACAGATAAATCATCAACCACTGTGAGTGAAAAACACCTAGTGGGTGCAAAGGCGGAGTCTAGACGGTGCTAAGATGGAGCCTAGCACTACAAGAATACACGTTTCATATTCAGCATATAAAAGGTTGAGACAATGCGGGTGCAGACTTCATGAGCAGGTTGTAGCCGTAGGTCAAAACTTATGTATCACTACAGATGGTAGGCAAAGTATTTTTGCAAACCGTCTCCAAAATAAATGCCGCATATGGAATTTTCGTGTATCAATGTTCAACAAGAGTTCCTAGGGTGCTACATGTACGTAGAGTGAAACACGTGCATCGTACAGTTTTGGGGGGGGGGGGTGACTTTTTGAAAAGGGGGCATGTTTTGATTGGTGTGCGAATGCAACCAGTTGCGACTTAAAAATTGAGCGAGTGCAACAGCGCGGAAAACCTAATGATGACTCAATGGGTGGATGCGAGCTTGTCTCGTGTATTCAGCGAGGAAGATGAGGTGCAGACGGAGTGCAAGAAGTAACATCGCAAAATGTGACCAATGAGAAGCCCCGACGCTGTTTGAGAAGCAGCCGAAGAAAGATGACGACAGGTGTGGCGGAGACGCAGCTGGGTGTTGGGGAGGCGAGAAGCTTAACAGGGCGCGGGAATGGTGGATATTCCTGGGGCAAGGCCGTGTGGGCTCGCACCTGGATGTGCTCCTTAGATTCAACCACAGTACAGCGTTGGCCAGGCTCCTCATCGCCTAGCAATGGCCGGGCACTTCTCGCCTGTCTCCGGTTCCACGTCCCTGCTTCCGAGAAGGAGCGTCGACAGGGCGCTGACTTCGAGTCCACCGACGCTATCTGTTTTCCGAGCTACACCATGGCCCCGTGACGCCTACGGGTCTCACTACATCAAGCTTTGCTGCGTGCACGTGTGTCTGAGCCTAACGGTCATTGTCGTCTGTCATTTCTTCTGAACGCTTGAATTTATCATCAGCTCTGTACTGTTATTAACTAGCTTATTGGCCTTCTCTGGTTTCTTTATTATCAGTTTTATTTTTCTCCTGTTATTCAAATATATCGAGTGTTGTTTTGCTTATTTTGAGCACAAATGGCCTCGTCTCTTTTTTCCTGATGACAATTTTATCTTTGGGTTGGCACTCACACGAACCGACTCAAGAACTTTTTCATTAATGTCTCGTGACGGAGTGAAACTTATGTTCCCTTTATTAAGTGACGTAGCATGAAAATGGTATGAGTTGCGTATCATGGGAGATGAATATGATGCATGGAGCACATGGAACTAGAGCTTCATCTCATCATTCTGTGGGAGCCTGCTTGAGCAATGGGAAAAAGCCATTTCCACCGCCACAGGTCGGGACCAGTGATCCAGTATTTCTTTTGAAAAGCGCCAATTGTTTCTACTAGCAGAGCCGGGCTCTTCCACAGACTTCTCTTATAGTGCTTGACATACATGGTTTACCTCGCGATTTGCAACGACAGGTTCAAGCTTGAATGTCACAAACTCTGAAGATATTGCTGCAGTACCTCCAAGATACGGCCTGTCATTGGTCAGGGAGGACAGCAGAATCACACGGAGATATCTATGAGAAAGGAGCATTAGGAAACAGGGGATTTAGTGCACAGGTAGCGACGTCTTCACAATCGACATGTCAGATAGATTTGTTGCACACTATTGAAATGGAGTACATGACTGAGGAACGCATTTCGTGCAGATAAGAAAACAATGATTGTTTGAATTATTTGTGGGGTTTAACGTCCCAAAACCACCATATGATTATGAGAGTCACCGTAGTGGAGGGCTCCGGAAATTTCGACCACCTGGGATTCTTTAACGTGCACCCAAATCTGAGCACACGAACCTACAACTTTTCCGCCTCCATCCGAAATACAGCAGCCGCAGCCGGGATTTGATCCCGCGACCTGCGGTTCATCAGCCGAGTCGCTTGGCCACTAGACCACCACAGCGGGGCATAAGAAAACAACTAGTAAATGAGGGTCTTCCGTCGACCCTAAGACACAAAACTGACCTGTTTGATTTCTGCAAGCTTGCTGCATGTAGACCTTTAGGTCAATGGACATCGCATACGATCAATGATAGACAGTGGGGCGTCTGTATCAATCGTTAGGAGAAGCAATGCCGATGCTCAAGATCCAATCCGGGGACGGTCTATTCTAGTACGTGGATACGATAGCAGTGAGTAAGAGGACTGTGAGTGGGCACGCCTGTGAGTGGGCACGCGGCCAAAAATGGCATATGCCTAATCTGCACGCTTTGCCGTTATAGACCGACGTACCTTGCCTCATGCCAGTCAAGCCCGCCCGCTTCATTGCAGCACCATCGCTACCGAGAATCTGATCAACTTATCTGGCTCCTAAGTGTGCCAGTGAATGACTAGCGATCATCAGGAACTGTCACTTGCGCCCGGGCACCGACTTCAACAAACCGCCGCGCCACCACATCGCTACAAAAAAGACAGCCTGGCATCGGCTCTCTGGGATTCACGACCACAAGTGGCATATGCCTAATCTGAACGCTTTGCCGTTATAGGTAGGCTTTCTTTATTCATACCGCATTCATTCCGGCTTGTGGCCGCTACTCGCCAATTTTTCGCCTTTAGTTTTGCTCAAATGGGTATTGACGTGTGCACATACCGAGCAAGCGTTGGTTCTTTTCTTGCTTGGGGAACATGTCGGTGTTCTCGTAAAGACCGTCTTAGTGCCGAAGCTACCTTTTTACGTAATCTTTGCCCTAGGTAATCCTCACTTTTGATGTCTGTGTGCCTCACGATGCTCTTGATTTGTGCGGGCGATATAGAAACAAACCCAGGCCCTGAGATCGATGACGTACTCGTACTGCTTAAAGTGTCATGCTGAGACCACAGCGTCATTGGCAGCTATCGGTAAGCTAATTACCAACATCAATTTGTTCGTGTCATCTATTGAAGAAAGTTTGACTAATGTATCGAAACTGAAGAAAGGCTTTGATGCTGTAACGTAAAATATTCAGGAATGTAAGGTAAACTTCCGTAAAACAAACAGATAGACATAGTATAAGACATGAATAACCGCATGCGAAGGAACAATTTGATTATCAAGGGCCTTTATGAAACTGAGCATGAGGGATATGTGGAGTCTGAAAGAATTGCTAAGGAATTTTTAGTCACTCGTCTTGGCATTTAGGCGTATTACATAGAAAGAGCTCACCGCCTCGGCCAGCGTCATCCTGGTCAACATCGACCAATTATTGTTAAATTCCTAAACATCAAAACAAAAACAGAAAGTCTAAACAATGCATCCAAGTTAAAAGACCTCAAATCACCAAAACTCTGGTTAGACGACGATTTATCCCCTAAAGTACTGCATGAAAGAAGAAAGCTGCGCGATTTTGCCATGAGTACCGCAGAGACAGTGAGCGGTTTACTGTGTGGTACAACAAACTACACATGAAAAGTGGTATTTATCGCTACGATTCAGCCTCAGATTGTGTCATTCGCGTCGATGCATGACCAGAGCTGACCAAGAAGCGACACCACGGTAAACAAGGGAAGAAAGCCCCCACATCAGCTCCAATTTGCTTGCTCCTGGCAAATTCCGCTGTATATTTTATAAACTTGATATTTTAAAAGCAACCATGCCCACTTGTTCAATTGATATTCTCATCGGAATGTAAACTTGGCTTTCAGTCGACATCGACGACAGCGAGTTGATGTTCCCTCCAAATTTCGTGCTTTTTCGGCGAGACAGGGTCAAATCTAGAGGTGGAGCAGTTCTTATAGCAGTAAAACAGCAATTTCATCAGTCACTCGTAGAAATCGAATCTCCCCTGGATTTAATCTAAATATCTGTTCGTTTTCGCCATGTTCATTGCGTCATTGGTGTCTGCTACTGGCCGCCAGATAGCCGATGTGACTTCATTGATGTTTTCAGTGATGCTAGTGAACAAGTCATGAAGAAGTTTCCTCGGTGTTTCTTGATCATATGAGGTGACGTCAATTACCCAGGCATACACCGGAAGAGGTTATCAATTGCTGCTCAGAGTAATCGCGCGGAGCACCTGCGTTTCATTCAGTGGCTTAACTATCATCACCTCACCCAAGTAGTGCGTGAACCCACTTGCGGTAATCACACATTAGACATCATGTTGACTAACAATCCGGACTTGGCAAGTGTTCATATCATGGAAGAAATAAGTGATCACAGAGCCATACATTGCTCGATCACTACACCAGGCTAGGACAAAAACAAAATAACAAAAGAAATACTTAACTATGCGCAGGCAGACACCAAAAAATATGAATCGCATGCTACAACAATTTTTAGTTGAATTCCAGCCAAACTACGCAAACCGTACAATCGATGAGAACTGGTGCATATTTCGCAATCACCTTAAACGAATAGAAAATTCATGTGTGCCCAGACTCACGATAAGCTCAGGTGTAAGCGATCCATGGTTCACTCGTGATCTAAAGACACGCATTAACAGGAAGAAAAGGGCATATCGAAAAGCGACTCAGTCAGATAAGCCAGATAGATCACTGGCAAAATTATGAAGAAATCTCGAAAGAAACAGAACAAGCCATTATTGAAGCAAAAAAATTAACATTGCAACTGCACTCTACCAAACCTGTTAAAAACGGATCCAAAAAAGTTTTGGAATGTAGTTAACTTCAAAGAAGATCGTTTGGTGCCATCTATGTTAGGTGCCGACGGCGACGTGCTAACATAAGACGAGTGTGCCGAGCAATTTATAAGTACTTTGCCGGAGTTTACACAGATGAAGATTCTATTGATAGTTCCTTGACCTTTTCGCAACCAGCCATTCTGTTTAGCTTTCCATCAATCATTAGATCCTCCAATATTGTAAAACGCGCTATTGACCGCTTACCGTTCAAGACCAGCCCAGGCCCGAATGGCATCAGCGCTAAACTTTTAAAATTAACCAGTCGCATCTCAGCAATTGTACTTTTTTTACTATTTCAGCAGTCACTTTCCTCTGGATGCGTACCAGAAGGCCGGAAAATAGCTCATGTTTTGCCAATACCTAAGAGTGGTGATAACACTGCCTTCAATAATCACTGTCCTATATCATTGACCTCAATTAGTTGTAAACTGCTAGAACACATAACCTACACATGTACATATAGGCGCATCTCAACCGAAATTATCTTCTCATAAACAATCAGCATGTTTTCCATCGAAAACTCTCATGCCAAACACAGTTTTACGAGTTGGTTACTGACATTCACACCTCACTGCACTCGTCCCTTATTGCTGACAGAATTTTTATTGATTTTTCAAACGCCTTCGACCGCGTACCTCATAAACGACTAACACTAAAAATACGTAATCTCGAACTTGACTGCGAAACAACACGATGGCTTGAGGAATTTCTAGAAAATTGTTCTCAGGTGATTAAATTAAATGATTACATATGCAGTCCAACATTTGTCAAGTTTGGTGTCCCGTAAGAAACAGCAATAGAATCGCTTATTAGTTCAACAATTCGCCTTTTAGCAGACGATTGTGTTATATACAAAAAAATAGGTGGTCCTAACGACGTTATAGCTCTACGATCTGACCTTCATAAGCGAACACAATAGTGCAGCAGGTGGCAGATACAAATTAATGTAGAAGGGACTACACTTGGCATTCGGTTCTGTTTTGAAGGCACAATGTAATACTTATGTACTAAACGATAAAATAGTACACTCATTTACAACGGTAAAATATCTCTGCCTCCTTATCAATTCAAGACTAACTAGGACTGACCACATAGAGCACATATTACTTTTATAGCGCAGAAGAAACTAGGCTTTCTGAAACGACGTTTATATCTAGCCGACAAGGACACCAGGTTTAAAGCATAAAATTTTCTTGTGCGCCCTTCCCTGAAATATGCATCAATCATTTGGCATCCCCACCAGATCACACTTACTAATCTACTGGATGCCCTTCAGAATAAAGCAGCTGGGTTCATCTTATCATCACACTCACAATTTCAAAGCGCTTCATCTTTGGAAGCAGAGCTGAACATGCTACTGCTTGCTGCGCGCAGTCAATTTTCCAGATTATCCTTTTTCCATACCCTGTATCACTCTAACACATCATTTGCCCGAATGCATATTTTACTGCCACCTCATACTTCTAGTCACACCGATCATTCTTTCAAAGTCAACCCTATTTTCGCCCGTACAGAAAAATTCAAAAATTCGCCTTTACTTTTATCGAAAAAGGAATGGAATGAATTACCTTCGAGGATTGCCACAATAACTCAGCTTTCTTTGTTTAATTCAGCATTACTAACCTATTTGCAGGCAGCCCTGTTACTTTCATTAATACGTGCCTTATCTGATGTTTACTTTTGTTGTTCTGCTTGCCTTGTCACTACGTTCTTCGAATTTTTGTACTATATATATAGCATTGTATTAACTTGCAATCATTCATTCTCTGTAAAAATTGTGTTCTGTTTATGTTCCCCCTCCCCCTATGTAATGCCCCTAGTGGGCCTTTAGGATACTTGAATAAATAAATATAAATAAAAAATAAAATGATGTACTATTCTGAAACTGCAGAAGTTCTTTGACTAGGTGTATAAGATTTGGCGCATGACTTCCTTTTCACCCAGATATGAAGTTGCCGAGGCTTAGTATTGCTACTTACCAATGGGACAGCGGTCAACGCGACGAAGAAGAGGACGACAACAGATACTGGCGCGTGATCTTCGTATTTGACAGCTCGGCTCAGCTAACCAGTTGTAAATACAGTCGCCGACCGATTTTCCGGACTCCAAAAATTCGGACTTGTTGGATATTCAGCACTTCATAAATGCACCGTCAGGGATACCATAGAGCTAATGCATTGTTTTGACCGATTTTTCGGGCGAATTTGCCCCTGAAAGTTCGATTGTTCGGACTAAATCGCTCGTTTTGTGCCACGCTCCAAGCCATTGTGAACGCCGCCATGTTGGATTTTCCGTCGGCTTGGCTAAGCTTGGTCTTCAAATGCCTTTCCTGCCTCCGAGATTGGAATGCGCACGCCATATTTCAAGTTTCGGAGGCCCTGTTTGCTTTTTAAAAGACCCGGTGACGGATGCCGTTTTTTCGTCTTCGGTCAGCACTATCGTCATCACATCGCACGGGGAAGAGGCGAAAGAAGCTAGGAGGATATATATAAAAAAATTGCTGGAGTGGAGGGAGCGCTCTTCAAGTGAAGCCAGCGCCGCCATGTTGTGGTGGGCAGAAAGCTCGGCTCGGCTGGCTCGGTGGCGGCCACCGCTGCCAGGGTGGTGGTAACTTAGCGAGAAAGTCGCTAAATTTAGCGCCTTTTCAGTCGTGCTAGCGACAATTTTATCACTTTGGAGTCTTAGCGACTTTTTTGGAGACTTTGAAAAGTTGAAATTGAATGTTTAAAGGACTACTGACAGGAAAAGTTTTGTTTTCGACATTTTTTTACAGTAATCCGTAGCTTTGCGTCTAGTAATGCCAAAATTCAATCGTAAATGTTCTAACGCATCGTATAATTGATGCTAGCATCGTTAATTGAGGACGATTTTGTTTCAGTTCAAAACGCCCGCCTAGATACCATAAGAAACTAGCGCCGCACAGCGGGGCAGTGCCTGAGACTACATGCGCTCAAGCTTCGGTGACGCTGAACGTGCGGTTTCCAAATAGGGTGACCCGAGAGTGGGGAAGAATAGAACGATGTGGGTGCGTTGAGCGTGTTCCCCTCAGGAAAAAGAAGAGCATTCCTGGCGTAAGCAGCGAAAACCACCTTAGAGCAGCCCGACAACAGAGCGAGAGGGGTGACGAACAATAGTCCTCGCCGGGAGCCAGTCGGCGAATTGTACTCACCCCGAAAACGTTCTCGGAATCTCCGATGCCCACAATACTTGCTTGACCTCTGCAACCACGCAAGGGGAGCCTTTGTCTACGTAAAACCACAAAAAATGTCGATTTTACCGGAATACTCGGATGAGCACACACCTTCGCTTTAAAACCAAGTTGAAATATTTTACAGGCAGCACTCACCCCTAATAATCGTTAAGAAGTGCATGCAAGAGTCTCAAACGTCGCAAGCACACCAAGCTTCCAAATTTTGTGTCAGGGGTCCTTTAAAACAGACATAGAATATTAGGAAACTAATGAGAACTGGGGAATGCTCGGAACGAGCTTCAAAAATGAGGCCAGGGCACACAGGATCGAGCTTCTTGAGCCGCTGCGATCTTTAGCGTGCGTGCAATGTGGCCACCTGGCTGTTTTGGGCTGGTTGGTACATGATCGACGAAGCGAAAAAAAAAAACTGCGCGGAACACCGGACAGTGAAAGAGACGGACCAAGCGCTTTTTTTCGCTTCGTTGAAAATACAAGGATGGAGAGGAAGCTACAGGAAAGCTGGCCTTTGCCCCTTCCTCCTGGAATTTCGAATACCTTGTCTATGCAGGCAGCTCGAAAGAAACGATGCCTGCGCTCGTCACTGCTGGAGCCTGGATGTCTCCCCCCCCCCCCCTCGCTAATGCACACCCATGCTATGGTGGCTAGCCACCATACCCATGCTAAAAGTTCTGAATGCGCACTTGTGCGCCACGTGCTTCCGCGAGCATCGGCAAGCCTATCTCTCACACCATCCCTCTCGCTCCTCGGGTTCTGAAATCCGGGCATGTTCATGGCCGATTCTGCGGGGGTCTACCCAGCGTACCCCTTCAGAGAACACGAACTCAAACGAAGTGGTTCAACCGGTTCAACCTACAACACGTGGTAGCGTTGCTTCACCATGGCTCACTGAGCCGCAGATCACTCGTTCTGTAGAAAAAACAGCCGCTCAAAAGATTTCGTTCACTCCTGAGCGACACATCTCTATTTCCAGTACACTCAAGGACTAGGTGTAGCGTGCCGACTCGCTCGCTCTAGCTTAATCATGCCTCCAAAGTATGAGCAGCATTATCGAAAAAGTTGGGAATCACTGCCCGAGTTTAAAGGCTGGCTACGTCCTGTGGAGAGCGAAAGAACAAAAGCATCATGCGCCTACTGCATGAGCGAATTCTACGCGAAGCTGTGCGATATCAAGAAGCATGCCGCCACCACCAAGCACAAGAAGTCATCTGAACCATACTCCAGTTCTTCTCGGCAGAAGAAACTGCAGTATTCAGCCGCAACTGAGTCTTCCTGCGGCAGAAGTGAAGCAGCTCTTTGTCTGTTTATATGCGAGCACACTGCATTCCTCACCGCTGACCACCTGACAGAACTCTGCAAGAAACAGTTCATGGACAGCAAAAGTGCAGCAGGCATGCGCATGCACCGGCGCAAATGCACGAAGATCATAGTGAATGTGTTATCTCCGCATTTCGTGGATCTCTTGGTGGCTGACATCGGTGACTCAAAATACAGCCTGATAATCGACGAGGGTACAGATATTTCGATCACTAAGTTACTGGGTGTGGTGGTGCGATACTTCAGTGCTGCTCGGAAGAGCATTGTGACGACGTTTCTTGCGCTTATCGAATTGGACGATGGCACAGCTGTGACAATCGTCAGGGCATTGGAAAACCTCCTCACGCGTATGGGACTTGACAAGAAGCGTCTCCTCGGCATTGGAGTTGACAACGCCTCGGTGAATACGGGTGTCAACAACGGTATTTTCGAGACAATTAAGCGTGAGTGGCAACTCCCGAACTTGATAATGGTAAGGTGTATTTGCCATTCTTTGCAACTCGCACTTTCCCACGCTGTTCAGGGAACGCTTCCCAGGAATGTGGACTTCTTGGTGCGCGAAACCCACATGTGGTTTTCCCATTCTTCAAAGCGTAAAGCCGCGTACAGTCAACTTTACCGTAGCCTCTGCGATGGGGAAGAACCACTATCAATTCCAAGGGTGTGCGATACCAGATGGATATCGTTGGAGCCAGCGGTCGTCAGAGTCCTCGATCAATGGGACATGTTGCTGAAACATTTCGAACAAGCCAGATCAACGGAAGGATGCTACACCGCAGAGCTCCTGTATCAGATGTACTCTGATCCGCTGAATAAGCTTTATCTACTCTACCTTCGACCAATGCTACGAGAAGTTCAGCGTACAAACAAGGCCTACGAGAGGAACGACGCGGATCCCGCAAAGCTTCTTGAAGACCTCACGCTCCTAATTAAGATGGTTTGCAGCAAAGTGCTCATTCCAACGGCGAAGATAGATCCGCTGCGCCAGCCTATCGATGGTCACCTGGACCCCAAGCCATACCTGGGATACGAGTTCGAGAAACTGGCGAGCACGCTACCAGCTGGTCCTGAAGTTGACTTTGTGCGCCAGCGATGCGTTAATTTCACAGTAAAGCTGTCAAATGAGCTCCGGCAACGTCTGCCATCGAACTTCAAGATATTGCAGGGCATGGCACGGCTGTCTGTGGGAGCATGCTTGCGAGTACTCAAGGAGCCTATCACGGAGCTGGCGGAACATTTCGGTGTTCAACCAAACGAGATAGATCTCGTGAACGCGCAGTGGAAGAAGCTGACCCTGGTGGGCTGGGCCAACACCACCGACACCATTGCATTTTGGTCCGAGGCCACTGCGTACCGTGATGCAGCTGGCTCGAACCCGTTTCACGAGGTCGCGCAGCTCGCAGTTGATGTGCTCTCCTTGCCGCACTCAAACGCAGAAGTGGAAAGAGTTTTTAGCCAACTAAGCGTGGTTAAGACAAAACTCAGAAATTCTCTCAGCACTGCCAGCACAAATGCGGTCTTAAGTGTTCGTAGCGGACTTCGCCGTCTTGGAAAGTGCTGCCACACCTATGACCTGCCTGACACAGTGACAAGAAAAGTTGGAACCATGCAAGCGTACTCCTCAGCGTTCGCGCCAAGAAGTAGTGCACGTGCGCAAAGCAGTGGAGAGTCTGCAGACGAGGAGGTGTGGACTGGTGAGGTGGAACTATTGCTTGACATATAGACTTTAGTGACTTGAGTGAAATGTGAAGAACGATCGAAATGAAAGAGCGCCGGCCAAAATGAAAATATTTAAAACATTTCAGATGTTTTAAATCTTGTCATCTTGGCCGGCACTGTTTCAATTTGCTTGTTCTTCATGCTTCTTCCCTACGAGACGATACTTGGTCAAACGATCTTCTTGAGTGCAATGTGTCCAATAAAATAATTTTAGGTTTCACTCGTTCCTAGCATTGTAGTAACATATTACATCAAACGTTAGATAGCAGCTGTGCACGCAGTAGGTTATTGTTGAAAGCTAATTGACGAAGTATGGGCTCTTTGGTGGAATTGCAGTACCTTCATGAGGCAGAAAAAGCGTGCGTGGCGTGCATGCACAAAATTTATGCACACCACGCGTTCCCCTGCTTCGCGGAGAGAGAGAGAGAGAAAACTTAATTTCCGGCAGAGTGCTGCGCTGGGTTCCGACCCATGGGTATGGTGGCTAGATCATGGGGGAAGGAAATAACAGGAGGGAGCATGACGTCACGCACCCAGCCTTGGCAAGCCAACCCGTTTTGAAGCCAACAAAGTCGGCCCTTTTGCCGTGAGATCACGCAATAAACGAGACTTGCCGATACCTCGAAATACGGCGCCCGGTAGCTTTTAATCGAAATGAACTGGTTCGGCGCAGACTGGCCGGCTCACGGAGGTGTTTCAAAGACGGAACAGCGCCGAGAGAACTAAAACCTACCGCGAGCGCTGACGTTTTGGTCACTTGTTGGGCCGACTTGGTGGGCTTCAATCGAGTTGCGCAACGCTCCCTCCTGTCTTTCCTTCCTCCATGTTCCGATCTGTGGTTCAGACCTAGAAGTTTATTCCGCGCAATCCACGTCTCCCGGCAGACCCAGAGTTGCTTGTCCAGACCAAAACTGAACAGCGCAGTCCGACACTAGAAATGATTATTTTATTTTGACTGTTCACTTTATTCACCACAGCAGAAATTTATTTAAATCATTGTTTAAAAATAATCCCTTAACGTGCTTTATCCAGTCGAAAACTAAAAACTCAGGAAAAACGTCATCATCATCATCACTTAGCGACTTTTGGCTGAAATTGACGACTTTTAGGAAGCGTTCTGGCGACTTAGGCCCCCCAAAAGTTACCACCACTGTAATCACCTGCAGCGACGGTGGATTGCGGTTCGTGCGCCTGTCTTTCCTTGACAAGTGTGTCTCTGCAGTGCATTCGAATGCGTGCGGCTCGATTCAAGCGAGCATGGTACAATCCTGCGTAGCGTATGGGTGCACAAATCGCGCGATTCCTGCTTCCAAGATCACATTTCACAGGTGCGTACTGAAAGCACGTAGTGCTTACGCGGTCTAATACGGCTGACTCGTGTTTTTCATTGGTAGGCTTAAGGAATTAATATTTGGAAATTATTGGCAGGTTTCCAAAAGATGCTGAGACACGGAACCTATGGGAGCGAGCTGTGCGTCGTGAACACTGGAAACCGACAGATAAAGATCGCCTTTGCTCTGCGCACTTTGATCCGGCGTGTTTTGACCGGACCGGACAAACAACAAGGTTGAAAGCGGGAAGTGTGCCGACTTCGTTCGCTGCTTTTCCTGTCCACCTCCAGGCACCGGTAAGCATCGGAACTTCGCAGATATAGTGCTCTGACATCAAGGAGGTTGGAATGACGTAGACATATCTCTTCTGTCGTGTTTTGTCGACGTGACTGCATTGCTGCGTGTTTCCTCGCGAGCTTTTCGTCCCGTTCGCTCGTTTACAATATCGCTCAACACACGATTAGCACATGATCATTGTCGAATGTTCCCGAACATGCTTTCGTGAATACATATATTCATGTTATGAGCAATAATTGAAGTATATATATCATTCTAAAAGTAGTTAATTTCCACTATGTGCTTATTTCAGGTGAAAAGGAAGCGGCCAGCACCAAAACCTCGAGGATGCAGTCCTGCTCAGCAGCAAGAGGCCTTAAATACTGAAGATCATGTCACTGTATCACCATCAAAGCAGTGGTACAAGACGAAGTTGCAGGAAACAGAAGACGAAAGATTGCACTTGAAGAAAAAAATTAAAACGTTGCAGCAGAGCAAACGAAGGCTGACACAAAAGAAAATCACCGCTGAAGAAATTATTAGAGGCATCGAAGAACAAAAGCTTTTGTCAGAAGAGGGCTCCAAGATGTTCGATGCAGCATTTTCTCCTGACATACAACAGCTGCTTCACCGGGCACGGACAGAAAGTGGAGGTAAATACCCTCCAGAGCTGCGAACGTTTGCACTAACTTTACATTTCTACTCACCAGCAGCCTACGAATTTGTGCGATCAAAGTTTAATGACGCCCTCCCTTCGCAGCGCACAATCAGAGAATGGTATAGGTCTGTTGATGGCCAACCAGGCTTTACAGGTGAAGCATTTTCTTTCTTGGAGAAGTTGGTTCAAGGTCGCTCTGAAACTCTTTACTGCGCTCTGATTGTCGATGATATGTCGATTAGGAAACATGTTGAACTTGTCGGAGACAGGGTAGTTGGCTACGTTGATTTTGGAGCATCTCTTGATGATGACAGCCTTCCTGAAGCCACAAATGTTTGTGTTTATATTGTTGTTGGCATAAACATGAGGCTGAAAATTCCAGTCGGCTACTTTCTTATCCACTCGCTCACTGGTTCTGAGAGGGCTGAACTAACAAAACAATGCATTGAACGACTGGAATCTGTGAAAGTTCAAGTTGTCAGTCTAACATTTGATGGTGCGTCATCAAATTTCACTATGGCAAAATGCCTTGGTGCAGAACTGAAGCCTGATCCTGTCGAGTTCTCCACATCCTTTAAAAACCCAGTTGATGAGTCAAGGGATGTGCATATCCTGCTTGACCCATGCCACATGATTAAGTTGATTAGAAATTCACTGGCAACAATGTGTTACATCACTGATGTTGATGGAAACCACATAAAATGGGCTTACATAAAGGCACTGGAGGCTTTACAGCGCGAGGAAGGGCTCCGCCTTGGCAATAAGCTAACTAAGGTGCATATGCAGTGGGAGAAGCAAAAGATGAAGGTACGGCTCGCAGTTCAGGCACTCAGCGCTTCAGTCGCAGACGCTCTTGAATTTTGCGAGCAAACGCTGAAGCTGCCACAGTTTAGAGGTGCTAGTGCCACGGCAAAATTTGTGAGGGTATTTGATCATCTCTTCGATTTGCTAAACTCCAGAAATGCGTTTGCAAAATCATACAAAGCCCCCCTTCGAAAGCAAAATGAGCCTTGTTGGAAACCATTTTTTGCCGACGCTCGAGAGTACATATGTGCTTTAAAAGACCCATTCGGTCGACCACTTTTGCAGGGAACAAAGAGGACAGGATTTGTGGGTTTTCTTGTGTGTATACAGAGCACAGAAAGTATCTTCAAGGAACTCGTTCATGAAGGTCAACTTAACTATCTGCTCACGCACAAGATGAGTCAAGATCACGCAGAAACTTTCTTTGGCTGTGTGCGAGGACGTGGGGGGTTCAACAACAACCCTACAGCTGCCCAATTCATGGCAGCTTACAAGCGTCTATTGGTCCAGACAGAAGTGAGATCGTCCACCTCAGGCAACTGTTCGCAAGATATTGTTTCTATTCTGGGTGCATCTGCCTCTGCCACTACATTTTGTGCAACCACTGAGGTCACATCGCGAAGGTGTGCCATCCTACAACCAGAGGACCACGATTACACAGACCGAATTGACTATCCAGAGAGCCTCTCCACATTCGTTTGCTCTGTCGTGCCTTACATTGCAGGCTTTGTCGCTCGCAAAATCGCTACTACAAACACCTGTGAGTTGTGCATAGAAGCTCTTCATGGAGCGGATACATCTCTATTGGTGAGACAAAAAAATCGAGGTGGACTCTTTTACCCTTCCGAAGACGTTGTGTCACTGTGCGAAACAGCGGAAAAGGGGCTGCGTCGACTGCAGGCTTCCACTCAATGCCTTAAGAACATACATGCCAATACCAAACAACTAGTCCTGGAGATTTTGAGTCAATCACTGGAAAAGAGGTGGTTTTCACAATTGGAACAACATCTTTTTGACGTCGACGTGTTGGCCAACCATATTTACAACTTGAGCAAGCAAGTATTGGAGCTGTACATCAAGATCAGGCTGCACCACATGACAAAGGAACGAAGCCGGGAACTCGTGAAAGACAAAGTTAGGTCTTTGCTTTCAAGACTCGTCATTTTTAGGAATCAGTGAAACAACTTTGCCATAACGTTCATGTTGGCTAAAGGCTGAGAAAGCTGTACAAATAAAATTTTAACACATGAAAAACGAACCGTTCTGTAGTCTCTTTAAATACTGCCAGTGTATCGGCGACTATGTGAGCACGTTTTTACTTCTCTAGCAGCAATCATTTGCGAAAAAAAAACGGCCGCGGAAGTGCACTATATGCTACGCGGCCGCCTTCCTGCCCACCACAAGATGGCCGCCGCCGGCTTCACTGTGCTCTATGGGTAAGTATAGGCGGCTTCCACTCCAGCAATTTTTTTATATATATCCTCCTAGGAAAGAAGGATTCTCTACCTGCCACAATGACATTTAAAGACTTCACTCGTGCGGACGACGGCATTGTTTCGTGCGCGGAGGCCACTGACGACGAAATTCGCCAGGTTGTCCCGGAGCCGGAGAGCGGCTCGGATGAAGACAATGACGACCGCCCGCAGCCGTCGGTGGCGGAGATCGCCAACGCGGTGACAATTTTGTCGAGCGTTTACGGCGACGATGTCACCTTGGCGCAAATACGGGCAAACCAAATTGCCTCCAAGCGTAGTTTGAGGCAAGGCAGCATCAACGACTTTTTTAAACCTGCCTGATGCAATAAACTTCAGATTTTTGGCGAAAACGCATTTTTCGGACTGTTCGATTTTTCGTACTTTTTTTCGGTCCCCGCCAGGTCCGAAAAATCGGTCGGCGACTGTACTGGGATGACCAAAAAAGGCGCTACAGCAAACTGGCAGCATGAACGAAGGAGAAAAAGAGAATAAAGAACAGCTGGCCCAAAAACAGGTACTGTCTCTTTGTTTAAATTAATTACAATGGCGCAGTCTACAACACAACCTTCCAGCTGAAGCCATCGGCCTTCGTGGGTCATAGGTACGGCCCCTAACTTTATGCGGTGGAAAATTTGGAATTCTGCAATTCCAGATAGAGAAATCTGCGAAATTCCGTGGCAACTCTAAATGTGCAAAATTCTGTGGCAATAAATGAACAAATGCAAGAAGGCACACGCAACAACTTATTTATCATACTTTCAGGCTCGCAACACGCCTGCAATAATTAAAATTGAAGAAAGCTCTTGCGGCACAGCATCAGATGGTGCTTGGTGCTCTCTTCACTTAGAGAGTGACGCTTGTGGGAGACAATGTCACCATAGCGACTAAATGATCTCTCTGCATCAGCGAAGTTGATTGGTATCGCCAAGTATTTCAAGGTGATTGATGAAAGGGTTGGAGTAAGCTGCTCCATCCCTGGCCAGAAAGCCAGGATATCGAAGTCTGCTCCTGGATTTTGTTGCTTGGACACAAATGAAGCCAGGTCTCTGTCAGTGGCCTTCAGTTCTTGTGCAGTCTTCACGTAAATCTGCCATTCTGCAGATAGAGCAAGTGATTCTTCTGCAAGCTGAGGCACGCCTGTCAACTCTGTCCTCTTTTGTGGAAGACACCAAACTTGCAGAGGATCCAAGCACCTAACATCCTTGAAGAATCACCACGTATTGGACTTCTCCAAGTATACCTGTGCTTTGTTAGCCACTTTGGTCATTGCAGCCTTCATCTTGCTTTCAATTTTATTGGCCTCATTATGTGCAACATTTTCCTTCTTCAGCTGTGTTACAAAATCCTCCTTTGAAGCTGCTTCAAGATAACCCCAAAGCGTAAACAATGCATGGTACGCTTTGCAGAAGCTACGCGCTGACCTTCTGCTGCTTTCAGCAAGCTGGAAGCATTTTTTCCCAAATACCGCAATGCACCGCATGCTGTACCTGAGCTCAGTCGAGTCTTCACTAAGCAGTTTCAGAAGAGAATCAACACACGCTGCTTCACCATACTTCTGGTGGACTTGCTTAAGCAATGAAGGATAGTGCTCGAAGTAGGCAGAATGTTGTTCCACAGCCTCAATCCATGAAATCCACCTGCTTTGGACAGGTGCTGGCGGTGCTTTGGCACACTGAATTTCGCACTCTTCCAAATGCGATTTGTAGAAAGCTCTCTTTCTACTGGACATGCGGAAGGCCTTCTTCATACAAGCGACAAACTTGTTCACTAAGGGAAAAGATGCCTGAAGTGTGCTGCCAACAATGTTCACTGTATGGGCTACACACGTAATGTGAACAGCACCTTCAAAAAGTGGCTTTATGCACTTCTTAAAGGACTTCACAATGTAAGTGGCGTTATCGCTAACAAAGCCCGATACATCCTCAAATTCAACTCCATACCTCGTGAGTGTTGTTGTCACGATGCGTATAATGATGGATGAGTTCACTTCATCCACGAATTTCACTTCCACGAGTACAGGTTGTAGTGCATTCGCCGTTCTGGCCGACTGAATGAACAACACGTTCACAACCAATTTTGATCAGTCGTCGGTGGTTTCGTCTATAATTACAGAAACTGTGGTGCTTTGAAAGATAGCTATCAAACTTGCCTCGTGCTTCTCAAACAATTCTGGAAGTCATCGGCGGACCGCGTTAGATCCAGGCACCGATCCGCCATTCCAAACGTGTGTCTGCAGAAACGTTCTCAGTTTTGGATTGTCCACCTTCTTAAGGGGAATATGTGCGGATATCAATGCATCCAAGAACTTGAGCACAACATCGTTCCTCACTTCACTAGCCGTGATTGCGGATTCCAGCGTTTGCAGTCTATTTTGCTTCTTCGGCGCTCCTGAACCTCCGGCTCCATCTTCCGATGGTTCTTCGCCGCTTTTTCGCTTAAAGGAGTCCCTTGTTTCGACATTCTTGCGATGACAATTTCTTTCGATGTGCTTGTCAATAGTTGATTTGCGGCGATGGTCAACTGCTCTTGCGCAAGCCCGGCAAATAAGCACACCTCCATCTTCATAAAACTCGGGGTGCTTGTATTCTCGAGTGCGTTCTCTGGCAGTCTTCTTACTTGAATGTGACCCTGAGGGTGCCATATCTATTCACGCATTGATCTTCAGCCAAAGCTAGGGTGGCTAGAACGACCAAAGCAAACGAGAACAAGGCACACGTGCAGTCGCAAAAGGGAGTGCGTTGGATCGGTAGGTGACTGCGGCTACTTACGGCTGCCAATAAGCCTTGTTATCAGAGGCGACTTAAATTTTTTTACTACTAAAAGACGATAAAGCTACATGAATAATTTTTCTATTAACTAATAAAGTATAATGGCGCATTGATTCCCTGGCATCTAACGCAAACTTTTTTTCTTTTGTGGAAAAAAAAAGAGTACGAAGAGATTGCCTCCGCATTTCCATCGAGTACGAAACCGGAACCACCTTCGCGGTAGCGCGTTGCGAGAAAGGAGGGTGGTTGCGAGCATGGTTGCAAGTTCGTCACACAGCCCCGTTTTGTGCTAGACTAGTCATATCTATTCTCAAAGAAGTGCATCGCCCATTTTATAATCACAGCTCATACCAAAAACAAGTTATTTCACAGGCTACAGCGATGCTGATTCTTTATTGCGTGCCCGAAAACCTGTTAGCTGGCATTGCAAACAAACTAACGACTTTCCGCATTACTGCGAAGAAAAAACGTAACTCCGTGATTTTTCGCGGAATCGACCTGTTTTTCATATTTCCGCAGAAAAACGTAAATTCCGTGATTTATCGCAGAATCACGAAAAGCTAGAGGCCTTAGTCATAGGTAGCGGGGTCTCTCCATCTAAGAAACGCCATACATGCTTCCTCGCTCATAGACACCACAAGCTTACGACTGCGGTAGGGCTTACGCCACTGTCCCGGCACGGCGTCCCAGCCTCCTTAGTGGTCAACGGGTAGGCTTACTCTGCCACCTTCGATACGGCGCCCAGACTCTTGTTTTCCAGGGACGCTGTTCACGCTTCCCGTGGCGCGAGGAGTTCTCGCTCAGGACTCGATCAGCGCCTGAGCTGTTCATTACGGGTGCTGCCAATATTGATGGTAATTCTGCCGCAGTGAGCCCAGCCATCAGCTCGTCCTTGATGAGCGTTGTCACCGGCTCCATATGTAGCTCATAATAAAGCGCCGTGCACCTGCGGTGTACCATTGCAAGACTCCGCAGCATGGTCAACGCCTTCACAGCATTGAGCTCGGTGATATTTTCTATTGTTCTGTTGGCAGTAAGCGCTGCCGAAGCCACGCTGAACCTAGTTGCCTCACACGACCTGGAGGCCGGCCCACCTGAGCAAGGTGGAGAACTCTGGAATAACCTTTGGCAACTCTTAGACCAGCTAGGCTGCTTCGGATTGGCAATTTCTCACTTTTTGCCAGTGATTCCATCTTCCCAAGCTGCCAGTGACATCCCGGAGTTCCACGACCAGATTATCTGTATCTCCAGCGAGCACAACGCGGCCTTTACCGAGGACGGTGCGCAGGAGATCACCACCTCGAGGCTGCAACTGTGCATTGCAACTCATGTCTAGATAGTGTCGCAACCTGCTCAGGGACATGCACACAACCAAAAGGTACCGGTCATTCCAAAGCATGGTCCTCACCTTTTAAAACAATCATTAACCGAACGCACAGGCACTCACATACTGCTGAGCGAGACGCCGTCAAAAAAAAAGCGACAGATGATGCAACATCCATCAAGGGTCAGCGCGTTTTGTATAGCGGGTATCCAAGCACGACTGAGCCTACACCCCATTCATGAGAAGCTAATATACACCAGGCCCTGCCCCCGCACATGCATCTTGGCTTCAGATGGTTCAACCGACTAGGTGCCGATCTTGGCTGTGCTGCGACAGGGTTGCCTACAGAGCAGATTGCTTTTCAGCTTTGTGACCCAACCGGTCATCTGTGCTGTCTAGGGTTCCGACTCTAGTCACAACATCCTGGCTCGCGCAGACGACCCGACGCCGCTTGCTTCGACACCTCACCAGCTGCAGCGTCGTATTGTCCGAATCGAGACTCTAGCTGCTGCCCTGGGCCTGTCCCTCGACCCGGCCAAGTGTGCGTGCTTACACATGATCCGTTCCATTCCCATGGGCACTAGACCGGCAACGTTCACAGTTGCGGGTGTCTCCATCCCCACGCTTCGACACTTCGAGCGTCAGCGGTTCCTGGGACGCCCGGTCGGCTTTCGTTTCGCGACCAGTGTCAGCTCGGTCATCAACACCGCCATCACTCAAGCCCGGGCGATCCTTTCGTCGATTTTGGCGCCATGGCAGCGTGTATACGCACTCCGGACCTTTGTCTGCCCGGCGCTCAACTTCCTGATGTGGTGCAGTGTACTTTCCAAAACTGACTAGGGGTGCCTAGACGACGCCATACGGCCGCTGGTCAAGCATACGCTCTACCTTCCCAGCAACGCCGCCATGCTATACCTCTAAAGGTCCAGTTCAGGTGGTGCTGTAGGGCTTCCTGTTGCAGCGAAGCTCACTGACCACTGCCGCATCGACTCCGCCTACAAGCTTCTCTCGTCCCCGGACGCTGAGCTCCGGGACATGGCTTTGGGCGATGTCTATGCTCTCGCCACCGCCCGTCTAGGCTGAGAGGACACCTGCGCAGACGCCTCAGTGGACGAATGCAGAAAGTAGAAATACCAGCATATTCTAACATGCCATTTCAGGTAGCTCATCTGGACTTTGCGGAAATTCGGAAAAAGCTGAAGGTGGTCAGAAGACTCAAGCTTTTCTGTTTTGCATTGACGAGTGAACTAGTTTGATCGCCGCAAGGGTGGACAAAGAACATACTACCAGCGTAATGATTTTTTTTGAGCAACAAGATGTTCGACAGCATGAAGGTAAAGGTCTCAGACAATGGACCTGCGTTTTGAAGTCGGCGGCTACAGGATTGGGCTGAAACACGTAAAATAAAAAAAAGCGCAAGTCCAGGTTCAGTAGGCCACGTCGCGATGCATACACCTGACGCCGCATCGTTTTTTCTCCCGCAGCATGAGTGCCTCTATATCATCTTAACTCGGGTGCGTCAGGCAGTAAGTGTCTCAAAGAATATTTGACCTCATTGTCGAGGAAAGATCCCAGCACCTACCGCACGGCAGGTGAGAAAGCGAAAACATTTGGGGCGCGCACGTTCACTATCCGTTTTGAGTGGCTACGGCTACGGTCGCATACTACGGTGGCTAAATATATGGCCATAATCTGGCTAGCACTCTTGAATTCCCTCAGATTGGACTTGAAGAACACATACTTCTATGTTGATCTATGAGACGGCGCAACACGCCTCACGTTCATTACGTACACGGGTACTATGACGTACTAAAGGCCCATTCGTGGCAAACGACGCTACGTAGCCCAAGGCGATTGCGTGATGCGTACGTAGCACCTTTCTGAAAGTACTTGAAGTTGTCTCGAGAAACCTCGGGTGATATATAACGCTCATGTGCATGACGGCCGGTCATAAGCGACACTGAGGTGGTGTACATCGCTCCGGGCAGTTGCCGTTCAAACTTTTGTCGTCAGTTTTGTTCTCGACTCCTGCTGGGCAATGGATTTGCATTGTAGGCTCTATGTATTGACCACACTGAGTTTAATTTTAAATATTCAATAAATGCCATATCAGCAGCGATTGCTCATTCTTGCTACTCTGTGTGGCAGAACCTTCTGGACGCGTAGGGGAGTGTGAACAGCGGGGCACTTTCATGTATTTGAGAAGGGGAAACAAAAAGAAAATGAACTTTTGACCAACAATACGCAGTTACGCCACAAGCAGAGAAGCTGGCAAGGAGCGGCATTCGTACTTGCTACTACTACAACAGGATACCCATCATGTTCTTAACTGGAGCATCTGATGAGCTCAAACACCTACAAACTTCGCAAAGACACGACCATATTGGTGGTCACAGGCGAGGCCTGTGGGCCAGCCAGAGGCTACGTGATCCACTGGTCCTTTTGTCTAAGGTCAGAGAACCTGCAGCAAGCTGAGCAGTCCTGCGTCAGTTCTCGGTTGTCGCGAAAAATGTGGTCGAAGTATTCGTCCAGGCACTAAATCGGCCGTCACATCCACATTATCTGTGGTTGCCGTGCATGGAGCAATGATGCATGGAGGCGTAAAGAAGCAAATTCTTGCGTTGAGCTGCCACAAGAATGGTGGTCTGTGAGTGACTAGTGCCGCGTGGTGCGCGAACGAAACACACTTCAGTCAATGACAGTGGCACAAAAAACCGTAGCGCGCAGTAAGAGCAATATACGGATTATTAACTCGTCGATTTACAAAACTTTTTGTCTATGTAGTACTTCTTATGCTCTCATAAGCATTTCGTTCCGAGTATAGGCCCCATTCCTTATTTCTCGAGCGCCTGGCACCACAAGTGTTTTCAGTGCGAAATACAATGACCTACTGTAAGAATGGCTACCTTCAGACATTCTAACAAAAGTATAGCCAGCTTCTTTCAATGAAGGCCTTCTGACAGCCTTTTGAATGCATATAGCGCACAAGTGTGACATTCATCAACAGTGGAACACCTTCAAAGAGAAATTGGGTAACCATGTGAACAAACATATGCCAAACGTACGTTTTTCAAAACTTAAGCATTGTAGCAAAACTACAGTTATATCATTCATTATATGAATTATAGAAAAGGAAAGGAAGTTTTGTTCAGTATAGAAAAACAAAGAGCAAGGCTCCTAATAAGAGGTTGGCACAAACAACGCTGATGATATGCTCAGTAGTAAGATCGCAAAAGAAATTTATCTTAGAGAACTCAATAAAAGGTTGAAAACCAATCCTAAGCTTTTATGGAAGTATTGAAAGGGGTGCTGAGCCAGTGCTCTGGGCATTCCAGAAGTCATTTGAAATAAACCAGTCATCAGAGAAGACGAAGCCAAGGCATTATATTCAAATAAGTTGTGCTGTTCAGTATTTCTTCCAGTGTAATCGGACACTTTAATGACACCTGTCATCAATGTGTCACCTAAGGCACAGATGGAGCTCCGCATTACCGGTACTAAAAAGTTGTAGCAATCGGACGAAACCCAGGTATCTCACAACGTGTGATTAAATGCTGCGCTGTGACCATCTCTCTTCACCTTTTTGTTATAGTTGCGCATTCACTCTGCATTACTGAACTGCCTTACGACTAAATGGTTCGAAAAGAAGATATCCAAAATAAGAGGCTCGTTTAAGATGTATGCAAATGATGATATATGGTGTTTTTTGGCGCAAGGGCCATTTGATGGCCAAAGAGCGCCAGTTCATGAGACAGGAATGTGGACAATGATTATGAGTAGCGGCTGTATAAAGGCCATAAAATTCCTCGCGGTAAAGCGGGTAAAAACATACAATTAATAAAATCATGACCATGCCGTGAAAGGTGTGTGTGGTGCGAATAGATGGCAAAAGTTAACGATGGTGGACATGTATGGCATTAGCACAAGTGCCTCACTCGTTCATACCCTTGCGTCCAAGGGCCGTGAGGCAAGTGCTTTATTGTGTAGCCACCGCAGCGAAAACCTCTCTGGAGAGGTCGTGCTGCGGTATGCCCGGGTATATGACATGAAAGCTGTGAATTTCTTTTAAAAACGCTAACAATGATTTGTGACTAAAAAGCGGTTCCCTACCAACGAACATTGCAGGGTGTAAAGGTATATGTTGTCGGTAGGGTAAAGGAAAGTGTCGTTTTCTTAGAGTGTCCAATTGTTTGCACTGAATTAAAATGTGAAGAACTGTTAGTGCTTCACCACATCTGTCACACAATGGTGGATCGCCACCGGAGAAAAGATATGAGTGTGTCGTGTATGTGTGTCCTATCCTGAGCCTCGTTAATGTTACCTCTGTGTGACGTGATTTTGATACTGGTGGCCAATGGCCAAGGTGTGGCTTGATAACGTGTAGTTTGTTTTGTGTGTGTGTATCCCACTTGCTCTGCCAGTAGTCCCCAAGTTTTCGTTTGAGAGACGGCTTAAGATCAAGGGCTGGGATTGATGAAGGTGTAATGGCGGTGCTTTCGTGGGCGGATGCAGCAAGCTGATCCGCCATCACGTTGCCTTGAATCTCACGGTGCCTTGGCACCCAGCCCACAACAACATGTCGGTTGAGTGTGTAGAGTGTGCATAAAATGGAGTAAAGTGAAACGAGGACAGGGTTTTTTTGTTTTTTAAGACTGTGCAGAGCCGTTACCACACTGAGGGAGTCTGTATAAATTACTGCTTTTTGTATTTGTGATTGTTTGATGTGTTTAGCTGCCACAAGTATCGCGTAAGCTTCCGCTGTGAAGATACTTGTGCCTGTATGTAGAGGGCCAGCATCCGAAAAGGAAGGGCCAACAGCAGCGTAGGACACAGAGGAGTTAGACTTAGAGGCATCTGTAAAAAACTCAGGACGTGTGTATTTGTGTTGAAGTTCCAAGAAGTATGTTCGAATATGGGCAATAGGCGCATGTTTAGTAACTTCTAGGAAAGACACATCGCAATCTATAGTCTGCCACTGCCACGATGGCGGGTATGCTACAGGAGCCATTAAACTGTGTTCGAGTGACACTCCAGTGTCCTCAGCTAGACCCTTCAGGCGAACTGAGAAGGGCTGCCTCATCGAAGGCCTGTTTTGAAACAGAGTTGAGCTCGACAAATCATTAATTGTAGAGTATGAGGGGTGCTTCTTGTCCGCTTTCACCTTAAGGAAATAAACAAAGGACATGTAAGTTCTCTGCAGATGAAGCGACCACTCATTTGACTCAACATAAAGGCTTTCTACGGGGCTGGTGCGAAAAGCACCTGTAGAAAGGCGGATGCCCAAATGGTGCACGGGGTCCGGCATCTTCAAGGCACTTTGAGTAGCAGACTGATAGACAATGGCCCCATAATCTAAGCGGGTGCGGATGAGGCTTCTATAGAGGTTCATGAGGCATTGCCTATCACTACCCCACGTAGTACGTGACAACACTTTTATAACATTCATGGCTTTTAAACACTTTGTTTTTAAATACTTGATGTACAATACGAAGGTCAACTTGTTGTCCAAGATTAAGCCTAAGAATTTATGCTCGCCTTTGACGGACAGACGTTGCCCGTTCAGTCGAATGTCAGGTTCCGAGTGCATGCCTCTCTTTCGAGAAAACAAGACACACGTGCTTTTTTGTGGGTTAAGTCGAAATCCGTTTTCATCTGCCCGTTTGGAGACCTTATTTAAACCCAGCTGAACCTGCCGCTCACACATGGCCAAGTTGCATGACTTGAAGCCAAGCTGAACGTCGTCGACATATGTACAATAGAACATAATGCGGGGAATGGACAAGTGCAAAGAATTCATTTTGACGAGAAAAAGAGTGCAGCTAAGTACACCACCTTGTGGCACGCCTGTTTCCTGGACAAATGTTTGGGAAAGAACCGTGCCCACTCGGACACGGAATGTCCGGTTTGACAGGTAACTTTCGATTATGTGAGACATTCTTCCGCGCACACCAAGGTGGGACAGGTCTCTTAGAATTCCAAAACGCCATGTTGTATCATAAGCCTTTTCGATATCGAGGAACACAGAGAGAAAATATTGTTTATGGACGAAGGCATCTCTGATCTGTGCCTCAATACGAACAAGGTGGTCTGTGGTGGATCTACTTTCTCAAAAACCGGACTGAAATGGGTCGAGCAAATTGTTTGTTTCAAGGATATGTACAAGTCGGCAGTTTATCATTTTTTCGAAGACTTTGCACAAGCAGCTTGTAAGTGCAATAGGCCTATAACATGAAGCTAAAGAAGGGTCCTTGCCCTCTTTCAAAATGGGAATAATAATAGCCTCTTTCCAGGAGGTAGGGATAGTGCCAGAAAACCAGATAGCGTTGTACAAACAGAGTAAGGTTTTTCGTGTTTATGCTGGTAGGTTTTTTAACATTTCATACACCACACGGTCAGAACCTGGGGCAGAAGTGCTGCAGGAGTTTAGAGATGTTCGGAGCTCAGCTAGACTGAAAGCTTGGTTATATGCTTCGTATCTAGTGGATTGGTGTTCGATTTTCTGCTTTTCTATTCTTGTTCTGTATTTTTGGAAAGTGTCAATATAGTGGGATGAGCCGGATACCCGTTCAAAGTGTGCACCGAGGAAGTTTGCCTGATCTTCCAAGGTATCACCCTGAGCGTTTACGAATGGGAGTGAGTGTACTTTTCTTCCTGCTACCCTACGAACCATGTTCCAGACTTTGGCCTCTTGTGTATACGAATTTATCCCTGATAAAAACTTCTGCCAACTTTCTCTTCTGGCCTGCCGACGCGTTCTCCTGCCTCGAGATTTTATTTTCTTAAAGCTCTCAAGGTTTTCCGCTGTCGGCGAGTTCCGCAGCAACCTCCATGCCCTGTTCTGCTCCCTTCGCGCATTACGACACTCTGTGTTCCCCCATGGGACGTGTCGTTTGCGGGGCATTCCAGATGTTTGCGGTATGCACTTGGCTGCTGCGTCAGTTAGAAAAGCTGTGAAATACTGCACAGCTTCATGTATGTTTAACCTACATATGTCCGTCCAACTCAAACGTGTAGTGTTATGGAACTGTTCCCAGTCTGCTTTGTTTATCAGCCATTTAGGAACGTGTAGAGGACCTTCATATGTTGTTTGTGAACTCAACACTACAGGAAAATGGTCACTACCATACAGATTATTTATGATTTTCCATTTGAGTAGGGGTAGGAGGGAAGGTGATACGATGCTGAGGTCGATAGACGAGTAAGTTTTGTTGGCAACGTTATAGTATGTTGGCTCTTTCCTATTCAACAAACAGGCACCGGAAGAGAAGAGAAATTGTTCAATGAGACGACCTCGTGCATCACAGCGAGAATCGCCCCACAGTCCACTATGTGCATTTAGGTCCCCAAGAAGCAAATAAGGTCCTGGCAGTTCGTCTATTAAAGACTGAAATTCACATCTTTCAAGACGGTGGTGGGGAGGTACATACAAAGAGAAGATGGTGACGAGTTTGTTTAAAAGTACCGCTCGAACAGCCACCGCCTCAAGAGATGTCTGGAGTGGTAAATGTGTACACGCTACTCCTTGGTTAATAATAATGGCTACGCCACCGAATGACGCCACAGCATCATCTCGGTCCTTTCGGTATATGACGTAAGCACGTAAAAAACTTGAGTTGGAGGATTTTAGGTGTGTTTCCTGTACACACAGCACTTGAGGTGAGTGTTTGTATAAAAGCTCTTGGACGTCGTCGAGGTTCTTAAGCAGTCCTCTGACGTTCCAATGAATAATTTGTGTGTCCATATTGGAAGTAAAGTAGTGCTGTGTGTACCTTAAGGGAGTGACTTGTTTAAGCTGAAAGGTCGAGCTCAAGTACCAGGGCCATTGTCAGGCCCTGTTATGAGCTTTTTAGTTTTCTTGGCGCGCTCCAGAGAGCCGCGCCGTTCTTTTGGCACCAGGGGTGCCGCCGTATCCATTGCCTCCTCGGAGGCACTGGATGCCCGCTCACGCGAGCTGGTTTTTCAAAGCTTGGGCCTCGCCTGGCGAGGTGAGGCCTTGAGACCCGAGGACCCTGGAGTCTCTGGTCTCTGTTCAATAGTAGGCGGAGTAGACTCAACTACTGCCGCCTTGGGGGCAGGCGCCACAGCCAATGGCTTGCTCTGCGCAGGCCGAAGGAGTGGCGAGGGCTGGTGCGACACTGCCCCCTGGCGCGCCGCATCAGCATATGTGGGGCCAGAAAATGGCGAGACTCTTTTTCTTGCTTCTTTAAATGTAATGTTTTCTTTTATCTTTAAATTTATGATCTCTTTTTCTTTTTTCCAGAAAGAACATGAACGTGAGTACGCGGCATGATTTCCGCCACAGTTCACACAGTGTGATGGTTCTTTGCAATTGTCAGAATTGTGGCCTGACACTCCACATTGTGCACAAGTTTGGTGACCACGACAGCTTTGTGAGCCATGGCCATACTTCTGGCATTTAAAACAACGACGCGGGTTAGGTATGTATGGTCTAATCGACGTCTTTGTGTACCCTGTTTGAATACTTTCTGGCAGATTACTGGAAGCGAACGTGAATATCAGGTGTTTCGTTGGTGTTACCTTGTTGTCTCTTCTAATGGTGATCCTTTGTACATTGGTCACATTCTGACTCTTCCACCCCTCGAGAAGTTCGTCTTCAGTCAAGCCGAGCAAATCAGCATCAAATACTACTCCACGGGTTGTGTTCATCGATCTGTGTGGCGTTACAGTGATGGGAGTGTCACCAAAAGTTGATAGAATCTGTAGGCTTTTCAAACTGTTTTTTTTCTTGAACTTCAAGGAGGAGGTCTCCGCTGGCCATTTTGGTAACTTTGTACCCGGCTCCAAGAGTTTCTGTGAGACATCTGGCTACTACAAAGGGGGATACAGTTCTGGCTTGCTCTCTGCTTATCTCACTATGTATAACATGAAAATGGGGGAAGTTTTCACTTGATCGGTTGAAAAAGCCTAAGTCTTCGGTGCGTACACGCTTTAAGGCGGTACGATCACTTAATAAGGGAAATGCTCTATGCATGCCAGTTTAATTTTCTTCAGAAGCGTTGGCGGCCACCCACCACGGAGCCCAACGAGGGGACGCTACAAGTTTGTGGATGCTAAAACCTGCAGACGCCAGCCGTACAACGCCACTATAACCCAATGCGCCTAGACCAAGGTAGGCTATTTGCACAGGGTTAACCCTAGCCGCCAGGAAGTTTGGAAGTAAACGGAAGAGAGTAGAAGACAGGACAGATAAATAGTAAGAGATAAAGACGAAGATGTAGGGAGAGAGAGATAGGAAAAGGCGACTGCCGATTTCCCCTGGGTGGGTCAGCCCAGGGGTGCCGTCTACGTGAAGCCGGGGCCAAAGGGGTGTGTTGCCTCTGCCGGGGGGCCTTAAAGGTCCAATCACCCAGCGTCGGCTCAACCCCCAGGATCCCCTTTTCCCCGGACACGGCAAAGCCACGCACGGCTAGGCGTGGGAGGGAGTAGAAACTCCCCCGTTAGCTCGGGTCCGTGGTGTCGCTACACACCAAACGCCTACTTGCGCAGGCGCCGCTGCGGGGAAGATGTATGCAAATTAATGGAACACATAATTTACTCAGCTGCCCTGAATCGCCTCACAGGGAACAATATCCTAGTTAAAGAGAAAAAATGGCTTCCATAAAGGCTTGTTCTTCACTACGCAACTTCTACAATTATGTTACGCATTAGGGTGAGAAATCGATGTCGAGGGCAGACGGATTGTTTCTTACAATTTTTCGAAGAGCTTTCGACACGGCCACCCACACACTTCTTATTTACGA
The DNA here is from genome assembly GCF_043290135.1 of Rhipicephalus microplus. Lineage (NCBI taxonomy): Eukaryota > Metazoa > Arthropoda > Arachnida > Ixodida > Ixodidae > Rhipicephalus > Rhipicephalus microplus. The sequence goes on along the minus strand of NC_134705.1, from coordinate 81,892,616 downwards.
ACCTCAGCAAAACAGTATACACAGTGATATGTTATCAAATGGACTGAAAATTTTTTTTGTCCGAGTGCAGCCAGTGTGTTGTTATTAATGAAGAAAAACCCAGTTTCCCTAACTTCCCCTCAAGAGCCCCACTACTCTCTGCATTGAAACATATATTATTTTTCATATATATTAACGACAAAGTTTCGGTATTTCATCCACAATACGTTTGTTTGTAGATGACAGCGTGGTGTAACGAAATATATCTTGTGAGCAGGACGTGACAGCACTTCACGAAGACTTCAGTACAATTCATTACTGTTGTAAACAGTGTAATATAATTCTAAACGCTACAGAGTGCATCCACTTGTGTTTAAAGCACAAAAAGATAAATAACTACTGTATACTAAGGAGTTGTTATGACAACTGATGTTTCTAAATACTTGTGTCATGTTTTCTGCTGATTTACATGGATTGTGCATAATAGTGAAATAGATGATAAGGCTCGACGGGTACTGAACTTTGTTGAAGAAAACTCATGATTTCGTGATGCAGAAATAGAACGAATTCGTGCTATGTGTAAGACCAATATTAGAGTATGCCTGCTCACTCTGGGTACATCAGAAGCCGATCTCACTTCTCAGATGGAAAGTATTCAAAACAGAGCCGCCAGTTATATCCAGGGCAGGAACTGTAGGACAGACAGTGCCACAATGATGAAACAGGAATTGAAGTTGCAGTTGTTTTGTTAATTGTTCCAGAGTTCTTTAGCACAGTCTAGCATAAATAAACCGGCATATCGCCATACGCGTTCAGCGCGGGCCACCCGCCCCCCCCCCCCCCCCCCCCCTCGCTAAAACAATCGCTAAGTGGATCACCTGGCTGCATATGCTTGTAAATGGTGTCGACAGGCTTCACGTCTTGCGGGGGAGGAAATGATCTAATTTGAAAGTACGCGTCCGCGACGCTCCCGCGAATGCAATAGAACGGCCGTCCCTGCGCACCGAAAGAGTCGAGAAAAAAAGTACGCTGTGACGATGGGACTGTATGAGGTTACTCAACTAGCTACTGCGATACGCCGCCTGTCTCTAAGCGCAGAAGACTGCTTTTATGCATATACGTGCGCAGTAATCACTCTTTGCAGAAGGGGGCGGGGGAGGGTGCCAGGTTCTGAAAGAGTCAAAGTTTTTGAACCATCTACCTTCCCCCGATTTGTATCCATTGGTCAAGCCCAAAACTAACGAACATTATGATGCACGAAAATTTAAATAAATTGTCGACGTGCGTCACAATAACCAGCCTTTAAGTAAATAATTCTTGGAATGCAACATCGACGAAAGGGGGAAAGGGGGTGTCTGTTGTCATTATCGTCAAAAACGTGCGCGGCCACGAACAATAATTAGACGTGTCCGAATGAGCAACATTGAAGCGCTAACTTCGTGCTACCTGCTTGGTTGATGGAGACAGCCGGTCCGTTCTCAGCCCTCCCGTGCGTACGCTTGTGCTGTGTTTATGCACCCCCCCCCCCCCCCACTGTGTTCATACCGTGTTGTTGAGTGGTCTGGAAGAGCAATCTAGTTCGCCTGCAATAGAGGAAGTTGCCGTGAACTCCCTAAGGTGCACGAGCCCTGGTTTTCTACAACAATTGCAGCTGGAGTCTTGTCTCAAAGACGCGTGGTGTCGCTCTGAAACTTGATGTGAGCAGTTGATCATGAAATAATATCCACCGTGGCCAGAAAGAATAGCTAGATTCTCGGCTGTCTAGGGGTAGCCAATACGACGTGGCATTGTCTTAAACTCGGAGACGCATGCAAGTAGAAGGAACACGGGCTCACCAGGGAGTAGTGTGTTGTCACCTTTGGATGTCTTGCCCAACGTGCTTCATTCATTGATCCCTAAGGCGTGTGCAATAACCACGCCTATTGAGGGCAGCTCCTGCATTTTCGCGGCGCAGCCGCACTCGCAGGCGAACCTGGAACAGTGCATGGGCGCAGGCGTTAAAACTTGGGGCACCCAGGAAGGCATAGAAACATGCAGCCACAAGATTTAGGTAAGTTAGAGTTACTGTATATGCTACCTTTAGGTAGCACAGTATATAGAGTAACTCTAAAGTAAATATAAACGTCCCGCCATCTCTCGATGACAGCCGGGCACGTCGCTGTAGCTGAATGCAAGCCCGCACAAAAAAAATCCTTGAGGCACATGAAACGCTGTTGCCGCGAATCGCTTGGGCTCCTCATCTGGCATTTCGAGCTAATGTTTTCATGTTACATTATTACTGGCAGCCAAAGCATAACGAGAGGTCATCAAATTGTTATGGCGTTTCAGCGGCTTTGTTATTGGTCGCGAGACACTGAAATTCGTTGCACGCGACGTCGATCTTTATCGGACCGCTGGTAGCGTATTGGCAATGTCGCACCGCCTGGCCTGGCGGAATTGAGCGTTCTCTCGAGAATGCAGATGCTCCCTTGATCACTAAGCTAGCCTCAGTGTGAACACGTTAGCAAGCAACGGAACACAAACCACTTTGTATGTTTCGTGCCTCAGTGAATACACCGAACCCTCCGTGACGTGATAAATCTGATTCATTCTTGCGACAAGCAACTTTGTCGTGAAAATATGTGGCAACTCGCGCGTTAGATTATAGCCCGCAGTGCACGCATATCAGCTTCGTGAGATTTTCTGCAGTCACGTAGGATAGCTAAATGTTATACTCAGACCTTTGGATTTGAAACTCACCTTGTTTTACGTGCGTATAACGTCTGTCAGTGCTTTTGTAGGGCATGAATTCCATAGCATTCATTGTACGCATAATGTAGTGCAGGCATGCAATTCGCTCTTTCACACCTCACCCAACACTGCGCCACTTGATTTTTACGTTCGTTAATACATATAACAGCGCACTGCAAGCGATACGCTTCTTTCCAGGTGTCAGAGAGAACTGTTCTCCGCGTCCGGATAAACATTGTGAGAGACACTGTGTTGGTATTGTGCACGGTGAGGGACGCTCTGTTGGTGTTATTCTTCAGATTACTCAGACTCCTCAGATTTCTTTCAGCAGTGCTGTTGACAGAAGCCGCCTTGACGTCGAAGATTGTTCACTTGACGTAGAACGCACCGAGAGCGACAGCGACTGTAAACTATCAGCTGCGAACTCACGAGCAGCGAGTTGCACTTCACATGCCCTCGTGCGTTGTTTTTTCACACTCAAAAATCACTCTGTCTTTATTTTTTATTGAATGCAAAGAAATGTTTAGCGAACTTTGGTGACTTTGAGCGTATCTATCTACCTATCTATCTATCTGCCTATCTACCTATCTATATATGTACGACTTTTAGCGCTCCTGGCGGTTTCGATAATGGTATCAATACCGAAGTTGGTATGGCATAACATGACTGTATGACGGTCATATTTGACTGGTCACAACATGAAAATCGGGACATGTATGTTAGGATAAACATTTCATGGTCCTGCTGCTCTTGCCGTGGTTTCGTTCACCTGACATGTAGCAAAACTGGTATTGTATGACATGACTGCATGGAGAACACAAGCGACAGACCCTAATATGAAAATCATGAAATGCATGTCATTTAATATCATCACTACATGCCACGCTCACGATGCGCTCACGATCGCTCACGCTCGCTAGCTTCACATGTACCAAATTTGGTATTACAGTACGTGAATGAATGAAGAAGGTATGAGACTGGAGCAAACATGATAAACACGAGATTCGTGTCATGTAGCAACATGACTACATGCTAAGCTCATGATACGCTCTTGGCCGTTTCACTAGCTTCACATGTACCGAATTCGGTATTATGTGTTGCCAATGGACGATATAAGACATTCGACTCGGGAGTTTTGCGGACATGCAGCGCCACCTGTCGACGCAGTTTTGAATAGTGCAAAGCCAGACTCCTTTGCACAGTTTGTTGCGCAACCAGGTACAACTACAGCATACGAAACAACGATTGAGCTAAACATTTGATTTATTTGAGTATTAACACTCAGAAAAAGAGCTACGAATTTGTCTCCGCTAGTTGGACGCATTACCAAAGCGCCGTGAAGTGATTGCTGTTTCACTCGCCGGAACGATTGCAAAAGGAAGAGTGGACGCAACAGCTCTGAGCCCTACAAAAAAAAAAAAGACTCCGGTCGACGCTAATGATGCATTGGGAATTGCCATGAATGTAGATGACTTCAATTTTACTGAATTCCGCAGCTTTCGCTAAGAAGAATAGCGAGAGCGCTAAATACAGACCGTTGCGAACATGTACACGACATGTTGGGTAAGCGAATACTCGCGTTCTCCACATTCGTTCGCTTGAGGAAGTGTGGTAATGTAGGTTTCCTGTTATAGTTTTGAGCAGCTTTGACAGAGCATCGACGCAGATTTCATTATGAAGCTTTACAGACCCTCTGACAGTGGTGCGCGACGTTCAATAGTATATAGACAGGTGATGCCCAGCCGCGATAAACATCGCACACGCTGTGACCACTGATAATCTGAAATTATCGCCACCACACAGCATTACACACACTAGGGCTTTGAATGCTCTAAGTGCCGGCTTTAACTAGGAAATCCGAACACGTGCGTCATACAGGTAAATCACAAAATGATCGCAACCACAACCAGTTTTTTTTGTTTTTTTTTTTTCCTGGGTCTTCAGGATTACCGGAGCTATACGGAGGCATCGGTTTTGCTTTTCGTTGTACGCTGAGAAAGTGGATACGCATGTATCCCCATTTGCAGTATATAGAAACGGAAGACAACTGTCAACAGAGCGTTAAGGCAGGCGTAATGAAACATCTAAATGCACAGCAAGCGAGAAATCGATGGAGATTGCAACTGCAAAGCGAAATTCATCATGGCCATTAGTGCCAGATAAAGCGAGCTTCGCACCACCGATCGCATAGGTTTTTTTTAGCATCTTGTGTATGCCCAAGTTTAGCGCTTGCCTCAAACTTGATGTCATGCAATGCTCGCTCGTACTTAAATTGCCAAGTGCAGCACGCCGAAATAAACATAATTTGCAATGTGCGCGCTTTTCCTTTTGATGAGCTTCCTACTTTTATGAAGTGAGGTTGGATTGAAGAAAGAAGCTTGCCAGGCCCTTGATTTTCAGAAAACCACGCCTCAAGACCAACGAAAGAGAAGGGCTTATACACGTTCGCTTGCGGGCGGCGTTTTCCGCCACCAGTGCCCCCATCGCCGCGCCGTGCCCCATCGATGGGATGGGGGCACTGGTGGCGCCGCCAGGGCAGAGTGACGTCTATAGGTAAACGACGCATAGAAACATGATAATCACTACATGCGTATCATGTAACAAGACTACATGCCAAACTCATGATGCACTCAGGGCCGTTTCGCTAGCTTTACATATGCCAAATTTGGAGTTACGTGACGTGAATAGATGAAGGCATGTGACTGGTGAAAACATGATAATCATGAGATGCGAGACGTGAGAACATGTCTACATGCCACAGTCGAGGCGCCAATACAATTCGACTTGACGCGGCGCGCGTGCAACAGCGACAATCGTTTTGTAGCGTCACGCCAGCATTTTCACGCCAGGCGCCGGTCCCGCCATATACTCCCAGGTGCGCGCCGAGCTGCGTCGCTTTGTCACATGCGTATTTCAGTGCGTCCAGCGTCCCTCCATCGCGAAAAGAGGCAGACGCAGCGCTGTCTCGGTAACGCATCGGTCCGTAATGCCAAAATGCAGTGTTTCGCATTTCGTGCCGGTAGCCGTGGGCCCGCGCCGGTCGATGGGCCAGTCGAAACATCATGAACGACTGTGTCGCGTACCTGGCCTACCACTTATTGCAACGCTCTATCAGGGAATCCCTGCACCCCGCGATATAGTCTGGACTCCTGCTCACATGGGACTCGAAGGGAATGAGGCAACCGACGCCGCTGCCCATGCGCTCTCTCACCGGGGCATTTTCACTCAACTGCGCCCCGATCGGGACGACCTTGAATTCAATCCAGTGTATTCTTTCCACAAAACTGTGGACTATTAGCGATACGATCACAGCCTTTATCCACACCTATAAGCAAAGGCCCAAGTAAAGCGGAAGAGCGGCTTTCATTTGAACGCTTCACGAACACTATGCTGCGCCTGGCAGCGCTGAACATTTGGATCCCGCCTTTTTTTCCGGCAGCTGCTCACACTATAGGGAGAAGTCTTCGGACATCTACCACAGGGTGTGGACCTGCCCGCGCAACGCTGCTGTAGCCCCTATCACCAACGCTACCCGGGAGAAGTGGGAGGCGACACTGCTTGGCTGCTCTAACCTTCAGCCCCAAAAAGGCTTCGTTCGACGAGCCAATGGTGTCCCCTACTAGGGATCCCCACCTACTAGTTGTTGGTGCCGCCCACTTATGAGGCGGTCGCTGCTCACCTCTCTTGTTTTTTTTTTTTTCCTTGCATTAAATAAATGTTTTCACCGCCACCCCCGACATTCATCGCACGTTCGCCTTGTGATAGATGGTATATATACGGCAGCGCGGGGCTCATTGAGTGTGAACGACACTGGTTTTGGCGGCAGAAGACTTCTGCTCGCTGTAATTAGTGGACTCCTGATTATGAACTAGGCATAAAGAGGAAACCCTTAGCGCGTTTTCTGCGTCGCCAACATCCTACATGTGCCGGATTGCACCTTGCAGGCAAGCCGAGAAGAGTTCTCACCTAAGTAGCGTAAATGTGATACTGTGATCAAAGAAAGGACGACGCATCTTAAGACGTCTTAACAGAAGTCTGGCAAGTGCGTTAATAATAAAGGAAAAGCAAGTACGCAGCACAGAAAAAGATGAAAACCTAGCGAAGTTAGCGATGAGCGAAGAAACGCTCGATTGTTTCACGAAGGTGAGATCGTTGTGTCGGTATGAAGTGCCGCGTCGCACGTCTCAAACAGACCGCCCTCCTCCCCCCCCCCCCCCCCCTAGAAACAGTTCACGGCATATCCACGGAGTGCACAACGATGAGTGTGGCAAAGCATTCGTCACTACCTCTGCGCTTCCGTTTGTTCTTGCTTCCGTTCGTCCATGCGTCAAACTTGGGGGCGGTCTGTGCGTCCGTTCATCTGTGCGTTCACGTCCCCAGGATTCCGGCTCACGAGCAGGAGGCGCACTTTCCTGCACGGTGGGGGCAAGGCTGCGCGTCACTCTATGGAACCGGAGAGGAAAACGATAACTCCTCTCCCTTTTTGATTTTCTCATTGCTCTCGCGGTTTCAAGTAGCCACTGTATGCACCTTTCTTTTGCTGGAGTTGCAGTATCGTGGTTGCAATAGTGCGAGTTCCCTTGCTTATTAAATGATAATACACAGCGCCTATGGGCGCTCTCGAAAATATCGGCTGTTTTACCCCATTTAAATCGCTACCGTAGAGACGTGCTTGAAGATATCTGACTGCTTTCTGGGATTTAGGTACTGGCATATGTCTAGTTCATGATGGTATAGAGCGTGTTTGAATCGCGTGGTAAAAAACGTTCCCTGGCCAGTTTTGTTCAGGGTGCGACAGCCGCCAAGCCCTCGTATCTCCATCTAGGGTTGGGATGGTGTACTATACGGTGCCACGTAAAACTTGAAATAGGGTGCGCGTGAAAAGAGAGGATTCCTGTGGAAGGCACTTATGACCCCGCGAAACAATACTTAGGGTTCGTTGAGGTAAGTACTTGTAGTACAGCACATCAATAGGGTACTGTTAAAAAGGACGAAATGCACGTTTATGAACATCCAGCTTATGTACCACATAGACCCCTCAATTTACAGCACAATCTCGAGTTTTGCAGGTTGCGTGGTAGTTTTAGGTATCTATAAAATAGTTAAATTATGCTAATTAACTAATGCATCGCAGGTTAGGCTTTGAAATCACGAGTAATATTCACCGGGCGCGGTATTACAGATGGTGGTATCAACTCCCCGTCCGCGCTGCTTAAATTCGGCAGTACTCAGGGATCCGTCCTCGGGCCTTTTTTCAGTTTGTGTCAATAATGCCACGCGTGATATTCCAGGAAATCTAAAGCTTTTCGCAAATGCCTGTGCGCTTAAAAGTAGTTAACACATCCAGTGACCAGGTTCTTTTAAATAACTCTTAAGATTCAAGATTGGTGCACAAAATGACAGATGACCTTTAACGCGAGAGAAACTGTGGCGATAATCATAACCTGCAAAAAAGATCCATTAAAATTCCAATACAATCTAGGCAATCAATTCCTGTCATTTGTCTCACAGTATATGCACCTTGGTCTTGTGATCAGATCTAAATTAAGGTGAAACGAACATGTGTTTTATACTGAGAAAAAGGCTTTGAAAATACAAGGCTACCTAAGACAGGCACTCGCTAAGGCATCCGGCAAACCTGAAAGACTCCATGTGAAACGCACGTAATACCAATACTAGAACATTCAACGGCTGTCTGGGACCCGCACACGCCACCTAACACAGATAAACTTTAATCAATGCAGCGAAAAGCTGTAAAATTCATATTCAATACCTAAATGTGACACATCTCTGTCAGTTCTTCTGGTAGGCACAAAAGTAGAAACCCTGGAATGGAGACGTTATCGCAAAATAACCAAGCTGTTCTAACTCATATATAATAATGAGCTGGAAAAAAAAAAACAAATTATATCGAACCAATTTTGCACCAAGAAATGCGTGCCTCCAATCTTGAAAGAGTGACTGAGCCCCTATATACAGATGCCTTTTGTTTTTTTCCGAACAAGCAGAGAGTGGAACAATTCGCCACCAGAGATTCTTGAAAGTATTGACCTCAAGTAGTTTCTTCGTGCGTTAGCTGTTCCACATGGCTCATAACTACACCTTCTTATATATTACAGTGCACTTCATTTTAATACCCATCTTGATCAGTCTAATTTCTTGAGGTTCAGTTCCTTGCTTCTGCACGATTCTTCAATGCTTCGATTCCGCAATGTCTCACTTCTTAATATTGCCGACTTTGTTTTTCCTACAGTTGGTATTTGAGTTTTTTTTATTTTTACCCGAACAACATAACCAGTGGACACTGTTTTTATTTTATAGTTTTTGTGTTATTTAGAGTATTATGGCAATTCTTAAGATTGTGGACCATATTTCATGTCGTTTCTCTTTTTTGTTTTGCATTTCCAATCATCGCGCTTTCCTTCAACTCTCTCTCTACTGCTGCACCTCCTACACAATGTTGCATCCACTGTGCCACACACCCCAGCCCGAAGTCCAGCACTAGACTGGCAGTTTTTCTCTAAAATAAAAAACAATAAATAAATCCATTTCCTCTTTTTTATTGCGCAACTCTCCAATTTATTGATAGAAATATTAACAGAAGTACCGTATGTTTTGGTGTAAAAGTCGCGGTTTTTTTCTGAATTTTTCGTCGGTGCGACTTATATACAGTCAAAATCGGGTTTGATGCCGCGGCAGCCGCGGCTTCGGCCGCTTCGGCAGCCCGGATATCGCCGTGCGCCCCGCCCCGTTTTGCCATGCACAGAAACCACATTTTACAAGAAAATAAAAATAGTGGTAAATTAACTCCCTAGACATAACACAGCTGATGTAGCTTAGCACAGAAAATAAATAATCGAAGAGGGGGGAAATGTGCAGGGATTTTAAATTTTTTAAATGATGAAAGGAGAGTTTGGATTTCTAAGCCGCGTCCTTTGCCGTCACTTCCGTCCGCACTCGCCGCTGCAGCTTTGGTGCGCGTGTCGCGTGTGTTGTGCCAGTCGTAGCATGTGGCGTAGGCTTAGCGGCCTCAATAATCTGACAACAGCACCATGGCTCCACATGGAAAACAAAGTCGGCGAAGTTTCGATGCCAAATTCAAGCTGCGCGCAGTTGAATTTGCCAAATAACATGGAAATCGGGCTGCAGGAAGGGAATTCGATGTCGCCGAAAAAATGATCCAGGACTGGCGCAAAGCCCACAGCGTCCTCCGGACAATGAAGTCTACAGAGAAGGCCAACCGCGGCAAGAAGGCACGCTGGCCGCACCTAGAGCGTAGCCTGCGTACGTGGGTGCTGCAACAGAGAGTTGAAGGAAGAGGCCTATCAACAGTGCAGCTGCGCCTGAAGGCGAAGGCTCTGGCAGCGGAGACAAACGCTGTGGGGTTCAATGATGGTTCGTCGTGGTACTTCTGCTTTATGCGGCGGACTCGGCTTGTGATGAGAGCCCGCACTATAGTGTGTCAGAAGCTTCCTGACGACTTCCAAGCGCAGCTTCAGCTCATTCGTGCGGGAGGAAGTAGCGAAGAACAACATCACCGCGAGCCTCATCCTCAACATGGATGAAGTACCGTTGATCTTCGACAGCCCGCTTGGGAGAAGTGTCGCCGAGAAAGGCCAAAAGACTGTCACGGTGAGGACAACAGGCCACCAGAAGTCTCACTTCACCGTTGTGGATGCCTGCTGCGCAGGCGGCACCAAGCTGCCTGCCATGCTTATTTTTAAGAGAAAAACCTTGCTGCAAGGTATTTTCCCTCCTACAGTGGTGGTTCAAACGAACACAAAGGGTTGGATGGACGAAGAAATGGTGGGTGTGTGGCTTGACCGCTGGAAGAACCGAGGATTCTTCCACGTGAAGCCAGGAATGCTGGTGATGGATAGTATGCGGGCACATATCACGGACGTTGTACAAAAAAAAATTGGTTCGAAGAATTGTATGCCTGTAATTATACCCGGCGGCATGACCCAGATGCTTCAGCCACTCGATATTTCGGTTAATCGCAGCTTTAAGGCCGTCCTGCGACGTTTGTGGGAATCATGGATGTCGGAGGATGAACCCAGCTTCACTGAAACAGGGCGCATGAGACGCGCTGAGTTAGGGGAAGTGGCACAATGGGTGAGCAAAGCATAGAATTCAATATCTGACAAGATCATTGTGGCGGGCTTTCGCAAGGCCCGTTTGATCCCCTGCGTGACCGATGTTGAGTCAGAATCGAGAGAGTCGGAGGACGACAGTGACGTGCCGGAGTACGACGTGCCCGGAGTACAACCCGAAATAGTTGCTCTACTTGGCAGCGACTCGGAAGAAGACTTCGATGGATTTGATTAAACGCTGCTAGCCATCACAATAAAGATACTTCAGACTGAAAATATTGTGTTTATGTATGTTGGGAAGAGCTCGCACGCGTGTGTGCAAACAGCTGGAAACTTGCAAGCGCGACGGCTGCCTCTAGCATGAATTTTCGTAGTGCTTTCTCATGACGCGGCACTCGATGGCCGGGTGAGCAGGAGCGACTTGTACACGGGTGCGACTTATATACGTTTTTTTCCGAAAAACTGCCATTTTGAGGGGGGTGCGACTTATAGACCGGATAATACGGTAAGTTAAAAGAGAGAGATATGCTGAAAGGTGAGGAGGTTGAATTTTTTAGGAAATTACCTCGTTTGCATTGTGTGTCCATGTTAGCCATAAAACCAAGTGTACGTAACAGGGAACTGAGTTTATTACTTTCAAGAAAGGCATTTGCGTGCAGCACGGTCGAAATGTTCCAGGCGCTGGCTTTCGAGTCCACTGTGGGCCATAAAAGGAGCGAGAAGCACAAAGGGCAGGCAACCAGTGCGTGGGCGCACTGATTGCCCCGACAGTTCGTCTGTCACCGGGCGCGCAACATCAAGTATTGTGGGGGGGGGGGGGGGGGAGGGGTCAAGGGGGAGGGCAGGGCGCATCCTTGCAGCTGGCTGGAAGCGGCAATGCTCGGTCTATGCGTTTTCCGGTAGAAGACGCGATGGAGGGGCTTTAACTTCAACAAACCAAACCCCCGCTGAAACTTTTTTTTTACGATGGCCGCCCTTCATTGAGGCATTCTGTGAAACTGGCAGGCAAGCACCGGTTGTCCTTTGTGGAGTTACCGTCAACGCGAGGCGTCTTCTTTATCTGGTGTAACCTTTCAAGGCGAATATGGCAGAATGGCCGAGATGTGTGTTCAGAGATCGCAAGAAAACACGAAATTCTCCGCTACATGGCCCGTCCCGTCCGTTGTGAGTTGCTTAAAAAAAAAACTTGCAATGCGCTGCTGTAATGACCCGGCAGAGTATCTTGCAAGAGCACGTTTTAGCTCTACCACGTAGCGTTTGGCCTGTCCGTCTGTGGCTGGATGGTTCGGTGCAGATTTCACCACTTTGATGCATTTGTCACTCGTAGGATTTCTGTATTTTGGCTGACAGGAATGCGATTCCGTTTGAAACCAATTAGTGGGGTAATTTGAATGTTTGAACAACAATTGCAGGGTATCGATGGCAGCTGTCAATGTTGTTTTGTTCACATGGCGACTTTCGAATCATTTACTATAGGCACAAGAATAGAACAGCAGGGCAAATCTTGCGAACGAACCAGTGACGACGAATGCTGCTATCTCCTGGGATAATCACTTGACCAGTGACTACACATGGGCGATCATAGGTGAGTGTCTTCTTTTGAAAAAAAAAAAAAATTCGCCAGTTTCCTGACAAATGTACAATTTTAGCTCACGTGGTGTCCAATTATTTTCTCAAGTTGTTGAAAGCTTTTATAATAAAGTTCTGTAACATAGCCTAGGCTTCTATAAAGACAAGTAATGTTCATGAAGCTTTCATCATATTGTAGCTGCCTTAAGCATTTAGTTAGAAATGGTTCATACTTATTTATTGGTTTCTTTTTTATTTGTTTGCTGTGCCAGCAGTGTAGCCAGAAACTTCTTTCGAGTGGAGGCTTTACTGTTCTTTATCACAAGCCCCTCCCCCCCCCCCCTCACCCCAGCACTGCCTAAGCCAGGGTCTGTGCGATTTTTGCAGCTGAAGCGAGTTCCGACAATAATAAGATGCCCAAATTGAGCATACGTATGGTTTTATGCTTGAAAGAACTGAAAGAAGTTACTGCAGGAGTAATGTTTGGTCGGTGATGGGCTCTACATCATAAATAGAAAATTCTTGCTGAGGCTTGATAAGGACAAGAAATGAAAGTTCTTGTGAATACTTTATTTTTTGTTCTGTTTGAATCTATACAAAGTGCATTTGTTATTGAATACTGTGCTTGAACATACGTTCCTTACTTGTGTTATGATCTTGGCCTTTGCACCTATTTATAGGTATAATCTGTAAATTTGTATCGGGATATGTATATAGGTTGAGCACATTTTTTGGCGGCTTTTGTGTTTGATTTTTTGCACATTCATTTCAAATATGTGCACAATGAATGTCTAACAATCTTTGTATTTGTTAGGCACACTGTAGAAATAGATCACAATACAGTTTTGCAACATAACTTTTTCTAAAAAACGGGCTGCATCGTATTTTGCATGTGGATTTTTTACTACAGAACACAGCTCTATTGAGCCTATCACTCCACATAGGTACTTAACCTTATCGGTGGAAGGTATAGGAGAGGTAGTTCCACTTCTAAAATCAGGTAACAAAAGCTTAACAACTATCGCCCCATTTGTTTTACCAGCACGTGCTTCTAACTATTATATAATACTTCGTAATCAGAAGCATCCTCAATTTATTGAAAATAACATCTTTTCGCTTTCACAACACGGTTTTAGGAAATCAATCATGCGAGACTCAACCTGTACTTTTCACTATTTAATTCTTGATCGTTCATCATTCGCTGACTGCATTTGTTTCAGATTTTGCAAACGCATTTAATAAAGTGTGTCATAAACTTCTCATCCACAAGTTACAGAACTTAAATCTTGACATTAACCTATTAAATTAGGTCGGATGCTTTTTTGCTAATCACTTACAGTATGTTACCGCTGACAGCTACAATTATTAAATGTGCCATGTTACCTCGGGAGTGCCCCAAGAGTTGGTCCTTGGTCCTTTGTTGTTTCTAATAAATATTACTGACTTACCCTCTCAAGTAACTTCTGATATCCACGTTTTTGCTGATGACCGCGATACTTTTACAGAAATTACTTCAGACGACTATTGTAATCGCCTACACTCAGATTTAAATAAAATATTTACCTGGTGCAGCTTGTAGATAATGAAACTAAATATTGACTTATGTAAAGTCAAGCATATAATTCAGGTCACCTCCTCTCGGGTATACTTAAATAATCTCCCTTGAGATCAAGTAACCTCATACAATACTTAGGAATTCATATCACATCCAATCTTACTATACGCATGGGCTTCTAATAGTGCAATGGTGATGCCCCGGCGCCCTACTCAATCCAGGGTGTGGGAGGAGAATACCCATCTAGACAGACAGAAGTTTTTTGTTATCTCGTTGCACGCGAGCAAGGATTCGTCTCGAGGTAGATGGACTGCGAAGACAGCATGGTCCTCTGGCGTTGTCGTCCGCACAATGTAAATTCGGGGAATGCCTTCCTCAAACCACATGCCCACAAACGACACGCTTGGGGAAGAGGGTAGGATAGACACCAACCATGGTCGGAGGTTCAGCAGATTGTCTAAGGAAGGTGGATGAACATTTTTCTCTTTGCAAAGTCTACCGCCCCTTTTTTTCTTTCAGTAGTCGGCTTGACGAAGGGATAATCATTACTGCGGGAGCAGGTTTTTCTTACCAAAGTGCGATTGTGTGGACAAGTGCGGAGGAGTCAAAATCGTGTTCGAGTCGGATACGTGGCAGGATTCCGGCACTGCTTTCGGCAGAGATAACCACAGCATGCAGCCAGTGACCGAGTGCTTCCATTTTGGACTCGCTCGCTTTATATAAAGCCTTATGATGGCTGCTCTACGTCTCATCATATTTCGGTTATAATTTTACTGCGCATTTGCTACTGAACATTCTTTTTTGTGTATTCTCTGTCTATGGTGTGCCTGGATGCTCTATTCACTCGTGTTCTTACCGATGAAACGGGCACACGGGACAGGTTTTCTCACATGATTTATTTCATTACAATAATATCTTGAGATGAAAAATGCGTGCGTGCAGGCGTGTCTACCCTCTCTATATGTAAAGGTTATTGGATCTTGTGGTACCACTCAAGCCTCATGATGTTTATCAGGCCGCGTGCAGTAGTTTATTCGTGTTTTAGGCCTGTAAGTTATTACTGAAATATTTTGAATTTCTGCTTGAAGCTTATCGGCAATTTGATTGCCGGCCATGCGTTGCTAATGACTAACATTTCATTGCGAATCAACCTAACCTTATTTTTTGGTGAATGAGAGAAACATAGGATGAGGGATGGCTTTACTGTTGGTACCCATACTTTAACGTGTATTTCTTTTACATCTCCAGATTTTTTTTTTCGTAAATCATCGCCGGTATTACTAAAAAGCGCGATATTGTCTGCAGAACTGAAATAACAAAGATATTATACGTTAAGCCTTATAATTTTGTTTTCGTTCTACTTCTTCATTAATATGAAAGTGCCGCAAATCCAATTCAAGAGATTCTAACTCTTACTGAGTGCAACACCGATCATGATTTTCTTGCTTTTCTTGGGGCATACTGTGGTTGTGGATCGTTCAGAAGCACGTAATAAACTGTTACGTAGCATAGGCTGCTACGAATATGAGTATTGCTGATGACACTTTTTTTTTATCATATTGGTACTTCAGTCGTTGCCATAAGAGTCTGCTTATATGTAAATATTTGTGTTTGAAAGTAAATATGTAAATATTCGTGTTTGAAATCGATTGTGAAAATCGTGGTCACCAAGCTCCACGACCTTCACAGTACAAGCTGCATTTTAGCAGCCAGCACTACACAATTTTTTTATTTATTTTTGCTTTTCTTTTGGAGGTCATTAATTTGTGGAGTGAGAATTCTATAAGCTTAAATGTAAGCATTTTGATTGAAGTCTGTTGGGCTCGGTAGAAGATTTAAGAGGTTGGGAAGTTTGTAGAGGGCCTGGGGTGTCAGGAACGACTTGGTAACTTGCTCAGGATCTGTTTGTGTTTGTCACAAAAGCATCTCCGTGCCTTGTTTTGCCAAAGCTGCGGCTTCCCGTTTCCGACACGTTTCAAAAGCCGTGAACGTATACTGAGGAGATTGTTCCTAGAGAATATGGGTAAGATTTGGGTTCAAGTTTGTTGGAATGCTGTAAATGTGCGAGGATTCGCGCAAGGACCTCCTTCCGAAATTCCTCTCTGTTTCTAGAACAGAAAAGCTGTAGAAATCGATCATATGGTTGGGCTGCTCAAGGGCTCTACAAAAGCGCCGCGTTGCACTTCTGCCTTTCTGACGTCGTTCTTAAGTTGCGTAATTCAACGAGTGGGCGCTAAAGTTATTGCTGCCAGGCAAGACACACGTTAGCGCTCAGCGGCTGACTCCCACGTCAGGAACATCAGTCCAAGCCTGTCGGCTGCTTCACGGGCTTTCTGAACGGAAACATTCGCTTTTGCCTACGTAGCTGGCTGGACACTCAGAACATGGCAACTTGCAGACTACTCGCTGGTGTTGTTTCTTCCTTTGGTCGTGGTAACAAGCGAGTGAGTATCGAAGCAGGCTTGCGAACCACCTCAACCCCGGATTTTCCGAGAATCACGGAGAGCTCTTCACTGGCGACCGGCACATGTAGGATGACAATGCGCTTGGCTGGCTTCAACTATTTTTGCCAGTGGGGTGACCAGCAAAGGGAGGTTGTCGCATAGTGTGTCTTCCACGGGTCCCCCTACAGGGTACAGTGATCGTTCTCTACACATGGTGACGACCACTTATAATAAGAAAAATGCAGGCAAAAATGAAAAAGAAAAAAAAACAAAAGTCATCTAAATGCACAACGCTGGGTAATATTTTTGTCAGTCTGTACCTCACGAGGGGGCTTGACAAGAGTGTAAAGAGAAAACGTTTTCGTTGATAAATGTAAAACCTGGTTGCTAAGATGTATTAAAAGTGGCAAGCCAACTGAAAAAAAAAATGTTAGGAGTTATTTATGCTGTTGTATAACATAACTGAAAAAAATGCCGTAGGTAAATATTGCGTTACTGTGTTGCTTTCCAGCACTAAAACTCAGTTGTTCCTCCAGTAGTTCGTCCCGTACACCTCAGCACCAAGAATGTAACCTTACCATATGTAATGAATAATTTATTATGAGCGTTTAGTGTGGCAAAAGTCGCTTAAAATTTCTATTGCTTTCTGCAAAAGCTCTGGTACTTTGCAACTACACTAGTCTTCTTATTAGGGTAGGCAAATTAGAGGGAGCTCTGGTGACTCAGACTCAAAAGCTGACAACGACCGATTCCATGAAACAGACCTACCTATACGGTGAACAGTTTAAAAAGAAAAAAAAGGCAGGCTTGTCAAAAGAATGCTATTCTAGTTCGATGATGCATTTTATTGTCGCTTGCTTCCCTTTGTAACATTTACAAACTATAACACTTCGGGCGCTTTAGCACTATGGGAAGAAACGCGAATTATATAGCATTATTATATTAACAAATGTTATTGCTGAGACAGCCTATCGACTCGTTATTCATGTAATATATATATATATATATATATATGACTATGCTTTGTTTCCGCTTAGCTTGACGCATGTGTTCCGAGTTCGGAGAGGCCGTTGGCCAGGCTGGAAATGAACCTTGAACACTCTGCTGTTGAAAATAAAATGCTACATGTATCAAGCGTGTAATTCATCTAGATTTTCACCCTACACTCTTGTCTGAGCTTGGGAGGATTGAAGGTGTAACACTGTATGCGATGGCACCAAACGTGAACATAAGTTTTCTTTTTCTTGGAAGAAAAAATAAAAGCATATCGCTGCCAGTAATGACCTCACGTTAGCAACTAATGGAATATTATCAATCAATACCTGCTTTATAGACTAATACAATATGTTCTGCATCACTCTTTTTTTCTTGGCTACAGCATGGTTAGTGTTTCTGCCGTTGCCATATTTACACATACATCAGCAAGACCATTGAGTAAAAAGGTGGATTATCATCAATATTTTCCAATCTAATATAAGCAATAATTATGGTGCATTCACTCTTCAATCGCGAAATCAAGCTCTGAATTCTGACAACATTCGGGCGCGAGAGGTAGCACTTTGTACTTGAGATGGACACCTAAATAAACAGTGTGTGTTTAAAAATGCTCTTAAGATAAGCATGATAGCCTTCACATCGTACGCCAAGGACCTCATTCGATAGCTGCTTTATTGGTGCACAGGCCTTCAACACAAATATCAACAATGCGGAGATCGTTGCACATTTGCCGATCTGTTTCATAAAGCTTGTAATGTGCGCAATAACACTATAAAATTTCCTTTCATACGTCGCAATGAAATCTTGCCAGGTGAAGTGTTACATAAAAAAATTTATCTATTACTATTTTTAATATATCAAGACGATTGAAATGTGCCAAATATATAGATAAAGACACAATGGTTCTAGGTGTAGCAAATCTTTTGTGAAACACATGATGCTGCATAGTCTGGAGTTGCAAAGCTCGTTAATTAAATGTCAGGTAGTAGTACAAACACAATGAGGGGCACACTATCCCTTGAAGCAGGCATTGTTCGAAGTACAGGTTACGGAACTATACTGAGCACCTTATAAAATAAGACACCTTTAATAAGATGCCAGCAAATAAGATGTTAACACTAAATTACAAAAAGGTCTACAAAAGCCGCTCCTTCAGCTTACACTGTAACTGTGCTGTCTGTCTCGAGTACCTGCTGTTTTTTTCTTTATGGAACTATACTTTGCTCCTTTTGTACACAGACGCAAAGAATAAGCGCCACGAAGAAATAAGAAAGTGAAAGAGCTTCTGCAAGGGATCACTGGACAATACAATATCAGAGCGTCTACTATGTGGTTAACAAGCATATTCTTTTTCTACCCCATGACTAGTGTATTGAACATATTTATTATTACAATTTATTTAGAGTTACTACAATCACCATTTGGTGATTTCAGCAGGATGGTACATATACTTAGCGTTGCCAAAAACATGATGGTAAAAGTGATGCAGAAAAGTAAGCAGAGCTACAGTTGGAACTGAAACCACTTTGGTAGCTACTGTAAGAGTCGAGTAACAAGTTTTTAAGTGTAGTTCACCCTTCAGCCCCACCTATTTATTGGGCACCTGAAGTGATTGCATAATTTATGCAAAAATGCGTGTGCCTGATGCAATCAAGTATACAAAAGTATTTCAGGAGATATCTTTGCACCATTGAAATCATTTAAATTGTATGAGCTCTCTCATGTCTTTTCGGTACATTGTTGCAAAAAATCTAGTTTTTAATTAGAACTTTGCTGGCAATGTGAGAATTACTTACGTCCAGTACACTCGACACCAAGATGCAATTGGTGCACATTGTGCTCAATTTAGAATGAAAAAAGAAAACAAGAGGTGGCTTGACGTGACACTCTTCAAGCCCAATCATAGAAAAATGAAACTGGGACATGCTGGGAATCTATCAACAGCATGAAGCATGAGGAGGATCAGGGTATGATGAAATTGAACTGTGGACAACAGGCACGCTCTCTTCTAAGTATTGTTTTCTTTGTGGTGCTGAACACTATGTGCTACAGCCAACCACGAGAAACTTTTTCTCGGGTCAAAAGAAAGCACGCTTGTGTTTTATAAGGATATTAACCTAACAGGGCCAAAAGCAGCGCTCTTTCTAAGAGAATAGCAGAATGTGTGTACCTATATGTTCAACAAATTAATCCCAGTGTCCAGTATACCGGACATGGTTCTCCTGTGAAAATCGTTGTACTAACATCTTTCTTAAATTTTTCCATGTTTTTCAATAGCCTATTAGCTAAAAAAGAAGATTAAAAAACTTTGTTCTGCCTTACAAATAGTTCGGGTCAGAAAACAATATTGCTTAGCCACAAGCTAAGTATTGAACCTGATATTATGAATACAACAGATTACCTATGACGAGAAAAAAACTAAAGAATGTAATGCAGTTGGTCGTAGTTTCTTCGTATATAAATTATCTATGACTATATAAACTGTGAGCACTCGAATTCAACCGAGCCAAAAAAAGAAATAAGTCCTCAGTCTGAAAAATCGTTCATGGCTGGTCCAGACCATGTTCGCAAACTCTACACCGGCCGGCTCTTAAACGGCGTGAGTGCCCCGCCACGGTGGTCTAGTGGCTAAGGTACTCGGCTGCTGACCCGCAGGTCGCGGGTTCGAATCCCGTCTGTGGCGGCTGCATTTCCAATGGAGGCGGAAATGTTGTAGGCCCGTGTACTCAGATTTGGGTGCACGTTAAAGAACCCCAGGTGGTCAAAATTTCCGGAGCCCTCCACTACGGCGTCTCTCATAATCAAATGGTGGTTTTGGGACGTTAAACCCCACATATCAATCAAACGGCGTGAGTGGTGGTAGTGGTTAGAAGATAAGAAAAGGCACCTAATTTCTGCAGCCCAGTCGGGAGCACGGCGCAGTGCCTATTGGCGTGAGTAAGAATGCACTGGCAGCGGGGCGCCATTCTTTGGTTTCGGCAATGAGGGGCGGGCGAGAACAGGTTGAAAAGCGAAGCCATTTCCGTAGGGCACTCGTCAGCGTCGTGGTGGGAGGAGAAAAGAGGTACGATGGGGAAGGTTCAACTTTGTGAGGCACGTGGTAGACGTTTAAGTAACTAGCCCCTCGTGAACCGGAATCCTGGCCTCGTCCCTCCGTCCATATGCCCGTCCGTTGTCCTTGCATGTCCTTGCATACATCCATCCCTCCGCCCATCCTTCTTGTGAATACTCCAAATACCACCATCTCACATCTTTTCATCATATTTTCATCAAATAGAAGTACCGGCATCGACCGGACATTTCAAGGACTAAACGAGGGGTGGCACGGCAGGACTAGAGTAGCGGCACGCGCGCACTTTCTTTCGGCCTGCGCTTCTTGTCTAGTTCTCAGCTTTGGCCGCCTCCAATACATGGCACTGTGGCAGAACCCTCGCTAAACTTTGCTAAAATTAAAGAGGTTACTCCAACAGCGAGTTTAAAGTGGCAACCATTTTTGGTCAGACAGTGCTGAAAGTGCGTCCTTCTGATACTACTTTCGTTTAGTAAGCATCAAATTCTAGGGAAATTTATTGGAGGTTAAGTCCCCGATACACATCTCTAAAGGTTATTTAATCAGAAACAACTATTTTTTTATCTATGAGTAGCGTGCCGCTCTTCTTGCCTGGCCATGGAGGTGGCTACCTACTACTACAACGCACTATTTTCTCACCAGTGCAGGAGTGTGCATTGGCTCATGTTCAGCTCCGTTTTTTAGTGACAGTTTACTCAGGCGGTAAGAAAGAAGTCTCATGGCTAACCTTGATCAGACGAGTACAGTTAGTGTTCCGTTATGTTGACGACTTTTTAGTGATTTACCGCATCGATTAATCTGGCCCTCGGCGAACCATCAGTGACGTTTTTCGACGTGAAATGAAGCCACTGTAATTAACATCGAAGTTTGATTCTGTCGACAAGCTACGATGTGAAGACTTTGGAAATGTCTCTTTTTTTGGTTGACCATGTATATTGGCGGTACGCGCCGTGCTTAAAGAAGAGCCTTCTTTTTTTGTCTGCCCATTATAAGCTTGTCAAGTTATCATTCTTTTTCCTGCCTAAAGGCAGCTCTAACTTGCTCTTTTCATTACCGGATAGAATGCAGTTTTTTTATCCAAATTCACCACCTTCAACAAGCAGGTTTTCCTAATCCCTGCTAACTTCCATTGCCGAGACTCACATCATGTCACTAAGAGTGCCTGATAAGAGACAAAGCAAGTGCTACCTGAACAAGCCTCGTTCTAGCAAGGCTGTTATACCCTACGTACACGAAGTTTCCCATAGGCTAAAGAAGGTCGCTGGCAAAATAGGTGTAAGAGTTGTGTTCTGCGCACGGGACAAGCTCGCTGGGCTATGTCACAGGGTCAATAGCAAAGGACCTAAGAAAGAAGCATGCACTAAAAAACACGCTATGTGCCATGTTGAATGTGTTTTAGCGATTCTCTACAAAAAATTATTTACTTGTGGGCTCGGTTACATTGGCCAAACAGGGCGATGCATGAATGATCGGTTAAGGGAGCACGCTAACTTTCTAAAAGGCTCCCTTTCCAGCCACTTGGAGGACCATTGTAATAAGTCTTGTTGTCAGCCAATTCGTGACTAGTGTTTAATCATGGGGCGATATAAAAATCGATGTGAGTACGAGATTAGTGAAGCCTTCCCCATTCAACAACTTGGTGCTTCCTGTGTTAGCGTACCCTCAATTTTTCTTCATGGCTGTGAAGTTAGTTTTCTGGGGTCCACTGATATGACCGGTTCTTGATATGGTACGCCATATGGCGCATGTATGTGTATTTCTGCTTATGTTGCGTGGTTATGCACAGATTCTGTTTCCTCTATATAACAGTTTGTTTGGAATTAACTTTCGTTGTTGGTTGAGCGCTCTGTTCTCCTCTCTTCTATTCCCTCTTGTCGTTTGCGCTGTTAACCACTTCCTTCGTCTACCATGCGGCGCCAACCAGCCCAATCAAGCACTTTGTTAGAATCTTGGAGGTGTATGTGCCAGTGAAATTGCACTAATATTACTGAGCTTAAACACTTTACACAAGAACCTTCACTCAACATGCCGACAAAATGTGGTATAAAGAAGAGGAGCAGTACTTTTAAAATACCTCTCCACAAACCACACTGAAACGACATTCCGGTAAGTTCAGAAGGCAACTACGTGACCAAGAAATTCTTTTTCTCGAAAATATTCTACAGTTTCACTGTTTTGAATGCAGTAAATGAGCGCAATTTTTTTTTCAAATACATTTTTTGGGCTTGGCAACACCGCAACCATGGTCATGGCAACTCACCTGCGACACCTTTTCGTATTGCAGACGCTATTATGGTCTCGTGCCAGCCCATGTGACGACGTGCGGCCAGGTCACCCGCCGGAGGCCCTCCCGCTCCCGGTATGGATGCGCACTGCACGTGGCCCGACCTCGCCTGCTCAACCACATCCCCAACGAACACAGGATACCTCGAGTTTTCCGCATCAGCGCCCACTGCACGAGCCAATGCACTGGATATCGCCACCAGCTCACGTGGCCGCAACAACTGCTGATCTTCGAATTACGCCCTCCTTGCCACCGGAACGCATATATTCATGCAGGCCCGGCGTGGCCCCCATTGGGCTTGGCAACACCGCAACCATGGTCACAGCAACTCACCTGCGACACCTTTTTGTGTTGCAGGTAAAAAATCAATATTCATAGTATCCACGTCGTACTCGTTATGCGGCGCTCCTGGTGTTGCCAAGCCCAAAGTGCTGTTTAGAAATTGCAGTTGATTGTGCACATTTCATCAAACAGATATTAGCGCTGTCAGGTGACATAGAACTGAACCCAGGTCCTACCACTCATTCGGGTGAAGCGCATGCATCCGGTGACTTACTCTTGGTTCTTAAAGAACTCAAGTCTGGTCAAGTTTCCATGCTGCAAGAACTCAAATCCATTCAGCAGAAGCTATCCCAGAACGACAGCGCTATTAGAGAGATCAATAAAAGACTCACTAAAATAGAAAGTGATTGCGAATCGATAATGGGCATAAAAGAGCAAATCGACGATATCCGGTTACTTTCTGATAAATATGCAAAAGATATAGCAACTATCAGGGTGAGATTAGACGACTCGGAAGACCGAGCCCACCGTTCTAACCTCGTATTTTTTGGTTTTCCGGATTGCGATCCTGAAACATGGGCAGAATCTGAGACTTCAGTGCTTCAATTCTGCAGCAAAGAACTAAACACCACTATTGAACCTATGGAAATCGAGAGAACCCATAGACTCAGGAAATACCATTTAAACAAAAGCCGCCCGATCATCGTTAGACTAAAGATAAAGTTCTGTCGTGCGCCTATAAACTGAAGGGTTCCAATTACCGAATATCTGAAGATTTCTCCCTCAACACACTACAAGCAAGGAAACATCTTGCTGAATTCGGAAGAGCTCAACGGCAATCGTTCAGACTTCGACATGACAAGTTAATTGTTGGTAGCAATACTTACACGTACGACCACAACGCACAAAAGGTTGTACAGCGCCCTTTAAACGCTTAAGCCCCAGCCATGCCACTCCGCGAAGAAAGTCTCTTTCGTTTTTATATACCAACATAAGAAGCATCTTTCCCAAAGCCAACACTCTTCAAAGCCTAATTAATACAACAGAGTCTGATTCGTTCGCGATTACAGAGACATGGCTTAACCCTTCTATTACCGACACTGAGTTGCTACAGCATTTCCCAGATTTCAATGTGTTTCGACGTGATCGTACTAATAAACGGGGTGGCGGCGAACTAATAGGTAGCCATAAAGATCTTCAGTGTAGCGAAATTAAGACATCATCGTGCTTAGAAATCATGTTTGTTCTTTGTAATGCTTGTTATCCCCCCACAATAATCGGTGTTTGCTATCGACCCCATGGTAGTGACCCCCTTTTTGTATCTGAATTCCACGGGGCTATTCGCTCCTTAACGGAATCTTATAGAAATTTTCCGATACTTCTTTTTGGCGACTTCAATTTCCCGGCAATACCTTGGACTAACCTAGCATGTGTTACTTCCAAAAACAGTATAGAGGGCGATTTCGTCAATTCATGTCTAACGTTTGGACTTGCGCAATTAGTGGATGAACCTACGCGTGACAGTGATAACTCCCTTCATATTCTTGACCTTGTTCTCACTTCTGAGCCTGAAAGAGTGTCCCAGATGACGTTCCTACCAGGACTCAGTGACCACTTAGTGATCCATGCGTCCTATTCTTGTAAACTACTCCATTCAACAAAAACAACGAAAAATATAACACTTTGTGATAAGGGCAATTATTCCGCTATAAACTCAGATCTCGAACAATTCGCTGCTTTCTTTCTCATCGACCTTTCAAAGCGTTCGGTCGAAGCTAATTGGCTGCTTTTCAAAAACAAAATATTAGATCTATTCACCAAGCATGTGCCCACGATTACCATAACCAAGAAAAAGTCATCCCCGTGGTTTAACATCACATTAAAACGCCTAAAGACAAAAAGAAACGACTCTTTCGATTGGCAATGCGGTCCAATAGCGCATGTGCGTGCGCTGCAGAAAAAGAATTTGATAAACTTGCTAACAAAAAAAAACTTTTATTTTTTCACAAACATTGCCCGCTATGTTAAGCAACAACCCCAAAAAATTCTGGTGCACAATTAACCCCAGTACCTTCCAACCTTTAGTACTCCACAACGATGAAAATCATACTATTCCCGATCACGAGGCCGCCGAACAACTTGACAACTTTTTTTCTTCCGTGTTTACCGTTGAACCTGTCGATAACTTGCCTTCATTTCTTAATCTCAACCATAGTGAGATGCCGGACATCACATTCTGCTCAAACGGCATCGCAAACCTAATCGACTCATTGAAAGTCACATCTACATGCGGCATCGATGGTATCAACGCGAAAATGCTCAAAAACACGAAATAAATTGCTAGTACACTACTCTGTCATATTTTTCAGCAGTCACTATCATCAGGAGTGGTGCCAGAAGATTGGAGAGTGGGTAAGACTGTTCCAGTGCCCAAAAAAGGTCCATCTCTTTGCAGCAGTTATCGCCCCATTCCCCTTACTAGCGTTTGCTCCAAACTAATGGAGCATGTGATTTACTCTAACATCGTCAAGTTCTTAGTCAGCAATAACTATATTCATTCCAGTCAGCACGGCTTTCACTCAGGATTTTTATGTGACACACAACTAGCTTTATTTGATCATGATATCAGTTCCAGCCTCGACATAAATATACCTCTTGACGCCCTCTTCTTAGACTTTGAAAAAGCATTCGAAAAAGTCCCGCATCAACGGCTACTACTGAAGCTTTCTCGTC
This sequence comes from Rhipicephalus microplus, assembly GCF_043290135.1. Lineage (NCBI taxonomy): Eukaryota > Metazoa > Arthropoda > Arachnida > Ixodida > Ixodidae > Rhipicephalus > Rhipicephalus microplus. The sequence goes on along the minus strand of NC_134705.1, from coordinate 81,866,881 downwards.
TAAACATTAATACAAATGTATTTAATTGGATTCACAGTTTCCTTACCAAACGCCGACAATTTGTGCATGCTAACTCCGTCTCATCTAGCCGTTCCTCTGTAATCTCTGGTGTGCCACAAGGTACAATGCTCGGACCATTACTTTTTCTCATTTACATCAATGACCTTCCATCAAACATCTCTTCAAGCATTTGCCTCTTTGCAGACGACTTCGTCATATACCGTCCCATAGCAAACAGCACTGACACTACTACACTTCAAAACGACCTCAATCTAATTGTTTCCTGGTGTGATAAAAGGTTAATGTCTTTAAACATAAAGAAAACTTCATTGGTATCTTTTCATCGCAGGCTTCATCACCAGTCAGCAGAATACACCATTTCTGGCACTGCAGTCTCACCCGCTGAATCATACAAATATCTTGGTGTCACATTTTCGAGTAACATTTCCTGGTCAGCCCACGTGACTAACATAGCCAACTCCGCGAATTGCACTCTGGGTTTCCTACGTAGACACTTAAGATATGCGCCCCCATCAGTTAAACTAATATCGTATGTCACACTTGTTCGTCTAAAATTAGAGTATGCATGTTCTGTCTGGGATCCCCACCAATCTCACTTATCCGACATTTTCGAATCGATTCAAAACCGTGCTGCGCGTTTTATCTACTCTGAATATACCTACAATTCCAGTGTTTCCAAACTCAAAACTCGTGCTCACCTTTCTAATCTAGAATTACGACAACACATATCTCGACTATGCCTTTTTCACAAATTTTATCATGCCTCCATCGAAGTTCCAGCCATCCTGCCAGTCCATCGCTCATCAAGCCGCACAAACCATTTAAGCGCAGTGTATCCTCCACCAGCCCAAAGTACTGCACATCTTCGCTCATTTTTTGTGACAACCGCACGGGACTGAAATCGTCTGCCTACAACTACCGTGCACCACTCCGACCTGCATCAATTCAAGATTGCCCTCGAATCACTTTTTTTATTCTGTAATTATTACCCATCCCTCATGTAATACCCTAGCTGGGGCTTTTGAGGTATTCAAAATAAATAAATAAATTTGCGATGTTCGCTAAAATAGCTGGGATGTCTGGCGTGGAATGACCCATTAGTGAATTAACCTTTTAAGTGAAAGGCATCTAGGCTGTCTCCACTTTCTCATACAATTCTGTTAACATTATGCATCTGTACAGTTTTCTACATGCACTGCTGTTAATCTTATGGCGAACTGATACTCATATCGGAAAAAAAAAAGGCATATAGGTCACATAGCTTGAGATGAAGCCTTTTCCATCAGAGGAATGTTCCTGAAATGCGCCAGATATTTGTTGCACCCTACGAGTAGTGTCGTCCACCACTGCTGCAACCCTTTGAGTGAGGTCGTGAGCCCGGAACAGCTGCTTTCAAGTTGTGATAAAGAGTGCACTGCATCGTCCGCACCCAGTCCATAGTAGCAGACGCAGTGTGCTTTCCTTTCAACATTATGCATTTAAGACATGGACAACATACAACTAAGCATTTAAAAATACTGGGAACAATCAGAACCTCATTATTATGTATCATATAATAAATACCTCTAGCTTCCCCACTTCAGCTTTACCACTATTCACTTTTACGTTTACAAGCATCTGTGCCTATTAGTGTACGAATGAATGCAAACGCCATGTTTGAGTCTACACCATGGTGGTGGTGAAAAAGTGCTTCTCTCTTAAATCATGCACCTACCAAGAAGTTTGAAATATGCCGGGATGCTCAAATTTCAGCATTCATACCAAGATTTCTCGCTTCGCTAGAATACCCTAACCAATAGGCCCTACAATGGATGATACAAAAATATATAAACCAATTCAGACAGAAAAGTAACAATATATATCAGTTCCTTTGAAGGATTCTTTTGTAGCTATGTACACATCACAGATGTACAATCTACTGTGTGAAACTATGAAACTAATGTAAAGCATAAAGCAAGCCCCAATCTGAAAGGATCAACAGCACTTATAAAATGACAAGTGCTGCTGCAAACACAGCACTGTGTATTTGTGGAAGCTCACCTCTAAATTTCTTTTCCAGTTACATAAATTTAGTATACTGGATAATTTTACATTACGTCTTTCACAGGTTGCTTAATGATTGATTTGTGGGGTTTAACGTCCCAAAACCACCATATGATCATGAGAGACGCCGTAGTAAAGGGCTCCGGAAATTTCAACCCCCTGGGGTTCTTTAATGTGCACCCAAATCTGAGCACACGGGCCTACAGCATTTCCGCCTCCATCGAAAATGCAGCCGCCGCAGCCGGGATTTAATCCTGTAACCAGCGGGTTTCACAGGTTGCTTATTGGTCAACAAAATTATTACTTTAGGCCACGAGTAAAACTGACTACCCTCAAAAATCAATAAGACCACCACTGCTGCGACCCTTTGAGTGAGGTCGTGAGCCCGGAACAGCTGCTTTCAGGTTGTGATGAGTGCACTGCATCGTCTGCACCCAGTCCGTAGTAGCAGACGCAGTGTGCTTTCCTTTCAACATTCTCCATTTAAGACATGGACAACATTCAACTAAGCATTTAAAATACTGGGAACACTCAGAACCTCATTATGATCTTCTTCTTTGAGTGCATGCATAAGCAGCTTTTTCGCAGTGGAAATTTTTTCAATTCATAAAAACAGCCATGCAACAGATAATGTATCACAAGTTGAATATATGCTCTATAAGCTCTGAACGGCTGGACGATAAATATGCATGCATTTTTAAAAATGCACGACTTATTGCTGAAGTAGCTAACAGGGATATATGCATGGAGAGTTTATTAGTTGGATCAGTGTGTTTACATTCGTAAGGATGAAACCTGCACAGAAAAACTGTATGAAACAGACAAGAGCTGTTAGGTCTGCCTGCTTTCATCCACAGTCACCTGTGTCATCATCCTTATTTTGTTTCTCGTGAGCGTGTTCTTTGATGGTTAACTGTGCCTACACCATTATCATCTGTGCTGTATCAGTGTAACAAAGTTTTGTGTGGGTGTGTGTTGATACACTTTGGCTAAGCTTTCATATGTAACCGCAGCGCCAAAGCCATACACCAAAATACATAGAAATATTCTATTCTGCAATATTCTATGTGCCGCACTACAACGATGGAAAAATGCAAAAAGATATGTGCAATTGAGTGTGGCTGTTCAAGCCCTCATTAAAGCAGACCATTATTTCTATATCCTGATTATCTACGATATACTAGTATAGATGTAAAACAAAACTAACAAGGCATGAAGAAGCGCAAATCGCTGACCAAACAAGGTACATATAAATTATTTGGTTAGCTGCACGATTTTTAACAAAACACATGTCACGCCGCTGCAAAGCACAGGCATGAAAGGGGTACTGATACAGATTTTAAATATTTTTGAATTGTTGCTTTAAATAGCGTTTTTATTCGCATTATAAACGCACTTTTAACTTCTGTCATTGAAATCTGGATTTCTTTCTTTCTCCCGTGTAATAAACGCCCCCCATTTATTCACTGCAGTCCCGCTAAATGACAACTGGCACCTCCTTTCCCGTTGATCTGTTTCGTTTCTTTATTATTATTATGACATTCCTTTCGCCCACCTCGGCGGCTCGCTCACCCCCCCCCCCCCTTTTTTTTTTTTACCGTGCGCCCCAGCGAGGTTCACAAACGCTGCGACTGTTGCGACATTGCAGCTTATAAGCACACAGCGAGCGAATGTCACGAAGCTACCGGCGCCAAGAGACGGTCGCTTCCTGCAAATACGAGTGTCACGGGCAAATCGGGAGTTGGCAGGCAGGTACGCACTTCAGCACTTCGTTGTTCGCATGCAAGAAACCTTACCTTTTTAGCAATAGCACGAAATCCAAAAGCGTTCTCCATGCAGCTCCCAGCGTACACTCCTTTGAATGCTTGATCGGAAAGACTCTGCTTGCGGCGTGCGCAAGCTTCAACGAAAGCCGTTAACAGAGGACACACACTCCGCCGCACCGAAGTTGTTCTGTACTTGCCGACGCGCCACAGATTGCAGTGACACGCACTGTATTATCCACTGTAAGCGAGAGTTAAACCGTGCAACCGTGCAAGTACACATCCTGAACAATGCAAGTGAATAGTAAAATAAACTACCACCGTCAGCCTGCACGTCGCCGGACCTCGCCTGCTCAACCACATCACCAACGAAGACAGGATACCTCAAGTTCTCCGCATCAGCGCCCACTGCACGAGCCAATGCACTGGATATCGCCACAGAACACCTACCAGATATCGCCACCAGCTCACGTGGCCGCAACAACCAACCAATTCAAAGTCTGCCTGTTGATGATGGCGATGCCCAGTTGCCCCGAGACCTCAAAACCGAAACCGAAAATTGTAGCAGCACGATATAATTTCCAAGCTATGTGACGCCACCAAAATATAGTGTACTATTTTATGCTTGACAACATATTTATTTGCTATCAGACCTTCAATGTCTTTTTTTTTGCCACTGACGTGTACAGGCGCCAAATGCGTAGCTTTCGTAATGCACATTTTTTTCTTTCCCCGAGTGTGGCGTCATTGTGGTGATGTTTCGACATTTTGGAGTCGAAATTTGCTACATGTGCAACATAGATATAAATAAAAAGTAAGAGAAGGGCGACGGGGAGATTGTTCCATATTTGACACATCTCCACCCCTTTTTTTTTATGTTCGTTTGAGGAGCTTCTTTAATTCAAAATGGGGCAAACCTAGAACCGAAACAAGCTCAACTAACGCTGCCTTGGCATGTACATGCTATCAACGTTCTTCTAGAACAGTAATAATTATAAACAATGTTTTAATACTACTGTTTTAGAGGAAAGATTAAAGTATGTATAAGCCAATTTAGTGTCATTTGAGCTACTTTCGGGTCAGAATTTGCCCAATTCGCAAAAAAAAAAAAAGGAAAGCTCCCGATTCGGAACCTCACGTATGCAACCAAAGGCAAAACTTTACCTACAAATGTGTCAGTCCCCCTTTTTCTCTCTTTCTATCCCCCTCCATGCATAAATCCTAGCAACACCCCTGCTGTGCTCTTTTAAATAACACTCTGCCATTCGGAAAAAATGGGGTCTATACTTTCCTTTTACCGACAAAGTATGAAGGACGCTCACTTTTATTGCAAGTTTTAAATTTTGTCTAGGCAGACAAATGTGCGACTATAAGTGCATTGTAACGCCATATTAAGAACTATCAATTACAATGCTGCAATTAGTCAACTAGTACTCTCCATTCTTGTGGCACGGGTACAGTGCGCTGGTGTTGTCTGAGATCATTCACGTGTATATTATACGACGCGTAAACATTCATATCAGGAAAATGAAAAAGAGCAGTAAGTGCCCACGGAGTGGTGCGTCCCATTGGACGAGTTCACCCGTGCTTAGCGGATGTGCGCCAAGCTCGTCCTGCGGTGCGGCATGTGTGCACAGCAGCTGCATCAACGTAAGCTTAGCCTGTTAATTGTAAACATGCCTAGTTTCATGGCAATGTGAATGCTGCAAACATTCAATTTGGATCGATCAATGTTCATACATCTAAATATAAATCGCTGAATAAATCAGCGACTTGTGTGTTGATGCGAAATACTTCAGTGTGAGGAAATATGTGGACCCCCATTGTTAATATAAACAAGGCACTCTGGTACGAAAACATTAGCGTAATTTCAAATGAGAAAGCGCGCACGATAGCCTATCGTAAACTGCGTGTAATCATTTCATGTTATGTTTAAGCGCTACATAATCTTTTTTAGCGATGTCTCTGAGAATTAAGGATGAATAGATATGAAAGGAAGCAAAATATTTTTAGTAAGAGTTAATTTCCTCCTCCTCGACTAGCTTCAACACTAGCTTAGAAGGGAAGATGTTTGAGGTTCGGAATGGGTCCCCTCGATGACTCGAGTGCACGGTGGCAGCGGGAAGGAAGAGCCGTAGTCCGGTGAAGAGACGCTTTATTGCTACCTCAGGCTACTGCCAGAGTCCAAGCCCGAACATCCGCTCTCATTTCAAATTCAAACATGCTCTTTTCAACCCTGGGTTGAACAAAGAGTCTTTACAAACACCAATCACATGTTGGGACTCGCTTCATCTCAACCAATCGCAGAAACACATTCATGACAGGTACTACATTGGTTAAAACCACGTTACCAAATAAAACACGCAAAGAGATAGGTTCTGCGCGTGTGATACTCTCTCCCATGCCAGGCCGTGCTGCCTCCGTCGGCAGCCGTTCTCACACTCAAGCCCCATCAGTTCTCTCATTAATTGTTGCTTCCTAGAAGCCTCCTTAGGAGTGGTGGGTACACCGTTGGGCTCCGTGCGCTTACCAGGTATGCATGCGACAGCGAGGCGCCCCGACATCCTAACAACAGCGGGGGAGATTATGGTCGTTTCCCTGCTGCCACTATGTCTCGGTCAGCCAAGTGGTCGCGTCCCCGCGTCATTCTCAATGACACGCATGCCTGCCAACGATGGCTTAAACTCAGACGGTGGCGCCTGACCTGCCTCTTGCTAGACGCTTTTCCGAGTAAGCCTTCTCCTTCTAGTCCCGAACGGCGATTACTTTGACGGCTCCACTTGTGAACCATGAGAACGAAGGAGGCTCCTTTCTTTCCCATGCTCGGGGTCTTCCGCGTTCGTCTTCGCGGAACCGATCGGCTTCGACAGTTGACGGGTCGGGAACTGGCTACGCGCTCTGCATCAGCCGCATTGATTGCACTACCCCCAACATGCTCGTAATTGGTGCCTCATACCAACTCCTCCCTCCTCAAGAGTGTTACTGGATACTCGATGTCCAGTAACACGATACAAAAAACAAACAAAAAAAATCGCTCAAAATAAACTTACTCTCGGTGCACGCACATGCGTGAACCGATTATCACTTCCATCTCAACAGGGGAAGTTTCGCGTCCTTGTACGAAATAGACACCGCAACATATATACCTAATGCTCCCAAATGGTCCTCCGAAATAAAACACTCTCGTAATGCACAACACTGAACAACGCACTCAGAATGCTAAGTCCACAGCGCCAGTCAGTTCGCATTAGCTTGTCACAGGGCACACGCACCGTGCATAGTCCGGCGGCACATTGTCTTTTAAACTCACAACACCAACGGTCATTGTCCCAACACGGGAGACCCACTCCAAGCACCCTCCAGGCCCCGCATAACACACTCAAAGAGTGCGATGGACCCAGCGCTATAGGTATACCACAGTCTGAATGGATCGCACCAAGACAAAAATTCATAATGAAGTTCACAAGTACTACCCTGTTTTATCTGGAAAATTATTCCTACATAACACATAATACAGCTAAAAACAGTTCCACCACTTAGAGGCAAGCTCGCATCTCAACAACAACACAACAAAAACTGCCTGGTACAACAAACAAAAAATTCACATCACGCCTGGTCTATTAGTCAGTTCGACCACTTTAAAATCACGCATAGCACTTAAATTTGCGATGCAAACTCCTGTACAGTCATTCAATTCACAGAAACTACTTCAGTGGCTACACAACAACAACACGAAAAAAAAAACTCAACCATATGAAACAGACAAAACGTCACCTTGCCTTTAAAGAGTTGCAATCATTGAATCCAATCATCAGCCGAGACGCGAAAGAACATCAGCAGCCTCGTTCAGTGCGCCTTTAATATGAACAATTTCTATGTCTTATTTTTGGATCGCCAATGCCCACCGCGTTAGCCCAGCACTGGAGGGAGCCGCACGAGTCAGAAAAGTCAACGGGTCATGATCAGTCATTATTTTGGCCTTTGTGCCAAATAACTATGTTCCCAATGACTCTAGCACCCACACAATTGCATACGTTTCTCGTTCAATCGTGGACCACTTTTGTTGCGACGAGTTTAATTTCTTACTGAGGAATGCAACTGGTCGTTCTTGTTCACCCATCTTTTGGGAAAGGCAAGCCGCAATTGCCCTTTACGATGCATCCGTGGCCAAACAAAATGATTTGCTGGAGTCTGGTGCTGCCAACCCAGGAATCGACGCAAGGGCCTCTTTAACTGAATCAAACGCAACCTGAGCCTCCGTGTTCCGCGGTAAAGTGTTCAGAACCTTTTTGTTTGTGAGTGCCGTCAGGGGCAACATGAGTCTTGTTCTCGCTTGCTGGATTCCGTGTCGACCGGTTGTGCGCCCGCGCGCTTGCGATCTTCGACGTCAGCGTAGCTCTGGCCGACTGGGCTCGCCCTACGTCACCTCCTGCCGCCGACGACCTTCGACGACAGTGTAGCTCTGACTTACTGGACTTGCTCTACGCCATCTACAGACGCCGACAAGAGCTCTCGCAAGTGTGCCCCGTCCTCGGACTCCAGTGACCATGCTTCCATCTTTCCTGTCTCTCCTATCCTCTCAGTTTGTTGTTGCTTCTTCTTCCTCTTTTCTACACCTTTACTCCTACCCTTTTTATCCCTCCTCACTCCCCTCCCTTGTGAGCTACTGTGGCGGTATCGCTCACTGAAGCAGACAATAACGAGGCTCACTTTTCTCTTCCTTTCTCTTTCTTAAGAATCTTAAGAACACGAGTCTTGAATAGTGCGGCACGTAGTCCCGGTAGTAGTTTAGAAGCCCCAGCACACTCCTCAGTTCACGCTTTGTGGTAGGAGGCTTTAGTCGTTGTATAGCGTGTATACTCTGTCATAGTCCGGAGCATGTACATCTGACCCCACCACATGCCCAAGATATTTTACTTGCGGCTGGGCAAACCTGCATTTCAATAGGTTTACCGTCAGACCTGCTTCCTGAATGGTTCGCAATACTGCCTGCAGATGGCGCATGTGATCTTGCCAGGTCTCCGAAAATATGGCTATATCGTCAATGTATGCACATGCATACGAACGATGGTTGCTTAACAACTCATTTACCACTCGCTGGAAAGTAGCCGCTGAATTGCGCAACCCGTAAGGCATTACCTTCCATGCGTACAAGCCACTGGGCGTTGCGAAGGCAGTCAACCTTTGCGATTCTTCATCTAACGGTATTTGCCAATACCCGCGGGTCATGTCCAAAACTGATATGTATTTCGCCCTAGCTATGGAGTACAGGAGCTCGGTCACATTTCCCATATGAAACTGGTCAGGTTCTGTGATCGCGTTCAAGCACCTGTAATCTACACATATTCCGATGGATCCGTCCTGTTTAGCCGCACATACCACTGGGTGGGCAACTGCACTCTGCACCGGGTAGATAAAGTCCCACGCTAGCAAGTCGTGCATCTGCCGCTCAACTTCCGCCCTTAGAGCCATTGGTACTTTGTACATATGTGGTCGTGTTCGCTTAGTGCCGGGTGATAATATGATTTTGTGCTCGCCCAGTCTACTTCGGCCAGGCCGTTCCGACATAACCTCTCTGTATTCCTTAAGAATTGCATCGAGTTCTTCGCTTTGTCCCGAACTCAGGTCATTTGCCAGTGAGGTCACGCAAATTTGTTCGCAAGAGCTGATGTGGTGCCATCTCGATGTTTCCGAACTCGGCGTCAGCCTCGACTACCACCGCAATGTTATTGGCGCGCGCGTGATAATGACGGAGCTTATTAGCATGGACTACCCTCTCGGCCCCTGCTGCGTCCACTATAACGTAACTGTCTGCCCGAGTTCTCTCTTTTACAACCATGGGTCCTAGCCACACCAGCTGTAGTTTGTTGCCGCCCTCACTCTGCATGACGAGGACCTGATTCCCTACCAAAAAGTCCTTCCGGGAAGAGCGAAGGTTATACCTCTGTGCATAGAGTTTCTGGATTTCACCACTGCGCTCATCCACTACTTTCGCGGCCTCACTCATCTGTTGTCTGAGCTCTTTTAGATATACAGCGGCCGGTTTGCTTAGTCCAATCGGAGGAGTCCACTCGCCCGTCCACGATTTGCGGAGAATGTTCAGTGGTCCATGTGGCGCGCGCCCATACATAAGTTCGAATGGTGACTTCTCTCTAATCTCGTGCGCCACCTCGCGGTATGCCCACAGCAAGCGAGGCACGAATCGGTCCCAATCTCTACCGTGAGTGTCAATAACATGCCGCATCATCCCCTTGAAAGTACCGTTCCAACGCTCTACGATACCGTTACTTTGCGGGTGGTCGGGCGTCGGGAACCTCATTTTCACTCCCAACCTCTCCATCAGTTCTGTAGTTAGTCTGGCAGTAAAATTTGTCCCCTAGTCGCTGCATATGAGCTCAGGCGTTCCGCAGCGACTAAATACCTCGATTAGCGCCTGACACGTTGCCTTAGCTGTCAATGCTCGAAGTGGAATTACCTCTGCCCATCGTGCACAGAGATCAACAACGCTTAATGCATATTTATGACCTCGTGAAGAAGGTGGCTCAAGAGGACCTATGCAGTCGATATAGATTACCTCAAAAGGTGTTTGCGGTCTGTTCTGGGGTGTTATTGGCACTCGGTCGGTTTTTAGTTTCCGCGCATGCACCTGGCACCCGTGGCAGCTCTGACAGTGGTGCTTCACATCTGATCCCATTGATGGCCAGTAAGCACTGGCCATCAATGATGGCCAGTAAACAAGAGTTAGCACCACCGCAAGGACGGTCGTGTGCTAACTCTAATACTTCCATTCGGCGCGACTTTGGTACCACTAATTGAAGACATTGTCTCCCATCCAACTGCTCTTTGTGATAAAGCAACTGACCATCGATTACCATACCGTATGACCCATTTCTCGCTTGCCGCCAAGCATCGGCCAGCAATTCATCGCATTTTTGCTCTTGAGCAAAAGAGTTCTCAGTGATCGGACCAAGCCGCTCGCTTTCCGCTGTCTTATCTTGCACCACATAATTCTGATTTTCCGATTGCCCTTGCTCTACATTTGACGTGCAATGAATGGCCTGTAGCTCTAATCCTCTTGCGTCCCTCTCCTCATCTGCTGTCTCTTCTAACGAGGAGTTCCCCTCAACATCAGTATTGGCCTCCTGTTCGCAGATAGGTAGTTTTTCCGCTGTGCGCTGCACGGCACTAGAGCTAGGGTTGGAACATGGCGACGCCTGCTCTGGCTTTCTAAGTGGCAAACAGCACTCCGTAACAGTTTCCAGTGCTGCATTGCTCATCGCCTCATATTCCTGTAGATCACCCATGAACTCCTGGCGACAGTAATGAGGGCACTCATAATCCTCTGGAGTAAGTAGTACAGATGTACTGGTGCCTAGCTTATCAGTTACTGCACAAAGCAATGACACACGTTGCGTAGCACTATCTGATGAGTGTGGGAGACCGAGAGGCACGTACATTAGGCGCGCTGTAACCCCCTGTCCAAAAGCACCTGTTAGCTTTATGGTGCCACTGCTCTCGCACAAAATCTCAGCGGATACTTCATTCGCTCGTATCACTGTTATATCCGCACCTGAATCAATGTGCGCTAAACAGGGTTTGTCTCCCACCAAAATCTCAATCCTTGGGTCCCCTATCAGTGAATTGTTAATCAAAGCAGTGTGCGCCAACAGTGAAGCCGAGCCTCGACATACGTCTCACTTCAGGGGGGGGGGGGGGTTCCGCGTGGAACCTGTTTTCTTAGCAGTAGTGCCACGTGAAGACTCACGATTTCTCATCATGTGGCCCCGTTTTCCGCAGCCAAAACACACCACGGAATTAGGGGTGAAATTAGCACTTTTGGCTGGGGGCCTATAATTCAAATTTCCTGGCCCTGCATTGCGGTAGCTGCCCTGCCTGCCGCTGCCGAGGCTTTCTTCGAAATTGGCGGCTACTTCCGCAATATCCCTGGGCCTCAACCAACCCTTTACTTCCTGATGAGTTACCAGCGTGCGGAGACCATCTGGCATTAACTGTTTCAGCCTGTCAGCTATCAGCAACTCCTGAAGGCTCTCGAACGACTGCACCTCTCTACTTTTAAGATAGTAGGAGAACACGGTCTCCAGGCGCGCCATCACTTGGCTCCAAGACTCGTGTGCCCCTCTTTTTATTTCCAAGAACATTCGGCGGTACTCACTCGGAGTCATCCGCAGCTCCTTTAAAACTCTTGATTTTAAATCTGAGTACGCCATCACCCCCGCTTCAGATTGATTAGCAACGAATGTTCGCATCTTGTCACCTAGAAATGGCAATAAAATCGTGCCTTCAATATCCTCAGGTATGTTCAATGCCGCAAAAAGAGCGTCCACGTTTTTGAACCACGCGGGAATCATAGGGTCATCAGTGGGCATGGGTGCAAGGACTGCCTTTAGCTCCTTCACGTACCGTCCGATACTGGATTGCTGGTTCCGGTTTTCCGGTTCCTCCGATAAGGCACGCGACGATCTCATATTTTCTAGCTCAAGCTTGAGCTTCAGCGCTTCAATTTCAAGCTTCAGTTCTCTGGTGCGTTCCGATTCACTAACGGCGTCCCCTTCTATCACATCTCTATCTGAGTCCGCCATCTCCCAGAGAGTGCCTGAACGCAAGTGCATTCAGTAAAAACAAACTTGGGGGGCCCCGAGAGAGCACAAAGTAGGTCTCACCTTGCAGTGATGCGTCGCCCGATGCACTTGACAATTGGAACTGCGTTCGCCTCGTCGCCAACGCTAGCTGCGATGACCAATTCCAATGCAGCAGGTCTCCGCCCGATCACCTCTGTCGCTGACTCAGTCTGTCACATCGACTGCCCTGCTGCTCTGCTCCTGAAGTAGCACCCTGCAGCGCCTCCCCGGTAGGCCCGCCGCTCAACGACGACCTTTGGCTCTGCTCTTGTTCAGTGACGCGCAGTGCTCTTGCGCTGCCGAACAGCAGGCTCCAATGTTGACTGGCAGGCTCGTACCGAATGTCAATGCTGCTTCTCGCAGCGCAACTGCAGGTCCCGAAGCGGTGAGCGTCTTCTCAGCTTCCCGGAATTCAGCGCCTTCCTCGCTGCGGGCTCTCCACTCCACGTCGACTGCACCAGTTAATTTCCTCCTCCTCGACTAGCTTCAAAACTAGCTTAGAAGGGAAGATGTTTGAGGTTCGAAATGGGTCCCCTCGATGACTCGAGTGCACGGTGGCAGCGCGAAGGAAGAGGCGTAGTCCGGTGAAGAGACGCTTTATTGCTGCCTCAGGCTACTGTCAGAGTCGAAGCCCGAACATCCGCTCTCATTTCAAATTCTAACATCCTCTTTTCAACCCTTGGTTGAACAAAGAGTCTTTACAAACACCAATCACATGCTGGGACTCGCATCATCTCAACCAATAGCAGAAACACCTTCATAACAGGTACTGCATTGGTTAAAACCACGTTACCAAATATGTTGTTGTTAGTGATTCGTGAGGAAAAGGAAGAAGGCACCTAATTTCTGTCTGCCTACAGGCGACACGGCGCAGTGCTTTTACCAAATAAAACATGCAAAGAGATAGGTTCTGCGCGTGTGACACTCTCTCCCTTGCCAGGCCGTGCTGCCTCCGTTGGCCGACTTCCGTCGGCGGCCGTTCTCACACTCGAGCCCCGTCAGTTCTCTCATTAATTGTTGCTTCCTAGAAGCCTCCTTAAGAGCGGTGGGTACACCGTTGGGCTCCGTGCGCTTACCAGGTATGCATGCGACAGCGAGGCGCCCCGACATCCTAACAACAGCGGGGGAGATTATGGTCGTTTCCCTGCCGCCACTATGTCTCGGTCAGCCAAGTGGTCGCGTCCCCGCGTCATTCTCAATGACACGCGTGCTTGCCAACAATGGCTTAAACTCAGACGGTGGCACCTGACCTGCCTCTTGCTAGACGCTTTTCCGAGTAAGCCTTCTCCTTCTAGTCCCGAACGGCGATTACTTTGACGGCTCCGCTTGTGAACCGTGAGAACGAAGGAGGCTCCTTTCTTTCCCATGCTCGGGGTCTTCCGCGTTCGTCTTCGCGGAACCGTTCGGCTTCGACTGTTGACGGGTCGGGAACTCGCTACGCGCTCTACATCAGCCGCATTGATTGCACTACCCCAACATGCTCGTAATTGGTGCCTCATACTAACTGTAAGAATCCAAAGAAGTCAACCCACGAATTAAGTCGTTGAACATGCGAGGAAGCTTCTAAATAATGTAAATGGGGGTGGTTTATTAAATATAATACAAAGCACTATATATTTTGGCGAATGAAACAGGGAATGAAAACAAATGCCGAAACATCGATCTTTTCACCAGAACTTTGGCATGCGGTTTGATTGCATCCGTTAAGATGTGATATGTATTGATGCTCTAAACTATATACATATATGAGCCCCGCCACGGTGGTCTAGTGGCTAAGGTACTCGGCTGTTGACCCGCCGGTCGCGGGATCGAATCGCGGCTTCAGCGGCTGTGTTTGCGATAAAGGTGTAAATGTTGTAGGCCCATGTGCTCAGATTAGGGTGCACGTTAAAGAACTTCAGGTGGTCGAAATTTTCGGAGCCCTCACTAAGGCGTCTCCCATCATACGGTGGTTTCGGGACGTTAAACCCCAGATATCAATCAATCAATTATATACATGATAGGTGTAACATATATGTATAGGTGTTCGCAAATTACACCCAACTAAAATGACAAATGGGTTTACAAAAAGTGTAATTACATAAATTACACCCGTTCGTATAAGTTTGGCAGAAATAATAGGTGTAATAGATTTATTGAAAAATCCACCCTTAAGGGTGCGAAATGGTTTGGAGTGTGCGATATCATATTAGGAAGTTTTACTTTTTCTGTTATTTCTTTCATTTTGCCTGTATTCCGTGCATGTATTATGCATGGAGATAACTTTTTTATAATAAATTCGAGTCCCACGAAAGAAAAGATGAATGCATTGCTCTTCCCTGTGAACGCAAAATCTCACACGCAAATCATTCACATTCCCCGGAGAGAGAAAACCCCCTTGCCTGGACAGGCACATTCATAGAAGGTAATGATCCCTGCAGCGAAACTGGGCCACACTTTGAAAAAGTTGAATGTTCAAGTGCTGACGGGGTGATGGCAACACTATAAAGTGCAAGTTGTCGAAGAAAGAAAAAAAACTTCACCTAAAGTTTTAGTCGCCGCCACTTTGGCCACGTACATCGACTTGGCCATTAACAACAACGTATGGAATGATCCCCACTGTTAATCACAATGTGTGCTACGCGCTTTTATTTAGATGAAACAAGACGTCAAATGAAACATTGGCGTTTACCTCAAACACGATGACAAACGGCGACGCGAAACGCACCTTCGGCATTTATAAGGCAGCACAACAATCGAAATTCGCGAAGTCAATTTCGGATCGCGTCTCTATTCATCGTTTTGGTTCATAGCTGCCATAGTTACAGAAGACAGCGAAGAAACCTGGCAGCAAAAGTTTCGTAAAAATCCAAACAACCTAATTAAATGTGATTATTGCCCATGTTCAATTTTGTGAAATTGCAAAAAAAAAACATAATTTCAAACATCACGCTAAAAGTGGCATTGTTTGTTTAGTACAACCTTTGGAACCGCGGAAACATCGCCTTCGAGAGATGTGCACTACTTCGTCGTGGACGTCGAGATTAGCGCAGTGGAGGATGCGATTTAAACGAGACATATATTGCTAAGCTGACGCGGAAGTTCGCGCCTTCTGAAGTTTAGTATCGAGCTTCGGATTCTGTATTTCAACCCCAATCAAGTATTGTAAGGCAATGGTTGTATGCGTGAGAATTATGGCGACTGTTTTGGAACTACTGTCATAGCGCGGAGGCATGGAAAATACGGGCAATGAGGCCTCGTGGGAGAAGCCGGTATTAATTTTTAGGTTGTTACCGACTTCAAGTACAGTACGTACGGAAACGTGAGAACTACGCGCTGTGTTCGGTTCTTGCTTCGCCACTGATTAGCCCGCGCAATCTATAGTGTTCGGGAGTGAAACGATGTTCGTTGTGAACATTGGTGCTGTGTTGAACTTTTCGAGACTTGTGAAGAAGCTGTGCTAGAGTGACCTAAAATTGAGAGACAGCGTTGATAACTGTTTTGTCCTGCGAAGTTGCGTTGGTGGAGCTTGGTGCTTTTGTTTGTTAACTCGTCACTTCTCTTTTTTTTTTTTGCGATAACCATAGTCCTAGTGCCATGATCTGACGAACCGAAGCTGCGAGATACTACAATCTGTTGTGGATCGTGTTACTTTGGCAGAGCGCCTAGAGTGTTCTTCGGTAAAAGTTTGACAGTTCAATGTGCCAGCGAGAGCCCGTGAACATCAAGCTTCCCTCCGGCCCTCGAAAGAGCAGATTTCACCGGTGCCTTGCTTTGGATGAAGTCGTAGGCCAATACCGGCTAACTACAGGTTTCCGAATTCGCCTGACCATCGTTTTGCACGGCACTAGAGCCTTGACAACAGCCGGTCATGGCCAGTTCTTACACTATATCAATGGACGTGCACGCCTGGCCAGCCCTTAATTGCTGGCATCGGCAGCTTCCAGTCTGCAGATGTCCTTCGCCTGTTGGCTCTAGAGCACACTTGGTTCCTAATGACACTGGCGGCTACTAAATGCTGCCATCGCTGAATTAACCTTGCAGAAATAAATTTCTTGCTATTCATGCAGTACTGCAATGTGTGCAAGTTTTGAAGCCCATCAGATGTAATGTTTCCCTATGTTAGGTTAAAGCATGAAAAATTCACTACTACTGTTATATACATACATATATTATAGAGAGGCAGGCAAATACATCAGAAGATTTTTTTTTGACTTGATATAAGTGAGCTCTTGTTTGATTATTAGGATGGGCCTCTCTAATTACCACGTCTGATAGTTGGAAAGCTAATGTGAATTTATTTTCCAGGAGCCAGGTTGCACTTAAGGAATTCATGTTATTTTGAAAAATTAGTTTTCTAGACGATTAGCGCTTTGGTAGCACCAGAGTTCTTCAATGCAACGGTATTAAGGGACTGTGGTAGCACTATATATACTTCACTAGGACATATATATTGCGGTACATAAATTTTACATGTGGCTTCAGTTTGTTTCAAAGTGATTATAGCAGATTTGATAACTTTGACGAAGGGATAGATTCGTCAAATAAGTACTAGAAGTGACTGCCTTGAAAGATTTTTTAAAACATCTAGTTTCTGGCTCTTCACAGATCGCAGAGTTTAGGTTGTTAAGGCCCTCTGATTCATCAGTTGCACGCACTGGCACATCAACCCCATAATGACTTGGAGCACCTGTACAAAAATAGGAGTGACACGTGCTCCCTAACTGTGCAAATCTATGTCGCTGCTGCGACTGTTATCATTCAGCGGACCTGCATGTTGCCTGGAAGCATGCAAGGCAGCATCATCTGGAAAGACTGCGATCTGCTTGGGAGCTTCGAAGGCACAAAATTGCCTAACGGCTGGCTGTAAGGTTAGTTTTTCTTTAATACATACGACTAAGTAAACACCACTTACTGTGCACAAATTTCAAACCAAAGCATGGTTGCTTGCAGTGGATACCTGTATTATTCTCACACAAAACGCTTATTGAACATTATTAGAACTCCAATCATCTGAGGCTCAAACGTTGTGATTTTGAACGAGCACAAATACTTTGATACCTTATTGAGCTCTCGAGCTTGTAACTCACTCTGTGGATCAAGTGCTCTGGAAGGAAACAGCAAGTGGGTGAAAATCGCCTCGCTGTTCACAACTACAAAGGAGAAAGACCCATGGAACAAGCCTCAGACGACATAGGGCCAATAACTGCATCTTTTACTTGATGTTTCTTTTTCTCTCTCAGTGCTGTAGTATGTTGTGTTTCAGCCGAACATGTCCACCACGATTGCGTAGTGATATATTTTTTTTCTAAAAATTGTACTTGACCTAAGTAGGCATTATTGATCTCTAAAGGTGACGTTCAGTGCGCCTCAAAGCCATGGCTCCTCATTTCTCTGTCTGTGGCTAGCCTACTTCAGCAGCAGTGCGATGCAGCCACCACACAAGCAAACCAAGTCATGGAGCGCTCTTTTGGTGTTCTGTGCAGGACACAGCATATCCATCCGGCAAGACACTGATATCAACAATAATGGTGAGTGTAGGTGGCACCTGTAGGAGCCCGCTGTGTTTGTTGCGTATGATTATATTTCTAATGAAGTGCATTTTTGAAAGGTTTTCTTCAGTTTTAATAATAACTGTTTTATTTTTTTATTTATGATACTCTCAGGGCCAAAGGCATTACAGACGGGAGTGGTGTGAGAGCAAGAAACAACAACAAAAAAAGCACGAAGACGTTAAGATGCAACATAGAATAACATCATTAACACAATGTAATTAAAAAACATTGGAAGAACTCCTGATTATACAATGTTAGCTAGAACATTTCGAGACTGTTGGACGTCATTAATGGATGCAGTGTCAAAAGGAAGGTGGTTCCAGTCGCGACTTGTCCGGGGCAAGAATGAATGAAAGAAATGCATTGTTTTGCACATATAAATTCCAACTTTGCGCGCATGCTCAACACGACTTGATTGATAGTGTGCGTATCACCACGCAGCACGGGGGGGTGATACAGCTTATGAAAAATAGTTAGTCGCGAAATTTGACGCCTAATGAAGAGAGATGGGAGAGCTAAATCAGATTTAATTCTAGTAATGCTCGCGGTTTGATGGTACAAATCGCAAATACAAAGCACAAATCTAAGAGAATTATTTTGAACAAGTTCTAGTGTAGTTATAAGTTTTCCGTGACATCGGTCCCATACTGAGCACACATATTCCAGTTTGGAAAGAACGAATGTTTTGTAGAGCAATAATTTGAGTGATGAGGGAGCTGGAAAAAAATTGCGGCGCAAGTAACCTAACATGTGGTTAGCTTGGTTAACAATATGCTCAATATGAAAGTTCCAGGTTAAGTTCATGGTAATGTGAATGCCAACTGATTCTAATTGGATATTGTTAAGAGAATATTGTGATGGGTTGGTTTTAGTAGAAGTAAACA
Organism: Rhipicephalus microplus; assembly: GCF_043290135.1. Classification (NCBI taxonomy): domain Eukaryota; kingdom Metazoa; phylum Arthropoda; class Arachnida; order Ixodida; family Ixodidae; genus Rhipicephalus; species Rhipicephalus microplus. Next base: position 81,847,997 of record NC_134705.1, on the reverse strand, counting down.
GGCATTGTCTTGCATTTATTAGTGTTGAGTTCCATTAGCCAAGTTTTCGACCAATTAATGACAGAGTTCAAATCAGACTGCAAGATGGTAGCGTCGTTACCAGAGGTTATTTCACGGAAAATAACACAGTCATCAGAAAACAAAAGGACATTGGATTTCAACAAAGAAGGCAAGTCATTAATATAAATGAGAAACAAGAGGGGCCCAAGGACGGATCCCTGCGGCACAGCTTAATAAACAGGGCTAAAGGGAGAGCAAGATTGATTAGCGACAACAAACTGCGAACGGTCAGTCCAAAAATATTCAATCCAAGTCAACAAACTTTTGTCATTGTTTAAATGATTTAGTTTGTCATGTAGTAGCCCGTGTGAAACCTTATCGAATGCCTTTGAAAAATCTAAAAATATGCAGTCAGCACGCGAAGACCTATCTAAAATTTGATGTAATTTGTGAGTAAAGTAAATTAGTTGGGTTTCACTAGAGTATGACTTGCGAAAACCGTGTTTGGCTGCTGCGAAAAACGAGTTGGATTCTAGATTGTTAACTAAATTACTGTAGATGACATGTTCTAGTATTTTGCAGCAGTTACTGGTTAGAGAAATGGGGCGATAATTACATGGAATATTTTTAGATGTGAGCAACAAGCACACTCATAGTCCACAAGTGCTTTGTGTCTTCTAGACTGCCCATTCGCTCCTATATGCGGCATGGTGAGCTATGTTAGACATCCTCAAAGTTATGAACATTAGCTGTTGTGTTGTAATGCACTCTAAGTTGCGTTTCTTAGTAGACTGATTTGTGGTCTGCTTCTCGCACCTAGTATAATGTCGAAATAGGAGAAACTTTATTGGCTTAATATGCCTGGCAGAAGTTGAATACCTTCATCTATAACATTGTAGTTTTGCGCTTGTATCATAATAAAATATATTTTCAGTCTTCACTGTTTGTGTGCGTGTTGAGACTTTTTTTTTTTTACTTCGGCACACTTGTGAATGGCTTCTGAAAACACGACATCTGCAAATATGAGAACACATTTAACAACTGTACACTTTTGCATGTAGCATGATTACAACAATGATCTGTATTTTTCTAACTTCCAGCAGTAACAAGGGATCCTGTGCTCCACGGTCATGCACAGTGTATCAAGAACAGAGCACAGAAGACCGACAAGTAGAAAGGGACTGCCAGTGACTGTTCTGCTCCAAGTTCACGACAGCAGAAAGAGCACATTGTGATGTCAGGAGAAGTTTCAATTGTATACGTAGTAACATTCTGTGCAGCTGCAGTTTAACTTCTTAGCAGCGCAGTATTCAGCAGTTCCTTTGATTGCATTCCAAATTATTTAACTTTTGCATGGAAGATACCAAACTATGACAATAATTTAAAGGCTGCTGTCGTGTTAATGGGCAAATAATTTTGAGCTGAAGTTTTTAAGATGCATGTTAATCAAAGTGTGTGCGTGTCCCTGAACTTAATTGCCATAAATCCCTGCATCCATAGTTGGCCATGGTAACTATGTTTGCATCCTTTGCAGTACAAAAAGTAAAGCCATAGATGCAGTAATTTTCTACTTAGTCTATATAATCCTTCAGCATACACTTATTTGTATAGCACCAATGAATCCATGTGTGTATAAGCTCTGGGAAGTGATTCAACGGGGATTATTTTATTGGGAAGGAAGAGGATCGTCACTACACCTAGTATATCAAACAATAGATTTTAGTGCTTGTGTATTGTTATCCCACTGCCTGTCCGTCCTTCAACAGCCTACTTCTCTGTTTCTACAGTGTAGGTGTAACTTTTTTATTGTACACCTTGCTCGGATAGGTTTCTTCACATTGTAATTGTGTACAATGATTGATTTGTGGGGTTTAACGTCCCAAAACCACCATATGATTATGAGAGACGCCGTAGTAGAGGGCTCCGGAAATATTGACCACCTGGGGTTCTTTAACGTGCACCCAAATCTCAGCACACGGGCCTCGACATTTCCGCCTCCATCGAAAATGCAGCCGCCGCAGCCGGGATTAATTGTGTACAATGCAAGTGACTTATTATCTATGCAACTTTACTCAGACTAGAAATAAAAGTATTTATTCAATTTATATGTAGCTATAGAATGCATTTACTGATCTCTTTCTAGGTGCCTGTACAATTGTTTAGCCCTACAAAGGTACTGGTATACTCTAATTATTAAGCTGGTATTTTAAAATAGTTTGTTAGTGGTAGTAACAATATGTTTATAACCAATATTACTATTCTCAGATAAACTGTGAAAACTGCATGGTATTGTATTTACATTTTTCGAACTGTGTGAAGGTAAATGTTCTTATGTTCTTTTATCGTGGTCCCTGTTTCATGCAAATGACACATACTTACTTTGTTGTGGAATAGTATTAGTTGTGATTTTACACATATGTGCTGAGGAACATCGTACTTAAAGCCAGCAGCAAGGCATACATGCAGTGAACTGAAGCATCACCTCACATAATTAGTGTACAGTCATTACCCACCAGTGAACACAATTTTTTTCAAGCAGACTAACAGGCAGCTGTATGGGAACTGTGTTCTTGTGCAAACTTTGAAGTTTTTTTGAGGAGTGTTTTCGGGAAACAAAATGGGGTATTAAACTGTCAATATAAACACCGCTTGGACCGAGGACTTTAGCAGCTTAGAATTGTATTATTCATGTATTTTCTAGAATTTCTTTGCGCTGTGCCGACTTTTCAGCCCAAGTGTCCTGACGTGTTTTGTTAGTGTGTTGTGAATGAGCCAAGCATTGTAAATAAACAGTGTAATACTGCAGACAAGTACGACATTTTGATGCACAGCCCTTTACTTAAGCATGACATTGCCAAGGGCTTTATTCTTGTATTTCTTGTAAAAAGGTCTTGTCCCTGGAGCGGCAGAAACTATGCATCAAGCTTTTCCGAGATGGTTCGAGAAACACCGAGTTCAGACATAACAGTGCTGGTGGATTTCTCTCGTAAGTTACTTTCTGTATATTCAAACTGAGTGTATTAGAATTGTTATTTTATAGCTATTCATTCTAATATTTACACCTTAGTGTATGTATGTATGTATGTATGTATGTATGTATGTATGTATGTATGTATGTATGTATGTGTGTGTGTGTGTGTGTGTGTGTATGTATGTATGTATGTATGTATGTATGTATGTATGTATGTATGTATGTTTTAATTGAGAATCCGTTTATCATAGATGAGTAAGGCTGGTATTGATTTGGCTGAATTCTTTCCTAGTTTTTGATTGTTCTGAGCCATTATATATTTCAATTCGTTTTTTACTGCATAGAAATAAATGTAACCTTACGCAAAATACGTGCATTCGAATAAGTTGTTTCATTTGCCAATGTACAGTCATGAGCAAGAAATTGGGTAAAATGGAACTAACCAGCGAAGAATAGCTTAGAGCATAGCTACTCTACATGGCATATTTTGTACACATCGTGTTGGTCGAATATGCCGATTTCAACATATCAATTTTAGTCAGAATAAACAAGCTATCACCCGTGGATGTATATGTGTGTAATATTTGTGCATATTGTAATACCGGTTGGCAATTACTATTAAGGTCACAAACCTAGTCAAGCTGAATTCACAAATTTTGTCCATGCACTTTTAATCTGTACTGATACTCTTAATAAAAAATAAACTTTGGTTTCAAAATTTATTGTCGTAACCAAAAGTACAGTATCTCTTGTATCCTGTATATAGTACCTGTAGTTTCGGTTTCTGTGTTTGTGGTGGCAACACTGGGTACTTGTGATTGTATGTATGTGTGGAACGTCTAATAAAAATAGGAGTATGCAACCGATACCCGTGAGTGCGAGGCACGTCACTCGTTCACTACAATGGCGACGAGTGTTTGAACCCCGTCTGAAATAGTTCCCGGGGGATAACCAGCCATGCCCTCAGATGGCTTTCGCTGACATCGCCCCACCGGATCCGTTCCTTCCGACACCGGGTCGTCCCGTGCAGCCATGGTTCCGATGGCACGACATGTTCCAGGTCTATCTGCTGGCATCCGGTGCTTCGGAGTTCTCCCCAGAGCGACCCAACGCTCTTCTACTACATTCCTTGGGACCTGAAGGTCAACGTATCTTCAATACTCTGTCTATTTCGCAGGCGGCCGAAAAGACTGAGGAGGAAGGAACCGGAGCTACGCCTGACGTGTATGACTCCGCGGTAGCGGCACCGGCTAAGCACTTTGATGCCACTTGCAACCCGATCGTCCAGCGCCACCGATTTCACCGTCAAATTCAGTTCCCAGACCAGTCTATTCAAGAATACGTGACCGCGCTAACAGAGCTTGCCGCGATGTGCTCATTTAGGTCGCAAGAAGAGTCACTACGTGACCAGTTTGCTGCCGGTGTGTCTTCGCATCGTATCCGGGAACGTCTTCTGTTAGAAGGGTCTTCGCTTTCGTTCAACAAGGCAGTTTCTCTCGCGTGTCAAATCGAGCAGGCAGCAGTGGAAATGATGGAATTTTCCGTCTCTGTGCAACCAGCATCTGCGCAGTCTGGCACAAAAGGTGGTTCATCGTTGTAGTCACTGAATTCACTGCCGCGTGCTCGCACTTTCAGTCAATGCGATAAGGCAGCTACATCGGGGAACCGCCCCCCATCTCGACCGCGCTCTCCATCGAACTCGCAGCAACACGCAAATTCTTCGTATTGCTTCAGGTGTGGTTCTAAACAGCATCGCGCTTCTTGGAAACGCTGCCCAGATAAAGAGAAAAAAATGCTTCTTTTGTGGCTGTATCGGACATTTTGAAAACGTTTGCAACCAGAAGCGGTCGCAAGCAGCTGTCCACGAGGTTTCAGTACATAGCCCGTTGCAGGATGGAACCGTCGAGGTTCTTGTAGTTCAACAGCCTCTTGCATCCGGAATTCACATTAACATTCAAATCGGGCAGGTCGCTATGAAGCTGTTAGTCGATTCTGGCTCTTCCGTTTCCATTCTTTCAGGCAAGGTATTTGACCAGCATTTCTCTGGTGTGCCGCTTCTTCCTGTTCCTAGTGTGACTCTTCTGGATTATTTCAAAAGACCAATTTCGGTTCGAGGCTGCTTCTTTTCCGAGGTCTTTTTCGAGAATCGCAGCGCACCGCTTTTGTTTTATGTCGTCGAACAGGGTACTTCTCTCGTTGGCTTGGATGGTATTAAGGCCTTGAAGCTGTGTATTGAAGGCTCTCAGCTGCAGTGTTTAGAAACCAGCATGGTACCGAACGCCGAAGAAGCTCGGACATGTCCAATAGAGCCATCCATGCAGCTGCCGTCAGCACTTCAGAAAAAGTTTTGCTCGCTCTTCACAAATTAGCAGGGCCTTGCAAAAGGTTTTTTTCACAGGATTAAGACACGCGCGGGTGTTCAGCCAGTAGCATCAAAACTTCACCGGCTTCCTTTCATGTTACGACCACGCGTGTCTTCTGAACTGCAGCGCCTGGAAAGCTTGGACATCATTGAACGTATCGATGCGTCAGAATGGGTGTCCCCTGTTGTAGTCATTCAGAAGAAAGATGGAAGTATTAGGCTTTGTGTAGATTTACGCAAACCTAACAAGGTCATCGTTCCGGACAGCTTTCCGCTGCCTCACTTTGTGGGAAGTGAGGCTAGCCCGCTGCCTTTGCGCGGGCTTTGCCGCCTTTTCTGCCGTTCTCATGTCCCGACATGTCTGCCGTCCTTTGCTGTCTGCCGCACTGGGAAGGGTGGAGTGACGTTTAACTCCCTCACCCGGTAGCGGATGTTGACTGTGGCGCCGCGCGGGGGGCCTCCCGAGAGGTTTTCGCGCGCTGCGTCGGGAGCAGTCAGTACTCTCCGGGACAGCAGACGGTTAGCCACGCAATCTTTTCCGTCCGTCGACTCCCGTCGCTCAGGGCTCGTCGGACTTCGCTGACGGCGCCTCGCGCCCGAGGCGAACGCTCACCTTTTGTTGCCCCACTGCGTACTCACGGCCGAAGGGCGGTATGGTGTCCTAGTGCGTGGCCTAGCTACGCCGACCCGTCTCCCTCCGAGGCCAACGCGAGCGCCTTTGCCCTCGCTCGAGCAACTGGGCCTTGGTCCCGGTGTCTCCGTGGATCACCTTTACCGCGGAGACGTGCTCGTGGCACCCTGTGTAGTACTTTTGTGCCCGTGGCGTGGATAAGCCTATTTGCTTTCCCGCCGCGCCTTTGCAACGGGCTGTACTGCGTTTGGTGTTGCCACAATAAAGTGTTGCGACTTTGAGCAGTATCGCGTTCTCGCCACGGCGACGGTTAACGCGTGCCGTGCGGCTCGCTAAGACCGGACCCACGCTGGTGGCCGTACTCCTTCGGGATAGCTGTACACCACACTGGCGCCCAACGCGGTATCTAAAGCTCTAGCTTTTGACTGCTCTTAGCGAGTCAGTTCGCCTGCGCGATTCGGGCTCGTCGCAACATGTCTGCTTCGTGGCATGCCGCGTTGTACAAAGAGGCCACCACCTCTATCGACGGGCGCCCTTCGGCGCTCGCCAGTGTCGTCACCCCTTTTTGTGGTGAATACACTCCTACGTGGTAGCTGACGCGCTATCTCGTGCCCCCTGTTGTCTGCCGAGAACCTGGATTTCGGTGCGACGGCCGCTCGCGGTGTCTTAGCACATGCAAGCGTCGGGGGTGAAACAGCCGCGAAAAGAGGGAGTCCCCACGAGGACGACCTTGGCTGCTATCCAGGTAAGCAGCGCATTGCGTAGCGGCCGAGCGGGGGAACTTTCTGAAGGCCAGCGTGCCGAGAGCGAACCCGTGCACGCGGCGGTTGCTGCGGTCCTAAGTGGGCGCGATACCAGACTCCCCCATTTGGGAGAATGGGAATCGCTTTCAGCAGCGAAGAGCTACTGAAGGCTCAGCAAAGTGACCGTTTCGAATCTCGGAGGGACGGAGCGCCGTATACGCTGCTTGCTCTGCGGCGGGCGCCGTTAAACCGTCTTGACGAGGTGTGGAGCGCCGTTATGCTGCTTGTTCTGCGGCGGGCGCAATTAGGCGAAACAGCGTGTGTCGGGCGAAACAGCGTGTGTCGCTGAGTCCCCGGCGGATTCATTCTGCTGGACCATGACGGGCTCCTGCTGAAGTATATAGCCATTGACGACGAGTCCGTCGACCCGTTCAAGGTGGTTATGCCCAAAAGTCTGAGAGCCGCACTGTTGCGATCCTCTCACGACGAATCCATGGCCGGTCACCTGAGTGGCTCGAAAGTTTTTGCAAACTGAGCAATGTTGTGACCTGGCCCGGCACGAAGCGTGGCTTTTATCGCTATTCCGTGCCTGCCACGTCTGACAAACGGTTGAGCCAAGGGTTGGAAAGCCGCCCGGTCTTATGAACCGATTGTCAGTGAGCGTCCGTGGCGCGTACTAGCTGAAAGATCCCCTTTGGGAAAACTCAGCCGTGCCCATATCGCAGACCTGAAACCCTTTGTATCAAGTTCTGACGAGCTCGTGCCAGAGCCCTGTGGCACTTCGCGCCAGCAACGAGGCACACCCGGAGCGGCGGACCGCATTCGGACCCCGCACCGGTATAACCTGAGGAAGTGGTCACCTTTGTGATTTCGCGCCGGACGGCGGACTTCTCCGCTACCGAAGGCCCTCAGTTTACTGTCTAGCCTTAGTATAGGTTAGCTTGTTTACGGCCTTTTCTCGTAAAGAAGAGGACCCCGTCCTGTCCGCTGACAGTGTTTTTTTTAAGTGTTCATGTGTATTTCATGCTTCTTTTGTCTAATATTAAGTGTTATTTGTATTTTATGTTTTTTGCCAGATGTTTAGTGTCAGTTTGCTCTGTGTTTACTTTTTTCCGTGTTCAGTTTCGTCTACCGCGAAGGGAGCTGTGTGTGACCTTCAGTGTCGGTGCTTGCCGGGAGAGAGAGACGAAGGACGCTTTGCGCCTACGCTCGCGCAGCTGTCGGCGGTGTGTGTGCGTGTGTGGGTGCGTGACGCTTCGGTGCGAGCCCGCGAAGAGTGCGTCATGGCTTTCCCCCCATCGACGCGGACACTGGAGGTGTTGGGGGGTCATTGATTTACTGACGTCAGACCATCTGGCTGTGCTCTGCTCTCGGCCGCCGTCGAAGAAGCCGTGCTGCCTTTCCCACCATGGCTCCTGCGCGAGGCCAGCTGAAAGCAGCTATATGCTGCCGGCCAACGCCAGGGCGCCTCGCAGCCAATTTTGGTTCGGCCTCCCTGACCACTGGAGAGGCCCGGCTTCCCGCAACGTCCAGCTCCGTCATCGAGCCAAAAATGCGGGGCCTCCGAAGCACAACCGAGGCAGCCTTCGTCGGACTCGCGGCTTCTCAAGAGCAGCAACGAGCCATCAGTGAGCCCCCTTCCGGTACCTCTGACCTCGCACTCGGGCATCGCACCCAGCGGACACTGTCACGCCCTTCCGCCCCTCCGCGCAGTGGACGCTATCCCGCTTCAGCACCACGAACACTAGTCCCACTTTTCTGTGCTCCCTTCCGCAGTTATCTTTAAAGTGCCATGTGTTTATTTTGTTATTTATGTTTTGTTTCTCCTTTGTAATCATTTTTTTAGCAGCAGTAGCAGGGCTGGACTGAGGTTAGCTGTCGCTCATAGCAGTGTCATTTTAACTGCATGGGTGACGTCCGGCTGCCTTTTGCAGACCAGTAAAGGGCAAATTTAGGAGAGGGGGATGTGTGAATTGAGGCTAGCCCGCTGCCTTTGCGCGGGCTTTGCCGCCTTTTCTGCCGTTCTCATGTCCCGACATGTCTGCCCTCCTTTGCTGTCTGCCGCGCTGGGAAGCGCGGATTGACGTTTAACTCCCTCACCCGGTAGCGGATGTTGACTGTGGCGCCGCGCGGGGAGCCTCCCGAGAGGTTTTGGCGCGCTGCGTCAAGGGGCAGACAGTACTCTCCGGGACAGCGAACGGTGAGCCACGCTATCTTTTCCGTCCGTCGACTCCCATCATTCGGGGCTCGTCGGACTTCGCTGACGGCACCTCGCGCCCGAGGCGAACGCTCACCTTTTGTTGCCCCACTGCGTACTCACGGCCGAAGGGCGGTACGGTGTCCTAGTGCGTGGCCTAGCTACGCCGACCCGTCTCCCTCCGAGGCCAACGCGAGCGCCTTTGCCCTCGCTCGAGCAACCGAGCCTTGGTCCCGGTGTCTCCGTGGATCACCTTTACCGCGGAGACGTGCTCGTGGCACTCTGTGTAGTAGTTTGTGCCCGTGGCATGGATAATCATACTTGCTTTCCCGCTGCGCCTTTTTGCAACGGGCTGTACTGCGTTTGGTGTTGCCACAATAAAGTGTTGCGACTTTGAGCAGTATCGTGTTCTCGCCACGGTGACGGTTAACGCGTGCCCTGCAGCTCGCTAAGACCGGACCCACGCTGGTGGCCGTACTCCTTCGGGATACGTGTACACCACAACTTGGATGAGTTGCTTCAAGCCTTGGTGGGTGCCACGCACTTTTCCAAACTCGACTTAGCGTCTGCCTACCACCAAGTTCCGCTGGATCCTGAGAGCAGGGACTTGACAGCTTTTATAACACATGAAGGGCTGTACCAGTTCAAACGCGTTTGTTTTGGGCTAGCCTCAGCACCTGCTGCTTTTCAGAGTATGATGTCTCAAATCCTTCAAAATTGTGCGGGTGTCTTTTACATCGACGATGTAATTATTTTTGGTAAATTAGCTGAGGAGCACCTCAAGAACTTGGAGGCAGTGTTGCAGCGTATCAAAGACGCAGGTCTGAAACTCAACAGCAAATGTGTGTTTGGAGTTCAGGAGCTCGAATTCTTGGGCCACAAAGTGACACCTTGCGGTATTTCGCCACTGTCAAAAAAAGTGGACGCAATTGTGGAAACCCCAGTTCCAAGCAATGCCGCTGCACTCCGCTCCTTTTTTGGGTTGATGAAATACTACGCCAAGTTTGTGCCACACTTGGCTGAGATGGTAGAATCAATGAGGGCTCTTTTTAGGAAAGGCGAAACCTTCACCTGGTCTGTTGAGGTGGATAACAGTTTCCGCGCGGTAAAGGAGGTATTATCATCAGATTTTGTCTTGCACATGTTTGATCCTGCGCTTCCAATTATCATTTCCACTGATGCATCCGAATGGGGTCTTGGAGCAGTCCTTCAGCAGCACGCCAATAATAGGCTTCGTACTGTTGCCTTTGCATCATGCACGCTATCTCCGGCTGAAAGAAAGTACGCAGTTGGCGAGAAGGAAGCACTTGCATGCATTTGGGCATGCGAGCATTCGCATGCATACCTGTGGGGATGGAGCTTCACTCTCCGAACAGACCACCAGGCCCTCGTTTCGCTTCTGTCTTCACAGGGCTCAGGCCGACGCCCACTTAGAAGTGCACGTTTGTGCACAAGGCTACTACGTTACAATTTCACGGTGGAGTATCAGAAAGGCTCATCTAACAGAGTAGCCGATGCTCTTTCGCAGTTACCTGTTCATATGGCAGATGGAGAGCTGACTTTTGAGGAGGAAATAGTTTCCATGGTTCAACCAAGTTGCCTGACCAAAGAGCAGTTTGAACAAGCGGTTCTTGCTGACGCCACTCTTCAAAAGGTGAAGGTGTTTGTAAATGGGTCTTGGCCGTCACACGGAGACTTGCCGGAAGGTCTGGAACCATATTTCAGAGTTCGAGACGAATTGTCAGTGGTGAGCGAATTCTTGTTGCGTGCAGAGGCTTGTAGTTCCATCATCTCTCGTGGCTCAACTTGTGGCGACAGCACATGAAACTCACCAGGGTATCTGACGCACCAAAGCCAGACTTAGGGAGCAATTTCGGTGGCCCCGCATGGACAGTCACGTGGAAGAAGCAGTCCATAAGTGTAGCATCTGTCAAGCAGCAGATAAATCAGCAAAGACGTCGCCTGCCCTGCTGCAACTTGTCGAGCTACCAGAGAGACCATGGCAGAAACTTGCAATGGATATCGTTGGTCCCCTGGAGAGGGCGCCTCCAGATTGCAGATTTGTGCTGACACTCGTAGATTACTTCTCAAAATGGCCAGAAGTACAGTTTTCAAGGGAAATTTCTACAAGAACCGTGACCGAGTTCCTGCTCAACGTATTTGCACGGGAAGGCTATCCTGAAGCGATAGTTTGTGATAATGGGTCCCAATTCACGTCAAAGAAATTGTCAACTTCCAACAAGAACGAGCGATCCGCCTGTCGCACTCATCTGTTTATTACCCGCAGGCAAACGGACAGATTGAGCGGTTCAACCGCACGTTCGAGATTTACCTACAACTGGCCCGTCTAGAACAACGTCCGCTGCGAATTGCTGTAAGGAATTACCTCGCCGTACACAGGTGTACACCACACGCCACAACAGGAGTGGCCCCTGCAGTACTTTTACATAGAAGGCTGCCAAGAACGAAGCTTGACATCTTCGGCTTATCGCTAGAGTCCTTCGCAAAGGCACCCTTCCAGGAGCTGGCCAGGCTGCGGCAACGTGTCAAGCGCAGACAAGAGTACAACAAAGCCTACACCGACAGGAGGTGAGTGGCAAAACTGACAACAGTGCCAGTAAAAGACATGGTGCGGGTGAAGAAACCATAGGTTTCATTCAAAGGGGACATCTCTTTCTCGAAGCCAAGGAAAGTCATCGAGCAATGTGGCCCAGCATCCTTCATTCTCGACGACGGCAAAACATGGAACGTGGCAAAACTGTGCAAGGTGCCTGCTCGGCGCCCAGGCGACAATGGCCTTCAGCATCATTCTGCTGGGCGTGAATATTCGTTACATCACGATCCCATTGACGCGACGCTTCGCGCTGCAACATGGCAGCCAGCGTCCAATGAGGAAAGTGCTCGCGCAGCGAAACCTGTGCCTAGTGCAGACTACGATTCCCGCTCGCCAACGACACCAGCCGCCGGGCAGTTTCCTGCTTCAGAAGCTGTTTCACGCCCGCCCGTGAACACTACAGAAGAACCTGTGGTGTCGTGCCCACCTTGTCGTCGCATTCAGCCGCGCCGAGAGAGACGGTGACCGGACAGATATGGTTATAAAGTGTGAATGTGTAAATATTCCTTAGTTCGTGTACCTGTTACCAATGTATTCAATATTTTTGGCATGTGTATAGATAATTTTGTGTGTATATATTGATGTGTATTTCTTGTCGTATATTTCTCGTTCCACATATAAACTCTGCGCGATTAACCTATACTAACGTACTAACACCTTCCAAATTAAAAAAAAATAAATGATGGAGGGAAAATGTTGTATCCTGTATATAGTACCTGTAGTTTTGGTTTCTGTGCTTGAGTTGGCAACACTGGGTCCTTGTGATTGTATATATTTGTGGAACGTCTAATAAAAAGGAGAGTATGCAACCGCTACCCGTGAGTGCGAGGCACGTCACTCATTCACTACCTCTCTCTATGACACAAATCAGATTGCCATTGTTCTGTTCCGCTCTGGACCATAAGGGACTCTCTCAGCAGAACTGAATTAGCTGCTATATTTCATTTTAACCATTGACAGCAAGATTTGCGTGCACGTTAAAGAACCCCAGGTGGTCCAAATTTCTGGAGTCTTCCACTACGGCGTCCCTCATAACCATATGGTGGTTTCGGGACGTTAAACCCCACAAATCAATTAATCAACCATTGACAGCGACATTACACTGAAGCGCACAGCATGATAAATAGCGGGAGAGAAGACACAAACTAATCACTCTGTGTTTTCTCAAACTGTTCGTGCTCTTTTGCCTTGCTGCATGTAATAATGCCCATCAAATTAGCACGAAAACGTGTCCTGATAAAGGCAGTAAACTTGGCCGCATGCAATTAGCTCGCTGCATGTCTAGATTTTCTTCAAAACACCATGATGACTGATCGCCGGTCAAATATCCAAACACGTGAAAAGTAGTATACCAGGTATGATATTAGTATTTCAGCACTGGGCACTTTTGCGATAAGAGAGGACGGAAGGGGAAATTATTAACCCCGAATTATGTAATTTATGAAGGAGCACGGCACAGCGCTTTTGGGTCAAAAGAGGAGTGAAAAAAGACAGCGCGAAAGCCACCTTCTCAAGAAATCAGTGCCCGCCGCCACGCATAATCTCAGGCCGGGCAACGTCCTAAAAGAAAAGTGCTTGGTGACACTGCGAATCGAACTCTGCACCTCCTAAATTGTAGCTGAGCGCTGTAACCACTCGTCCACTGCAAGAGTGCTTGCATTCACCCTATTGCTGATATGTCGTCATTACTTCGAATGACGCCAAATGCAAAAACGTCCGGTGAAATTTGGTCAAAAATAGAAAAAATTAATTAGAATGCGTTTGCCCAAGGTTACTAGATGATAGAAACTACCACGTGTGGCTATATATCCGTGCCCTATTTATCTTGTACATTACTGTCATGATGTTAGGATAGCCGGCTCTAACGTACGCTACCTTCTCATAGATTGCCAAATGTAAATAAAAAAAATCCATCAGCCTGTGACAACGCCAATAAACTAATATGAATCCACTGTCGCTAGTGTCACTTCACTAGATGAATACTCAGTTTGTTTCCATTATAGTTACCTAACGCAGATTTCGCTCATTAACTCACAACTCTTCTAATTAGCAGATTCTCACATCTAAAGACAGTCACACTTCATCTCGCTTTCTGTGTGGCTGTCGCTTCCATAGAATGCGTACTCCACTTTTTTATGCTCTCCAAGCCTCCGACGCTGCTTTGGGGAAACTTTCCATGACGTCTCTTGGGCCAGAAAATTGTTTTTATTATCTATCGATTGCAAGCTTTCGCGGAGATGAAACGAGAGTCTCTCTATCTTTTTCATCCTTTTCGCACGTGTGATAACGTCTCTCGATTTCAAAACTCGTATACACGCTCCTTGCTTTGTTTTCTCACTCAAACAACGCTGGACGAAATATTTGCACCGTGTTTTCTGAAAAGCATTAGCACTGAAACTCCTCCCGACGAGTCTCCCTCGTTTTACGAAGACACATATCTAAGCGAAAGCGTATGCACGTTTTCGCATTCCGGCTTTATGAAAATGCTACGGTGCATGGAATCTGCAAAATTACGCTCACAAATTCATTTGATTACTGCTGTTCAGTATTTCTGCACAATTCGTACGCAGGCACAAAAGTCGCTCCTGTACCTTGTAATAAGAAAATTGTATAAAGACAACCTTTTACATCTAGGTACAAAACACCCCTAAGTTCACAACTGTATACCGTGCTCGATTACACTGGATTAGTTAAGTAGCAGCGCAGCTTCATTAAAATGTAAGGTAACTGGTCGCGTTAAACAGAGAGGATATTTGAGGCACATTTTCAAACATTGCGTGCATAGATTTATGCGTGGTTTCATTCATGTGGTGCACTTGGAGTGTTGTTTACTTGTACTTGGCCAGATAGTGCATGGATTATTGCTTAAGGCCATCGAGTGATTTCTTTTTTAGCTACAGTCGTTGATGAAAGGCGAGTGCTTGGCTTTGCGCAGCACACCAAGATGTCTATTACAACGTACGCGGTATCCCGTAAGCACTGTAGCAGGCGCTTGCGGAATTGAAACTTAGATGCAGCAAATCATCGGCTTTCATCGTATACTCTCGTGCTAGACGCTTTGCGTGCTACATTGACATTATGGGCACCCACTTCTGTCTTTCCTTATCATTTCATCGGCTATCGTGTGTCCTTCTCGCCCTCTGGAGCGCCGAATAAGTTAAATTTGTGCCTGCGCTATTGTAATCCCTCCAGATAAGAGAATTCTTGGCTAAGAAATTGTGTAGCCAAGAGAAAGCTTTGTGCATTCGGCCCCTGAAAACGCAGCACGTGGACTTTCGGAGAGTAGAAGGGCCAAGTGGTGGTCGGGGACACGCCTGGAATGTCGAATGGGCGCTCTGAGGTAATCCACAACTGTATATGCACCGATCGAATAGTCCTTGGCAAGCATGCTTGTGGCATAGGTAGTAGCTCATCGGGGCAGTCCTAGACAGATACGCAGCGCCTGACCCTGCAAACTATCCAATGAATGAATATTGAAAGTGGGTGAAAAAATAATTTGCCGTGGGCAGGATCCTGCCCACGGCAAGTTATCTTTTCACCCACTTTTATTTATGTTTACATTACAATTCGGTCTAATATCTTCCCCTGTACTTTCCTTAGCATCATTGTCTGTTAGATCTCATTATTATTGTGTAAAAACACGGAACAACGAGCCCTTAGGCATATACTTCTTTCCTTATTCATTAACGAGGGTCTCGTACTGGCAGGCTTTGTGCCTTTTAAGTTGTATACGAGGGATTATTGGTCAGCTGCCCACTCGTAACAAGTTCACGTACTACGTGACGCCAAACAGGCTCAAAAAGAGTGTGCCACACTAGCCGCCATGGCTACTGGTGGCGCTGACTGAAACTCCCACGTTTAATTCACATATAAACCCTATGAAGTGGCTGGGGGGATAGCTGTCGTGGTAGCTCAGTGGTAGAGCATCGAACGCGTTCTTCGAAGGTTGCAGGCTCGGATCCTGCCCACGGCAAGTTATCTTTTCATCCACTTTTCTTCATATCTACATTACAATTGGGTCTAATATATTCCCCTATGCTTTCCTTGGCATTATTGTCTCTTAGATCTCATTAATATTGTGTAAAAACACGGAACAACGAGCCCCTAGGTACACACTTCTTTCCTTATATATATATATATATATATATATATATATATATATATATATATATATATATATATATCTACCAA
Organism: Rhipicephalus microplus; assembly: GCF_043290135.1. NCBI lineage: Eukaryota > Metazoa > Arthropoda > Arachnida > Ixodida > Ixodidae > Rhipicephalus > Rhipicephalus microplus. Next base: position 81,832,288 of record NC_134705.1, on the reverse strand, counting down.
TAAGTGTCAACGAAACAGCATTCTTCTTGCTGAGTGTAAAAAATAAGTCGAGCCTGTGCAGATGTTAACAATTACTTTGCTTCGTTCTTCGCAAGCGGCGGAAGTAAAAGCCTCATAACCGGACAATCTATAAGGCGTTTATACGTTTGGTTCACATATGACAATTATAGAGAATTGATTGACCCGAACGAATTGGCGAAAGTCCGAGATACGGGATTTCATGCCTCTGGCATTATATTGAAACATCGACGCACATTTAACTTCAATGCTGAAGAAAAGATTTTCTTGAGCCATTGTACTTATACGATGTTATTAAGCACTGGATTCAGTGCATCTAGTATTAGCAGTGCACTCTTACGAGATGGAGATGGTATGCGGCTCAGTAGCATGTGGGTCGTGATAGTTAATGATTGCACGATTCCAGTCACTTGCATGTCTTGGTTGGAAAGATCCTGAACAGGGATCGCCACCTGGCCGTAAAGAAACTCATTTGGTTTTCCTGATGCTTCGCTTTTAAGTGCAGGCCAGTATGTCGCAGTTAGGCTATGCTCACTGGTCTTATCCTTTTGTTGTGTTTCAAGCACCCCTGTGTCACGAGCGCTCCGAACCCGCGAAGGACCGGTTGCTGAAACTGCTTCCAGATGTTGACTCCTCCCCTTCCCCCGCTCAGCGCAAACGAGCCACCGTCGTTTCCCTCGGCAGTTCGGCCGCCGCCTCCATCCGAATAGGAATAAACTTGTTTTTAACCGTTCGAGGCTGTCTGAGCTTTTTGGACTACCGCGACCAACGCGTACGTCTATGGGCTGACGACAACACCGGACATAACAGTGGCGACGAGGAAGTGGATTTGGACCAATGCTACGCAGCGATATTGACAAGCTACAAGCTATGGCTACGCACGGGCTCCCAAATCGGCTACCCGAATTCAACGGCTCATCATGGTCATCGTGGTTTGGACGCCTGAAATTTTACTTCGAGGCTAACAACATCACTGATGCAGCAATGAAGAGGGCCAACCTGCTAACGCTGTGTGGGGAGCAGACATACGACACACCCTGTGCCCTGATTCAGCCACGCACTCCAGCAGCCGTTGACTACGACGACATCGTAGCAGCGCTTCAAGAGCACTATGACCCAAGGCCATCGGAGGTCTACTGTCGAGCCCGCTTCCAACGGCGAGACCAACTGGAAGGCGAAAAAGTGGCCGAATACGTAGCGGCTCTCAAAAAGCTCGCTGCTGACTGCAATTTCGGGACGTTTACCGCGACAGCTGCAGGTCCTGCGCAGGAGGGAGGATCGACTGCCACACCTGCTAACACCACTATGCTCCCCTTGGACGTTATGTTGCGTGATCGTTTTGTGTGCGGACTGCGTGACGCAGGCCTACAACAACGCCTGTTCGCGGAGACGGATCTCACCTTCTCCAAGGCCTACGACATCGCCCAACGAGCGGAGAGTGCCGGTCACCAGCAGAGGGATATTCGACGGAACGTCGAGCCGGTGCATCACACCAGTAAGCAGTCAGGTCATTCCACGTAAGGCGAAATCAAGCAGAAAGACACAGCGCTGTTGGCGATGCGACGACATGCACGATCCCCAGGTATGTCGATACAAGACAGTGACCTGCAATTTTTGCCAAAAACTGGGACACATTGAAAAGGCGTGCATCTCGAAGCGCAAACAGCTCGGACTGAAGACTTCAGTACAACGGAACAACAATGTCGACGCACAGGAGGGCCAGACGCAAGATACAAGCCGAACAGCACTAACGTCATCGGCACTATATGACTTAAACGCCGTTACAGTTCACGATTGCCAGCCTTGCCAATGCAACCACAGAAGCCTGCCAAGAGCTCCTATTCCTGAATGGGAAAGACCAGACACGCCTTGGCACACCCTGCACATTGATTTTGCTGAACCTATCGAATGGTGTTTGTTGCTGGTGGTTGTAGATGCATACACCAAGTGGCTGGAGGTAAAACAAATGGCCACAACGACATCGGCAGCAGTTATCGACACTCTGCGGTCGTTGTTTGCAACGTTTGGCCTACCGCGCAAGGTGGTCTCGGACAACGGCACTCCGTTTGTGTCCACGGAGATTCTCAAGTTTTACAGCGACAACGGCGTCTCGTCTGTTACATCAGCTCTTTACCACCCGGCTACGAACGGACAAGCCGAGCGCTACATGGCTGAGCTAAAGCGCGCCCTTACTAAAGACCAGACTGGGACAATGCAACGCCGCATCGCGCGCTTTCTCTTCAGACAGCATAACACTGTTCAAAGCACTACTGATCAAACGCCAGCGAAATTGATGTTCGGACGAGAAATGAGAACCCAGCTGACAGCAATTGTCCCGGAGCCCTCAGCTAAAGCACCGTCGGAGGAAGAAGAGCTCCCGCATAGCAGGAGAATTGAAAAGGGACAGCGCATATACGCCCGCCAGTTCCACAGAAAGCCCGGCTGGGTTGAAGCGACGGCACTCAAACGCATAGGGTTGCGGTCATGGCTCGTCGACAATGGTGGAAAGGCCACACGCCGCCACCTTAATCAGCTACGCCGTTCAGGTAATTTGCCAAGGGAACCTCCCATTCAAGCAGCCACCTCGACGGAAGCTTCGTTACACTTAGCCTGGCAACTCGCACCAGATGAATCGGCGCCGCCGCCCGTCCCGGCGCCAGCCGGCCCTGAACACAAGAGAAACGACACCCAGCGAGCGGAGGCTTCTATTCCTAGTGCGTCCAGAGCGTCCACGCGCCCACGGCGGCCCCCAGATCGCTTCCAAGCGACAAGCTAAGGAGGGAGGAGATGTTGTGTTCCAAGCACCCCTGTGTCACGAGCGCGCCGAACCTGCGAAGGACCGGTTGCTGAAACTGCTTCCAGATGTTGACTCCTCCCCTTCCCCCGCTCGGCGCAAACGAGCCACCGTCGTTTCCCCCGGCAGTTCGGCCGCCGCCTCCATCCGAATAGGAATAAACTTGTTTTAACCGTTCGAGGCTGTCTGAGCTTTTTGGACTACCGCGACCAACACGTAAGTCTATGGGCCGACGACAACACCGGACATAACACCTTTACAGTCCTTCCCGCAGCAGGTGATCTGGGAGGTAAAGGAGGTGGTAATGATTAGGGAGCTGGCAAACGCATCGAAGCGGTAGCGGGTGTCCTTGAAGACCGACGTCGACGTGAACGACGCCTCCTTACTTTAGCTGCGGCTTCCCGATAAGATGAGTGACCGCGCACCATCTACATAAAGATGGCATTTTATTCTGAATACGCGGACAGTCCTTCGATGTGGCTTCATGAGATCCATTGCGATTTGAGCATTTCGTGACAGTAGCGACACACTTATCCGCATCATAGGGCGCGGCTCAGCGGTGCCATATCGTCGGATTCTCGCAAACGCTGCTCACATGTTCAAGTTTCATACATTTACGGCACTGGAGAGGTTTTGGAATAAAATGTGCACATCATGTCTGAAGTACCCAACCTTAACTTGAGAGGGGAAGGATGTGCTCTTAAACGCAATCTTCACACAGCGAGACTTCCCAACCGGGTCACATCAACAATAGGAGTACCAGTTGTCGACTTGACAAGAACTTGTAGGTCGTTATTTGAAATGGCCACATATATGTCGTGTATCACGTCGGTTACTACATCAGACCCCAAGGGAACATGAGAGCGCACCTGCTTGCCGTCTAAGTCAGTTACACTGCGCAGAACGCCCAAAGCACTTGCGTGCATGACGTCGACAGCCAGTGTATTCTTTCTGGCATTCACTATTATGTGCGTAATCTCATTTGGTACGAGCGCTTCCAGAGACCTCAATACAGACTGTCTCTTAAGGCGTTTCATGCTGATGGTAGGAAGTGCAGGGAGAAACAGGATGGTATGTGTTCGACTTTGGAGTTTCACTTACATTTTGTATACTTGAGGATCAGGATGTCCACATGTTCCTCCTCTTCGCTTTGCGGCTCGGCACAGGTTGGAAACCGTCATCCGAAAAGTCATCACTGCTGAGAGAGTAGACATGAGTATCTTCACTGTTGCTGTCGCTCGCTTATTCAATCCGCTTCCTGAAGGCGGCTTCCGCTGGCGCCGCTTGCGCCGGCAGGTGCTCGGGCTGGTCAACATCCATCCCTTCCAAAGGAGCAGCGAAAACCGATCAACAGACTTTTATTGCCACAGAAATACGCCGTAGTTAGCAAAAGGAGGACTTATTCAAAAGACACTTTTTCATTTTTTCCGCTTGACAAAGAGAAGTGCCTCATGTTGCTGTGCTCCCAACACAACGTTATTGCGAATGGTGTTATTGCGAACGTCATTGCGAACACAGTGTTATAGCGAACAGGAAAAACACCGTCGGAAGACTGTCTCGAGCGTGTTTTCTCCACTACCCAAGCTGTGCAAATGAAGCAATTTTCTTCTTCAATGAATGTCACTTAGCTCGATTGTACTTTTTTTTCGAAACCAAAAAATACAGTCTCAGGAGCGTGGCCAAACAAATGCCTCCGTGATAGAATGATGAATGCATCCCAGTGGTATTGAGAATGGTATGCATGGTTTGAGGATGAGGATTCGCACAGCATACACGCTTGAACCCAACTTGACTGTCGTTGCAAAACGTGGGTGGTTGCCGGGGATCGGTACGCTGACTTTTGGGGGATAATGATTGTGCCACTGTTTTCTCACAGTGCTTGCCACTCTGGTTGTTTCTGGGAGACCAGGATGGGCGGGATTATATTACTCTGCAATGAGACGCTCTCATCGCTCCCACGTAGGTTACAGTGGGCTTTTCTCGACAGTGTATTTGCATGTGCATAAATTTGAACAAATGGATGAGATGGGAGTTGTGGACGTCCAAATACTTTGCAATGACAAAGGCGTTACATGCCTCATTAAACCCAAAATTCGGCCATCAGTTTTTGTGGCATCTCGCCACGCATGACGACGGGGATGTGCCTCTCACATTCGACTCAGAGCAAAGCCACGTCAGGCACACGAAGCTTAGGATATGTTGCTAAACAAACTCAATACATAGGCTGAGAGAAAAAAGAAACAGTTTTAACCATAGAGTGGTCTGTAGTTTTTTGTATCTTCGAGCTTAATAAAATCAAGCGTTTCGCGAAGTGACTACAGCTGTGCAATTATTTTCCAAGGTATTTCAGTCACATTATCGCGGTAGTGTTAGGGTGCCCGCTTCACCGAAAATGTGGCATTATAAGCATCGGTTGTGCCATCATTGTGCGTGAAGGAAATATATAAAGTGATACAAATTCCTGAAATCAGTGGTGGAGTTGCAGTCAAATCCTGGCATTTTGTTGGGTGTGACATATTGTACCGGAAAGCCACCCACTGCTTGAAGCAGCATTAAAAAAAGACACTTACATGCCTCATGTGGCGTGAAAGACACGCTTCAATAACCATTTTTTATATGGTAGGTAAGTCCTGCCCATAAAGCTGCGAGCTCTATTTATTGAGACTACGCATTATGTTTTTTCCCACCGAGGTCCTGGGATAACAACTTGCCGTTCGGCCCCACCATGGTGGCTCATCACCTCCTCACGGTGCTTAGGGTGGTGCATGGTAGGAGGAAACAATACCAGTGAAACAAAAAATCACAGCATCTTCACGCAGCGAATGATGATAAGTGAATGATGGTGGGTGATGAAATATGAAAATGGGTGACATCACGCGTGTACAGTATATACAATGTTGATATACTGGTCGTCGTAAGGGTCGACTCCACGATGACCCTTCACTGGTGAGAATGCTTTCACGTTCGTTGTTTCCCCATGACAGAAAGAGGATGTGTGGTCTGTAACGCGCTTGTTCTTCGTGGTCCTCAGCGTCATCGTCAGGGCGCACAGTGGGTACCTTGTATGTTCTTTGCCTCCTTATCAAAGCCACAAGGTATAATAAATCTTTGTAAATGGTAAAAGAGATTTAGATCGCAGAGCCAACTCTCTCCAACATTCTAAATTGCGTTTCAATTCATGTATACATTTCTTAAAAACGCAGCTCAGAGTTACTATGTTTGTAATCATCTGTTGGTAGTATATGAAATTTTGTCACATTACTACTCCTTTCACATTTAATTGGACGACCATTTATCAAATAAGTAGAAGGTTTTTTTTCTCTGAATCCTACTACGTTCTTGGCCGATCCGTCTCTATGGGTGTGTGCCACTGCCCAAGATTGTACTTTACGTCACAACGTGGCTTCTGTAAATCCTTCTCGTGTGAGACCATGCTAATAACCTTCACAAACAACTTGCGTATATATGTTGACTCTGGCTTCGTCGTAGATTGTATCTTTTAAATTTTGCCAAACTTTCGAGGAAGTTCATCACTCGTTGCTGTTATATAAAGTAAGTGCTTTTGATATTTGATCTCGAGTACTCGCTTGGATTCGAGCATTTCTTTGCGGCCGTGTGCACTATATATGATGGTACTACAATAAATTATAGATCTGTAATATACTATAGTAATACTATAATGAATACAATAAAGATCTTATAAAATTATAGTGCTGGTACTATAAAAAGATTGTGATGAGGTTTATTAGCCGTTAAGGATAGCGACGAGGCAGCGTGAAGAACCGTCCAGCGATCGGCACAGCAAAGAACCGAAGCACGAGCCGAGAGAGCCGGGTGCTAGCGATGCTGCTTGCTGCAGACACATCTTCTTCTTCACAATCGCCCCCGCTGAAACACGAGCCATTCTGGAGACCTAACAAGTTTCAGGGAGAGGCTCACGATACGGTTTCAGGCGGGAAACGTGCACAATTTCACGTGCACGCCGGCGCATGTCATCCGATCGGGAAACTGGCTCAATTAGGTAATTAACCGGAGAGGTTTTCTCTAAAACGGTGTAAGGCATCTCGTACCAGGGGACAAGTTTTTATGAGAGTCCTGAAGTTTGGTATGGCATGGCAAGCCACAGTAGAGACCCTGAGGCATAGCTGCGATCCGGAAGAGAGGTGCTACGGTTTTCTTTCTGGCGTTACTGCTTGTCCGAGGTGAACGCACGGGCGAGTTGGCGGCACTCTGCGGCTTGTCGAGCTGCATCGGAGATAGGTGGACACCCGGAAGCATCAGGACGGTAGAGAAGTAGAGTATCGATTGTATGGGAAGGGTCGCGTCCGTAAAGAAGAAAGAAAGGTAAAAATCCCGTGCTTGTTTGTATTGCAGTATTATATGCGAATGTGACGTATGGGAGAACACGGTCCCAGTTGCTATGATCAGATGCCACGTAAATTGAGAGCATATCACCCAGAGTGCGGTTAAACCATTCCGTTAGCCCGTTAGTCTGCGAGTGGTATGTTGTCGTTTTCCAATGAATGACGTGGCATTCCGAAAGCAGAGCTTCGACGAACTCGGAGAGAAAAACGCGGCCTCTGTCACTAAGAAGCTCTCGAGATGCGCCATGTCGAAGGATAAAGGGACGTAAAATGAAAGAGGCGACATCCTGAGCGGTAGCGCTCGGCAAAGTGGCTGTTTCGGCATAGCGTGTTAGATGGTCGACCGCCACTATAATCCACCGATTTCAGTCTGGTGTCAATGGAAGGGGGCCGTAGAGGTCAACGCCAACGCGATCAAACGGCTTGGCAGGGCGTGGAAATGGCTGCAATTCACCAGTCGCACATAGTGGTGTTGATTTGCGTCGCTGGCAGTCAGGAAAGCACTGCACGAATTTGCGTACAAAATTGTACATGCCACGCCAGTAATAGCGATGGCGAAGGCGTTCATATGTTTTGAACACCTCGGCGTGGCCTCATTGTGGATCGTCATGAAGAGAGGCACATACTTGCGATCGTAAAGTGCGTGGAATGATCATTTGCCCCCGGCGGCCATCGGGAGCGTAGTTGCGTCGATGAAGAAGTTGATCGCGGATGGAAAAATGGAAAGCTTCACGTCGGAGGGATCGAGGTACCGGAAGGCTGGGCATGCCGTATAGATATTCGAGAAGAGATGCGATCCATGGGTCACGACGTTGTTCGGTGGCAATCAAGTCAAGATTTAGCGATGACAAGGTCTGGAGGCAAGTGTATTCGCACGTCGGATCTGGTGGCAACGGTGAACGGGGCAGGGCGTCAGCGTCAGAGTGTTTGCGTCCGCAGCGGTATACGACGCGAATGTCGTACTCCTAGATGCGCAGTGCCCATCGCGCAAGGCGGCCAGAAGGGTCTTTCATGGTAGAGAGCCAGGAAAGCGCGTGGTGATCAGTTACTAGATTGAACGGGTGGCCGTATAAGTACGGCCGGAACTTTCCAAGCGCCCACACCAGAGCCAAACACTCTTTTTTTGCCATGCTGTAATTAGTTTCGGCTTTCGTCAGAGTGCGGCTAGCGTAGGCTACCACGTATTCTGAATTGCCGGGTTTTCGTTGAGTGAGGACAGCGCCTAGCCCGACGCTAGTGGCGTCGGTGTGCACTTCGATAGGAGCCGTCTGGTCGAAGTGGCGAAGAATAGGTGGGGAGGTGAGCAGAAGGCGCAGAGTATTGAAGGCAACGTCACATGCAGGGGACCAGGAGGAGAGGCTCACGCCACCGCGAAGAAGCTGGGTTAATGGTGACATGCCGGATGCGAAATCGCGAACAAAGTGCCGGAAAGAAGAACATAGGCCTACAAAAACTGCGAATTCCTTCATGGTCGTTGGCTTGGGAAATTCCGCGACTGCTCGAACTTTTGCTGGGTCAGGTAATATGCCGTGCTTGGGCACGATGTGGCCTTGGATGACGAGCTCGCGTGCAGCGAAGCGGCATTTTTTTTTCAAGGGAAGCTGCAGGCCAGCGTTGGTAAGACAAGTCAAAACGTGCTTGAGGCGAAGGAGGTGCGTAGGAAAGTCGTGCGAGAAAACCACGACATCGTCGAGGTAGCAGAGGCACATATTCCACTTGATGCCACGTAGCGTATTATCCATAAGTCGTTCAAACGTGGCAGGCGCGTTACAAAGTCCAAAGGGCATGACGTTAAACTCGTATAGTCTGTCAGGTGTAACAAATGCAGTTTTTTGGCGATCGGCTTCAGTCATTGGAACTTGCCAGTAGCCAGACCGCAAATCTAGCGACGAGAAGAATGCCGCTCCGTAAAGGGTGTCAATTGCGTCATCAATGCGCGGCAAAGGATGTACGTCCTTGCGGGTTATCTTGTTCAAATGACGATAGTCTACGCAAAATGGGACAGATCCGTCTTTCTTACGCACCGGGACGACAGGAGACTCCCAGGGACTGTGAGATGGTGTAATGACGTCTCTACAAAGCATATCTTCGACTTGATCGTTGATGACGCGGTGCTTTTCAAAGGAGACACGGTATGGTCTTTGACGCAGTGGCTGGTGTAGGCCGGTGTCAACATAATGCTTGACTTGCGACGTGCAGCCTAGTTGAGGTTGCGACACGTCGAAAGAATTCCGGAACTCATGCAGAAGATCGAGTAGGTCGGCATGTTCGGTGGGAGTGAAGGTGTCGGTGATGGCGCTGGAAAACGTATCCTTAGACGACTCCTCAAGTGCCGACAGTGATTTTGGGTGGTTGCAGTAGCCATCCGGGACATCAGCCAAAGACGAAGGGTCGAGATCCTGCACGCGGCCGAGACATTCCTCCGCAAGCAAAGTGACAGGTGTGGAAAGCGGATTGAGTAGGAACATATTGCTTCTTCCGGCGGCAAGGTCAATTGTTGCGAAAGGCAGCGGCAGAGCTCGGCAACTCGTGAAGATATCGGAAGGCATACAAAAGACTAGCGTCAGTGTAGGCGTTGCATGAAACGGGAACAAGTGCGAAATTTTCAGGTGGAATATCGGTATCTTCATGCAAGAACAACTTCGGCGGCTGATGAAGAGCGTCAAGTAATGGGACATCACAAAAGGGTAAAAACTCAACGTCAGCGCGTGCGCAGTCAATGACGGATATGGCGAGATAGGAAGACCCACCCGACGATGACGTCATGCGAACAGACAGCGAGGACAATAAACTCCACAGTGTGAAGATTGCCTTCGATGGACACTCTTGCAGTGCAGGCTGCGAGAGCCGTTACTTGCTGTGCGCTTGCGGTGTGGAGCGACAGTCCCGAAAACGACGTCGGGACGTTACGTAATAAACGGCGGACGTTAGTGGCAATAACAAAAAGAGCGGCGCCGGTGTCTACAAGGGCGAAAGTACAATGACCTTCAACAGTTACGGCGACCACGTTAGCAGGAGAGGGGCGAGGGCTTAGACAGTTCGAAAATGGCGCAGTTTTTGCCTCTTGAACTGCGGTGCTTAGTTTTCCTGGTCAGAGGGTCCGGGCTGGCAACACATGGGGGAGGGCGATCACCGACGAGGAGAGGGTGCGTGCGGCGTCACGAAGTCGATGTCGTTAGGAGGGTCATAGCGAGGTGACGAGATCGGCCCGCATTGGGCGAAGGGTGGGCTGCCGGGTTGCGACGATCGGGCATAGTCGCCGAACGTCTGAATTCGACGGCGGCAGTAGCGGGCAACGTGTCTGGGAGTGAAGCAGGCATAGCATATCGGTCGGTTATCGGGCGTCCTCCAAGGATTGGCGACTGGTGGTGTCACCCAAGGTGCAGTATAAGCAGCCGGGTGTGTGGGCTGTGAGCGCGTGGTGTAGGGTGGTTGCGGAAGCCTACGCACAACGTCTGCATATGTGAATGGCGCTGCTACAGGTTGCGTCTCTTGCGAACAGGCGACAGGAGGAGCCACAGCCTGCGCTGCACACGTTAGGGGTGCGGCGACAGGCTGCACGGCCAGTGGATAGGAGACAGGAGCACCTACTGACTGCGCGACACGCTGGCAGTGAACACAGCTAAATAGAGGCGACTCGTGGTGCGCAAGGGGAACAGCTTGGGAAACCTCTTCCGAAATAGCAGTGCGAAGCGGGGCAGGTAGATGGGTGGTGGTCTTGTGAGTGAAGGGCACGAGAGGATGGAAGCTCGGGCTTGATGAAGAAACGGTGAATTGTCAGGCAGGGTGTCGAAACTGGACAGTGACTCACCACCACGCTGAGGCTGCCGAGTGAGAGTGGGTTGCTTCTTCAACTCTTCGTAGCTCTGACACAAGCTGATGACTTCGGAAACTGAGCTCGGATTCCTAGCCAAGAGCATTTGAAATGCGCCGCCGTCGATGCCCTTCAGGATGTGTTTGACCTTGTCAGATTCGGGCGTGGTGTCATTCGCACGTCGACAAAGGTCGACGACGTCCTCAATGTAGCTGGTGAAGCTTTCGTCAGTCTGCTGAGAGCGGACGCGCAAGCGCTTTTCACCCGCTGCTTTCGGACAGCCGGCCGACCGAACACTTCAGCACATGAAGTCTTGAAGACGCTCCATGTGGGGATGCTGTGTTTGTGGTTGTTAAACCACAATTTGGGACGCCAGTGAGATAAAGTATGACGTGGCCCAGCTTGTCGGCTTCATACCACTTATTATTGACGCTCACCAGTTCACAGTGCTCGAGCCAGTCTTCGACGTAGGTCCCATCCGCACAGCTGAAGACCTTCGGGTCCCATAGCCTAGGATGGCCAGGGCAGTTGGACTGGGGCGAAGGCGCCGATGGAGTGGCGTTGTCAGCCCCGCCGCGGTGGTCTAGTGGTTAAGGTACTCGGCTGCTGACCCGCCGGTCGCGGGTTCAAATCCCGGCTGCGGCGGCTGCATTTCCGATGGAGGCGGAAATGTTGTATGCCCGTGTGCTCAGATTTGGGTGCACGTTAAAGAACCCCAGGTGGTCTAAATTCCCGGAGCCCTCCACTACGGCGTCTCTCATAATCATATAGTGGTTTTGGGACGTTAAACTCCACATATCAATCGAGTGGCGTTGTCAGTCATGACGGGCGGTAGCGTGCGGCTTCGCAGCTCCAGGGTGTAGTGACGGGGATAAACAGCACTCTCCACCAAATGTGATAAGGTTTATTAGCCATTAAGGATAGCGACAAGATAGCGTGAAGAACCGTCTAGCGATCGGCACAGCGACGAACCGAAGCACGAGCCGACAGAGCTGGGTGCTGGCGACGCTTGCTTGCTTGCATGCTTGTTCCTTTCTTTTGTGGCTCTCACCCACTGAGGGGGATTGGCCAAGAAGCCGGTGGTTAATGCAAGTAAATACCTATAGATTTTCTAGATTAGGGGAATATGATTACTGTGTTTTGACTGTGAAATTAATTTGGCGCAATGTCAGAAAAAAAAGAAAAAAAGGGGGGGGGAGAAATAATAGAATTTGTTGAATATCTGTGGTGGAATCGTTATATGAAATTCATCTGAAGATTGAATCATTGCAGTGTATCAGCTAACTAATAAGTGGTAGTGTGTCTAGTAAAATTCGAGAGCTGATCGCTGACTCAGCAAGGTAATCTTCTTGTGTTATATATGAATTCGCAGAGAGCCCCGCAGATGTTCATGTCGCTGTGTCCCAATGAAGTGGCCCCAAAAGACAAAATATTGGGAGTATTAAGTGATATTTCTAATATTCTGAATAAAATTTCGAAGCAGTTTTTTTCTTTGATTTTTGAATCGGTGACATGTGATGAGAAAATGGTCGATATGTTCAGGTTCGTTACAGCTTGAGCACAGAGGGGATGGCACCAGACCAGACCTGTTTAAATAGAAATTGAGAGGTGGTACACGGCAACGTAATTTTGTTACCAAGACTTCCAATTTACGCGTGGGACACCATTTATTATTCCATGTGAAGTGCAGGTACGAGAAATCTGGATTCGGTATCATGGTTTTTGATGAGTCTTCAAGAAGGGAAAGTTTTCTAAACCTCGCTGCTGTTACATAAGCTGTAGGAGGCATGATTGGCACAATCGGAAGATCAAGAGATGTTCGCGCAAGTTTGTCAGCCATCTCGTTTATAAATATACTACAATGGCCTGGCACCCATATCATTTGCATTAGACGAATGTTTGCTGGGATTAATGATTTAAAAGTCTCTAGTACTGTTGATGTCGACGACGATAATAAGAATGAACACACGGAATATGAGTCAATCACTATCACAGCTGCCGAATGAGTCGCAGGAAGTTTACGAATAGCTAGTATAACGGCCATTAATTCCGCTTCAAATATTGGTGTATAATCTGGGAGGCGTAATGAAACTGACCAGAATAATGAGAGAGATATGCCTGCTTGCTGCAGGCATATCTTCTTCTTCACAAGATAAATCAATAAATAAATGTGCTCAGCGCATTTGAGGTATGTTGTACAGTACCACGTGCCAATTGCGCCGGCGCACTGTAAGTTTTTGGCCTTGAATAAAGTAACTCCGCATATACAATACAGGAGAGGATAAAAAATGACCCATAATAAATTAGTAAAAAAAAACAGAATAAGGTTTTTAAAGACGAATATGATAAGAAAAGATTAGGATATGAATTACCACAGCGGCACAAGTTGAATTACCCCTATAACATTATTACAGTTGCTATCGCAAGTATATTTCCCCCACGTGGTCAAAATTTCCGGAGCCCTCCACTACGGCGTCTCTTATAATCAAATAGTGGTTTTGAGACGTTAAACCCCACAAATCAATCAATCAGCAAGTATATTTCATGCACCATCAACAAAGTCCTGAATGGCGGTTAAAATTAAACTATCATGGTTTCAAAATGTAATGACAGGTGAGAACAGGGAAGTTGGAAAAGCTGAAGTACATTTTAGATAGAACACAAAGACGAGTCTTTCTTCCTGATAAGTTGTCAGGAAGCGTTAAAAATCATTATTTTTTTACTTTCCCAATAAACCAATAAATTCGAGTATACTACTACAGTCGCTCTGCGTAATGAAATATGCGCAGGTGTTCGACAACTTAAAGTGCGGACTGCTTAAACCATATATGGGGAAAATTCTCACGCTTTCTAACAGATGCTCAATTGATGCTTTTGTTTCATTATAAATACTGATAGTGATGATATAGACATGCTTTTGACAGTTGGGATAGCACAGCCAAAAAAGTTACATTGTTAATCATGATGCAGTAACGTAAAACTACTTCGCACCCTTTCGAAGTTACGCAATCGGGACCCACGCAGTCCTTCCTTGAAATAGATTTTCGCAATAAATGTTTTATGCATTTATTCTTTCCTATCCGACACTGAAACTCGGTTATCTGCGGAAATGCTCTGAACCATGCCATACGCGTTTCACAAGGACGAAAATGGAAGTCATGACAACAAAGTTATGCCTAATAAATGGATGAGGCTTGGAATCAAACGAGCTTAGTCAAAACAGCTGTTAAGCGCATCATTTTGAAAGGAATGGAATCTTGGTGCCTGACGGTAAAAGCGAATATAATTATGCTAATATTATTCCACGTGGTGTTGTAGAATTGAATGACCATGCGGTCACCCTTTTTCACAGATCGGAATGCAGTGCCATTTTTGGCTTCATATTATTCAACACCCGAAAGCGAAACAGACACGCTCTTTCAAACTGTCCCCGGTAATTTAAGCCAAATGCGATTCTTAAACTCCCACTCTCCGCATCACGTTACCACAAGGCGTGGGCTTAATCGTTTCACCTCCATCGGAAGGGGCCCACCGCTGTCGGGATGAAAGCTATGTGATCTGAGCCAGCAGCTGAGTACCGCAACATGAAAGCCATAGCGACAGGTCTAGCGCCGCTTTCTCTTCCACATTGGCAAGTAGGCAATTACCGGCTATTCCGTCGATATGCAGATTTGTTCGGCATGACTTAGCACACCTTATGTTTATTTATGAATTTGACGTCCCCAAGTTTTACACCTGTCGGTCTTAACCTCGCTTACGGGCAAATCTGGTGATGAAAGATTTCTATTCATCACGAAGCGCTAGTGCAGAATGCGGAATAGGATCGAAACTAAGTGGCGTTACGTTGTGGGGCTCAAACGTGTCTGTAGTCTATTGTGTGATAGAAGAGCATTAGCAGGGGCATGTCCTTTGCGGCGAAAGTCCGATGCCCATTTAGGGTGACCCGGTGCAGTCGTGGTGTTGCGGATGACCACGCTCGTCCTCTTACGAGTTCAAGGAACGTGTAGATAAAGTCAAGTGGTAGATTGCAAGTTTTGTTAGCAGAGCCTCTCGCAACTGGAGAGAAAAAAACAAGAAATTAGCTCTTTTATTCCTTGGTGCTTACTGAATTTGGAACGCTATATTATTTCTATAATTACTGTCTAGCAGTTACTTATTCGTATTCATTTTACAGCCAGCCATTGCAGTCAGAATAAATTGAATTTTCATCACTTTAGGAAATGAAGAGTAATAGCAGATACACACACCGAGATAAAATGAAGAAAGTTTGCCATTAAAAATATGGGGTATATTATGTGCAGAGCTTTTTGTTATTGGAATAAAAAAAATTAACGAAGGTGTTGTTGTCACCGTTACTTGGGTATGGCGCCTCCTTTTTACTTGATTGTTACAAAAAAGAATAAAAAATCATAATAGCATATACGCATTTATACATTCCTACACAGGGGAGTCCAAAAGTTCTTATTTGGGGACAGAGCTTTTTTTGTGATCTCCTCAAAGGGACCCTGCGACACTCTTTGAGCATTGTGAGGAAACACTGCCGATCGGTGGTGGAAGCACCTGAGAACATGCGAGGGCAACATCAGCGCAGTATAAGTGGCCTGCAACTTACAATTTTTGTTGTCAGCTAAAAATAGCACTCTCATGCAATATGACGTCATAAAGGCAAAGTATCCAACGCCGGATGATTTGAGCATTGTGAGTGGCATAGTCACAGTGGCCACCGCAATGTGCCGCCACGTGGTCACGCGTGTGCTCGTTATCCTGTTGAACGCAAGACAAGCGCTCTGTGAAAAAAAGAGAAAAAAAGAATGTGCTCAAGTTCATGACGCACCGTAACAAATGGACGTAGCTCATTCCTTCTCTCTGCAGACTTTCGGAGGAGAGGAAAGACAAACTAAGTGCCCGGCAAATACCCGTAACTGCGCTCGTGCTTGATTATTTCTTGCATATCTTTGCAGCAGTTGATTGGTGAGGCAACGACGCATATATTAATTCATTCAATGATTACTTGGAAAAGTGTCAACTCACCTCTTTATTAAGCTAAAGACATTTTAATTGAAACCACTCACTTGAGCACATGACGAATACAGCGCAACTCGCATGAACGTTGTAGAAGAAGACACAGAACCGACCGCCTTTCTCCTTGGGTCTTCGTGCTACTTGAACTTTATTGGTCATGAAGCTTTACCAACACGCGAAATGGGCAGTTTTAATGTAAACACAGATGCAATGATGAACCTGTAATGAGAGATACCTCGCTATGCCACGTACAATGTGTCCGCCTGTGACGACCTCGTTTCACCACGTATGATGTGGTTGCTATGCGACAATATTTAATGACACATGGACGCTCCAAAACCGTGAGCGTATTAGCATGGAAGGCGTAAGTCAGCTAAAAGGTAGCCAAGTTTGAAAGAAGGTTATCTGGCTGCTGACAGCGCTGAGCATAGCTAATTAGTCTGCTCCTTGGTCGTTTGCTCTTGTTTGGTACGTAAACCACCAACAAACAGCTTTAGCGTTTGAGACAAGTCACAGCTTTACAAACCAACATCTCCTCCTTTTTCGACAATAAACATCGCTTTCGTCATTAGGTAACTGGCTTGCATGACTTCTTCATAACGATGACGTAAACCTTGGAAAGGCGTGACCCTATTAAAATAGTTGCATGAATTGCGCGTTAGTAGAATAGTTGCCACACAAGATTGTCGGTGTTGAGATCCCTTCGACAACAAAAAACTTACTACCCCTAAGAGCAATTTTCTGATTTTACAGAAGGTCCGCAGGGTGGCTGGGGCAATAGGCTCCTCCTCTTTTCTATGGTAGACTTGCGATAGGTTTTGGTTTACCAGATTGTTCCTGGTGAAGAAAAGCTAAGTTTTCTTCAAAATGGGAATGCAGTTGGACTTCTGGCATGTGATGCTTCGTCTTGTCTTATGCCTACGTTGACCTTTGCACCTGTACTCTGGCACAAGTGACGGTATAAGCGCCCATATTGACGTACGTATGCGTTGACACAAAAAAGTGGCGTCATGTATGCTTGCATGAAGCCATTGTGGCACAGCAGTAAGTACTCCATGTAGGTTGGTTTGGGGACGTATACAGTGTAGATGATCATTTTGTCTAGTTCTTTCAGTGAAACAAGAAGCTGACCGACTACGACTCTTTTCTTACCTTAGGCTCCGAAGACGCCAGATTGTTAAGCTCGCACGGGTCGTTGTATATATCGAACACAAAGACGTCAACGCACGGATCGAAATTCACCGTTGGCTCGCCGTCAGTGCTGCACCTAATGGACGCCGCTTGGCGCCAGTTTGGTGTAGGCTTAGACCAGAAGCGCGGGTCGGAGTGAACGGTCGCTTCCTGCACTGTTTTCCAAGCATCAGATGATTTCATTAGGACATCCAGGTTCAGGTTTGCGGGGGGCTCTCCTTCGGGTGGTGGCATTTGGTTATACATGTACGGTTCACAGGGATCCTCGGAACGATTAACCAGCTTGAACCTGGCAGGATAGAGTTTTGAAAAACACTTTGAAGGCTTTCTCACTTCTACATTTCCAAACGAACAGTCAAGAACTCTCGAAATGTATATCTATGTTAAAAGAGGCTCTTCGTCAGGGCGTCTTGAATTCCCTTATTTCACACTATCACCTCACTCAAGAAAATCGTAGCTGAAGTAACTGAACCTTAAGACTTTATAGTAGTTTATTGCTGAAAACAAAACTGTCTTTTCGCATGAAGTCATCTTACGGTGTTGTCAGCCACAAAAAGAAAAAAGAAATGCAGCAGCGGCCCAATTACACATTCAAAAATTTTCAGGCACATTTATTGTTTACGAAGAATGTCTGCCAGATAAAAGGGGCGAAGATGCACATCTGATAGCATGCGATATCTAGAATATTCATGCGTCAATGCGCTACACGTAACGAACAGCATAGAGTTCGTGGAAACCAGCAAAAAATACTGGCAAGTCGGCGCACTAGTGTTGCATTTGCTAACATTATCGCGGCCGGTTTTCATTGCCCTTAAAATTTGATTGCCCTGCTTCGTTTCTCGGTGGACGCTTCAGCGGTGATATGAGAGAAGTGACACCTGTACATGTGAGATTAGCAGTTATAATATTTTCTACTGCACATTCTGCACGTTTGATAGCAATGCTACTCACTGCGCGTCCCTAAAGCAGCGCGTGAAACTACGTAGATCCGCACTTGGGTGGTGTCGAGGCTGATGAATATGGTGACGATGACTAACAGGGAAGTTGTATACGACTACGAGTGTGAACATTTTTCGAGTCCGTTAAAAGGTGGCTTTTTTTCTCATGCCCACTGAAATGGTGGTAGTGGCCTCATGGCCTCAGCTGGAACACGATGAAATGCACGCTGCAGCTGCTGCGTCAATGCCCATCCATCGAAAATGCACACCCTATAGCAAGATCAGAAACATATTTAAACAGTGTAAAGTGTCCTATGATCTTTGCAACAATTAGAGAACGGCTTATATTACCCCTCACAATGCTCTCTGCAACAATGCTTGCATTTAGGAATCGAATGGTTATTAGAGGATCGCTTTATGCTTGATAATTGCAAGATGAGTTTCCTAAATTAGCACTGTAGTCAAGCCTACTCGTGAAAAAATTGTCCACGCTGATGCATGCTCACGTATACGGGACCAGCAGCTAGTGAATAATGCATTCTACCAGGCCCCGCACAGTTAGCACTACCAAAGAGCGACCTGCATAGGAGAAAAGACGCTAGGTAAATAAAGCCGTATGTAAAGGGTGAGCGAACAGAAATTTCTTTCACTTTGTGCGGCAGATATTACGAGGAAAAAAGGCTGAATTGAGCAGCTTGCACGAAAGATCATGCCGGAAACTCGTAGCCTACGCGGCGTGTTAAACCAGATGAAGCATGTTGTGAAGTGGATAATGCGATAACCAGTCACAATGAAATACCAACTCGCGTAATGCTCTGTTTTTCTAATGCATTGTTAGACTCATTAACAAAAGTTGGTTGACGTGCAAGTCTATAGTGGTGCTATCATTTTTATGCTCCGGTAGACACTAGATATAGGTGAAAGTAATGAACTCGTTTACAACGTGGCTGTAGATACCATATTGACATTTACCATGCAACCTTCTTCTCGCGTGTTAAACAGATTTGCTGTTCTACCACCTTCACCAAGTGGAATGAGTCGCTCTCTTCGGTAGCTTTTATTCGCCCAGAGCTAGTGCAGTTCACACGGGGTAACCTTTCTTAGGATTATTTGCTTGAACCACGCAATAAACACACCTGTTGATGTGACTCCTCTCCCTACATATCGAATATATAGGAACCTTTGCCGGGGACGCAGTGACCAAAACGACCACACCAAAAAAGAGAGCAACACTAGAGGTTGCCCTTTTCTGTGACTTTTGACTTGCCATGTGTAGATTTTCTTTAAAGAGATGCGTGAACATAACACTAAAGAAGTAGTATGCCATGACTTTTACGAAGTAAAGATCGCGAAAAAGAGCTCACCCGTCTCTTTATATACACTCATGCACGTGTCAAGACATGACAAGGAACTTTTTTTTCTTCTTAGTGTTCAAGAGATCACGTACTGTGTGGATGTCTCACATAAGTCCTGCATAACTTCAGGGCTTCTTAAAAACAAACAGCACCATCCGGTTAATAGCGTAGAGTTTCCTGAATATACACTATAGGAAACGCTGGCGCTAGTGTCTACGAGAGCAGCGACAAACGGCGCTTCAGCGAGAATGGGAATGATGCACGGATTTGTCAATAGTTTATACTTTTGGCTCCGTGTGTGTTCGTGTGGCTTGACGCTGCTTTCTCACGAAACTAAAATTAAAAAATATGGAGATGCTGCAGCTCACCACCTCATTCATTTAGGCTTACCATTTCTAATCTGCTCCCGAAGTTCAAAAAGGTTGCTTTTTTTCTGTCAAAACAAAACCGACGCATAGCCATAAACAAAGCTGCAAGAACAATTAGCCGCCCGCAAGTACGAAGACTAGGCAAATCCGTGTACTACCCATCATTCACATGGTGGCTGAAAGATAGCAGTGCCTAAGTGCACTCTAGTGAGTTTTAGGAAACTCTATGGGTAACGGTGCATAAACCTGGAAGAAACCGGAAGTTTTGTAAAGAGAACAAGTTGGGCACGTCTGACTAAGAGCTATGCGGACGTGCAATGGGTGCAGCTTGCACTTTCTGGAAGCTGAGCCGAATGAGGCCGCCACTAGTGCTTGATGTCGACGCTATTGAAAACATTGTTGCTTAGGATGCTACACGAGACGACTGAAGCTGAAAATGTGAAATTTGCGGCCCCTGCTATCGCGTCGACTAGATAGACGATTAAGGAGTTCACAATGGCGAGCTTGAAACGTGTCCGGCAGGCCCAGGACCACAATAAAAGTTTATGTCCTCGGATGCAACATGCTTTCAGTTGACTGGGTAGCAAAATGATACCATTCGCGAATATGAACTTTCAAGAGCCTGACATTAGCTGAGAAAGTATGTGTCAAGTCCAACATGAAAGATGCATCACATAGGCTGAGAAAATGTGTGCTAAGACCAACATTAAACATGCGTTGTGGCCTCCTTCTGCCATTTCAGTAAGCCACCGTTTTTAAATGTGTTTTGAGTGGCAAATTGAATTGGATTAGTAAAAAAAAGAACATATTACCCGAACTTCCAATAAAAAAACAATCGACAATTTTTTTGCCATGTACGATGTGGTCTACAAGAATCCGGTGTGGCGCCTGCACTAACAGCGTGTCCTCATCGGTAACACACCAGTCCATAAGCGAGTGTTACATGCCTCTGTAATATATTGCAAATGCTGCAGAGAGCAGACACGTTGGAATCGAATGAGCAAGCGACGGCTAAACGTTTCGCCTTGATTGTGAACACTATTCCGCCAGCAGTAAATTTCATATGTTCTAATTTTCACCCATAACTGCTATACTCATAGATCATTTCACACCTCGCAGTAATCAGATGTTGAACTCAAATTGGCATGCGTATAATACAATATTTCAATAACTGAATTTCTACATTTCTGAGGTTTTTCATTGTGAGCAGCTTCTCCGAATGTTTTTCTAAGGTTATTCAAGGCTTGCCTGCCGGAGATGATGGCCGCCGCGTCCCTCCAACCTTCGATCTCCAGAATCACGTCGTCACGCCCTATGTCCGTAGTATTCCTCCCATATTGCTTCCATCTACGTCACCGAGGTCCGAAACGTCTCCACCTTGAATAAACAGGAGCAAGAGTGGAGTTTTACAGTCAATACGCAGCGAATTCTCAGGCTGTCAAAAATACGCAGCGAATTCTCAGGCTGTCACCTGTGTCTGCGCAAAAGCGTGTGGACGCAGACGCATATTACGAGCCACAGAACTTCGGCTGTACTAGGGTAATTGTAGATCAATTAAAGCATTCCAAAGAAATAAGTTGCTAGAAGTTAGTGCGGTGTGACCTCTCTTTTGTTCCTTCTTGTCGCTTGCGCTGATACGCACTCTTAGTTATTGTAAACTCCAATTCTGTAGTCTTCTATATAGCATTTCCTTCTTGCGAACTTACTCCGATAGTAATTCAGCGATGAGTGCTGAAAGATGCGACTTGTTCGATGAATATCAAATATCGTACGCACTGAACAACTGCATTAAAATTGAAGGAATGCAATTTGTTTGTATATGATGTCGATAAGCAACGTATGTGGTAATTTGACTATTATTAGGTGAACGCTAGCCAATATAAACAAGAAATGAAACTTTTTCGTGGCATTGATATGCGGGGATCAACGTCCCAAAACCACCATATGATTATGAGAGACGCCGTATTGGAGGGTTCAAGCAATTTCGACCACCTGGGGTTCTTTAACGCGCACCAAAATCTGAGCACACGGGCCTACAACATTTTCGCCTCCATCGGAAGCGCAGCCGCCGCAGTCGGGATTCAATCCCGGCTTCTGCGGGAGACACTTTTTGAAGGCGCACGAATAGACTCATGTAACGAAGGTTCCACCACGTCAAAATTTTAACATCGCTTTGCGTTATTGCGGGGGGAGAGGTTCTGAAAGCAGTACGTGCTCATGCACATAATATTGTTCTCTTCTAAAAGCCAGGACCTGCCAATGCATTTCTTTTATTTTTGATGTTTCACAAAAGTACTACAGCAGGTATGTGATCATGTCAATCATCATTACCATGGTAACAACATAGTAATGACTCGACAAAGTGACACAGCATACGGGACACTGCGCCCAAAGCTCGACGGGAAAATCCGACCCGTAACCATGCCCCTAAAATGGCAGCACGCGCTTAGGGGAAGGAACTGCTGTCGTTGCACCATTCTTCTAAGCTCAACTTGAAGGCTTACTGTACAAGTATGTCGATTTAGGGGCTTTTTAAAGAAGCTAGGAAAACTAATACAAGTTATCCAAGAGCTCCTAATCACCAGTACTCTTCCGAACGCGTTATTTTTACCTCAAACAACAGTATCTTACCTTAAATCCGCTCTACAAATAACCTTAACAGAGAAAAAAAAATTGATCGTCGACAAGTTCCCTCCACCATCAAGGCTTTCATTTTCGCGATAGAGAGGAGAGTGGCGCTTGCATCACGCTTGACACGCTTGGTAGTAATACTCATTAGACTTACACCGCTAATGGCCAACTACAATGAAATGCGACTTGGACGGAACCGCCTAGAATTACGTAGTACATACATGGTATGTCATGACAATGAAAATAAAAAAAACTAGCAGTCATGAATATAATTTATAATCCGTGTTTTAATTGCCGGCTAGCAGACGGCGTGGAGCTCTAGGGGTGTGCCCAGGCAAGTCGAACACAACCGGACATGATGTTGGTGACAGCCCACCGCTGCTGGTGGGTGAAGTTGAGCGTACCACCGCACGACCATGCCGCGAAATCTCTTTTCTGCGTGACGCCCGACCGCGAGCAGCTGATTCAGAAAGTGAAGGTTGAAGCACAATGCTAACGAAATGCATGGCCGTGGGCTGATTGAACACGTATGTCACGGCCGGGACCAGCTTTCACGTTTTTTCAAAAAAAAAAAAAAAAGCTTCGAAAGCTGTGCACGATCGCAGACAGGCGAGGAAGTATTGGGAGCCATCAAAGAGAGCTGTACTTTGCTCGGCACACTTCAAAGATGATGACTTTGTGTATGACCGGTCACCCTTCGCCCATATGCAGCTACAGATGAAAAGGATGTTGAAGCCTGACGCAGTGCCTTCAATATTCAGCCAGTGTGAATGCATGTGCGGCAAGCCCGACCAGCGTTCGATGAGCGCCGGTGACAGAGGTATTTGCATTTCCTAATGTATTTTGAGCGACACCAAGACTATTACTGTGCGACAATCGCACATATGTAACAATTTCTAGGTCGTAAGGAATGCACTGGCGAGTGCCGAAGCTGGCCTCGCTTCCGACGGACAGTGCATGCCGTGGACGACTACCGAGACGCTAGACGGTAACCAGGGTGACGATGGCATTTGCTCGCCAATGATGAATACCGAAAAGATGGAGCCGACAAACAGCAGCGCGAGTGACGCCGAGGCGGGAGTCAGTAATGTGAGCAGTTATGTCGATGCCGCGGACCTTGGGATGGCTGATGTGGACGATAAGCGGCATGTGACCGTGTCTAGAAGTTTTGGTGTATGCACTCTGTGCTCGAAATAAGATATCTGCAGGCAGCTGTCACTTGTTTCATATGTACTTTACTTAGCATCTTCCCGGAGCATGGAGTTGTGAGTAGCTTACCGCCCTTCTGTACTACCATCAATTTTCTGCACAGTTGCATGTATTGCAACTTTTTGTTTTAAGAAGTCAGTTGCGCAGTCACCTAATAGCTACATGCAATATTATTTGTATAATTCATAGGTTCTCTTATTGCTGGTGTCTCTAATTGGTAATTTTATACTTTCATACATGGACTTTCGGATGCAATTCGCAACACAGCATGCCCCACTTGCGGGCACAGATTTGCAGAAACTGCATCATAGTTCAGCCAAGCGTATGTTCCAAAGAACTCTGCAAATAAAAGAACAATCACAACTGGCTTACTGAAGAGCTGTGGTAAGCATCATACTTCAGGCTTTATTTCAGCATGCAACCCCAATGTTTCACTTCTTTGCTTCTGAAGCTGTAGAGGCCGAGCAGACAAGCTTTTCGTGTAGTGATCCCTGCTGCTCCACGTCAGTAATGAACTATGCGCCACAGCATGACTTATTGGCTGCCTCTGGGTGTAGCGACACGGACACCTATGATGCTGATGTTGATGAAGCCGATTCAACTTTTGTTTTCTCAGTAGAAAGCATGTATGTGGGATGTGTTCTGATCAGCATTTGTCTTCAGTGCAGATCACATTTACTGTCAACAAGTTCTCTTTTGTTCCTGTAGCCTAGAAGAACCTGTCAGTGAGGATGCACTCTCAGAAGCAAAATACCTTGTCTTTGACAGCTGTCTCATGGCTCTTTTTGAACGTTGCCGCTCATGCCAGGCTGCCTACAGGGTTCAGAAGGAAACTGATGGAAGCCTGCTGCGCATCAGTGCTACATGTCCACCGCAGCATGTGTGGTCATGGGAGAGCCAACCGATGTTGAACAGGAAAGCCGTGGGCAACATTCTGTTGGCTGGTTAGTTCTTTTAAAATTTTTTGAACTGCTGATGCTTACACCCAACATTACCTGGGTATGTGACTACATGCATGAACATTAGGTTGTATTTTTCAAGGCTAAATCTAGGGTTTACAAGATTCTGGTAACGTGAAAGTAAGGAATAACTAGTAATACAAAAACCAACATTTAAAAATTCGACTAAGCTAGCTCACATATCTGAACTTTTGCTCCGAGTTCCCCTTTGTTATTTGTTTTTTTTTTCATTTTACTCGACATAATAGCACAGTTCAGTAAAGCACTCTGCTGCATAACACATCATGGCAGAATGATATCCTGGCTACTGCAGTGGCATTTCTACAGTAGTGAATTTAAAAAAGCACCCTTGTGCATTGACATCACCGTGTGGACATAGTTCTTACTCCTGCTCATGTTGCCTTTTTTTCTGCTGTCATCTTGTTCTCAAGCTCAAGTAAAAAAAAGTGCTGCGCCTTCATTTAAGCATTGGTGTAACTGTTCTCAAGCCTAGGCTGTTCTTTTCATTATTTAGTCTGCCTTTCTATTTTCATCAGTGTACAAATTACGATAGTTCATGCATTTTTCACGAATTGCAATGCAGTTGAAACTATGATGTAATAATTACTTCAAAATATTTGTTACAAAACAGCTTTGGACAGATAAGCAAGCGCACTTGCTTGAGACATCTGAACACCTCAGCCTGGCAGAAGATGGCAGATGCAACTCCTCAGGATGCTGTGCCAAGTATCTGACGTACACCTTCAATGATGCCAGCCACGATTTTGTCCTGCACACAGAACTCGTGCAGGTAAATGCCATTCGTCAGGTTGTGTAATGTAATTTCATGCACGTACCACTCACACATTTTCATGCTCTGCATGTAAATGAAGTGGAAAGCAGTGTCCAAATGGAGCTAGAAAGACTGAAGAGAGGCCTGCAGTTCCTGCTCGACATGAATAAATGCACAAGTAGCATTGTAATAGACCATCACAGCGCCATACGAGCTTACCTGAACAGGGAGCATCCAGAAATTGCTCATCTTTTTGACTGCTGGCATGTTGCGAAAGGCAAGCACACCACAACTTCAGTCAACCAGCATCTGTTGGTTATTTGTAGGAACCCTTAAAAGTTATATTCATTGCGTTTGAGGAATAAAAAAGAAGATTCTGGCCGCTTCTAAATGTCGTGGGCAAGAAATCCTCACAAATTGAACACAGGCTATTGTTAATCATCTGTACATGTGAGCAGCATCAAGCGATAGTCATGCAGAACTAATTTTGCCCAAGTGGTTTTCGCTCACCAACCATGTCACCAATATACATGAGCACAAATCTCCTATTTTTCTAAGGTGTGCACATGGTGGCCTTATTGATGAGAACGGACTGTGGCTAGAGGAATGTAGAGACCCTACTTTCAGTAAATTTTTTCAGAAGCAAATAATTACTTTTATATTTTTCTATAGGTTCTGATACCCATGAAAAGTTCAGAGAAATAGTACGTGCGCCCACACTTTTGAAGGATGTAGGGAAGCTATCCACTGAACAACAGACATACAGTTGTGAGGCTTTCCATAGCGTAATCAACCCGTTTGATCGCAACACCTACAACTACAGCTACAATGGAATGAACGCCAGGTAATTGCTTGCACACACGATCATCATACTGTTCATACTTTTCAAAGTTGCTTTTCTACGTATAAAAACTATTACAGCATTGATTATAATTCTCACAAAAATAAAACTTCATTTTGTGATATATTACAGCCTCTATCGGGTAGCCTTTAGCCTTGCACCCAGACTGTGTGACCTAAAAGTGCCCGCTTGTGTGCAAACAAACTGGCGAAGTTGTACCCTCGAATCAATCAAAGCCTTTTTCATTTGCCGAGAGACTGCAAAAAGAAGCAAGCGGGCCGTTCAAGAAGTGTGTCACTGGAGTGGTTTACCAAATACCCCTATCGTGCAGGGAGAGCTATGTTTGCCACATGGGGCGCTGCGTCAACGATTGAGATAGGGAGCCTACATGAACGGCGGCCGTTCATGTAGGCTCCCTAGATTGAGAGTTCGGTTCGGACTGTCACGGGGGTTGACTCTACTACCTGCGGAGCCAACCCCCGTCCAGCTTCCCTGGCAGCTCCGACTTCGCCCCCCCAGGACACCATCCAACCTGTGAGTAACCCTTCAAATTTACTCGCACGGTATTGTGAAGGTTCGGAGCACCTCGGGGGACACGAGACCGGCACTGAAACCAGCTGAAAGTCGATAAATCAACGACTCATCTCACCCGAAGGCACAGCAGCAGCCATTACCTGCTACAGCTCAAATTATCAAGAATTTTTGAAGGAAAAAGCCGTTTCTCACCTGAAAAACCGCCCTCGATCCATCCTGGGATGCTCTAGAGCCTCGAGCGAAACGGGGGAGCTCGAGATCGACGGGGAAACGCCGTTTTTTCGTCGAAACTCGACCGTGCTTACCGCTTTTTCCCGCCGACATGGGGGCTGCCATTTTGTGTCGGTCAAGGCTGGCGACCCCTGGACGTCTTAGGGATTAGCCACAAGGAAAAAAGACGACGAAAAACACGCCCTTTGCTAGTAAGATGTTCGGAAACATGTTTTGAAGATTCAAGGCCAAAATAAAAGGAATTGAAGCACCAGAAAAGGAATAACAACCGCAACTCTGGCACCGCAAGCCCCATGGAGGCCGCCATCTTGGGAGGGACACAGCTTTGATGAGAGGAATTGAGCATAACTTCGCTTCCAGGCGTCGAAAGACGACAATTCCGGTATCGTTGAGACCGTAAAAATACGGAGATAGCATAGGGAAAAACCCCGAGCGCAGGATACCAGGGAGAACGCGAGAAATTGCAATTCTTCTCAAAGGAGCTCCATAGTTGCTAGACCCCCACATCCGTCCACGCTAGGGGCGACCGCTGGACATTTAGAGATTGAACTACAGGAAAAAAAAACAACGAAAAACCCGCCCAAGTTCTTGTGAGATGTTTGGAAACATGTTTTGAAGATTCAGGGCCAAAATAAAAGGAATTGGAGCGCCGGAAAAAGAATAACAACCACAATTCTCGCACCTCATTCCCCCATGGGGGCCGCCATCTTGTGTGGGACAGAGCATTGACGAGAAGAATAGAGCATAACTTCGCTTCCAGGCGTCGGAAGACGATAATCTTGGTACCTATCGAACCATAAAAATACGAAGATAGTACAGGGAAAAACCCCGAACGCTCGACACCAAGGAAACGCGAAAATTCGCACTCCTTCACAAACTGGCTCCACAGTTACCAGACCCCCCCGTCTGTCCACGCCATCTTTGGCAAAATTACTCCCACAGTGGGATACATTCAAAAAAAAAAAAATCATGCCAAATGCACAGGCGAGCTCCTCAATTCACCAGGCGAACCCTCGTCACAAGCCACTGACTGAGGGAAGGTCGGAATCACAGGCAGGCTGCGCATCTCAGCAGGCAACTCCTCGGCACAAGCCACCGACCGAAGAGCGGAAGAAAGAGAAAACGGCCAAGAAGATCAAGACGAAGGAAAGCAGGCAGGAACGCTCTGACGACACCTCACAAAGCGGAACCAAACGAAAGATCTCACCCACCATGGCCAACGTTCCATGGTTTGACGCAGAGGACAACGACAAAGAAGAAAAAACAGGAGCAACATCACAGGAGCCCCAAGAACCGAAAGACTCCTGGGAAGACACTTCCGACAATGAAGAACTAATGAGTCAGGAGCACTTTCCACGCCTTAAACCAAATCCCACCGATGAAGAACCTCCTGTTCAACACGAGGAGAAACAGCATGACAAAATCACCTTGCTTACCAGAGTCGCCAGAGCTGATAAGGCCATCATGAAAGCGCTCATAAAAATAGCGACAAGCACCGGCCAAAATGAAGAAGTAGCAGCACAAATCGACAATGTTCTATCCGAACATTCCAAGCTCAAAAAAATCATAATAGAACAAGGCCAAGAGATCGCATTCCAAAGAGGGAGGATCTCTGAGTTGGAAAAACGAGCCACACAAAATAAGGAGCGAGAAGAAAAGGAACAGGCAATGGCACTCCAACCTCCCGTCATGGTAGAGGAGAGGAAATCATACGCTTTGGTTCTCACTTCTGACACCATGGGGAAGCGCGAGATGGCAGAACTGATCAAGAAGAAGATCAACCCCACTGATTTGGGCCTCCCAGACGCTACAATGAAGGAGGGAAGACAGGGAATAATTCTAACAACAGCATCGAAAGAATCATCTGGCAAACTAGAGAACCACCTTCGAGCAAGGACAGAATTCCAACAACTAAAAGTAAACAAACCTAAAGAGAACAGGTTCAATGTCAAAGTAGTTGGGGTCGACGAAGAACTGGTAAATGACGCACTCCCAGAACGCTTAATAGAGCAAAACAACCTCCTGTGCAACCCCGATGACATTCTGGTAAAAAAAACATGGAGGGGCAAGCAGGGAGTAACTTTGGTTCTTGCCCTTAACAAGACAGGATACAACGCACTCAAGGGACGGAAACAAATCAACATCGGCTGGAATAGATGCCCTATATTCGAACACATCTTGCTTCCTCGTTGCTCCAGATGCGCACAGAACGGACATACACGTTTTGACTGTCAAGAACCCCTCCGCTGCTCCAACTGCGGGCAAAGGGGACATAGGCAGGACGAATGCAATGAGGACCCCTTCTGCAGAGTATGTGAGATTGAGCGCCACCCGGGCAATAGAGCCCACTCTATGATGTCTTGGCAGTGTCCTGTCTACCAGGACAACCTGGAAATTGAGAAGAGGAAAATTCTAGCCCGACTGAACTAACGCATCCAGCACTAACCTATTTTATTTTATTTTATATATATATACTTTTTTTTTTTTATTCTCCCATTACCTAACCTACATCTATTTTCTCTACATTAGAAACATGGCTTACAAGTTGAACAGAAAGCCCTCTCTCACCTCACTCCACATAATTCAGGTTAACTTGGCACACTGTATGAAAGCAAACGAAGCACTAAACATACAACAGCACATAATACAACATGATATTTCAATAATACAAGAACCATACTATTACAAACATAAGGTTATAGGATTTCCCATAAAACACAAAATAATAGCAAGTCCCTCACCAAAAACAGCCATTATCATTCACAATCCAGACATTCAAGTTTTTCCCACATACATATCCAACACAATTATAATGGTAAAGATAAAATGGAAAAATAATAGTTTCACAATAATAAACACATATGCACCACCAAAAGAAGAAATAGAGATAACTCTTAACACTATTGAATCATTAATGGAAACTGATGATCCTACAATAATAGCAGGGGACTTCAACTCATCCAACACAACATGGGGCGGGCCGCAGAATAATGCCAGAGGAGAAGTATTACTCGAATTTATCACTACTAAGGACCTAAAATTAATGAATTCACCCGACAGTCCCCCAACTTTTGAAACAGCAAATGGCAAAAGTTGGATCGATGTTACCCTTACAACTTCCCAACTTTCAAATTTTTTAACTGATTGGAAAGTTCTAGATGAAATAAATCACAGCGACCACAAATATTTATCATACAACCTATTCGAACAAGAATACGAAAAAATTAAAAAACTAACTAAGAATGGAGAGCTCAAGATATTGGAAATATTAAAATCAGACCCTTGGCTCATCGAAACTTCAAATGAAGATATCAATTCTGTGACACGGTTAAATCACGTTATAACGCACTTCTATCAGAAAATCAATAAGCTGAAAGGCAAATTTTCAAAATACGTAAACAACACCCATAGCACCTCCAACAAATGGTGGACTCCACAGCTGGAAATAGAACGGAAAAAAGTAAGGGCACACAGAAGGCGATATCAGAACGCTCGTGGAGAAATAAGAGAACACTACAGAGACATATACCTTAAAAATCTGGCAACATATCAGGAAAATTTAACAAAAGCACGGAATTCTTCTTGGAAAGAATTTTGCGGAAGCATCTCGAAAAACAATCCTTTTTCCTTACCATACAAAATAGCAGCAGACAAACTCAAAACAAAAACCCTCCTAGGGTCTATTCAAAAGGAAGATGGAACTCGAACATCAACACTCAGTGAAACAATCGAACTAATCATGACCACCTTGTTCCCCACAGGTGAAAATACAACACAATCACCGAATCCTAATGAACACACTACAGAAGATTCAATTAACGCAACTAGCAATGACCTACCATTTACAGAGCTCGAAGTGGATTCTGTAATACACAACCTTAAGAAAAATGTCACCCCCGGCCCAGATAACTTAACAACTACTTTTATTCAAATACTATACACTTATCATAAACAATTCTTCATAAAAATTTTTAATGCAGCCCTTAAATTCGGCCACTTCCCAGTGGTGTGGAAAAACTCAAGAATAATTCTTATTCCAAAAAAAGAACTGGACAAAAACAACCCTAAACCTAATCACTTTAGACCCATAGCTATCAATTCCATTTTCGGAAAAATATTAGAAAAACTAATAAACGATCGTATATATCACCACTTATGTACAAACAATTATCTCCCACCTAACCAATTTGGTTTTACCCACAACACCTCAACTACGCAAGCATTATTAAAAATAAAAGAATCAATCGCTCAGGCCAACCGCGAAACTTCTATAATAATCTCACTTGACGTTAAAAATGCTTTTAACCAAATCAACCAATCTAATATCACCGAATATCTTAACAAAACAGAATGTCCTAACAACCTCACGATCCTTGTGAATGACTTGCTTTCAAACAGAACAATAACCTACGATTCAGATCAATTGAAAATTACTATTCCATTATCGAAAGGGTCACCTCAAGGATCACCACTTAGCCCATTATTATGGAATCTAACAATAGCTGACTTATTAAACACTATATTCCCATCAAATTGCACAATACAAGCTTTCGCTGACGACATCACCTTGATAATAAGAGCACCTACTCGGAAAGGGATAGAGGAAGTTTCAAAAAATTGTCTAGAAATTGTAAATGAGTGGTCAAAAAGAAACGTTGTGGAATTCAACTTATCGAAATCACAATTTATGATTATAGGTAATCAATACCAAAAATGACCACCAATAATTAAATTTAACAACCAAAACATTAAATATTCAAAAGAACTTAAAATACTCGGCATAATTTTCGATAAAAAATTATCATTTTTACCTCACTTAGAATATATCAAAGGTAAAGTAAATAAACTCACAATAAACCTTAGTAAGTTCACGGGAAAAGACTGGGGAATGTCACCGAAACAGCGTAAAGATATATATATATACGAGCCACAGAGCGTATGATTACATACGCAGCCGCTGCATGGTACAGATCCCACACACACACACATCGAAAGCTTCAAGCCATTCAAAGAATCCCACTTATACACATAACTAAAGCATTTAGAACTACTCCCAATAAACTCTTACCGATAATAGCAAAAATTCCCCCGGTGAAACTAACTATCGAAAAAGAAATAAAAATGTTCAACATCCTTCACGGTCGAGACAAATTTAATTGGGAAGGGAAAGCATTTTCGAAGAATGAAATAGCAAATAAAATTGATATTAAACTAATTCATCCAGCGGAAAAAATAGTAATTCTCGAAACAAAAAACGCACAGAAATCCATAAACAACCAAATATTCACCTACGGATCTAAATCGGAAAAAAATGTTGGGGCAGCTTTCGTCCATCTAAACCAACTAAATCAGATAATCAATCAACAACTATTCCTACTTCCGCCCTACAGTTCTAACTTTGAAGCAGAAGCACTGGCAATAATCAAAGCCTTAGAGTACATTAATAAATTACCAGGAAATGAACGGTTTCAAGTTAACTCGGATAGCCAGTCATGTATAAAAGGCCTAAATAACCCAAACAATGTTAACCCGTTCATTCAGAAAATAAAAACATTATTCAAAGTCACCTCCGAAAAACACGAGATACACATAACTCACGTTAAGGGTCACTCAGGACTGGCAGGAAATGAACTGGCAGACGAACTAGCAAAACGGGCAGCGAAAATTGGACAACCGACGTCAATCCCTATAACTAGAGCTTTCATTAAATCCCAACTATGAAAAGAAGCCTACGATAAATGGAACGAAATATGGACCGCAGACCCTGAAAAAAGCGTACTTCACAACTGGATTAGAAGCATACATCAAATACCTTAACATTTTCCCACAAATTACTACCTATCGCAAGCACTTACTGAACACGGGAGATTTCCATTTTATTTTAAAAAATTCAACATAACCGAAGACTGCAGATGCAAGTGCGGCGCAGACTCCAACTCTTTTGACCATTATATGACGACATGCACAAAAACAGTATCTTACCGCAAAGAAATCCAAAAAACATATTCGGACCTTTTGAGATCAAAACCGTAAAATATTAGAAATAGTGAGACAGCTAAGATTCTTGAAAAAATGGCAAAACATATAAACGAAAACGTAACATAATAACTGAAACTTGGTTGGTCGCCGACGGGGCTACATGGCCAAACGAGGTGGGGAAATCCCCCGCCCCTAGGCGGCGCCAAAATCAAATTAAGACAGTACACCCTTGCACATCCTAATCCATACAGAGCAATAATAATAGTAATAAAAAAAAGAAAGGGAAAAGGGAGAAAAAAAAAGAGAATAGGAAAGAGAAGAAAAGAGAGACTACGATAAAGGGAAGAGACAAAGGGAGCAAGAGAAAGGCATACAGAAAAGGGAAGGAACGAAAAATAGGAAAGGATAAGGCAGAAAAAAAAAGAGAAATAAGAGGAAAAGGAAGGAGCAATCAGCATCATACCAAAACTGATACCCAACGTAGACACACATTGTACTTACCTTTTTTTTTTAAGTTTCTTTTCCAGTTCAACGGAACTCGGGAAGTCCATCCGAATGAACAAATCATCAACGTAATCCGGCAAGGAACCTCACCTCAAGACAAGGTCAAGAGAAGACATTTGTTAATCAAGAGGAAAGAAGCCTTTTACTGTCAACGCAACATCTTACAATATCCAGTTTTTAATAAAAGCCGCTGGTTTTGCCCCCGTTCCCCTGGCTTGGCTCCGCGGGTAGTAGACTCCCCCTCCCCTCCTTACCCTCCCTCCTTTCAATTTTTTCTTCTCCCCCCTTTATTTCTTTTTCTTTTATTTAAAACAAAATCTTTTGGTGCTAACCCTATTCATTTTCCTTTTAATTGGATTAAGCCCGTTATACCTAGTGGCACGGGCTGGGGCCTTTTTCTTTTCCGTTTTTCTTAAATTTCCCCACCATATTACATGTCACGGGGGTTGGACGTGTTTTTTGAGCACTCCCGATCGGCTGCGCAGATAAGTTGTTTTTCATGCTTTGAGCTGGTCTTTCTAATAATAAGGCAGCAGTTAAAATCCCTGTAGCACTTATTTTATTATACGGCTTTTTCGGGGGTCAGTCACCAGATATTTTTTAGTTTGTGCGCGTGTGTGTTTGATTTTTTTGTTTTGTTGATTTTTTTTTTTGCCACCTCGTGGGGGAGGTGCACGTACATTGAACACGCAAATTTTTGTAGTAGAGCTTAGACTCTCTTTTTCGTAGGGCAGGGCTCGAGTATTGTAATTATCGAGTGAGGCAAGTCATAGGGACAATTGGTGTCGGAAAGACATTGTTAAAAAGACCGTAAAGTGTTCAGTATGTAGGGTTGGTTTGAAAGAGGAACCAAGTGTAGAAGCGGAAGGAGAAGAGGCTGACGGGAAGTGTAAACAATGTGAGGTTGAGGAAAAAATGGAGAAAATGATGGTCCCCCAGAGTGACCTGCTGATGAGAATTACCAAGCTCGAGACGGCGTTGGCGACAGCGCAAGAGAATACGAGGGATATGGCAGAAAGGCTGAAGTCTGCCGAGGAAGCACTAGCCAAGGTGAACAGAGGAGTGGCCTACGGAGAAAACAGTAGGAAACCGGCAACCAGAACTGCGGAGAAGAAAGAGCAAGCAAGTTTGGAAAAAGCAGGTTCAGCCGGTTCAATTGTTAAAAGGCCCAGCTTCAGCGAAGTAGTGGTGGGGCTGGGAGGGGACAAAGCAGCCGGCGTCACAGGTGCAAGTAACCCCAGGTGCAGGATACTCCAGCTGAAAAGTCACAGCATGTGATAATCGCCGGCGACTCGAATTTCAATCGATGCACAGAAGCCATCAAAGAAAGGGTAAGAGGTGACAAGAGGGTTGCAGTAGGGGCGTTCCCAGGACGCAAGCTGGAAGCAATCATGAGGCAAGCGAGCGCAAAACTCAAAACTGCAGCTGACAGACAAAACCTCGTGATAATTTCAGGTGGTTTAAACGATGTCTTAAATGAAGATACAGCAGGACTAGCAACCACACTGGCGAAAGGTGTCGATGACATGTGCGCCACTTCTCCTCAGGTACAGGTAGCGATATGCACGATACTGGAGGTACCGGTGCGTGATAGCAACCTGCAAAGAGTGGTTGTCAACGCAAACTAAGAGATATGGCGGATGAGTCGAGAGAAAGGCTTTGAGGTGGTGGAAATAAACAGAGAGGTGCATAGGTGGGGTGGTTTTCAACGAAACAGAATTCACTTCGATGGGCGGCTCGGTCAGGAGGTGGGTTGGCGACTTGCAGGACGCGCAGTAGCTTTTTTGGGGGGCAAGCGGGCCCTTCGGGATTTAGGATAGCTAGTAACGAAGAAAACAACCAGGGAGACTCTTTGGCAGGTGGTATGGACAGATACGATTCCAAAGTGGCACCAGTATCTAAGATAGGTAGAGTCCGGGGCAGCAATAGACGTAGCCACAAGCGCCGAGCATATTCAGACATAGGGTATACTGACATGCAGGTTGGTAGGAACAGGCTGAAACGGGAAGAGATAGAAGAACAGCTATGGGAGGAGAGGCCGATGGTACACGGTTTTGTAGAAACACATCTCAGGGACATGGAACAACCTCCTAGCAATGCGGACTACGCGTGGGAATATTGTAATATAACAGAAGGCAGCAGAAAGGGGGGTGGTATTGGGGCATTCATTCATAAAAGTACAGACTGGCAAAGGGTCAAGCCGGAGTGCAAGGAACATTTATGGCTAAAAGGAAAAGTAGCAGGGCAAATTACACTCCTTGGTTTCGTGTACTTGTGGACGAGAGCAAAGGCCAGAGAGGGAAACCAGGCAATGGTAGAGTGTATATCAAATGACAATCAGGAATTAGGAGGATAGTGCGAGATAATTATACTACGAGATATGAGTGCGCACATAGAATATGTAGATGGGTATACCGACCCGACAGGCAAAATGATCATGGATACGTGTTAAAGGCTTGATTTGATCATTTGCAACAGTACCGAGAACTGTGAAGGGCAAATAACTTTGGAGGTAGGAAGGCTGCACTTGACGATAGATTACGCACTGATGTCATATAGGATGTAGGATAAGCTCAGGGGAATGCACATAGATGAGGGTGGCTCGAAAAGTCTGGGTAGTGATCACAAACGTATCACGCTAAGTTTTGGAAGAGCAGTGAAAGTGGGAAGGAGACAAGATGAGCAACTATAAGAAAATTTTTATTCAGAAAGCCAAATTGAAATAGCCACTAAACAAATTGAGAAAGCAACCACGGAGGATAATAAAACAGTGTGGACATACACGAATCTGCTTATATTGTTTGAGCTAGAGCTTGCTAAGGCACGTGACAAGTGTCCCCGGAAAAGAAGACACAAATTCAAGAGTTGTTGGGATGACCAAGTTAAGAGAGCCACAGCAAAACGTCAGGAAGCCTCTAGGGAATGCACACACGTTAGGCAGCGGGTGAACCGACAGACAATGTTGAAAGAAAATAGGAAATCTTTCTAAGCTGTAGAAGGGATGCATCCCTTCTGATCAATGAAAAGATTAGAAGAAAGGGAGCTCAGTGGTTTGCAGAAGTACATAAAAAGATAGAAAGGCAGCTGCAAAATTTCGGAACCATCCGGGGTCCCCACGCAGCGTGTTGGGGGTATCCAGGCAGAGTAAGCTTCACCACTAGGGCGACGCGTCACAGCCCCTCGAAGCCCGCCTGTACCCTGTTTAGCTACCGGTGGTGGCCGGCCGGCACTGGGGATCGAACCCCGCACCTCCCGTAGCTGAAACGGATGCGTACGTGCAATGCCACAGCTACGGTAATTTCGGAACCATCTAAACTCCCTAAGAAGTAAGACGAGCCTAGGGCAGAGCTTTATAACTACAGCTCAAGGTGCTAGGCTAGAAGGTGACGAAGCTATTGAATATATAAGAACAAGGGTGACAGAAAAATTTCAACAAAGACGTGCTTTATGCACCACAATAGACAAGGATGACTCAAGTGGTGCAATGGCCCCATTTTCACAATAATAGTGGGAAAGGGCTGAGAAAAAGGGTTCCTAGTAGTACATCAACAGGCCCAAATGGCATTCGAATTATGGTGATGAAGACATTAGGTCCGAAGTCTAAGCAGGCTTTGAGAGAGGCAGTGAGCAAAATAATAATCGATGGAGAAGTTCCCGATGGATGGAAACTTAGCAGGTTGAGCATGATATATAACTACCGTCCTCTAACAGTGACATCAGTGGTCTACAGGCTGGCGATGCAGATTATAAAGGAAAGACTGCAGGCATGAATAGAGGATGAGGGGGTGTTGGGGGAACTGCAGAATGGGTTTCGGAAACACAGGAGGTTGGAAGACAATCTGTTCTCATTGACGCAGTGCATCGAAATAGCAGAAAAAAAACACAGGCCCCTGTTTGCT
Source organism: Rhipicephalus microplus (assembly GCF_043290135.1). NCBI lineage: Eukaryota > Metazoa > Arthropoda > Arachnida > Ixodida > Ixodidae > Rhipicephalus > Rhipicephalus microplus. Next base: position 81,794,865 of record NC_134705.1, on the reverse strand, counting down.
AGCATTATTGGATATCAAGGCAGCGTGCGATAGCGTGATTCAAGAAGAACTGTGGGGAATACTGGACACACTAGGCGTACAAGATGTAGTCACTAATCTTTTAAAGGATATCGGTGAAGGTAACAAGGTAATTATAAAGTGAAAAAAAAAACAGGTATCCAAGCCTGCAGAGGTAAAACGGGGCTTCGGCAGGGGTGTCCCCTGTCACCCTTAATATTCATGATGTACCTACAAGGATTAGAGGCCAAATGAGAGGGAAGCGGGCTGGGCTTCAAGCTCCCTTTCGTCAAACAAGGAAAACTTATTAAACAGGCACTACCAGCATTGATGTACGCAGATGATATAGTGCTAAGGGCCGCAACAACGAAGATTTGCAGAGATTGGTGGACATCTGCGGTAATGAGGCAGATTGGTTGGATTTCAGATTCAGTAAGAAAAAATTAGCACTCATGATTTTTAATGACAATGAAGGTAGTGAGCCTAGAATACAGGAGGTCACACTAGAGATAACAGATAAACACAAATATCTGGGCGTATTGATAAGCAATGGGGCGGAGTATTTAAGTGAACCCGAAATATGCGTGTCGAGTAGAGGTAACAGGAATGCAGCGGCAATAAAAAACAGGGCACTGTGGAATTACAATAGGTATGATGTTATGAGAGAAGTGGGGAAAAGGGTCATGGTTCCTGGTCTGACGTTCGGCAATGTGGTGTTGTGCAGGAGATTAGAACTTCAAGCGAGATTAGAAATTAGGCAACGTGGAATAGGTAGGCTTGCCTTAGGAGCTCACGGGAATACACCAAATCAGGGAGTACATGGTGATATGGGATGGACATCGTTTGAGGGCAGGGAATCTAGCAGCAAGATAAAATTTGAAAAGCGATTGAGAGAAATGGGGGAGGAGCGTTGGGCTAGGAAGGTATTCAGCTACTTGTACATGAAGAATGTCGATACAAAATGGAGGAAGCGAACCAGAAAATTGACTGGCAAATACTTTGAAAACAGCAGGAGGCCAAACCAAGAAGAATTATCGGTTAAGAAGAAGGTGAAGGAAGCTGAGACCGATATGTCGAGATCGGGCATGATTAAAAAGTCCGCACTAGAGATCTATCGAGCTTTTAAGCAGGAAATTACCAAGAAAAGGATCTATAATAATACTCGGGGTAGTTCTCTGCTGTTTGAGGCCAGGACCGGAGTATTGCGAACCAAGACATATCGGGCCAAATACCAAAGGGTAGACATGGTATGCAGTGCGTGTGGAGAGGAAGAAAAAACTGTCGAACACTTGATAATGTTCTGTAAAGGGCTTCACCCTATAGTTCAGTATGATGGCGCAGAGTTTTTCAAAACACTGGGGTTTAGGGACAGGGAGGGCAAAATAGACTTTAAGCGGGTAGAATTAACTAGAAGAAGGTTATCTGATTGATGGCTAAAGTCAAGGCACGAGTGAAAATTAAACCCTTCACTGCAAAGTACGAATCCTCAACCTCATTATTTAAGGGAAAAAATAAATTTAGTTTTTGGTTCATTAAGTATTACGGCTTGGTGGCGCTAGCCACCGCCCGATCTAAAGGGTACAGCCATATCCATTCATCCATCCAGTGAGAGAACACGCTCTCACGATGAAAAATAAAAACGGCGTGCAGTTAAGCGCGCAGGTCAATTTTTGTGAATACACACCATGCTTCACGCAGATTAGGATTCTGGGAAGAAGTGAAAGCAAGTTTGCACGGAAATATTGGAGGCCTATCACATAAAGAAACGGGGTATTATTTGTGTTAGCAAAACGTCACTCAACCTATACTAGTCGGAAGCATTTTATCAAAAGAGAATGTGTCCGATAGCGTGATTAGGTAAGCGACGGCCTCATTATGTTGCGCATGTGTTGACAAGGAGTGCGTTTAAAATAACCCGTCTCCTCAATTGGTAAACACTTGTAAGTTAGTGCCCATGCTGTCTATGCGTTTTGTTGCATTGTGTGGTTGTGAATTTGGCGCGAAGTGCACTATTTATTCCCGACATACAAGTGTTTTCCTTTAAATTTTTTTTCGCAAAATGCGAATTCCTTCGATACACTACAATGAAAACAGAGGGCGTCAGCAGGCAACTACTTCTGGTGGTGAGGAAAAATGGGCTGTGTGGTTTAAAAAGCCAGGCAGAGCGACGCAAGCCTTCTCCTGCGATGGAAGAGTGAACCTATAGTGAATACTCATATTTCATAATTTTAGTTAGAGAAAATATGACACATTTTGATGATCCCCGTCGAATTTGATTAATCTTAGTTCGACTGTACCACATTGTGCTTGCTTGTGTAAAACCATCTTTAGTAAATTATCAAAGCTTGTTGGTCTAGTTGATTTATGCTTACTGTTATACAAAAAAAAACTTCTTGCCATGAAAGCTGGACTGCAGAAAGAATGCCTCTTTCTGTTTTGTCTAGAGTACTTCCTATATGATTACCGATTGTTTTGATATTTTAGTAAGCCAGCATCTTTCTATGGAAAATCGGCGCGGTGCCAGGAGCATTCTCATGGCCAGGCATGTTCGCCACGATGTCACTTTGTTTAGATTGACTTGTGCAATCGTCGGCACGTGGATATGCATGTACGCATAGCCGCACTCTCGTTGGCATGGTGCCTCACTGTCGTAAAACCTGACTGCAGCATACGCACGCACCATTCTGGGGGGTGGATTAAAGACAGCCATGCAATACCCTGTTTCACTAGCTTCGAATGGCAGGAGTGATGTGGTATAAGGACCTTTTGTGTACTAACTTGCCCCACAAAAGTTTTTTTTTTCATGTAGACTCTTTCAGCTGACATGCAGTACTGCCAAAAGTGTCATCACATAGATAGGCTATATGTTGTATGTTTGTGTGCTATTTCTAATGTAAAAGTGTGATTTTTCGAAAAACTGTCCAGTTGTGCCTAAATTGGTGCTTCTTATTAAATCAAAATATGATCCTTTTTTTATGTTCAGTATGCATCAGTGCATAATAAAAAGCATTTGCCTCCCCCCTTTCTTCTTTAGGTTAGAAAGTCGGCAGCTCAACGTAGATGTTAGATATTACTGGTTCCATCAAACTGTAATGTCATTTTTATTGCCTAATAACTGTTAACTCTCAACTGAAAATTACTGCTATGTAACATTTCATGAAATTCAAGAGAGCAAACAGTTATTTATTGTAGATGGTTACCCGCAACACGTTCTAGTGGTGCTTGACTGCTGACCGGTAGATGGAAATCAAATTCCGGCCTTGGTGGCCATATTTCAATGGAGGGGAAATGCTAGAGACTGCTTATACAGATGCACATTAAAAATGACAGATGTTCAATATTTCTGGTGTCCTCGTCTATGCCATCCCTGAATCATATGATTGGTTTGGGGCATAAAAGCCCGAACAGGAGAATCTACTTGACTCTCTCTCTCTCTCTCTCTCTCTCTCTCTCTATATATATATATATATATATATATATATATATATATATATATATATATATATATATATATATATTGTGGTGAAGCCTTCGAACAGTGGGTCGTCCTCTCCAGCGCTTTCTAGTGGGTTGCCCTTTTTAGCAAGAAGAAGAGCAGCTCGTGCAGAGAGTCGGTACCCGCATTGACTGTCACTGTCAAGCATCGTCGACAACCGTCCGCCAATAAACGTCTCAACAATTTGGTGGAGAGTGCTGGGCCCTTCTGACACCTTCGGTTAGCATTTGATGCCCCTGGAGCTACGATCCCGCACCGTGCCTTCTACCATGCACCAAGACGCCGCACAGCAAACGCTTCCTCCTGCGCCGACGCCATGTTCCGGTGTTCCCCGCATCCGGGACCCTCCTGTCTTCACCGGCGCGGATGGCACCGACGTCGAGGACTGGCTTGTTATGTACGAACGCGTCAGCGTCCCCAATCATTGGGACGAGGCAGGAAAACTCGGCAACCTGGTTTTCTACCTCGCGGGTGTGGCCGGCATGTGGTACAACAACCACGCATCCGATTTCCCCACTTGGTCCGCTTTTAAAACCGCCGTCGTCGACGTGTTCGGCCGTCCTGCCGTTCGTAAGCTCCAAGCCGAACAGCGGTTACGTGAACGAGCACAGCAGACCGATGAGTCCTTCACAAGCTACATAGAGGACATTCTTGACTTGTGCAAGAAAGTGGACGCGAGCATGTCAGAGGCCGACAGAATTACCCATGTTCTAAAAGGCATCGCCGACGATGCCTTCACCATGCTCCTGGCCAAGAACCCTCGCACTGTGGCAGAGATCATTACACTTTGCCAAAGTTACGAGGAGCTGCGACGGCAGCACTCGATGACCCGTCGACCACCCTCACGTGACGCTGATCTCTCGGCCTTGTCAACACTTCCGGACCACACCGCCTTGCTTGCTGAAATCAAGTCATTCGTGCGTGAAGAAGTTGCCCGCCAGGTCTCTTTACTGGCCTTTGCTTCCCCGCAACGTGCTGAACAGTCGTCAAGCACACTTCTGCCTCCCCTCCGCCGAGCCATTCAGCAGGAAATCGTGGAGGTTGTTCCAGAATATCACCAGCCGCCTCCAGTATCTACACCACTCAGTTACGCCCAAGTTGTCGCCAGGCCACCCCCACCGATTCCTGTGACTGGCCCTCTTGGTTACACCGAAACCATCGCCAGACCCTCACGACGTCACGACGTGCTCTCACGACCTCATCCTAGGATGGGATTTTCTCTCCCGCCATGACGCCGTCATTCATTGCGCACCAGCAGAAATAGAGCTAACACCATTCTCTTCTTTGACGCCGGCCGACAGTCCATCTACTGCAAGCAAATTACTCGTCAGGGACGACACGCAAGTGCCTGCAAACTCGTCCACGGCGGTGTCGGCGTACTGTGCAAGTCTTTCAGACACCGCTGCACTCCTCTCACCATTTCATCGTGTTTTCACCAGAAAAGGTTTGCTGGTTCCTTTCGCGACCGTGCAAGTAACTCGCGGCAGCACCACTCTTTTTGTTCTGAACTCATCTCCGTACAATGTTACGTTGGTGCGAGGGGAATGTCTCGGCAGCGTGGAACCCATCGAAGACGCACAAGTCATGGATCAACCTGATGACACGCACTGCCGAAGTTCCAATACGCTTAGTGCTGTTTCTACATCTGTTTCATCATCCGCTGATGTATTTGGTCCTTCCATTGCTGACAACCTTACGCCGGTCCAGCGCTCCCAGCTTCTGGCCCTGTTGGAAGAATTCCGCTCTTCTTTCGATGTCTCTCAACCTTCTCTCGGCCGCACATCCACTGTTACGCATCGCATTGACACAGGCGCACAACCACCACTACGGCGACGTCCATATCGCGTATCTCCCACAGAACGCCGTGTAATCAACGAGCAAGTGGACGACATGCTACGCCGCGATGTTATTCGACCCTCTAACAGCCCCTGGGCATCTCCTGTCGTTCTCGTCGCGAAGAAGGACGGTTCTGTGCGGTTCTGTGTGGACTACCGACGTCTCAACAAGATCAATCGTAAGGACGTGTACCCACTACCGCGTGTGAATGACGCGATTGACAGCCTGCAAGGAGCCGAATTTTTTTCATCTCTAGATTTGCGCTCAGGGTACTGGCAAGTACCTATGGCTGAGGACGCTCGACCGAAGACCGCTTTCGTCACTCCCGACGGCTTGTACGAATTTAACGTCATGCCGTTTGGGCTGTGCAATGCGCCTGCCACCTTTGAGCGCATAATGAATACCGTCCTGCGTGACCTGAAATGGCACACGTGCCTATGCTACCTCGATGACGTCGTCGTTTTCGCTCCGGACTTCTCAACGCACCTTCAACGCCTGCGGCATGTTTTAACGCGTCTGAGTGACGCCAGTCTGGAACTGAACCTGAAGAAGTGCCGATTTGCAGCTCGGCAGTTGACAATACTCGGCTACGTCGTGTCCAAGGACGGAATTCTCCCCGATCCAGCCAAGCTTCGGGCCGTGACCGAGTTCCCCTAGCCGACATCCATCAAGGAACTGCGCAGTTTCTTAGGACTGTGTTCCTACTTTCAGCGCTTCATCCGAAACTTCGCGTCTATCACATCGCCGCTGACAAAACTCCTCGGTAGTAACGGGCCTCTCCATTCGTGGTCATCACAGTGTGACGACGCATTCACAACGCTCCGTCGTTTACTGACGTCGCCTCCCATACTCCGCCACTACGACCCTACTGCCCCTACAGAGGTACACACGGACGCCAGTGGTGTCAGTCTCGGCGCTGTCCTTGCGCAGTGCAAACCAGGGTTCCCGGAATATGTCGTGGCGTATGCAAGCCGTACGCTTACAAAAGCCGAGACTAATTACACCGTCACTGAGAAAGAATGTCTGGCAATCGTGTGGGCCCTTACCAAGTTCCGACCTTATTTATATGGTCGCCCATTTGATGTAGTCACCGACCATCACGCACTATGCTGGTTGTCCTCATTGAAAGATCCCTCAGGCCGTCTCGCCCGGTGGGCACTTCGCCTGCAAGACTACGACATCCGCGTGCTGTACCGCAACGGAAGGCAACATGCTGACGCCGACGCCCTGTCGCGCTCTCCCTTGCCTGACGACAATGCCCACGACTCAGCGTCTCACCTTGCCGTTTCATCCATTAGCATTCATGCCGTTGCTTCTGAACAGCGCAAGGATCAATGGATTGCTTCACTGATAGACTTGCTGACTGATCCATCCACTCCATCCACTCGCGCGTTGCGTCGTCAAGCCCACAATTTCGCCGTTCGCGACGACCTTCTCCACCGACGCAATTACAGCGGTGACGGCCGCCAGTGGCTACTAGTCATACCCCGCAGTCTGCGCTCTGACATATGCGAATTCTTTCATACTGATCCGCAATGTGCACACTCCGGCGTATCGAAGACTTACCAGCGCATTCGCCAACGGTACTTTTGGCGCGGCATGTACCGCTATGTGCAGAAATTCGTTCGCTCCTGCATAGAATGTCAGCGCCGCAAAACTTCAACGCACCTGTCACCGGTAGGTCTGCAACCTCTACCCTGCCCTGCCAGGCCGTTTGGGCGCGTTGGCATTGATTTGTATGGGCCACTTCCACTAACGTCGGCCGGTAACCGCTGAACCATTGTTGCTGTGGACCACCTCACGCGATACGCCGAAACTGCCGCTCTCCCCGCGGCTACAGCGAGCGATGTGGCCTCCTTCCTGCTCCAACGATTCATGCTGCGACACGGTCCACCTCAGGAACTGCTCAGTGATCGAGGCCGTGTCTTCCTGTCTGAAGTCGTCGAAGCCATTCTCAAAGAGTGCAACGTTGTTCACCGCAAAACTGCAAAACTGCTGCTTACCACCCGCAGACAAATGGCCTTACTGAACGCTTCAACCGTACGCTCGGCGACATGCTCTCCAAGTACGTCGCCGCCGATCACACAAATTGGGATTCCATTCTACCCTTCGTCACCTACGCATATAACACCGCCCCTCAGAGCACTACTGGCTTTTCACCTTTCTTTTTATTATATGGAAGGCGCCCGTCGCACACCATCGACACTATACTTCCGTACAAGCCAGATCCGTCAGAGTGGGCGCCTATTTCTGCTACAGCCAAGCTTGCTGAAGAGTGTCGAGAGCTCGCAAGGACCTTTACAGCGCATGATCAAGAGCGGCAAAAAGACATTCGCGCTGACACCAGCACTACTGCGCCGACGTTCCTCCCTGGAGCGCTCGTCTGGCTCTCGATCCCTACCACTTCAACTGGCCTATCTTCAAAACTATTGCCCAAATACGAAGGCCCCTACCGTGTCGTCGAACGCACTTCCCCTGTAAATTACTTGATCGAACCCATCGAACCATCTTCGGACATGCGCCGTCGAGGGCGCGACATTGTCAACGTGGAGCGCCTCAAAGCCTACCACGACCCGCTCATAGTAACCAGCTGCTAGGTCGCCAGGCGGCTCCCTCTTCGTACCCGGGGTAGTTGTGGTGAAGCCTTTGAAGCCTTCGAACAGTGGGTCGTCCTCTCCAGCGCTTTCTAGTGGGTTGCCCTTTTTAGCAAGAAGAAGAGCAGCTCGTGCAGAGAGTCGGTACCCGCATTGACTGTCACTGTCAAGCATCGTCGACAACCGTCCGCCAATAAACGTCTCAACAATATATATATATATATATATATATATATATATATATATATATATATATATATATATATATATTTGTATATTGTCGCGGTTCAACGTAAGCAGTGCACCGAGACGTTGACTCCGAGAACCAACGGCGTGTTGTTATGCAGGAGCCAAGAGCAGGCGAGCAAAACAAAAGCACGTCATCTTCTTCAGTCCCCCTTTTCACGAGGCTGTTGGCGCGCACATCGTCTTCGTTCTTTGTTTCGGGCGCGGCATTTGCCTCCCCTTAAAAGAGCATCGCCCCGATGCTATAGCTGAGACCGTAATTTGCGCATGAAGTCACTTTGTAGAAGCGACGGTGTCTCGCAGAGTCACTCGCTGGCGTATGGCTTAATGCGCACTACGTGCACAAGCTCAGGTTGGTGCTGGCGACGCCTTGAACAGTTTGGGCTATCCGGGACGACTTCATAGGTAACGTCACTTAGTCGTCGCAGCACTCGATAAGGTCCGAAGTACCTTCTGAGCAATTTTTCGGATAGTCCCCGTCTTCGTACAGGCGTCCACACCCATACCCTGTCCCCGGTTTCGTACGTTACAGGTGTATGACGTTGGTTATAGCGGCCTGCGTCGTACTCTTGCTGTTGGTATATTCGCAGACGTGCGAGCTGCCTGGCTTCCTCTGCGCGTTAGTAAACGCGTCAGCACTCGTTTCGTTGTCATCGCATTCGTGTGGCAGCATCGCGTCGAACATCGTTCTTACTTCTCGTCCGTGAACAAGGCTGAATGGGGTCATCCGCGTGGTTTCTTGTTTCGCAGTATTGTATGCGAACGTTATGTAAGGGAGAATCTCGTCCCAGTTTTTGTATTCGAAGTCCACATACATTGAAAGCATGTCTTCCAGAGTTTTGTTAAGTCGCTCTGTCAACCCGTTGGTTTGTGGATGGTAAGCTGTCGACTTGCGATGAATAGTACCGCTGACCACCAACACATGATCTAAAAGCGCGGCCGTGAATGCGGTTCCGCGATCTGTTATAACGATCGATGGCGCACCGTGTCTCAGCACAATGTTTTCTATGAAGAACAGGGCTACCTCTTCTGCTGTGTCTCTCTGGGTGGCTTTTGTCTCGGCGTAGCGAGTAAGGTAGTCGGTCGCCACTATAACCCAGCGGTTACCAACACTCGAGGTGGGAAGTGGGCCCAAAAGGTTTATTCCGATCTGGTTTTACCAGATCGGCGTTGTCGGGATCTGGACAGGGTGTAGCAAACCGGCTTGTTTTGTTGGAGGTGACTTGCGCCACTGGCAATCGAGGCAGGTCCGAACATGATGCTTCACGGTAGCGGTGAGTCTAGGCCGGTAATATCTCCCTCGAACTCTGCTCAGTGTGCGCGTGTAGCCTAAATGTCCAGATGTTACCTCGTTGTGGCACGCTTGCAACACCTCAGAACGAAGAGTGGTAGGGACGAAAAGCAGGTCGGTGGACCCGTCTGACGAGAAGTTCATTTTGTAAAGGACATTGTTTCGCAGACAGAACGACGATAGTCCTCTTGTAAAGGCTTTGGGTGCATTCAGCTTCGTCCTTCTAAATAATTAATCAAGCCAAATAGCTCAGGATCGTCATGCTGGTGGTCTGCGATGGTTGACGTGTCGAGGATTCCGAGGAATGCTCTCTCTTCATCAAAAGCAGCAGCCGACTCTATTGGTGATCGAGATAGGCAGTCGGCGTCCGTGTGTCGTTTTCCCGACTTATACACCATCGTTATATCGAACTCCTGTAGTCTAAGGCTCCAGCGTGCCAATCGCCTGGAAGGATCTTTCAGACTTGTTAACCAACACAACGAATGCTGGTCACTGATAACCTTGAATTGGTGGCCGTACAGGTATGGGCGAAATTTCATAACTGCCCACACCACGGCGAGGCATTCCTTTTCAGTGGTCGAGTAATTTGCTTCTGTGCGTGACAGAGTTCTGCTTGCGTAAGCGATCACTCTTTCCTCGTCACCCTGGCGCTGTACAAGCACAGCTCCGAGGCTAACATTGCTGGCGTCAGTATGGAGCACTGTAGGGGCTGTGTCATCAAAATGGGCAAGCACGGGGGTCGTCTGTAGACGTTGCCGCAAGTCATTGAAAGCATCTTCCTGTTCGTCGCCCCAAACAAATGCAACGTCATCCCTCGTGAGACGAGTTAAAGGGGACGCAATGCGCGCATAATCTGGAATAAACCGCCGATAATATGCACAGAGATCCAGAAAACGCCTCACTGCCTTTTTATCTGATGGTGTTGGAAATTGTGCGACGGCGGCAACTTTTTCGGGGTCTGGACGAACTCCTGCGTAACTGAAGACATGGCCAAGAAACTGCAGTTTCTCAAAGCAGAAGTGACATTTCTCCGGCTTGAGCGTCAGGCCTGCGGCCCGTATGGCCTGCAAGACCATTTGCAATCGTTCAAGATGTTCGTCAAGCGTTGTAGAAAACACAATGACGTCGTCAAGGTATACTAGGCAGGTTCTCTATTTAAGGCCAGAGAGAACGGTATCCATGAGACGCTGGAAAGTAGCGGGCGCGGAGCACAAACCAAATGGTAAAACCTTAAATTCGTACAGTCCGTCTGGCGTCACGAAAGCGGTTTTTTTATGATCCCTGGGGTTTACTTCAATTTGCCAATATCCGCTCTTTAAGTCCATGGAAGAGAAGTAACATGCGTTTTGAAGCCTGTCAATCGAATCATCTATGCGGGGAAGCGGGTACACGTCCTTTTTTGTAACCTGATTTAGCTTTCGATAGTCCACACAGAAACGCAGGCTGCCATCCTTCTTTTTCACTAGAACAACAGGTGATGCCCAGGGGCTTTTCGACGGTTGGATGACGTCGTCTTCAAGCATTTTTGTTACCTGCTGTTCTATAACTTCTCGTTCTTTTAAAGCCACACGGTACGGATTTTGATAGATTGGTCTAGCCGTGTCCTCTGTGATGATTCGGTGCTTGGTCAAGGACGTCCGGCCAACTTTCGAGGTCGACGCAAAACAGTCGTGGAACTCGTCTAGCAGCACAAGCAGACGTTCCCGCTGTTGCTGAGTTAAAGTAGGGCTGACGTCAAGGTTAGGTGCAAGGTCACGTGGGTCTTGTGCAGGTATTGCTTCGAGTGCTGAAAAGCAGTCACAAAGATCTGCCATCTCGTCGAAATGTGCCAACGTTGCGCCTTTTGGAAGGTGTCGTCGCTCGGAGGTGAAATTGGTCAACAGCTAGTTCGTTCGGCCGTCGGTGACATTGACTATTCCTCATGCTACGGAAATCCCATGTGTGAAAAACAGCGAGGTTAGTTGGTCGGCGACTCCTTCACCGGCGAACGGTACGTCACATGCTACTAAAACGAAGATACATGATCAAGGCGGCATGACTATATTGTGGTCTTTGAGAGGAACAGATTTGTTCTCTGGTGATGTAGGATCAGTCAGACGAGCACTCTCGTAAAATCAAACCACGCGGTCCGGGATGTTGATTATTGCGCCATGCTGCCTGAGAAAGTCCATTCCTATAATTAAATCTTTGCAGCACTCTGGGAGAACAATGAAAGTCGCGACGAAAGAAGAATCTCCTATGCTGATTCTTGCTGTGCATCTTTCAGTAGGGAGCAGCAATTGACCACCCGCTGTTCTTATATGTGGTCCTGTCCATGACGTTCTTACTTTTCTAAGATGATCAGCCAGCTTGCGACTTATTATGGGAAAATCAGCCCCCGTATTGACTAAGGCCGTCACTTGCTCTCCGTCAATAATTACATTGAGGTCGGCGCTCACCATTTCGTCGTTGTTAATATTTGTTGGTGTCAAGTCGTTCTGTAGCGGCAGTATTGGGGACTTTTTATCGTCTTGTGGTCGGGCTGCGACCTTACCTCGAGAGGTCGCCGCCTTTAGTTTCCCCGGTAAGGGCTGGGCGACCTTGTTCCCAGAAGGTCAGCAAAAGTACGTCGATTCGGTGACGATGTCTGGGCAGGGGATGGAGAGCGTGACCTGTGGGTGTAATTGGGCTGGCGATTAGGAGACGACTCGTGATAGGGAGACCACGTTGTTGAAGGTCCTCGAAAACCAGGGTCGTCATGGCGAACAATGTAGTCGTCATTGGCACGGCGACCATCGTACCCTGGCCGAGACGGGCGAAGCGATGTGTCGTGGTACCAACAATAGCGAGCTGTATAGCCGGCAGCACCACAGTTGAAGCAGAGAGGGCGCCAATCGACGGTGCGCCAAGCGTCCGTTCTGCGAAATTGTGGGCGTTTTATGTCCTCTCGTGGTGGTGAGTAAGGCACGGCAAGTGGTGGCTGGTAGCATGGAGACATCGGAGACATGGGCTGACGTCTGAAAGCCTCCTGCAATGGTTGCGACGAAGGTGCGGCTGTAGGTGGCTGGTAGTATGATGTAATAGGCGGGATGGGTGGTGGTCGGCGGACAGCGTCGGCGTAACTCAGTTGACGCTGATCGCGACCGAGATCAGCTGCTGAAAAAGCGTGCCTAAGTTCGTCACCAATGACTGCGGCAACGGCGGTCGCTGGTGTATCCACTGGATGAGTCCAAAGCTTCTGAATTTCCTCGCGGACAATATCTCTGATAAGGTCACGTAGGGAGTCCTGATTGTCCAGAGTCACTGAAGCGGCGTTGATTGGGGTGGTAGTGGACGAGCGATCATATTGCCTCGGTCTTTGGTGCAGAGCACGCTCAATGGCAGTGGCTTCTCTTATAAAATCGCCCACGGTAGTTGGGGCATTGCCCACAAGTCAAGCGAACAGTTGTTCTTTCACGCCGCGCATAAGGTAGCGCAACTTCTTCTCCTCGGACATGTTGGGATCAGCCCGACGACAGAGGCGCGTCACGTCTTCAGCAAACATTGCCACAGTTTCGTTAGGTTTTTGAAGCCTTAACTCGAGCAACTGCTAAGCCCGCTCTCGACGGTCGACGCTAGCAAAGGTGTCAATCAGCTGCTGACGAAAGTCATCCCATGTGGATATACGGCCTTCTCGATTCTCAAGCCTCGTGTGAGCACCGTCATCGAGAGTGAAATACGTGCGGGCGAGCTTCTGTTGAGCATTCCACTGGTTGATGTCGGCAACGCGTTCGTAATGCTCAAGCCAATCTTCAACATCTTCGTGTGGGGCACCACTAAAGCGATCAGGCACAAGCGGCTGAAGAAGTGTTGCCTGGGCTGGATTGGAAACGGGACTGCCTTGTATCCCTTGGACCAACTGTGGCTGGCTAGCGGAGGCCATTGGTAGAGGTCCGTAATGCCTGGTAGAATGTTCTTCGAAGGAGGTCAGCTCAGGAGATAGGCCTAGCAACCACCGACTGAAGCAGTGCACTGGTGTCGTAACAGGTGGCTGCGTGTCGGGACTTGATGAACGGCTCCCAGATGGGGTGTTGAGCATCGGCAGGCTTGTTACCCAGCGCCTCCACCAGTGTCGCGGTTCAACGTAAGCAGTGCACCGAGACGTTGAGTCCGAGAACCGACGGCGTGTGTTTTTATGCAGGAGCCAAGAGCAGGCGAGCAAAACAAAAGCACGTCGTATTCTTCAGTCCCCCTTTTCACGAGGCTGTTGGCGCGCACATCGTCTTCGTTCTTTGTTTCGGACGCGGCAATATATATATATATATATATATATATATATATCTTATGAGACCACGTCCGGTACGGCAGCAACCAGGTTATTCTTTTTTTAATCCAGACGCACGAGCCAGAGAGCCAGCCCGCGTGACATACGATGATGATCACTACAATGGTCTGGTCATACAGATGAAGACGAAGTACATAGCCAGCGCTCACACTATTTTCCCCCCTTCGCGAAAGAGGGCAGCAAATTAGAAAGGGTTGGGACGCCGAATATATATGTTTCAGTTGAGAGACATGGGCGATCTTGGTGTGGCGGCGACGACGATCAGAAGCCGCGTTGACAGGAGCAACGCGATAGTTGACTTCAGATGTTCGTTCTAGGACGGTGTATGGACCGAGATATCGGTGAAGGAATTTTTCGCAGAGCCGAAGTACACGAACAGGTGTCCACAAAAGGGCTTCGTCGCCTGGGCGGAACACAACAACTCGACGCTTCACATCAAGGTCAATTTTTCTCTTGTCCTGAATGGTAGCAGTGTTGGCACGGGCGATTTCACGGCAGCGGGCGACGCGAGCGGCGAACTCTTCCGGGAGAGATGAAGATAGATTGGAAGATGTGGACAAAAAGGTGGTGTCCAGAACAAAAGTCGGTACACGGCCATACACGAGAAAAAAGGGCTGAAATTCGTTGTACGCTGTATGGCAGTGTTATATGCGAACGTCACAAAAGGAAGTATTGTGTCCCAGTTTTTGTGATCTGGTTGCACGTACATAGAGATCATGTCGGACAAAGTTCGGTGAAAACGCTCAGTCAGACCATTAGTTTCTGGATGATACGCTGATGTGGTCTTGTGGATGGTGTTAGAGGCCTCTAAGACATCATGGACATGTCAAAGAAATGTCTTGCCACGGTCACTAAGGAGCACACACGGTGCGCCATGTCGTAAAATAATAGCGCGAAGGAAAAAATCGGCTACTTCAGAGGTAGCACCAGACGAAAGAGCTGCCGCCTCCGCGTAGCGAGTAAGGTGCTCTACGGCAGTAACAATCCAACGGTGACCGGCTGGCGTAAGCGGAAGAGGTCCGTATAAGTCTATGCCCACAAATTCAAAGGGAGTGGACGGGCACGGTAGTGGTTGCAGTGGCCCCGCGGGAAGAGACGTGGTACGTTTTCGGTGCTGGCATGACGCGCAGTAAGCGACGTACTTGGCGACAGAAGTGGAGAGGCCAGGCCAAAAGCAGCGAGTCCTGAGGCGGTCGTAGGTCTTGTGGAACCCTAAGTGGCCAGCTGTCGCATCGTCATGAAACGCTTGTAGAACTTCCAGACGAAGTGAGCGAGGAATGACGGGAACCCATTGGTTACCGAGAGGATGGTAAATTTGCCGACATAATGTTCCCTCTTGAAGCTTGAAACGGGCAAGTTGTCGTCTTAGGCGGCTGTTTGGAGCACGCGATAAGCCAGTGAGCCGATCGACGATTGTGCGGCAGTAGGTATCGGCATGTTGGAGCGAGGCGAGATCTGTGGACGAAAGAAGGTCCGCCGAGGCAACTAACTCTTTTGAAGGAGCAGCCGTCTGTTTGGTCACTTTGGCGGGCGGTGACGAACAGATGGAAGGTGACACTTCGGCGCTTTGCGGGAGCGGGCAACGGGACAAAGCGTCGGTATCTTGGTGCTCTCGGCCTGACCTATATGTGACGCTGTAGTCATACTCTTGCAATCGTAGTACCCAACGGCCAAGGCGTCCCGACAAATTTTTGAGAGACGTTAACCAACACAGAGCATGATGGTCAGTCACTATTGTGAAATGCCGGCCGTATAAGTAAGGACGAAACTTTTGTATGGACCACACGATGGCGAGACATTCTTGCTCAGTGATGCTGTAGTTTCGCTCACAGGTGACAGAGTACGGCTCGCGTAGGCCACGACTTGTTCTTCGGAAGCGTGGTTCCGCTGAAGAAGGACAGCACCGATGCCAAGTCCACTTGCGTCAGTGTGTAGCACAGTAGGTGCTTCAGGATCGAAATGGCGAAGCACTGGCCGTGATGTGAGGCATTGCTTGAGGGTGTGAAAAGCGGCTTCGCAGTCATCCGACCAGACAAAGGGTGCGCTCGTGGTCAGAAGTTTGTGCAGAGGGGCCACAATAGTAGCAAAATGACGTACAAAGCGGCGGAAATACGACGCTAAGCCAAGGAAGCTGCGGAGGTCTTTCTGTGTGATTGGTGTAGGAAAGTGCAGTACTGCGGCAACCTTGTCGGGATCGGGCTCAACGCTATGTTTACTGACGACATGACCTAATACCTTGATGCTGTGACTGGCAAACCGACACTTTTTAGTGTTGAGCTGGAGACCGGCCTTAGCTAAACACGTGAGGACTTCGTCTAGCCGTTCCAGGTGCTGTGAGAAGCTAGACGAAAAAAATGACAATGTCGTTCAGGTAGCTTTGACAGGTCTTCCATTTTAATCCCCGCAGTACCGTGTCTATCATCCGTTCGAATGTGGCTGGGGCATCGCACAAGCCGAAAGGCATTACATTAAATTCAAAGAGCCCATCTGGCGTAGCAAACGCAGTCTTCTCTTTATCAGACTCGTGCATTGGAATCTGCCAATAACTGGAGCGCAAGTCGAGACTTGAAAAGTACTCGGCACCTTGTAAAGTATCAAGAGCGTCGTCAATGCGAGGCATTGGGTAGACGTCCTTACGAGTGATTTTGTTGAGTGATCTGTAATCAATGCAAAACCGTACCGAGCCACCCTTTTTTTCACTAGTACGACAGAAGACCATGCGCTTGTCGAAGGCCTGATGACGTTGCGCGCGAGCATTTCGTTGACTTGTTCTTCTATAAGCTTGCGCTCAGAAGCCGACACACGGTAAGGGCGGCGGCGAATCACACGGGATCCGTCGGTGTCGATACGATGGGCGGTCACTGTTGTTTTACCCAGACCTTCGGAACAAACGTCAAAGCAAGTTTTGTGCTTCATTATTAACGCTAGCAAGGCATCAGTTAGCGTTGGGTTGAGATGTTCACACAAAGTGGCCTTGAGAGCAGGAAATGCATCTTCCGCTGGCATACACTTTGAGAATGACAAAGCAGGTGAACCAGTGACGACACAAAGTGGTGCTTCTTCGGTAATGCTGGCAAAAGTGGTCCTCTCAGGCAAAAGAAGTGGTTCTGGCAACGTGTTGCAGGCCATGATGCTTGCATAACCACGGGAGAACCGCACTAAACAAGATGCGATGGTGATCCCTCGAAAAATGCAGCGCTGGCAAGGAGCAACCACAGCGTCACCATCTAGAATGTCTCGTGACTTGATCGTAAGGACACGTTCTCGTCCGGGAGGCAGGAGGAAATCCGCAGCTGTCACAAGGTTGGGCGACGAAAGGTAGGCAGCAGAAGAAAGCTCAGTGTCCGTAATACGAATGAGGGACCGACCACACGAAATTACAGCAGACGCCGCTGACAAGAAGTCCCAGCCTAAGATTATCTGATGAGCGCACGAAGACAGCACAGCCAATTGTATGTGATGACGGATTCCATCGATGAGATTACGAGCAGTGCACAACCCGGTCGGGCGAATTGGACTGTCATTAGCACCGCATAACATGGGGCTGGCATAAGGAGTTTGCACTTTACGCAGGCGAAAACACAATTCACGATCAATTACCGAAATTGCGACTCCAGTGTCTATAAGGGCGTCAACAAAAACACCTTCCACAGAAACAGGCAGTAAATTAGCTGGACGAGACGGAGGAGTTGTAGCTTTCTGACGACAAGCAGTTTCCCCTCCAAAAACTGCACCTTCTAGTTTTCCGAGTCCCGAGAGATCGGAGCGGGACGCAAGGGTGATGACGTACGCTGAAACGGTGACGGAGAACGGCGGCGAGATGAACGAGAAGGATGAGGCCCAGCATGAGACCGTGGAGGGGAGGGCGACTGACGGAAGGTGGATGGATACGGGGCGGGATCGTATTCATCGGGTCTCGGGGAAAAGTCTCTCTCGTAAGCTGAGTAACCACGTCGTTCATCCTGCTGACGGTGGCGGCAGAAACGGGATATATGACCCCTTATGCCACAGTAGAAGCAGATGAGGCGGGGAGGACGCCATGTAGAATAGTGGCGCGGCCTTGCCGCTTGCGTTGTCATCGCAGCCACATGGTCGCATCCGACGTCCGCAGGCACGGTTGGAACTGGTGCAGGGGCCCGCGATGCAACTTCTGCGTACGAAGGCACTGGGAAGCGCACAGGAGACGGGGCATGTGCAGCGCTTGTCATTGATGCCAGTTCGTCCTTGATTTTCTCTCGCAGGTTGGGAGGAGGTGTGTGGACAGACGCAACGGTAGGGTTGCCTGGAATAAGGCCGTGAAGTTCTTCTCTAAAAATTGTGCGGATAAGGGCCCTCAATGCATGCTCTTTGGTAAAGCAAGCGTCGCAGGGGGCGTGTGGAATGCGCATGGAATGAATCGCGTCCAGGCGTTCGCATGTAGTGATGACGTCCCGGACGGTAGTCGGATTCTGAATCACGAGAGCATTGAAGGCCACAGAGTTGATACCTTTCAGTAGATGTCGGATGCGATCGGCCTCCGTCATGTCATTTTGTGCTCGGCGACGGAGAGCCAGAATATCTTCAATGTAGGACGTATACGATTCGTCGTCCCCTTGGATGCGGGTTGCGAGCTTCTGTTTCGCTACTACAGAACATCCTGCAGACGTGCCAAATACCTGACGGAGATGCCCCGTGAAGGCCGACCAATTGGAGAAGTCGCTCTCGTGGTTGTTATACCAGGTTTTAGCGACGCCATTGAGGTAAAAAGGAACGTAACGCAGTTTGTGCGCCTCGTCCCAATAATTACAAACGCTGGTTCGATCATAACTGTCGAGCCATTCTTCGACGTCTTCGTTGCGAAGGCCGGAAAATACCGGAGGGTCTCGATGAGAGGTACTCACGGTGTAGTGAAGCCTAAGTGGCTGAGAAGGAGCGGTTGCAGCAGCGGGCGGGTTGGCTTTTGCAATCGCTGTGGCTTGAGGGCACAACCGTCGACCAGACCGGAGCTCCAGGGGTGACGGGTAGAGCAGGAGGACGTGGGAACCAAAGCACGCTCCACCACTTATGAGACCACGTCCGGTACGGCAACAACCAGGTTATTCTTTTTTAATCCAGACGCACGAGCCAGAGAGCCAGCCCGCGTGACATACGATGATGATCACTACTATGGTTTGGTCATACAGATAATGATAGTCAGCGCTCACAATATATCGAAAAGGGGATTATTGGCGTGTTTTGCGATGGCAAATCTACGATGAAAACACCATTGGAAAAGAGCAACGGTCAAGCAAATGTCGGCGATGATCAGCACGAGACGAGCAAGAGAAGCCCAGAACCCAGTACCGAAGCGGTATTGATGTTGCTTGTAACGATGCGTTTTCTTCTTCGCAATTTGCCCCCGCCGAAAAAGAGCCATCCTGGCGACCTAAGAGTCTGGAGACAGAGGGCTATGATATGGCTTAAGTCGGGCGACCTGGACGATGTCACGTCCACACCGGCGCATGTCGTGAGATGGGGAAAGTGGCTCAATAAAAAATTCACCAACGGGGTTTGCTTCAAAACGCGGTAAGGGCTCTGCTACTTTGGAAAAAGTTTAGTGGAATTACCGGGGGTTTGGTAAGGAACAGCCAGCCATACAAGTGATCCCGCGGAATAGCTGCGGCTTCGTGAAGAGTCGGCATTGTTTTTTTTTTTCTGGCGATGCTGTTCTTGCGAAGTAAATGTGCGTGCGAGTTCACGGCACTCTTCAGCTTTTCGGGCAGCTTCGAATACAGATGTGCATTCGGATGCGTCAGGACGGTATGGAAGGAGAGTGTCGATGGTGTGGGAAGGTTCGCGTCCAGAAAGAAGAAAAGAAGTGAAAATCCAGTGGTAGAATCTGCCGCGGTGTTATATGTGAACGTGATGAATGGAAGAATGCGATACCATTTAGTCAGATGTCACATACATCGCGATGTCAGATGTCATACACATCATCATGTCACATACATCGCGAATCAGATGTCACATACATCGCGAGCATATCGCCGAGGGTGCGGTTAAATCTCTCCTTGAGCCCGTTAGTCTACGAATGGTATGCCGTGGTCTTGCGATGAACAACATGACATTCAGAAAGCTGAGCTGTGACGACTTCAGATAAGAAGGCTCGACCTCGGTCACTTAGTAGTCCTCGAGGTGCACCATGTCGTAATATGAAGCGTGCAGTGGCACTTGGAAGGCGGCGGTCTCAGCGTAGCGTGTTAAATGATCCACAGCGACTATGATCCACCGATTTTCATCTCGAGTTATTGATAGAGGGCCATAGAGATCAATGCCGATTTGATCTAAAGATTTGGCAGGGCACGGAAGTGGCAGAAGCTCACCGGACAAGTGGAAAGGCGGTGACTTGCGGCGCTGACAGTCGGGCCAGCCCGTAACAAATTTTCGAACATATTTATACATTGCACGCCAGTAGAAGTGATGCTGAATGCGTTCATAAGTTTTGAAAACTCCGGCATGGCCACATTGGGGATTATCGTGAAAGGAGGCGCATATTTGTGATCACAAGCTGTGCGGGGCAACCAAGAGCCACTTACGACCTTCAGGGGCGTTGTTGCTTCGGTGTAGCAGCCGATCACGAATGGTGAAATGAGCAGCTTGTCGTCAGAGAGATCATTACACTGCAGTGATCGACGATCCAGAGAGACATTCAAAAAGGAAAGTAATCCACAGTCCTTGTGTTGTTCCCTGGCAAAGGAGTCAAGGTCGAGAGATCCGACGGAGTTGGTACCAGTGGTTCCGCAGGCCGAGTCGGGAGGTAAAGGAGCACTGAACTGCACGTGTACGTCAGAGTGCTTGCGTCCACTGCAATAGATGACGCGAATGTCGTACCCCTGGATTAGCAGTGCCCGTCTATCTAGGCGGCCAGAAGGAGCATTCAATGTGGCGAGCCAACAAGTGCATGGTGGTCCGTTACTAGGTCGAATGGACCACCGTACAAATAAGGGTGGAACTTGCGAAGCGCCCACACTAGCACTAAGCACTCCTTTTCAGTGACGCTGTAATCGGCCTCCGCTTTAGTGAGCATTCGACTCGCATAAGCGACGACGTATTCGGAGTAGCCCGGCTTGTGTTGAGCGAGGACAGTGCCAAGACCAATCCACCAATCCCGCTAGCGTCTGTGTGAACTTCCGTTGCAGCTGTTGGGTCGAAATTCCGAAGAATGGGAGGAGAGGTTAGCAGACTAAGGAGCATGGCGAACGTGACGTCACAGTCAGGAGACCAGGATGAAAGGTCCGCGTCACTGCGAAGGAGGTCGGTTCGCGGTGACATTATCGATGTGATATTTTGAACGAAGCGCTTGAAGTACGAGCATAGTCCGACGAAACTGTGTAATTCTTACAGTGTAGTAGGTTTCAGGAACTAGGTGATTGCTCGAAGTATTGAAGGGTCGGGTAGAACAGCATGCTTGGACACGATGTGCCCTAAGATAAACAGCTCTCGCACTGCGAAGCGGCACTTTTTAAGGTTCAGTTGGAGCCAGTGTTGCTTAAACACATCAGTACCAGTTGGAGCCGAAGCAAATGTGTAGGAAAATCGGGAGAGAAAATGACAATGTCGTCGAGGTAGCATAGACACACAGATCACTTCAGTCCTTGCAGTGTGTTGTCCATAAGTCATTCAAATGTGGCAGGAGCATTACAAAGCCAAAAAGGCATTACGTTAAATTCGTACAGGCCATCTCGTGTAATGAAGGCAGTTTTCTGGCGATCAGCTTGTGTCATGGAAACCTACCAGTATGCAGATCGTAAGTATAAGGAGGAGAAGAATTCGGCTCCTTGGAGGCTGTCGATGGCGTCGTCGATGCGCGGTAATGAAGAAACATCTTTCCGCGTCACCTTGATTATTCGCCAGTAGTCGATGCAAAATCGAATCTATCCATCCTTCTTTCGAAGTAAAACGACAGGACATGCCCAAGGACCGTGCGATGCTTGAATAACGCGACTGCGTAGTATCTCTTCGACGTGGTCCTTGATGACCTGACATTCTGCAGCAGAGACACGGTACGGTCTTTGACGCAATTGCTGGTGCAAACCGGTGTCAATGTAGTGGTGCGCTGTGGAAGTGCGACCCACTTGTGGCTGAGTAACGTCGAATGAATTCGCGAAGTGCTAGAGGGGATTAAGAAGTTCGGCGTGTTTTTGAGCACTTAAGGTGTCGGCGATGGAACTCGAGAAGTTATCTTTCGACGAGCATTTCAGTGGGGAAAGCGCATGAAGTTCGGTCAAGGCGCTACTGCATGATTCGTCTGGCATGTTAAGGAAGAAAGAAGAATGAAGGTGCTCCACTCGATCGAGACATTTGCCGGCAAGTAGCGTAAGAGGTGCAGAAAGGGGGTTGTGGACGAAAATATTGTTTTGGCCTGCAATGACGTCAAGTGTAGTGGAAGGCAAGGAAATGGCTCTGCGGCTCATGAAAATGTCGGAAGGTGTAAACATTACCGTAGCATCGTTATGGTCATCACAGCAAATAGGAACAACGACAAGAGAGGCTGGTGGAATTTCAGTGTCCTCACGCACGACGAGTTTTGGCAACCGCTGAAGAGTTCCGTGCAAAGGTTCGTCACACAGGTGTCAAAATGGAACTTGAGCGCGTGCGCAGTCTATCACGGCATGATGATATGACATAAAGTCCCAACCGAGGATGACTTCATGCGAGCACACTGACAGGACGATGAACTCGACAACGTACAAAGGGCCTTGAATGAATATGTAGGCCGGACAGGTGCTCAGAGGTTGAACTGGTTGCGCGCTAGCCGTACGAAGCGATAATCCAGAGAGCAGCGTGGTCACTTTGCGTAGCGAGCGGCAGCTGGGCGACTATAACAGAAACGGCAGCACCTGGGTCGACGAAGGCAAAGGTAGAAACACCATCGACAGATATGGCGACGACATTAGCAGGTGAAGTGCGAGGTCTTGGGGTTTCGACGGTGGTGAAGTTTTGCATCTGGAAGTGCGGCGTTCAGTTTACCCGGTTGGAGGAAGCGGGTCGGGGACGCATTGGGAACAGTGATCGCCTGCGCGGAGACGGGGAGCGGGGAGAGTGAGTCTCAGATGGGGGCTGGGGTGAAGGAGACTCGGGAAAGTTAGTGTGGCCATACTGCGGTGAGGAATAGGAAACAGGTTGGTGCATAGGCTGTGGGGCATACGAGAAGGGCCGAGTAGCGTCGTGGAGTGGTTGGAATGACGGCGACAATACCGTGCCATGTGTTCTGGAGTACCGAAGGCATAGCCTATTGTTCTATTGTCAGGAGTGCGCCAGGAACTGCTGACTCACGGTGCCGCCCAAGGTGTGGCTTCTGTGCGCGAGTCCGGAAACGTTGTTCGGCCCTGAACTTGCGGAGAGCGGGTTGCCCGAAAACATCAGCAGCGACGTTTTGAAGATGGACCACGTCGTAATGTCGTTTTTGTGGTTGTTATACCACATTTTGGCCGTGCCAGCGAGGTAAAAGATAACGTTAGTCGACTTATCCGCGTCATTTCACTTGTTTGCTCTCACCAGTTTCTAGTGGGTGCACCAGTCTTCCACGTGGGTCTCTTCAGCTTCGCTTAAGACCTTGGGTTCTCGCAAGCGAAGAACGCCGGGTTTGCGGTAGGATGGAGTAGAAGAGCCAGGTTGCGCGTTGTTGGTGGCCATGATGGAAGGTAGCGTTTGGTTGCGCAGCTTCAGGTTTAGGCAACGGCGAATGGCAGCACCCAGGTTCAGGCAACGGGGAATGTCAGCACCTCCACCAATTGAAAAGGGGTCTATTGGCGTGTGTTGCGACGGCGGGTTTACAATGAAAACACAATCGGGACGGAGCAACAATCAAGCAGATGCCAGGGACCAACACCACGAGGCAAGTGAGAGGAGCCCAGAACCCAGTACTCAAGCGGTGGCGATGTTGCTCTTGCCAACGATGCGTTTTCTTTTTCATATATATATATATATATATATATATATATATATATATATATATATATATATATATATATATATATATATATATATATGCGTGCATATATATATATATATATGCACGCAAATGTTAGCGATGGTTTGGAGTCAGAACTAATGAGGAAGAAGTCAGAATGGAATAAACATTGAGTAGGAGCCAGGCCACGTCTCCCATTTATCGTAACGTCACACGAGTCGAAAGGATAGAGACCTGCAAGCCCTTCATCAGTCGCACATCATCGACGAGGTTCTCCGCAAGACACCCTGACCATAAATAAACTACCGCACCAGCGCCTAGCAGTACACATCAACGAGCGTCATGTCGGAATCATCGACTGACCTTCCCATCCCCAAGTACACAGGAGCGGCAGACGATGGACTTGTACAGAACTGGTTCGACCTGTCCGAGCTCCACGCTACCATTGCATCATGATAAGAACGGGAGATGATCGCCAACTTTACCGACTACAACTCTGGTGAGGCCTTCAAATTCTACCTCAGCCACATATTTGAAAACAGCGAGTCATGGGAAGAGATAAAACAAGAAATGATTGTTTGGTTTAGAGAATACAATGACGACTACGACGAAGACTTGCTTCTGTCCTACCAACTACGCCGCCAGAAAAGCATTGCAACATCTACCAACTGGACACTACGTAATATTGCCAAGAAAAGCCTTCTCCTATTCCAAAAAGGCTACCACCTCAACACTTTTCGCAACATCAACAAGGCGAGCAAAATGAAATCGACCAGGTTAAGTGCCTTGTTATTTGACACGGGCAACTAGAGATGTCGGAAGAACACACACAGCTTCAAGGAAAACCTTTACAAACCAACACCCTGTATTCCGGAAGGACGTGGAAACCAACGCAACAACCTTGGTCAGCAAATGCACAAACGGGTGGCGACACATGTGTACCAATGAATGCAAAAAGCACGACGCCTACGCAAGTTATGCTGCTGGTGCTCCAAAGCCTTCACGCCACGTTCATTCCTCGTAAGAATACAATCAGTGTAATCATCAGTTTACACGCTCAAGGTCTACTTGTGTGTTCCGGAACGCAACAGTCAGCCTTGCCCACCAAAGCTATACTAACCCCGGATTGCTGCTCCTGTGAAATCTTAGTGTGACTTTAAGGAACTTCAATCTGATGTGAAACTACAGCCCATTTAGACATTTTTTTGTGTTCCAAGACTGCTTGCTCATTATACATTGTAATATGCAACGCACGCATTCTTTCGGGAGAAGGGGGAATCCTGTAACGTTAAAAGGTAGTGATGGTTAGGAGTTAAAAGTAGATGAGGAAGAAGTCAGAATAGAATAAACACGGTGTATGAGTCAGGCCATGTCTCCCATTCACACACACACACACACACACACACACACACACACACACACACACACACACACACACACACACACACACACACACATATATATATATATATATATATATATATATATATATATATGTATATATATATATATATATATATATATATATATATATATATATATATTGTGAGCGCGACAAGCGAATGACTCTTTATTCTCTTTGATAACATTATCACCTCTACATCTTCTTCATCTGTAAATATCATCACCAGCGTGATTTAGCTCGAGCCTGGCTGAATAAACTGGTTCCTCACAAGTGGTGGAGGTGCGGGGTATGGCCGTAAGGAAGATTAGTACGTCACCATCCACGATGTCGGTGCAATTAACACTTATAAGTTCTTCGATGTATGGCCGAAGTGCATAATCTGACGTGGTGACAAGGCGGATGCGTCCATCGTGTTCAAGCGGAGAAGAGTCAGTGGCATTTGGATGCAGGAGGCGCTGATGACAAGATATGAAAGCGGACGCAGAAGAGAAAAAATCCCACCCCAGAATGAGAGCGTGTGTCCACTCACGAAATACCGCGAAGGCAATGTGATGACAAATGCCTTCTATGCAGACACGAATGGTACACTGTGCAAGTGGACGAATGAGAGCGTTGTTGGCCGCACGTAGAGGTGAGCCACCTTAAGGCGTGGTGACTTTTCGAAGGCGGGAACAAAAATCAGCACGAATAATCGAAACGGCAGCGCCAGTGTCTACAAGAGTCTCAACGCGTACACCTTCTACAAACACTACTATGAAATTCGATGGCCGCTCTGGTGGAATTGTTAGCTGTCCGGTGGATGCAGTTTTCCCTCCTAAAACTGCATTGGGGAGTTTTCCGCGTGGGCGTTCGTGGAATGGGAGGCGGGCCGCAGAGCAAACACTGAACGGCGACCTGGCGAAGGCGACCTGCGGCGAGACGTACGGCAATTCCCAGGCATGTCAGTATGGAAGGTAGGAGACGGCGAACGGTAATAGAACGATCGGGAGGGTGGTCGTAGGTAGTTCATGGTCGGACAGAAGCTTCAATGTTCTTCAGGAGCGTAGCCGCGTTGCTCGTCTTGTTGGCGCCTTCGACAAAACCGAGCGATATGTCCTCGATAGCTGCAGTTGTAACAGATTGGTCGAGGTGGGTGCTGAGGTGCGTAGTAAGGTGGTGGACGCACTGGCGGTGATAACGAAGCTACAGGCGTATGGTCTGCTGTTGTAGGCACAGAAACAGTGGGTGCAGCAGAGAGCGTGGCAACTTCGGCGTACGTGCGCGTCTGGCGCACGCAGGGATCGTTGGAATACGTCGGCCGCGAGGCGGAGGCGATCTCATGTTTCATCAGGTCTCGCAAGCTATCTTTTTCAGAAGGAAAAGTAACTTCCGCAGCACAGGAAGAGCAGCGCCCGTGAAGCTCTTCATGAATGATGTCGCGCATAAGCGCACGCAAGTCGAGGGGTGCAGGCAAACGAATTGATTTGATTGATTGATTGATTTGTGGGGTTTAACGTCCCAAAACCACCATATGATTATGAGAGACGCCGTAGTGGAGGGCTCCGGAAATTTAGACCACCTGGGGTTCTTTAACGTGCACCCAAATCTGAGCACACGGGCCTACAACATTCCGCCTCCATCGGAAATGCAGCCGCCGCAGCCGGGAATCGAACCCGCGACCTGCGGGTCAGCAGCCGAGTACCTTAGCCACTAGACCACCGCGGCGGGGCGTAGGCAAACGAATGTCGGTGGCATCATAGCAAAGGCGAAGAGACTGAAGCTTGTGAAGTTGCTGACAGATGGTTATCACGTCCTGGGTGGTGGCAGGATTTTGCGTGGCGAGGGCGTTAAAGGCGACGGTGTTAATGCCTTTAATAATGTGGCGTATTCGGTGGTTCTGAGACATGCCGGTGTTAAAGCGCTTGCACAGTGCAAGGACATCCTCAATATAAGAGGTGTAAGATTCACCCGGCAGCTGCGTGCGTTCAGCGAGCTTCTTCTTTGCTGCCTCAGTGCGAACTGCAGGGGCACCAAATATCTGACGAATTTGCTGCTCGAAAGTGTCCCAGTCGGGAAGATCGGGGTGGTGGTTCCAGAACCAAGTTTTGGCAACATCGGACAAGCAAAATGGGACGCTGTGCAACTTCTGTGGATTGTCCCACTTGTTGAAATCGCTGACGAGGTCGAAGTTCTTGATCCAGTCTCCAACTGATTTAGCGTGATTTAGCTCGAGCTAAATCACGCTGGTGATGATATTTACAGATGAAGAAGATGTACAGGTGATGATGTTTTCAAAGAGAATAAAGAGTCATTCGCTTGTCACACTCACAATATATATATATATATATATATATATATATATATATATATATATATATATATATATATATATATATATATATATATATATATATATATATATATATATATATATATATATATATATATGTTGTAACAAAAACGAAGAGCGGCGTGGCAGCTGTAAGCCATGGGCTGGACAGCGAGGAAGAAGAGGCAGAATAGAACAGCTTGCCCTAGTAGCTATTATTTTAGTTCTTCGTAAAATTCCTACGACCGAGACCAGTGCAATCATCCTAACAGACTCACTTTCGGTGTGTGTAGCTCTGACAACCTCTGAACAATCTCGTGCTCTAGCAACGTTCCACACATTAGCACCGCCGCATTTAAAACTCCTCAAATTAGTGTGGGTCCCAGGTCACTGCGGATTACAATTAAATGAATTGGCAGATGCTTTGGCACGAGCATCACTCGATGGACCAGTAATTTCAGTACTTCCCGAGTTAGAATACTTATCAGGGGTTAGATATTGGAAATTCGCTATTTTTACCGATAGTTTAGAAATATCACACAATGGACAGATTATCAGCACCTTAAATTTCCATGGAAAGTCCAGTGGAGTCCATCAAAAAAACTTGAAATTATAATCTCCAGAATCCGGTGCCGTGTCCCCCCATTAAATTTTTATTTACACAGAGCTGGTCTGACACTTTCCCCCCTTTGTCCGTTTTGCGAATAATCAGAAACTATTGAACATTATTTTGGCTTTTCGTAACTATACAATAATTAGGAAACGACTTTTAGATATTCCATTTGCGAAGCTAGGTTTATATTTAACCACAGAAAATATTCTAAATTTTGGTGCCTCTGTTTTGGGAAATTGACACAGAGATGCATTCGATGCGGTGTGTAATTTTATTCAAGACTTTAAACGTTTTTCAACATAAAGCCCACGTTAACAGGTACTCAAAACAAAAACTGGGTGGAAAAGTAGTTTTCAAATCTGAATAAATCCGTGACATACCGAATTAATCGGGTTTAGCAAAACCAGCTGTCTGGTCGGCTCCTAAAATCAAGTTATATCTATCGGTGTCTACTTTGTTGTTGATTCTTTTTTCTCACTATCTAAATCTTGGCTTTCTTTCTTTTTTTAACATACTGTCTTCACTATGCAACTCCCCCCCTCTTTTTTGTTGTAAGCAATAATGCAGTTATCGTCCATATGAGACTATATGTTCTCTTGGCCAATCCCCCCGAGTGGGTACGAGCTATGGATTAGAGGAAACAAACAAACAAACAAACAAACAAACAAACAAACAAACAAATAAACAAACAAATAAACAAACAAACAAACAAACAGTTTGCCCCAAATGCCAACCTAAACTGGACTCCCCACATAGAAATCATGGCTTCTAAAGCACAACGCGCCTTAGGACTTCTTCTTAGACTGAGCAGCCGTCAATATCGTCTACGCAGAAGCACAATGGTGATTATATTTAAAATGTTTATGTGAACAATCCTACAATTTGGGTGCGTATTGTTCTCAGGTGGCCCTGCTTACAAAATAAAGCCTCTGGTTATTCTTGAAAGAGAAGCCTTGAGATTGTGTCTAGGACTTCCTAGATTTTTAACAAACAATGTGTTGTATCAGGAAGCACGATTACCTACATTGCCTTGCGGTTTTCGTATCCTAACGGTTCAGACGTTTCTGAAATTTTATGGCTATGCGCCAAGACGATCTGAATATGATTTTATAAATGACCCAGACACCTTTTTTCTTGCCCATTGGCCACGGTTTCGAAAACCTCAAACTGCTTTTGTCCAGAACAACTAGATAGGATAAATGAAAAAATTCGAGATGTGATTGCAGCGCAGGTTACAAATCAAACTCTTAAGATAGAATTCGATGAGAGTTTTCCTTCTAAGCCCAAAGTACAATTCTATCGGGTCCTAAATAGCCGGCTGCAGGATTATCTTGCACACGCAGAAACGAATAATATTATAGCCACAGGTGCTTCAATAATAGATGAAAAGACAGGTGTAGGTATATACTCCCATTCGCTTGACTGGTCTTTTTTATTAGGATTACCAGATTTCACCCCAGTTTTTGAAGCTGAACTGTTGGCAATAGTTCTAGCACTGCGAAAGCTACCTTTGAATGCCGATAACGCGATCATAATCACGGATTCCCTGTCAGTATGTACGTCGATTACAGCGTCAAAAAAATCGATGGCCTTAAAAACGTTCCTTATGCTAGTCCCTCCTCAGGTGCAGCTACTGAAACTAGTATGGGTACCTGGTCATTGCGGCTTAGAAGTAAATGAAATTGTCGACTCTCTAGCACGAGCAGCATTGCAAGGGCCAGTACTATCAGTCCTTCCCGAAGTGGCCACTATAACTGCGACAAGATACAGAAAACTTGCGATTAGTGCAGACGCTATGGAAGCAATATTGTCAACACCAGAGTTTACTCACTTGAGATTTCCATGGAAAATTCATAGGTGTCCTACAACACAGTTGGAAACCATAATAACCAGATTTAGATGTCGTGTCCTCCCGTTGTATTTCTATTCACATAGGGCTGGTCTGGCGATATCATCACTAAGCAATTTTTGTTCAAAATCGCAAACAATACAGCACTATTTTTTATCATGTCGCCGATACAAATCGCCCAGGAAAACATGCTTAGTCCTCCCAATCGGAAGCCTGGGGCTGAATTTCACTATATAAATTATACTTTTCTTCGGTGCTTACGGTCTGGGCTTCAGCCGCGAGAACGTTTTCTATGCAGTTTGCAAGTACCTTAATGAAAGTGAAAGAATTAAGCTTTTAATTGCGTGATTATTATTCCTGCGAAAAAATTCCAACATGCACAACAACACTATTTAACCATGCTGATTCCTATTCAAGGTAATGAATAATTGTCTTATCTGAACGAGTGACAAACAACTATTTCACTCCTTTCGTTCTGCCTAGGGTGTTTTTTTGTTTTCTTTCTTTTTTCCGGTGGGTGGTTTCGATATTTAAAAAAATCTTACTGAATCGAGTCATCGATTCTTGGCCGATCCCCCTGAGTGGGTATAAGCCATGGCTGTGGAATCATCATCATCATCATCATCATAATAATAATAATAATAACAATAATAATCTTCATCATCAGCTTGCCCAACGAACGAGTGTTGTGTCTGTCTAGCTCATTACAATGGCGCAGCCGTTCAACGAACCCGTGTGTGACGACCTGCGTGAAGAAACCGTCCTACGGAGCGGACCCACTCTCCAGCGATCCGCAGCTCCTGCTCCCGTGGCCATGGCAACCGATATGGCCACCGCGGGTACTGAAGCCAGCGCGCTGCCTGCAGGCGTCCTTGCCGAACCACAAGGTGACTCCACTGACTTGGCTTGACAAATCACCTCCTTGCCCAGGGACGCCGTACACGCTCCCTTGGACTTCGCCTCAGGTACCATCCCTGGAGCAACGTCAGTACCATCACCAGAAGACAGGCGTAATTCCTCGCCTGTAGCCGCCAGCAAACTCTGCACGGTTCTGCAGGCCATCGCTGCCCCGCCACGGTGGTCCAGTGGCTAAGGTACTCGGCTGCTGACCCGCAGGTCGCGGGTTCGAATCCCGGCTGTGGCGGCTGCATTTCCGATGGAGGCGGAAATGTTGTAGGCCCGTGTACTCAGATTTGGGTGCACGTTAAAGAACCCCAGGTGGTCAAAATTTCCGGAGCCCTCCACTACGGCGTCTCTCATAATCAAATGGTGGTTTTGGGACGTTAAACCCCACATATCAATCAATGCAGGCCATCGCTACTTCGAGCCAGCGTCTTGCAGACGCCACCGTCACCTTCTCAGCAGTTTGTGCACGCACCACGTTGCCTCCTCCGTCCATGGCTGAAATGCCTCACTTTACCGGCGTTGATCAAGACCCAATCGTCTGGCTGGATGAAATTCATTCGTTGGCCCGTCGCAATGCATCGATTGCATCGGACTGACGACGTGACGCTATCGCTAGCCGTAAGCCGACTGTGCGAGTCCACCAAAACGGGGCATCAATACAATGGCTGCAAGTAGAAATCCTGCAGTGACTAGACTACAGCCTTCGTCATGGCCTTCCCACCACTTCCACCTGCATACGACGACCATTTCATGCGCATGCGATAGCGTCGGCAGGATCCATCAAAAGACGCCCGTAAATACGTCTACGATAAGGTCGGGCTTCTCGACAAATGTGGCATTACATGGATCTCTCCAGCTGTCCGCCAGTATGTCGTTGATGGCTTGGCTGACCCTACCCATGCTGCTATCTTATCTTGCCAGTCACCTGAAGCATCACCCCAGCTTTTCGCTCAAGAGGCAGCCGAACTTCAGCAGAATTCTCGTCGTCAGCTTAGCTTGGACACATTACCGACTGTCCGTTCGACTTACACCTCCACACGACACGGGTGCTTCAAGTGCGGTCGCATTGGCCACAACGCCAAGGAGTGTAGTCAACCGTTCCCGACCCGAATCCACTACCAAGCTTGTCGAATTCCTCGGGTGTCCATTCATGTTGAGGGAATAGGTGACTTACATGCTCTGGTGTATACCGGTACGGAACGAGCGGCGAACACCGACGTCATGCTCCGGACACTATCCGACCATGGACGCAACCTCCCCTCTGCGGACATGGAGGAAGTGCTATGCCAGTCGGAATGCTCGACATTTCAGTCTGGACGGCAGCGGGCACTAAAGTTCTTCCAGCCATTCCCGTCTTTGAAGATCTCCCTGCCGACATGATTCTTGGTGCTCACTTCTTGCTATCTGATGACATTGAGCTCACCATACATCGCGGCCATGTCGAGCTCCGGTCTTCGACAGCTGGGACTACCGCCACAACCCTGCCACCACCGACAGGTGAGCCGTCCACTCCGCATACCTTATCTTCTATATTGGCTCACCATCAGCCAGTATTCGCTAGCAATACAGTGGAACTGCCAGGCACTAATTTGCTGCTCCATTGCATGCCAACGGGAGATCATCCGCCAATATGCGTACCACTGCGACGATACGCTGAACGAGAACGGGCAGTGATCGCAGAACAAGTAGATGGAATGCTTGCCGCGGACATTATTAGGCCGTCAACGAGTCCGTGGACAGCGCCAGTCGTCCTTGTTCGCAAGAAAAACGGATCACTACGTTCGTGTGTGGACTACAGGCAGCTCAATAAGTGTACAATGCCTGACTCCTACCCTTTACCCAGCATTCATGACACTGTTGATACAATACGTCACTGCAAGTTCTTTTCGTCGCTTCATTTACGCGCAGGGTATTGGCAGGTTAACGTCGCGGAGGAAGATAAATGTAAAACGGCCTTTCGCACACCTTTCGGTTTTTATGAATTCAACCGCATGCCGTTTGGACTAAGAACGGCTACTAGCACTTTTCAGCCTGCGATGAATTCAGTGCTCGGACCATTGAAAAAACAAACCTGTGTGGTGTACTTAGACGACATCCTGGTCGTCGGCAAGACGGAGGATGAACACATTCGCGATTTGGACGAAGTTATACACAGACTCTATGCAGCATGGATTCGTTTGAACTATGAGGAATGCCAGTTTGGGGTGTCCCAGATTTCGTACCTGGGATATATTATATCTCCTCTCGGCATTCAGCCACTCCCGGAGCGAATAGCTGCCGTGTCGCAGTATACCACACCAACATGCTTGAAGCAGGTTCAGTCATTTCTGGGTACGGCCTCGTATTCGCGAAAGTTTATTTCCCACATCGCTTCGATCGCAGCTCCCTTGAGCGGCCTTCTTAAAAAGGACGCGCGGTATGAATGGGGCGTCTTACAAGAAAATGCTTTTCGAGCTATAAAACAAAAGCTCACTTGTTGCCCCATACTAAGTCACTTCAATGAGGACTGGGCCACCGAAGTGCACATTGATGCCAGCCAAGTCGGCCTAGGAGCTGTGTTAGTGCAGCGTGATCCATATGGCGTGGAACACATGGTCGCTTATGCCAGCCGAAATCTTTCAGACACCGAGCGCCACTACCACTCCAACAAGCTTGAATGTCTTGCAGTGGTATGGAGCGTCGATGATAAGTTTCGACATTATCTTTTCGGGCGTAAATTTACTTTCGTGACTGATAATGCTGCTATAGTAAAGATGTTCTCCAAGCAGCAACATAAGCACAAATTTACCCGGTGAATATTCACACTACAAGAATACGATTTGGACGTGCGCCACCGCGCCAGGGGGCTAAACAACATAACCGACGCGCTCTCACGGAACCCCCTTGACTGCGCGCAACAAACGAAGCAAGCCCACATTTTTTTTCGCTCAGATGGATATATCACGAGCCCAACGGAAGGATAAAGATTTGGCATCCATTATCGCATCTATCACTGACAAGGGAAATCACAGTACTTTTGTGATTCGCAATGCCGCATTGTACCGGTGTCACTGGCAAGCGGACCAATCCGAAGAACGTTACTATCTGGTGATTCCGAAATTCCACAGGTCAGAAATATTACGAGCCATTCACGACTCCCCAGAAGGTGGACACACCGGCTGACGAGCCACGCTCCGGAAACTACAAGAACGTTTTTGGTGGCCGAAGATGCAAAGTAGCGTCCGTTCTTATGTCGCCAGTTGCAAAATCTGCCAGCAGTTTAAGCGACTGCCTGGGTGTCAACCTGGATTACTAACACCAATACAGATTCTCAAAACAATTTTCCCCACCATTAGCATTGATTACATGGGAACTCTACCCACCACCACGGCGGGAAATCGTTACGTCATTGTAGCAGTAGACTACCTGTCAAAATACGTGGAAGTGGAGGCCGTGCCATCTCTTGCATCCACTTTCCTAATCAAATTCCTCAAGCACCGATTTGAATGGAGACATGGCTTACGAAAAAAGGTAATATCTGATCGGGCTACAACGTTTCGTAGCGGGGAACTGAAAAAGTACCTTTGCACGGCAGGCGTGCAGCACCACTTCGCATCCGCTTTTCATCTTCAAGCAAACGGCCTTATGGAGAGAACTAACCGGAGCATCCAGGCACGACTCGCTCCATTTACGAAGGCAGGGAAAAGAAGAGAGGCCGACTGGGACGTCCACCTTCCGTCAGCCGCTTTTGCGATTAACACGGCACTGCAGACATCTGCCGGGAAAACGCCCTATCAAATAGTTTATGGAAAACTACCACAGCTGAAAGCGGTTCTCAGTCTGGATGCTCCCATTATAGTTCCACGTGCCAACGATCGCAAAGCGGCCCGTCAGAAGATCCGAACTAAGGCGATCAAGAAAGCCGCCCACGCACAAGAAAATCAAAAGCGCCACTATGACAGACGCCGTGGGCCCACTCCTGCTTACAACATCGGTGACAAAGTCTGGGTGCAAAGGGGCACCAGCGGGCCCGGCAAGAAGCTACTCCCTAAGTTTGACGGGTCATTTATAATTACTAAGCGTCTAGGAGAAAATACCTGGCGTGTGAACACCTCAGATGCGAACTTCACTCTCGATAAACGCAAAAGAAACAACTTTGCCATGCATGTGTCGCGCTTGAAAAAAGCAGTCAGACCGCTGCAGATGCAATGAATTGTAATTTCTTTTTTTTTCTCTTTGTCAGGTCCGCAGTGTGGCCGACTGTAACGAAGAGCGGTGCGGCAGCTGTGGGCTATGGGCTGGACAGCGAGAAAGAAGAGGCAGAATAGAACAGCTTGCCCGACGAACCGGTGTTGTGTCTGGCTCATTACTATGTATATATATATATATATATATATATATATATTGAAACGGGTTGTTGAACAAGCAGGAGTTGCCTCGGCGAAGGAGAGCTTTATTTAGCGCAAGGGCTAACTGAACGCAAGCCTGCGATCACAGCAAGTCTTCTTCTTTTTCTATGCTCGAGCTCCATGCCCACTGCCCTCGTTACAATCACCCCCGGCCGATGAGGGAGCCATCCTGGCGACCTAAGGACAGGTGTACACAGAAGGGTCATGGTATGGCTTGAGCCGAGAGATGTGTACGATTTCTTTTCCCCGACGGCGCTTGTCCGGGGATGCATCCAGCGGCTCGACAAAGTAGTTGACAGGGGATGTTTGGCGTACAACTCGATAAGGGCCATGGTACCTGGACGAAAGCTTGTGGGAGAGTCCTGGAGGAGTAGAAGGAATCCATAACCACACCAGTGAGTTCGGAGTAAAGCTCATATACGTGGTTGACGCGTCGTGGCGATGTTTTTGGTGCGTCTGGTCATGTGACGTGAACGCACGAGCAAGCTTCCGACATTCTTCTGCGTGTGCTGCTGCTCGAGAAACGGTAGTCATCTCTGAAGGGTCCGGTCGATAAGGAAGAATGGTATCCATTGTTGATGATGGCTCGCGTCCATAAAGAAGGAAGAAAGGCGAAAATCCAGTGGTGCTTTGCGTTGCAGTGTTGTAAGCATATGTCACAAAAGGGAGTATGCTATCCCGATTTGACTGGTCAGATGAAGCGTACTTGGCCAGCATATCACCAAGTGTACGAATAAAACGCTCTGTCATCTCATTTGTTTGCGGGTGATAGGCTGTGGTAGCGCGGTGTATGATGCGACACTCGCTCACCAACGCTTTGATGGCATCGGAGAGAAAAACGCGGCCGCGGTCGCTCAGTAACTCCCGAGGTGCTCCATGCCTTAAAACCAGGTTTTGCAGTATAAAACACGCAACGTCTTTTGCGGTAGCAGAAGGTAACGCAGCTGTTTCAGCGTACCGTGTTAGGTGGTCGATAGCGACAATGACCCAGCGGTTGCTACTCGAAGTATAGGGAAGCGGACTGTAAAGGTCGATTCCGACACGATCGAAAGCTCGTGCTGGACATGGCAACGGCTGCAAGGGACTTGTGGCATGTTGAGTGGGCATTTTGCGTCGCTGGCACGTAAGGCAAGACCTTACGTAACGGCGAACGAAACGGTACATACCACGCCAGTAGTACCACATCTGCAAACGGGTGTATGTTTTTAACACACCAGCGTGGCCACATTGCGGATCATCGTGGAACGTGGCACAGATGTCAGATCGCAGATGTCGGAGGATGACGAGCAACCACTTACGGCCGCTCGAACTGTAGTTTCGGCGGTAAAGCAGGTTATCCCGAATAGCGAAATGTCCTGCTTGACGGCGAAGCGTCCTGGAAACTGGAGCGGGCGTCCGGTTTGAGAGAAAGTCCAAAAGAGAAGAAATCCAAGCATCTTTGCATTGCTCGGAAGGCATGTCCGAAATGCTGATGGCCAAGGCAGCACTAGTGGAGATAGGCGAGCCGACAGGCTCTGATGCCAATGGTGAACGTGACAGGGCATCGGCGTCGGAATGCTTCCGGCCAGAACTGTAGATAACACGGATATCGAACTCCTGTAACCGCAATGCCCAACGAGCGAGCCGACCATTAGGATCTTTTAGTGAAGATAACCAGCAAAGCGCATGGTGGTCTGTTACAATATCAAACGGACGTCCATATAAATAAGGCCGAAATTTTCCGATTGCCCAAATAATGGCGAGGCACTCCTTTTCAGTTACACTGTAATTCTTCTCGGCTTTACTGAGGGTGCGGCTGGCATAGGCAACGACGTACTCGTCAAAGCCCTCCTTGCGTTGGGCCAGTATGGCCCCTAGCCCGACACCACTAGCGTCCGTATGAAGCTCCGTTGGAGCAGACGGATCGAAATGTCGGAGTATGGGAGGCGTGGTGAGGAGCCGTCAGAGTTCCTGAAATGCATCATCACACGCCTGCGACCACGCTGACAAGTCAGAACTTCCGGCAAGAAGATTGGTCAAGGGGGCGATAATGGAGGCGAAATTGTGGACGTAGCGCCGGAAGTAAGAACATAGGCCGATGAAGCTTCGAAGCTCTTTGATGGTGGTTGGCTTTGGGAACGCCGCGACTGCATTAAGTTTCGTAGGGTCCGGGAGAATGCCGTCCTTAGGAACCACATGGCCGAGAATTACAAGCTTGCGAGCGCCGAAGTGGCATTTCTTCAAGTTAAGTTGAAGTCTCGCCGTGGAAAGACACGTAAGAACTTGCTCGAGGCGGTTGAGGTGGGTCGCAAAGTCGCTTGAAAATACCACAATGTCATCTGAATAACAGAGGCAAGTTTTCCATTTCAGACCTCGCAAGACGGTATCCATCATCCTTTCGAAAGTGGCAGGCGCGTTGCAGAGGCCAAAGGGCATAACGGTGAATTCATATAGTCCATCCGGTGTTACAAAGGCTGTCTTCGGGCGGTCACCCTCTGCCATGGGCACCTGCCAGTAGCCGGAGCGTAAATCTAACGAAGAAAAGAACTCTGCTCCTTGTAGGCAGTCCAAAGCGTCATCGATGCGCGGCAGAGGGTATACGTCTTTGCGCGTTATCTTGTTGAGTCGGCGGTAGTCAACGCAGAACCGGATGGATCCGTCCTTTTTCTTGACGAGAACAACCGGTGAAGCCCAGGGACTGTTGGAGGGCTCGATGATGCCACGTTTCAACATGTCGTCCACTTGTTCGTCGATGACACGGCGTTCAGCAGACGACACACGGTACGGACGCTGCCTTAGCGGGGCTTGTTGACCGGTGTCAATACGGTGAACGACCGCAGAGGTTCGGCCTAAGCCTGACTGGTCACGATCGAATGAAGACCGAAAGCGGAGAAGAAGATTTATAATCTCTTGGCGCTGAGTTGGGGCGAGCTCGGAGTCGATGGCATCTGAGAATACGTCCAGAGCATCATTAGGCGCGTTGGTAGGAGTGACAGCACGAATTGGGAGCGAAACCGTTGAATCGGGTATAGTAGCCGGAAGAATGCACTCGCAAGGTTCGTAGCTTCCCAGGCATTCTCCACGTAGTAGGGATGACGGGCTGTCCGAGGGATTGCACACATAAATGGCAGCGTGATCGTTGCGAAAAACGACGACGGCAAACGGAAGCACGATATTTCGACGGCACGCAGATGGGACCGATGGCATAAACAACACTGGCGATTTCGGAGGGGAGGCACACGACACCGAGACAACAACAGCTGAGAAAGGCGCAATGTCAACGTCAGAAGCAGCAAACACTCTACACGAAGCAACATCGTTGGGGTCATAGCACGGCACAGATAACGCGAGTTCAGAACGAGCACAGTCGACCAAAGCAGAATTTGACGAAAGAAAGTCCCACCCAAGGATAGCGTCATGCAAAGAAAGGAATAAAACTACAAATGTTACGACGTACATCGCACCTTGAATGACGACTCGTGCAGTGCACAAAGCTGAAGGCTGAATATGATGGGACGTAGCTGTCTGCAAAGATAGGTCGGTAAGTTGCGTGGTCACTTTCTTCAAGTTTCGGCACAGTTTCTCGCTAATTACAGATACGGCAGCTCCAGTGTCAACAAGTCCGTGCACCTTAATGCCATCAATATAGAGTTCGATTTCGTTCGGGGGACAGCAGTTAGGCCTTGAAATTTTCGCTGCCAACGCAGTTCTTGCCTCCGGAACTGCGCCCGTCAGTTTTCCCCTCGCGGTGGGCTGTTGCGACGTAACATCGGAGAAATAGATCGACGACGAGGAGAAGGTGAACGACTTGAGCCGGATGGTCGGCGACCTGGACGTACGTCTAGAGGTGGATCGGCAGGAACGGGATATCGCGGCTGAGTGGGCATGGTGGGCATGTAATTTGAGGCCCCTGGAATGTCATGGGAAGTGAAGCTGCGACCACGGCAGTGACGAGCTACGTGGCCTGGGATGCCACATGAAAAACAGATCGGCCGATTATCCGGAGTGCGCCATTGGCTGACGATAGGGGCACTGTTCGCTGAATAAGGTACCGTAAATGGTCGTGCAGGCGGCGGCGTCATATAAACGTTCTGACCTGTTTCATATACAACCGGAGACGGGACGGTCAGCGAGCGGGAAGGTGGCGTCGACGAATAAACGTGGCGAGTAGCTTCGTAGATGGCCGGAGACGCTGGCGCACGTGGCCGAGCAACTGCGGCTGCATACGTTAGTGGTGCGGTAACAGTTGGTGGAGCCTGAGCTGGCGGCAATGCTTCGGCAACTTGCGATTGAATGACCTGGCGAAGCGAAGGCGACAAGGGTGCCATCGGCTCGGTAGTTCTTGTGATTATAGATAGCTGCCGAGCGACCTCCTCACGTATGAATTGCTTTATGACTGGCATCAACGCAGAGTGGTCGGCGTTGTCATAGCGATAGTCGAGGGATGAGATGTCCGCGGTGTCTTGAGCAGCGCAACGTGTAGAAGCGCGCTGCCTACGCAGCTCATCATAGCTTTGGCAGAGCTTAATCACCTCGGCGACCGTCTGGGGACTCTTCGCAGCGAGCATTTGGAATGCACTGTCGTCGATTCCTTTCATGATGTTCTTGGTCTTGCCTGCCTCGTCCAGAGTCGAATCGACGAGCTTGCAGAGAGATAGCACATCTTCGATGTAGCTCGTGAAAGTTTCATCTGCTCTCTGTACTCTGCCCCGCAAGCGCTGTTCAGCACGAAGGTGGCGGACAGCAGAACGGCTAAAGACTTCCGCGAGGGTTTTCGCCAATTCCGACCAGGTACTGAAATCACTTTGATGATTTCTGTACCATAGTTTTGCCACGTCGGTCAGGTAAAAACTCACATTTGTGAGCTTATCGGCTGCGTTCCACTTATTGACGGCGCTCACCAGTTCATACTCGGCAATCCAGTTGTCCACATCTTGGTCCTCTGTGCCACCAAATATGGGGGGGTCGCGCTGCCGGAGAGCGCCAGCGCAGAAGACAGGCACAGGTGTGAGATCTGGAGTAGCAGCATGAGATGGCCCCGGATCAGTCATTGTAGGAGGTCGTTGGAGTGTGCGGCTGCGAAGTTCCAGGGTGAGGACCAGATGTACCCAGCACTTCTACAACTTGAAACGGGTTGTTGAACAAGCAGGAGTTGCCTCGGCGAAGGAGAGGTTTATTTAGCGCAAGGGCTAACTGAACGCAAGCCTGCGATCACAGCAAGTCTTCTTGTTTTTCTATATATATATATAAATATATATATATATATATATATATATATATGTATATATATATATATATATATATATATATATATATATATATATATATATATATATATATATTGTTGGGACTCCGGGTCCTGCCGGTCTCGTTTTCGGTAGCTGGCCCCGTCGCAGGATCCATCGTCCAACAATTCAGCGAGAAAGAAGCGCCCGAACAAACGACAGAGATTTA
Source organism: Rhipicephalus microplus (assembly GCF_043290135.1). Classification (NCBI taxonomy): domain Eukaryota; kingdom Metazoa; phylum Arthropoda; class Arachnida; order Ixodida; family Ixodidae; genus Rhipicephalus; species Rhipicephalus microplus. The sequence goes on along the minus strand of NC_134705.1, from coordinate 81,754,269 downwards.
TTTACATGTGGAGAAGTGTTCAACTGATCCAAGGAGAGAAGAGTGAGAGATACAAAACGTCTTCGGCATTTTATAGCGCCGCGTTGCCGACACGGGGCGCACTGTCCGCATCGTCAGCCAATACGGTGGCTCCGGCACCTCGGCCACGAGAGAGGGGGAAACACACCTCACAACACATGGAGTGGCACAACCTAACACGAGGTCCATATATGGTCACGGCGCCCTAAAATGTTGCCAAACATGGTCACGAACGCACCGCAGATTCCGGAGTTCTCCCGGCGAGAGGGGGAGCCTGAATGGGGAGGTGGGGGTGGACGACACAGTCGGTCAAGAACCGGTTCTCCCCCAATCTCCTCTTGCTTGGTTCCCTAGGGCCGGTCGTAACAGTCTCTCGCGCGGGGAGGGGGGGGGTAAAGATCTCGATGGGCTGAGGTTTGCAGCCACTGTCCGGAGAGATCAGCGCCGGCAGTCGGTTTGGTGACGATTGTCTTTGATGAAGTAGAGGGCACCACCTGCTTCATTGTGGGCTCAACAGACATCACATACGCACATGAAAACACAACTACTCAGCCGGTGAGCGCCGGACAATTCCGCCAAGCTCCACCAGGCAAATTTTCCCTTTTAACTGATATTAAAGGAAATACACAATTTATTCAAAATGTTACTCATACGTTAAGGTGACACAAAACAACAACACTGGAAGCACACCGAACCCGAAACCCTGGATAGCCGTGTCTTCAACGTTTTCAAACAAGTACACCTAAAAGAGTAAAAAAAACAATCACTAGCTCTTGTCTAGGTCAGGAAAAAAAATGCCAGAGTTCTCGAGACATCCTCTCGCGTCAGGGGAATCGACTTAAGCCATCAGCGTTGCCATGGAGTACACCCTTTTTGTAGCGTATTTCAAACGTATACTGTTGCAAAACGAGGCTCCAACGCAACAGGCGGCCGTTCTTAGAGGACATGGTCTGTAGCCAGGTGAGAGGACAGTGGTCCACTTCCACAATGAACTTGCTTCTGGCAATATAACAAGCCAGTTTCTGGCTGCCCAAACCAAGCACGCACATTCCTTTTCGCTAGCGCTGTAAACCTGCTCGCGAAGGGTGAGTTTCCGGCTAACATAGAGGACGGGATGCTCTTGATCCCCCTCATCCCTTTGACTAAGAACTGCCCCCATGCCTCTATCACTAGCGTCGCATTGGACTATGAAAGGCCTCGAGTAGTCCGGTGAACTAAGCAAAGGTTGGCTCGACAAGGCCGCTTTCAAAACGCGGAAAGCCTTTTCTTTCTCCTAATCCCAGTCGACCATTTGGGGCTCGGTCTTGCGCAACGTGTCAGTAAGAGTGCTGGCAATGTCGGAATATCTAGGGATGTACTTACGATAGTAACCAGCTATTCCAAGAAAAGCCCGAATATCGGTTTTCGTTCGGGGCTGGGGAAAGTCTCGGATAGCTGCCACTTTCATTTCAGAGGGACGGCGATGCCCTCGACCGATAACATGCCCGAGATAGAGTACCTCTGCTTGTGCTAGCTGACACTTGGGCGCCTTTACCGTTAAACCTGCTTCGCGTAGGCGTGTCAGTACTGCTCTCAAATGCGCCAAGTGTTCTGGCCAGGACGAGGAAAACACGGCGACGTCGTCCAAGTAAGGCAATGCGAAGTCCTCTTGACCCCGCAAAACCTTATTCATTAAGTTTGAAAAACAGTAAGGCGCGTTCTTTAGGCCGAAACTCAACACTTTAGGGCGGAATGTCCCCAATGGTGAAATAAATGCAGCATACCGGCTCGCCCTCTCAGTGAGCGGCACCTGCCAGTAACCTTTCACTAGGTATAGCGTTGAGATAAATTCCGCGCTGCTTACCCTCTCGACGCGTTCCTCAATGTGGGGAATTGGGTATGTCTGATCCTTGGTGATGAGGTTTAACTTACGATAGTCTACGCAAGGACGCGGATCTTTGCCGGGTACCTCCACAAGAATTAACGGGGAAGTGTAATCACTTTCACACGGCTCAATCACGCCCAATTCCAGCATCCTGTTAACCTCTGCTTTTATTAGCTCAAGCCGGCGAGGTGACACCCGATACGTCTTAGATCTTACCGGTTCCGACGAGGTAAGCTCTATGTCATGAGTGAGGACGGATGTCCGGCCTGGCTTGCTTACAAATCTGTCCTGAAACTCGGTCAAAAGACCACGCAATTCCTGCTTCTGCTTCATTGTCAGTTGTGACTTTGATACTAAATCCTCAACTGTTTTCTCGATCGGGACTTTGTCCGATTCGGTGGCTAATTCAGGAATTTCTGCCGGAACCTCTTCCGGAACATTTAAAGTCATGTTCACGATGGCTTCCCTCTCTTTATAGGGTTTGAGTAAGTTGCTATGATACACCTGGTGTACCTTACGACTTCCTGGTAATTTGACCACATAGTTGCTGTCAGACAATTTTCGAGCAATCTCGGCCGGGCCGACCCATTGCACTTCAAGCTTATTCTTTTGGGTGGGCCTCAACAACATTACCCTGTTTCCTACAGCAAAGTGTCGCGCTTTAGCTGTCCGATCGTAGTAAAGCTTAGCCTTCTGCTGTGCTTTGGTCATCGCACTCTCAGTCAGTTCTTGGGCTTTTGTTAGACGATCCAATAAGGTGAGGACATATTCCACTACTACAGGATCATCACCCTGACCTTCCCACGACTCTCTCAGCATACGAAGAGGAGACCGCTGTCTGCGGCCGTAAACAAGTTCCGCTGGAGTAAACCCTCTTGTCTCATGTGGTGCAGTTCTTAGTGCAAACATCGTTGCAGGTAAGCACATTTCCCAGTCAGTTTTTCGTTCGAAACATAAGGCTCTAAACACTCGCTTCATCACGGAGTGAAGCTTTTCTATCGAGTTCGACTGCGGATGGTAGACTGAACTATGCAATAATTTCACGCCACACCGCTCTAGAAAGGTTGTCGTTAAGGCACTCGTGAAAATGGTGCCCTGGTCTGATTGTATCTCGGCAGGAAAGCCTACCCGGGCAAACACGGACAGAAGTGCGTTCACTACTTCCACGGAACTTAGCTCTTTTAGCGGGACCGCCTCTGGAAATTTAGTAGCTGGGCAGATTAAGGTAAGGATGTGACGGTAGCCTGAAGGGTTCTTGGGCAAAGGACCTACTGTGTCAATTACCAACCGACGAAAGGGATCCGTGATTACGGGTACCAGCTTCATTGGAAATTTCGCCTTATCTCCCGGCTTACCCACTCGCTGACACACATCGCAAGATTTTACAAACCTCTCTACATCTTTAAAGCATCCAGGCCAGTAGTATTCCTGTAAAAGACGATTTTTCATCTTCTTTACGCCTAAGTGGCCTGACCATGATTCTCCATGCACCAAACTAAGCAAATCCTGACGATACGCCTGAGGTACGACTAGCTGGTCAAACTCTACTCCTCGCCTATCTAGATATTTTCGATAGAGTATGCCGCTCCTCTCTTGGGATCTCACATTTCGTTTGGCGATTCCCTCTTTTGAACTGTCCTAGAATCGCTTAAGCGTCGGGTCCCCCTTTTGTTCGGTTATTAATGAAGCGGGGCTCACCTGCAGCAGCCGACTGAAATTATCCGAAGTTGGCATGACACACAACTCTTTTGTAGTTCCTAGTACCTGGAATGTGTCACCCTCTGTGCTATCCTCTGTACTACCAGGAATCGGCTTGGGAGCAACGACATTTTCTATTTGCTCGGTCAACGAGGCGTAATTGGCCCCTTCCAATTCGGGAGGAGGTTCAACGTCGACTTTAGGAATGGTTGCCTCCGCGACTACGGCTTCTGCAGCCTGTTCTCGCACAAGTCGATTTGTTACCGTGGTGTCCAACTCGCAACCAGGCCCGTTGTCGATTTGAGGCTTGTTTGCCTCAGTGAATGTTGCTCTCGCAGCCAGCGCACGTGCCTTCGATCTAGTCAGTGCCTGCACTATGCCTTCTCCCAACGTTAGACCTTTCTCCTTCAGGGTTTGATCTGACTTATTTTAAAATAAGTAAGGATACTGAGGGGGTAGATATGGCGATACCGCGGCTTCCGTTTCCAACGTACCAAATGCGCCTTTAAGAACAACTTTAGCTACGGGAAGGCACTGACTGTTCGCTTCTACGGCTTGTCTAATCCAGGCACAGTCTCCTGAATACTGTCCGGACTGAACAAAAGACGGATGAACTACGTCCATAGTGGCTGCGGAGTCTCTAAGAACCCGACACTGCTTGCCGTTCACGGTAAGGTCGTACATATTGACACGTGCGGTTCTTTTGGTTTACGAAGAAAGCCGCTATCACTTTCTGTTAAGCGCAACGCAGGCCGCGTTTATCTTGTATGCCACTCTGGAACGCGTTATGATGCGTGTATAAAAGACTGACACGGGCGGTTCTTTTGGTTTACGAAGGAAGCCGCTATCACTTTCTGTTAAGCGCAACGCAGGCCACGTTTATCTTGTATGCCACTCTGGAACGCGTTACGACGCGTGTATAAAAGCCGGCGCAGTGCGCCACTGGAGAGTCTTTTTTTTCCGTCGGCCGACGAGTGTTCACGCCGCTGTTGCTGTGAGTTGTGTTTGGCCCTGTTTTGCTGGGCACAAGTTCGCCCAATAAACAGTTCGCCTGACACCGCCCTGACTCCTGCGTGCTTCCTCTCAAGTGCTGCGTGTATCACAACCTCGTGACATCTGGCGGAGGTGCTTCTCGGTCCATGTACCGTACGCCCCCGTCCAGCCGTGAGCCAAGCCCAAGCCGCCAAGAGGACGACGCCGACCCGGTCGTTCGAGTGAGCCGAAGACAACAAGGACTACCGCCCGAATACCTGCCGCTCCCCGACAAGTTTGAATGCAGGAGATATGCGTGAGGTTGGAAGCGACAGTCTCTGTTGCCAGCGTGCGGGCCAAAAGTTGTGACGGCCAAGAGCTGGAAGATCATGGTCCGGAACGTGCTTAATGTGCTTAGGTTTGTTTCGGCCAAAGAAAAGCGAGATATGATGCGTCGTGAAGCTGTAGTTTCTTGCCTGATCGATTCCTGAACAGTATGGGAATCAAGTCCTGTGTGTCTGTCTTTACTTTTGTCTTCAAAAAAAAAAGTCGCTACCAAGCACAAGTTGTTTCTCGGAAGAAAAAAAAATGATTGCGAGACTACCTGGTGTGGACTTTGATTTTTTGTGTATGAACATCAATACTATAAATAAACCGCTATATATACACACGAGGAAGGAACAACGTGTATCATACCGAAGTGGGAAATGCCTGTGCCCCATGTATTGCATCACCAGCCACTTTACCCCCCCCCCCCCTTCCCACTCTTTTGTGAAGCTATAAATGTCTGAGAAACATGAAAAAAAAAACTCCCCAGTGGCGCACTGCGCCGGCTTTTATACACGCGTCGTAACGCGTTCCAGAGTGGCATACAAGATAAACGTGGCCTGCGTTGCGCTTAACAGAAAGTGATAGCGGCTTCCTTCGTAAACCAAAAGAACCGCACGTGTCAGTCTTTTATACACGCGTCATAACGCGTTCCAGAGTGGCATACAAGATAAACGCGGCCTGCGTTGCGCTTAACAGAAAGTGATAGCGGCTTTCTTCGTAAACCAAAAGAACCGCACGTGTCAATATAGGGCTCTAACAATTTCATGTTCTCGTCGGCTTCATTTATAGATAAAAAGGCCACCTTTTCTTTCGGGCAGTGTTTCGCGAAGTGCCCTGTTTCGTGGCAATTGAAACAAGCAGCCGGTTTTCTCGCCTCAAATTTCCTTTTGCTTGCCTCTGCCGACGCCCCATGGTTAGATGAATTGTTTTCCTCACCCTTTTGTGCGAGACTTGTCGGTTGTTTTCTAAATGGCGCCTTATTCGGTAGTAGGAATTTTTCCCTTTTCGGCTCGCTGTTTGCCCCGGGGGCGCGGCGCGTAACGAATTCTTCAGCGAGCTCTGCGGCTTTCGTTACGGTGTTCACGTCCGGTCTATCCTGCACCCAGAACCTCACCTTTTCTGGTAACCTTTGATAGAATTGTTCCAGACCGATACACTCGAGCACCTTGTGATGATTCCCATACGCCTTTGCCTCTTTGAGCCACTCCCCCATGTTGGCCATTAACTTGTAAGCAAACTCCGGGTATGAATCATTGTTCTCTTTTACGGCGTTGCGAAATTTTTGTCTGAAACCTTCCGCTGACAACCTGTATTTCTTGAGAAGGCTCGACTTTACCTTACTGTACTCGTCAGCCTCCTCTATCGTGAGTCGCGCGATTACTTCTAAGGCCTCCCCCGGAAGTAGGGACAACAAGCGTTGAGGCCATGTATCCTGGCTGAAACCTTGCCTTTCACAAGTTCTCTCAAAGATGACGAGGAACAGCCCAATGTCCTCCCCTAGCTTGTACGATCTCATTAGGTCCGTCATTTTGAACCTGGCCCGCTCTGCGGTACCGGATGCCTCGCTGCCTCCTGCTCTACTATTATGGCTAATCTCTAGCTCGAGGCGCTTCATTTCAAGCTCGTGCTTTCGCCTCTTATCTGCCTCAGCTTCTGCCGCTTTCCTTTCGGCCTCCGCCGCCTTTCCTTCGGCCTCGGCCGCGGCCGCCTTTCTTTCGGCCTCGGCCGCTTGCCTCTCCTAAATCTCCTCGACACAATCTGACAGCTCGTCATCCTCCGCCCCCAATGCGAGAATCGCCTCTATCAGCTCTGGCTTTCTTTGAGAGTCCGACACCTCCAGATTCAACTCCCTTGCAAGTAGCAACAACATGGACTTTCGCAGGGATTTCAGATTCATGGCTGCCTCCAGTACCGCTGTTTCTGTTCCACAAAGATTCCTGTCCTGCAACTAATTAACCTTGACGGCAACGACAGCTCTAGATACTTGCCTTGCCTCAAGTTTTCCGTTAATTTAGTCTACAAATAAAGCTTCAAAAAGCTCTTATAAGGAATCCTGCCCTGCCACTGTTAACCTTCACGCCACTGACAGAAGGAGCTTAACCAAGCTATCACACAATTTCTGCCTGACGCAGGTTACCTGTTAACCCAATGACCAAGACAGCCCCTCTCTACCAGCTTTTACTTAACACATAGAGTAAATGCCTGGTAAAATTTAACAGAGAAAGCCGGTACTCACCCAGTTCGCAGTCATGTCTCCGGCGTCGTGCCTCTCAGAAGTGCCGTTCGATTCCCTTTGGAAGTCGATGAGCTCGTGTCATTCTTTTCCTGTCGTCCCGTTGTTGAACTTCGGGCTCACTCCGTCCAGTGGTCGCTTTCGGGGTTATCGGCATCCCGCCGCTGCCATCCAGTTGTTGGGACTCCGGGTCCTGCCGGTCTCGTTTTCGGTAGCTGGCCCCGTCGCAGGATCTATCGTCCAACAATTCAGCGAGAAAGAAGCGCCCGAACAAACGACAGAGATTTATTTACATGTGGAGAAGTGTTCAACTGATCCAAGGAGAGAAGAGTGAAAGATACAAAACGTCTTCGGCATTTTATAGCGCCGCGTTGCCGACACGGGGCGCACTGTCCGCATCGTCAGCCAATACGGTGGCTCCGGCACCTCGGCCACGAGAGAGGGGGAAACACACCTCACAACACATGGAGTGGCACAACCTAACACGAGGTCCATATATGTATGGTCACGGCGCCCTAAAATGTTGCCAAACATGGTCACGAACGCACCGCAGATTCCGGAGTTCTCCTGGCGAGAGGGGGAGCCTGAATGGGGAGGTGGGGGTGGACGACACAGTCGGTCAAGAACCGGTTCTCCCCCAATCTCCTCTTGCTTGGTTCCCTAGGGCCGGTCGTAACAATATATATGACGCTATGATGAATGGGCGACGTGGCCTGGCTCATACGCCAGGTTTATTTCATTCTGACTTCTCCCTTCTCTGCCTCTACCAACCATCGCTTCATACGTCACCCCCCCCCCCATAAGAAGGCGTGAATTATGAACAAGAAAAGAGAGAAACAAGGAGAGGTTGAAAAGTCACAAATGTCAACAGTCACAATCCGTTCCATGCTCCAGAGAAGTTCCGTAAACATTTAAAGACTTCAGTGGGGAGTGCAGCAGTGCGGTTGACGCAGGAGTTTTAGTGGGTGAGGCTGACTGTTGCGTTCTGGATGGCATAACCACACCCTGGAGATCTGCACTGGTGGTGACATGGGTTGAGTTGCTGTGTGGAACGGAGAAGAGTGGGAGTCCTTGTAGCATTTGAAGTTCGAATGTAAAGGCGTCGAGGTGTGTGTTGTGGTGGGAACAGATGGTGTGCTTCCAGTTTGCGTATGCGATGGTCGCGGCTGATGAAATCAGAATGATATCTTGGTCTCTGCGTTGTACAGATGGTGCCTACTCGTCTATTTCGTCGTTTTCTGTGGTTTCAAAGCTGTAATAATAGGCGCAGGCTTGACCTCTTGCGCCAAATGCGTTTCTGGCGCATATTCCTCATAAGAAGATGCCTCACGTCTTGATTTTGTTTTAAGAGGCTTTTTTTGCGTCGTCGTCCTTGTCGGTGTATTCGTTGCAGTGTCTGCGATTCTTGGACTCGCTTTTGCTGGTGTTGCTGATGTTGTTGTGGAACGTATTGTGGCGGGATCCCTTCTTGAACATCGCGCTGGCTTTCTTGACAACTCGATGTGGTGCCCAGTCGGCAGCTGGAAGTCTGTGGGCTCTTGTCAGGCAGTTCGGGCAATGAAGATAATGCTCCAGAGTTTGTGGAAGGTTCTTCAGAAGCTTCTTCTACCCTGTTCACTACGAGAGGCTCTTGAGCATCGCAGCGTGTGACGTTCGATGCGCCTGAGGCTTCGGTGTTGCTTCAACTGTCGAGTGTGTATGCAGCGGATGGCGATGCATGAACCCGTGCGGAAGAAGCATGGTTCGGCAGTTTATTTTCCCGGTGCGTCAGCTCGTCTATCGTGAACACGGTGTCCTTAAGAGGCAAACGGTGAGTGTCAGAAGCGCTTGAAGAGCCACGTAATTGAAACCCGGGTGGTGGACGACGTACACGAGACGAAGATTGAAGTGGATTGGGTGGGTAAGCAACGTCTTGTGTCGTGTGCTGGAGCAACGACTTTGAAAACTCCGGCTTTTGCGATGAGAAACTTGGTGGAAAGCTATGTTCCTTGAGAAATGAGCATGTACTGTGATGGCTGAGTGCTGTTGTGTGCAGATGGTCGGTATTGAGGAAGTCCTTGTCATAGTCGTTAAAACGGGCAATCATCTCTTCTCTGGTCTTCTGCCATAATTCATAGTTTTCGAATATGTGTGGGAGGTAAAACCTAAATGCCTCACCGGAGATGCAGTCAGTGAAGTTGGCGATAATCTCCCGTTCCCACCACTATGTAGTGGTAGCGTGGAACTCGAACAGGTCGAACGAGTCCTGCACGGGTCCATCGTTCGCTGCCCCGGTGTACTTGGGGATGTCAAGGTAGGCCAATGAATCTGTCAAGGTAGTGGTCGTTGTGTCTTGGTTGGAGATGATTCGGTGGTTGATGTATGGTCAGGGCGTCTTGTTGGAAGCTGCGTCGATGATGAGCGACTGATGAAGGGGTAGGCAGGTCTCCATCCTGTCGACCCATGTGACGCTATGATGAATGGGCGACGTGGCCTGGCCGTATTTATTCCATTCTGACTTCTTCCTTTTCTGCCTCTACCGACCATAGTTGCGCACACACACACACACACACACACACACACACACACACACACACACACACACATACATACATACATACATACATACATACATATATATATATATATATATATATATATATATATATATCGTTGTGTCTAGGTTGGAGATGATTCGGTGGTTGATGTATGGTCAGGGCGTCTTGTGGGGAACTGCGTCGATGATGAGCGACTGATGAAGGGGTAGGCAGGTCTCCATCCTGTCGACCCGTGTGACGCTATGATGAATGGACGACGTGGCCTGGCTCATACGCCGTATTTATTCCATTCTGACTTCTTCCTTTTCTGCCTCTACCGACCATCGTTGCACACACACACACACACACACACACACACACACACACACACACACACACACACACACACACACACACACACACACACACACACACACACACACACACACACACACACACACACACACACACACACACACTCACACACACACACACACACACACACACACACACACACACACACACACACACACACACACACACACACACACATATATATATATATATATATATATATATATATATATATATATATATATATATATATAGGCAGGCATGGTGGTTGAGTGGCCGTAGCGTTGCATATATATATATATATATATATACAAACGAGAAACACAGAGACATCATGCGTTTCTGGCCAGCTGTTCTGTCTTCTAACATCTTTTCCGTCGTCCTCTACCTCGCTCGCCTAGCATGTGCGTCTGCACCAGAGTGCCAGTGCCAGTCTTAGTCATTACGTTCGGCCATGACTGCAAGTATGGCGATAGCCACACACGAATTTCCGGTGGGTGAGGCTAGCTGTAGCAGTTCACAACGTTTCTGGTGGGCGATGCTGGCTGTATCGCAGCGGTCGGAACCAGTCACGTTGCGACCCTGCTTGGGTTATCTGCTTTCATGTTGTCTGCTGGCGGGACAGGGCTTTGTCGCGTGAGAACGATTTATTCTACGTGGTAACTTGTGAGGACTTGCCATTGATGTCTCCAGTCAGTGGTGTTGGCTGAACCGGGACGGAATGTCCTGAACACGCTGAAATCTGTTTAATATACCTGCCTTAAGCGCCTCCGGTGGGTGACACCAGTTGTCTTGAATCTTTGCCTGAAACTTTGTCAAGGTGGACATTGATAAGTGGTTGCGAGAATGCTGCGGCGACGCATGGTAAGCTGGATTATTATACTCGGGTGGACGAAATGGACTGTCCATGTATAGCCGCATGACCGACAGGTGCTGGTCACGCCGTGGGGACGCGAGCAATGGCACATATTTGCGAAACGGTTCCCGCTACTGAAGGCCTGCGACCGTAACAAAATGGTCGACGAGTGGTGGGATGAATTCCTGATGGCATCATCTAATCATACGCGCCAGCTTCACAGGTGGAGTACAGATGGCACGGAAGACGAGACAGACAATTCAAGTCACACTGATGAACCATGATGATGGGCCGAGTCTCAGCTTCGGTGCTCGACTTATGCAGTGCGTAGCTTTTTTCATATGCGCACACGTGGGGCCTAAAGCTGTAGATGTTGAGATGCAGTTATGCACCGGTGAGCCATTTTTTCGGCTGTGCCATTGTGATGACGAGAAACACGTAGACAGCACGCGTTCCTGACCAGCTGTTCTGTCTTCTAACTTTATTCTTCTCAGCCTCTTCCTCGCTCGCCTATCATGCGCGTCTGTGCCAGAGTGCCATGTTGGTCTTCATCACTATATATATATATATATATATATATATATAAAGACGGAAAAGCACAAGAACCTATCACTTTGATTGCACACATTGAAGAAATAGGGAAAGAGGGGGATTGCTAGAAAGGCGACAACGCGGGCGAGGCGGGGACGCGAAGTACCGCAAATCAATATATCCTTCGGCATTTTGACTGCACGCATTGCGCGCTGTCGAGAATGCCTTTCGCGTCACTACGGTGGCTTTTTAAATACGACCTGTCAGTCGGCAAGTCGTCACGCGAGTCACCATGACGTCTTTTCAAAAGTAGGCGTTCGATTCGTGGTTCACGTCATTTCGCATCGACACGAAACGAAGTTTGTAATTGCCGGTTTGACAGTGCATCACCCTTCGATGGGCCTATGGTGTGAGCAATGTCGCAGTCCTCCACAATAGAACGGGTCTGCTTGGTTTTCTATAGCGGCCTCAATCGTGTACCTCATTTGAGCAGGGCGCTGGACTTTTTTTGCTCTTTGAATGGAAGTTCGTGTTTCTATGTGCATCCACCATAGTTCCGCATGAGTCGCGAGGATAAGCACACCTTCTAATCTGTTGGCGATGAAGGCGCCGATGATCGCATTGCTGGTGGCGAGTCTTCAGCTGCATGTTCTGTGTATCTCGACGTTCGTTGCTGGAGACACAGGTATTTTTTTAAATACTATTTAACAAAAATTGATGTGGACAGCTAAGTTTGCATCTCATGGACCAGGTACGTTAGCCCACAGCTGCGCTTCATTTGTTCATATTATTTGCCATATATGGCTGAGAGATATGATGTAGCAGTTTGCGCGACCGTTACGTACTAGAGATGAGCGTGGTCTCACAATATTGCAATCCTCAGATTTTCTCTACAAGTTTACAATCATTGAAGTTAAATAACAACTCAAGGCTGGTTTTTGCCGTTGACATTGCATTAACTTTCCATGAGAGTACAAAATAAGTAACATTGCCGCACGCATGTTCTCTTACGGTTTATGTGCGTATCGAAGGCTGCGAGTGGTGCCGGAGGTCATGCCTTTCACGCGCGTCGAGAGAGGCGCGAAACTTGTAGAACGCGGCGGCAGCCTTGGTCACATGAAAGGCCATGAAGGGGTGACGGAAAAGTGAAGGCGAGGGCAGGGGGCATGCTCTTTGAAGTGAATGTACATTTTGAGCAACCGATTGTGATCGACCGCAGTTTCGCAAACTGTATTTCTGCACAGATTCACATGACGACTCATAAAGTAGTACATGCGCTATTGTCAAAAAGTTTCCATTTAAGCTATTAGGATACGGGAGAGTGTATTCGCTTTATTGCTAGAGCATCATTTACTTTGTCAAACATATTGTTTGTGTCAAGAGAGGCCTTACGCAACAGAAATGAGTTGTGAAGTGTAATTGAACACTGTGTCATCACTTGTGAATAAAGATGATCAATGAGCTTCAATGTAAGAAAACTTTAGATTGAACTTCACAGCTAATTTTTAACAGAATTTTGGTATCGAAGAACGTCATCGACTATTTGGCCTCCTAGTTATCTCAGTTATTTTAAAAATCCTGAAAGTAAGCTCAGTGGCGGCGTCGCTGTTCTAATTACGGAAGACGTACTTGCTGAGCATGCGCCGAAATTTACAGATACAGTGTCAAGAGAGGCCTTACGCAACAGAAATGAGTTGTGAAGTGTAATTGAACACTGTGTCATCACTTGTGAATAAAGATGATCAATGAGCTTCAATGTAAGAAAACTTTAGATTGAACTTCACAGCTAATTTTTAACAGAATTTTGGTATCGAAGAACGTCATCGACTATTTGGCCTCCTAGTTATCTCAGTTATTTTAAAAATCCTGAAAGTAAGCTCAGTGGCGGCGTCGCTGTTCTAATTACGGAAGACGTACTTGCTGAGCATGCGCCGAAATTTACAGATACGTACCCTAATTACAAAGTGCTGACTAGGAGAACTCGTGGTAATGTCTTCGGTGTTATATGCCACCCTCGGGTGATTTCGAGCAGTTTATTAGTTTTCTTGATACTTTCTTTGCTTTTGCTTTAGACTATAACCTATAATTTGTTTTTGGTGAAGATATTATTGTGAAGTTGATTGCGCCTACTTGTGAGCGAAAAGAACTCTATTCGAATATGGCTTTCAGTAGTGTCTGTAATATGATCACTAGTCGTACGCGTATTTCCCTAGATGGTGACTCATTGTTAGATGTTTTTATCACAAATATTCATCCGATTTATGAACGGCTGGTGTGATTGATACATGAATTAGCGATAATCATGGTATATTCAAGTTAGTAGAAAAAAACTAACATGCCAAACGCAAACCTTTGCGAATACGCAGTGTTCAAATAATAGCGTCATGTTGGCTCGAATCATTTCGACGAGCTATCAGCGAATTAGGCTGGAGTCTTGTCTACAAATCAGATGGAAGTTACATGGGCTATTCTAACTTCATAAATACATTTAGGTCTCTCTATAAAGAAACTTTGCAATTGGTAAAATAGGCAAGCCTAAAAAGACTCGTAAACCTCAGATCACTAGTAAGCTGTTAAAAACAATACAAAATAAAAATACCCGCTACGAAAAATTTGCGAAACGTAGTGCTGCAGTACTGCTAGCAGAGTTCAATGCTTACAGGAATGAGTTTACATCTATGTTGAAGGATGCAAAAGATTCTTATTGTATAAATTTATTCTGCGACGAGAAGACGCAGGGATCGAAATCCCTTTGACGCAAGTTGAACGTGCTTCTTCATTCAGGTATTGCGCCAGCTACCTGAAATATCATCTTAAGCGAGGGGAAAGAACTGTCAGGAGAAGCACTCACACATCTTTATTGGTGTGTTTAACATGTTAATGCCAACCCTAATTCACATTTAAACGTGAAGAATTTCTTAGCAAACTTTGGTGAATTTGAGCGTATCTATCTATCTATCTATCTATCTATCTATCTATCTATCTATCTATCTATCTATCTATCTATCTATCTATCTATCTATCTATCTATCTATCTATCTATCTATCTATCTATCTATCTATCTATCTATCTATCTATCTATCTATCTATCTATCTATCTATCTAACCGCTCACGTTTGGGTGATCTCGTGGTCACCCCCTTAACATGGCTTAAACCAAAAGTAGGATGAGAGGGTAATATGGTTAGACCATTATGACGCGTTGGTCAAGACATGAATAATGTCACAATCCCACCGCGTACGTCGTCAAACTATTTCCGTCAGTCAGTGGCACATACCCACGGGCGGGTATGTGCCGCTGGTATGCGGGTATGTGCCATAGATGATTGCCACTTAGTATCTACTCAGAAACAACGAGAACACACATGGGCAGTTTTAACGCGCGAGCGTCAAGAAATAGTCCACATCGGTAGCGTCGACCCGACGAATACAAAGAATAAATGCCAGTGTCCCAGCTGGAATCCAACCAAAACATCCTGCGTGGCAATGAAGCATTTCAACACAGAGCTACGCCAGGACTCGGAACCATTTTTCAACTAGACAATAATTTTCGTGAAACGTCAATATTTGTTGCAGTGCTGCATACCCATTTGATAAACATTTCATATGTGCTGCTTTGGTACAGCCGTCACGTCGGATTAGCGTCAACTGTGGTTAGTTGTGATGCGCTGAAGTTGATTTATGTAACAGTGTCGTGGGCCAGCATCCTCGCGAGCATTAGTGCTTCATATCAACTCCTCGTTTTGCTAATATGCATGTTCCAGCTAGCATCGTTGCGAAAGTGCAAACAACTGGCATTATGAACATCTGCAACTGTTCAACATATGTATGTGCGTGCGACATTCGTACATATTGTAGTGACAAACACTCCGGCCAAATTGTAGTGACTTGTGCCGCACGTTCCGGCCAGTGCGCACACACTGACCCCAACGCTCCGCAAGGCAATCGAAGAGCGAGTTTCTGATGCCCTGTATCCTACATACCATCCTTCGCCTATCTCCGCTCCTCTCACTTACGCTGAGGCCGCCAGACGATCGCCGCCGTCGGTACCAAACGCCACGGATCTTGCTAGACAGCCCCGTCCCATCTACGCTGCAAGTCTCCCTATCCGTCCTCACCCGCCTCCTGTTCGCCACGCCGCGCTACCATCAACCTAACCCTTGGCGCACTCCGGACAACAGGCCAATTTGCTACTTCTGCTATCTTCCCGGTCATGTAGCACGCTACTGCCGCCGTCGGGATTATAACCCAACTGCTGGTGAGGCGACTTACGGCTATCGTCCAGAGCCACCACAGTCGTCTTCGTTCCACCCCACGTCGGAACAGTCGCCGCCACGTCGCCGCGGCTCCGACAGGGATCGGTCGCCCTCACCACGGCACCGTTCGATTTCTCCTTTGCTTCCTCGATCAGCCCCCACCCAAACGGAAAACTGACCATCGCAGTTCCCGAGGCAAGAGCTGCGCATATATCGAAACTTTCAGGGCCTCCGTTTCTACCAGCTAATGAAATAACTGTGCATATTGATGGTGTACCGGCGCAAGCGCTCGTTGATACTGGTGCTGCCGTGTCTGTGCTAAGTGGTCAACTGTGCCGCAAGTTGAAGAAGTTTACACTGCCACTTTCCGATGTCTCTCTCCGCACGGCCACTGCGCATCACATAAAACCTTCTGCGGTGTGCGCAGCTTGACTGGTCATCCAAAATATTTTGTATGTAACCGAATTCGTTGTGTTTTCTCCATGTTCGCATGATATCATCTGAGGCTGGGATTTCCTCTGCGCTCATCATGCCATCGTTCACTGTGCGCGTGCCGAACTAGAGTTGTCGACGATGTCTTAACTGCCCCTGTGTGAAGCGCCGAAGTCTGAAAGGCCTTTCAAGCCGCTATCTTCCCGAGTCACCATGGCGCGGACACTCACATCCCTCCTCTATCCTGTGTTCTTGTGCCACTCTTCTGTGACGACGCGCCCTCTGTCACCGCCCTCTTTTACCCCTCCGATGCCTTTGGCTCTCGCAAAAGCTTCCTTCTCCCGTTCGCAGTTGTCACCGTAGAAAACTCCCGTGGCTCAATTCATATAACAAACTCGCTTCCTTCCCCAGCCATGTTATTCCGTGGCGAAGTCCTTGGTCACCTTGAGGAAATTGATTCTGTTTCGTCCAGTCACCTACCTGACGACTTGCCATTATCTTACCTAAACATCATTACCACTGATACCACTCCCACTTCATCTCTGGAGTTTTTTTTTTCCAGCGATCGACCTTCAACATCCCGCTGCTCAGCGCACCCAACTCCTGGCTCTCCTAGATCGCTTCAAGATGTCATTTGACCACAGCCAACCTTCTTTGGGTCGCACATCTGCAATCGTTCACCAAATCGACACCGGTAGCCATGCACCTTTGCACCAGCGCCCTTATCGAGTTTCTCACACTGATGATCAGGTGAACGATATGCTTTGACGTGGCGTAATGCAACCTTCAAACAGCCCTTGGGTCTCTCCGGTTGTACTGGTAAAAAAGAGGGATGGTAGCATCAGATTCTGCGTTGATTACAGGTGCTTTAATAAGATCACGAGAAAATATGTTTATCCGCTGACAAGAATCAATGACGCCCTCGATTCCTTTATGACATGATAATAAACTGATTGGGTCTCTCCGGTTGTACTGGTAAAAAAGAAGGATGGTAGCATCAGATTTTGCGTTGATTACAGGCACTTTAATAAGATCACGAGAAAAGATGTTTATCCGCTGCCAAGAATCGATGACGCCCTCGATTCCTTTATGACATGATAATAAACTGATTGATTGATTGATTGATTGCCTACAAGGAGCAGATTTCTTCTTTAGACCTTCGATCAGGCTACTGGCAGGTTTCTATGAATGAAGCCTACCGCCCCAAGACTGCGTTTGGAACGCCTGACGGATTGTATGCATTTAACGTCATGCCATTCGGCCTCTGTAATGCGCCTGTCACCTTCGAGCGTCTCATGGACAACATCCTTAGAAGCTTTAAATGAAACACATGCCTGTGCTATTTGGATGACGTCGTCGTTTTCTTGAAGGACTTCGACTCCCACCTCAGCCACCTCGCAAGCGTCCTGACTTGTCTTTCGGACGCTGGACTGCAGCTGAATTTGAAGAAATGCCACTTCGCTGCCCGCCAGCTTACCATATTAGGGCATGTTGTTAGCAAGCATGGTGTTCGTCCTGATCCAGCCAAGCTTAGCGCTGTCGCCGACTTTCCCAGGCCAGCTACACTAAAAGAACTCCGCCAGCTTCCTCGGCCTCTGCTCATACTTTCGCCGTTTCGTGCGCAATTTCGCCACCACAATCGCACTCTGACGCAACTACTTGCCGACAACCAAGGCATCTTGGCGTGGTCCCCAGCATGTGATGAAGCATTCGCCTCGTTACGGCATCTTCTGACATCACCACCTATCTTACGCCACTTTGATCCAGGCGCTCCGACCGAAATCCATATGGACGCTAGTGGAGTAGGCCTCGGCGCTATTCTTGCTCAGCGTAAATCTGGCTTCGATGAGTATGTTGTATCTTACGCTAGTCGCACCCTTACTAAAGCGGAAAAGAACTATTCAGTCACCGAGAAAGAATGCCTTGCCATTGTTTGAGCAATCACGAAATTCCGACCTTACGTATATGGCCACCCATATGACGTCGTGACTGATCACCACACATTGTGTTGGTTGTCGTCATTAAAAGACCCATCTGGTTGCCTAGCTCGCAGGGCACTATGTCTCCAAGATTATGACATTCGTGTAATTTATCGGTCAGGCCGCAAGCCTTTGGACGCCGACAATCCTTCTCGCTCGCCACTTCTCCACGATTATGTTACAGCGCCTGTTTCTCGCTACGGATGTTCTTCACTTGAACATGTCGACATGTCCTCTCAGCAACACCAGGATCCATGGATAGCGTCTTTATTAGAGTACCTGTCTCAGACGTCTCCAAGTACCGACAACCGTTTACTTTGACGAACTGCTCGCCATTTTACCATGTGTGATGGTCTTCTGTACCGGCGAAACTACCTATCTCATGGCCGCATATGGTTGCTGGTGATACCTCGCCACTTACGTACTGACGTCTGTGCCTCCTTCCACGCAGATCCGCAATGCGCCCACGCAGGTGTAGTGAAGACGTATGCTCGCCTACGAATTTGATATTAATGGCGCGGAATGTACCGCTTTGTTAGGCAGTACGTCCATTCATGTACCTTGTGCCAATGCCGGAAGAGCTCCCCTCGCACAACCACAGGACCACTCCAGCCACTGCCGTGTCCTTCTCGGCCTTTCGGCCGCATCGGAATCGACTTGTATGGTCCCCTACCATACACACCAAATGGAAACCGCTGGGTCATCGTAGCCGTGGACCAACTTACACGTTACGCCGAAACTTCAGTGCTTCCCGAGGCCACTGCGCGTGAAGTCGGCTTGTTCATTCTGCACAACCTCGTGCTCCGGCATGGTGCGCCCAATGAGCTTCTTAGTGACCATGGGCGTTCCTTCTTGTCGGAAGCTGTACAAGCCCTCCTACGCGAAGGCAACATCGTGCATCGAAAAACCACCGCATATCACCCGCAAACCAACGGGATGACCGAGCGATTTAATCGCACGCTGGGTGACATGCTGTCCATGTATGTTTCCGCTGACCATACGAATTGGGAACGCGGACTGCCATTCGTTACGTACGCTTACAACAGCGCAATTCAATCTACAACTGGATTTTCCCCGTTCTTTCTTCTTTATGGTCGGGAACCTTCGTCGTTCTTGGAAACTATCCTTTTGTACCACCCAAACCCTTCAGAATCCACGACTTTGGACGAAGCCGCCACATATGCCGAAGAATGTCGGCAGCTCGCACGTGCGCTTACTACGCACAATCAGGCTCGCCAGAAGGACTCCCATGACCAACGCTCATTTCCATCGTCATACGCGCCTGGAACAATCGTGTGGCTCCGCGTGCCATCGTCTGCCCCAGGCCTTTGCTCAAAGTTCACACCCAAGTATGACAGTCCATACAGGATCTTGCGCCAGACGTCACCAGTCAACTACATGGTTGAACCTATTCAGCCACCTACAGATCAACGGTGCCGTGGGCGTGAAACTGTGCACGTCGACCGTCTAAAACTTCACTACGACCCACCAGTCGTGTCTGTGCCATGGGATGGCTCTTTTTGCACCTTGGAGTCAATGTAGTGGCAAAAATACGGGCTTGCTAGAGACGACGAAGAAGACGTTTGTTGTGGCAGAGGCTCGTGCTGTTGCAGCTGCTGCTGAAACCGCTGGCTGCTGTCTCGCTGTTGTTCGGCCCATTAAACGGTTGCATCATCCCGGCGTGGCGTCTAACAGTATTCTTACAATATATTTACTGTCATTTTATGACATGTCGCTCAATAAAAAAATAAAAACACAATCGCCTTCCCTCCGCATGCTTCGCATAACGTCGATTCCCAAAACTAGTTGTGAAGGAGTCCTTTCTTATCTGAACTCAATGAAAAATTCCATATTTAAAGATGCTGGTAGAATTCAAATTGATCACATAAATTATGTCCTTGATGTCGATACTCCAGTCGTCACTTACATTCATATTATTTTGAAGACTGGTGTTTTCCCTAAACCATTGCAACTTGCACGCGTAGTGCCAATAATAGAAAAGGCGATAACAATATCTTAAGCAACTACGGTCCCATATTCATCCTACGAGTATTCTAAAAAGTTTAGAAAAAAATAAGGCATTTTTGTTTGACAATCGTATTTCAACAAGCATATTTGTTCATGACTTTCAGCATAGGTTTAGGAAACATCGTTCAGCAGAAACACCACTAACTACCCAAAAATAAATTCTCATAGAATCATAACATAACAAGCCATTCATGATAGATATATGCATTCACTCCTCAAAAGCATTTGACCTCATTGATCATGTTATTCTTCCTCTGAAACTCTACAAGTATTACATCTGTGGAATATATAGCCCACGACCTCATTCATTCATACCTTACACACAGGGTGCAGTATGTTGATATCGGCACTGTAAAATCTACCGAGCAGCTTGATGAAAAAGGAGACACGCAAAGAAGCGCACTGGAGCCTTTACTGTTCTCTGTATATGTTAACGACATCGTAAGCATGACAGATAAAGCCCAATTTCTCACTTACGCTCACAATACAGTCAAATTTATTGCTGAAACAGTTGAAATGGTTTTAGAAGAAACAAGCAATGAAGTTTTAAAGAAGACTGAACACTTGGGCAGACATGAATTGCCTAATAATAAAATCAGGAAAACAAAAACAAGTCTATATCGATACAGAAAGAAAAAAGTATCACAAGCACTGTCCACGAATCTAGATAATGACGTGATAGAGCCTGTAATAGGCGTGAAAACTTTCGGGTGTTATTTTTTCAGAACATTTAACTAGTTATGAACATAAGAAATATATACGATTGAAAACGTCTAGTGCTGTTGGTGTCATAGCAAGAGTAAGACGCGTGCTTCCTGTTAAAATTCTACTGTGTAACTCTTTGATAGCTACTCTTCTGAATTATTTCAATGTGGTGTGGTGCAGCACTGGTATCACAAATTTGAAGAAGTTGCATATGCTCGAAAAAAGCTCTATCTGTCACAGAACAAGTATACGTTACCTTTATTGTACATTGAACTTTGTCCTAAATATGACATTATTCCCGAATTTACTCTATTTGGTTACACGTTAGCATAGACGCGTCAGTTTTTATGTTTCTTTATTCTTTATTCTTTATTCATACATATCCCCGCTTTGCCAGAGGCGTTACAGCAGGGGGGTTACAAAGTTGAAAAAAATACATCTTCATTAACACTGCACACTTGCTTAGATGTCAAACAATTCCATTCGTTAATAGTTTTAACAAAAAACGAGTTTGAATACAGGTTCGTCCTGGCCCGGCACGGCTTTATTTTGTGTATGTGGTCTGTACGTTGAGATATGTAATCTGGTCTTTTTAAGTAAGTGTCGCTGTCTAGTCCCGTTTTTTTATGAAATATCTGGTATAAAAGCTTCAAACGCAATTTTTTGCGACGGGACGACAGTAACTCCCAGTTTAACTCCTTTTTCATTTCGGTACAACTCTGCTTTTGTCCGTACCGACCCCAAACAAACCTGGCTGCTCTGTTTTGTATTTTTTCTAATTTATTTATCAAACCTGTTTGTGTTGGGTCCCAAAGAGTACAGGCATACTCCAAGATTGGACGAATACAAGTGAGGTAGGCCGTGCTTCTAAGGTTAGGATCTGCACATCTCAAATTCCTTTGAATATAATTCAACGCTATCGCGGCTTTGGAAACCACATAATCCACATGTGCATTCCAGGAACAATCATGCGACAGCAATACACCCAAATATTTGTACGAGTATTTTTTATCTAATTTATTTCCTCCTAGACAAAAATTTGCATCAAATATTTTTTTCTTCTTTGTAAAACACACATGAACGCACTTATTTGTGTTTAACTTCATTTGCCACTTAAGGCACCATTGATGAATACGTGCAAGATCAGCCTGCAATTCAAGGACATCATGTTCTTTCTGAATTTTTCTGTAGACTACGCAATCATCAGCAAAGAGCCGTATACTTGAGCTTATATCTTTGTTAATGTCATTTATAAAAATTATGAATAGCAGAGGCCCCAATACAGATCCCTGGGGGACGCCCGAAGTGACCTCTAGAAATTCCGACTTAGTACCATTCAGGACAACACATTGGCGGCGTTGTGACAGGTAATTCTCTATCCAATTAAAAATTCTCTCATCTATATTAAATATTCGTAATTTTTCGAGGAGCAGAGGATGCGAAACAGTGTCGAAAGCTTTACTGAAATCTAAAAAGATGCAGTCTGTTTGCCCACCTAGATCAATTTCGGATACTAGATCGTTGTAGAACTCGAGAAGTTGGGTCGTACAGGAAAAGCCCTTACGAAAACCGTGTTGAGTCTTTGTTAACAAATCGTAATCTAATAAATGCTTCATTAGAGCCTTATATATTACATGTTCAATGATTTTACATGATATCGAGGTAAGCGAAATAGGTCTATAATTCGTGACATCTTTTTTAGGACCTCCTTTGTGGATCGGGACTACATTTGCCACTTTCCAGTCTTGTGGCAACTGGCCAGTGCTTGGTGATTTTTCAAAGATCAGGTAAAGGTAGAGCGAAATGGGGTTAACGCACTGTTTTAAAACTCTTGGAGAGACACCGTCAGGGCCGATAGCTTTACTGTCGTCGAGATTCCTGAGCAAGGCCTCAATACCGCTGACACTAATTACAAGAGGTTCCATGAGAGGAACACTGCTACTTGTCAAGGATGAGCTCAATGCAGATTTAGGAAGAAAAACGGATTGGAAGTAGTTATTTAGGCACGTGGCTTTACCCGTATCATTGGAAAGAGTGCGTCCATCGAAAATAAGTTCATTTATTCCAACCGGATCAGACCCACATCCCTTTAGATATTGCCAGAAAGGTTTAGGATTTGTACTCATATTTTCATTCAATCGTTTAAAAAAATGCTGCTTTGCATTTACTGATTCTTCTTTATATTCACGTGTTAGCTCCTGTAGCTTCTTATAATGAACTTTACCTTTCATTTTTTTGTATTTTTTGAATACCCGTCTTCGTTTCTTAATTAGTTTCAGGATACTGTAAGTCACCCACGGTTTTTTACGTTTCTTAAGCTTAGCCGAATCCATACTTGGTATGTACTGCTCTGAGAGTTCGAGTATCTTATTTTTAAATGTGTTCCACAAATACTCTACACTGTGTTCCTCTACCAAGCATTCAAATACAGGCAAATAATCAAGAAGCCTTGCGGAAATTGACGGATAGTCGCCTTTGTCAAAAAAGAACAACTTTCTTCTGATACTCTTCGTGATTTTTTGAATTTTTGTTATAACGCCTGCTACTACAACCTGATGGTCACTAATGCCTGGAATGATATCAACGTTACTTACTAAATTAGGGGAGTTACAAAAGAGAAGATCAAGGGTATGCTTAAGTCTTGTGGGTTCTAAAACGTACTGTATCAACCCAAAAGTGTCAACAATGTTCTTCATTTCTAGGTTATTACGGCTGGCATGCAGCACCTCGCATGAGTGACTTCGCCATTTTAGATCGGGTAAATTAAAATCACCTGCTAATAATATCGTACGGTCAGACGCCTGTGAAACGATGTCACCTAATAATTGCAAAATACTGGAGTTCGCGGCGGGCGGTTGATAAAACGTCCCAGCTACAAAAGAAAAATTGTTACTGACTGTAACAGTACTCCAGACAGATTCGACAGCGTCATTACCGATATCAAGATTAGCGGATGAAAGGGACGAGTGAACTAACAAGAAAACACCACCCCCATGATTCGGCCTATCTTTACGGTAGGCAGTATAATTGTTAGGAAACACTTCATGATCAGAGATGGATGGGTTGAGCCAAGATTCTGTACCGAACACGACATCGGCCTTCACGGTATCAAGCAAGCCAGCGAATTCGTCTATTTTGTTTATTACACTTCGGCAATTCACTACTGCAATAATTAAATCACGATGAACACAGATGGTACAATTTTCCTGTCATCGTTTAGACAAGGCAACGACTTCTTCCTTTTCATCATCCCAAGTAAATGCTCTGCCGTTTATAATCAGTTTATCGGCTTTTAGCTTAACCAGGTTTTTCTTATCCGCCCTTTTCGCTTTACCATATTCCCAAAGCTTCTTTCGTACAGTGCGCGTTTCGAATGAATAGTCCTGCTCAATGCTGTACTGTGTACCTTTCAAATTCTTGGCTTTTTTAAGGACGACCTCTTTTTCCTTATCAGATGAAAAGTTCACAATAATTGGCCTTTTTTTCCGTTCATTAAAACGACCTACGCGATGTGCCCTTTGAACTGATGTCAGTTCGTATCCGAGTTGAAGTAAAAACGAAGTAAGCCAAGTTGAAGTAAAACGAAGTAAAACGATGAAGTAAAACGAAGTAAGCCAAGTTTAAAAAACACAGGTCTCTGAAGAATACCAGATTCAAGAAACGGTGGACTGTACCCACGCTTGGGGCATCCGGTTGTACGCACTCACCGAGTTACACAGTGCGTAAACGACTTGATCTGCTTTACAATGATGACTTTGATCATTTTGTCGCATCTTATAAAGATATTAAGCATTACATTATGGGCAAGATCCCCACAGTTTGGCACAGCACATAGGAATGAATGTGCTGTGTTTATGTTATGTTAAGCGGTATGTTTTTTTACTTTGCACACATTTGTCTTCAGTTTCATGCTACATTCGGCTTGAAGGCATGACGGGCGAAGGCATGCCGGCAACCGCAAGCAGCACCCGAGGCGTCGAAGACCCGGAAGACATCGAGGAAGTAGGCAGGACCGGAAGAGGTGACGCTAGGGGCAAGACGCCGATGCGATGGTGTAGGCCAAACCAAGAGATTCTCCAAGAGAAAGGGGACGAGGAGGACGAGCGCGAAGCGATGCCTCCTTGGACCTATGGAGATCGAGAGGCAGTAGGCGTAGCTGGGGCACTCTGGCAAGCACGGCATGTTGGAGCCAAATAAATGCGAGGCAATAATGAGGGATGGCCGGCTGAAGCGGACAGCGCACAGGGGCCCCCCATGCACGCACGAGGAGGCCGACGAGGGATGGATGGAGTAGCCTCCTTCTGCGGCACTCCTTGACCAGGCCGTGCGGTGCCTGGTCAAGGAGTGCCACATGGTGAAGAATGCTCAAACCAGTGGCAAAGCAGGAACAGGTCGTCCGAGGCAGGCGCAGGGGCGTAACAGACAGGGCTGGAAGGTGCCATGGAAGCACCATGCCATAGGTGACGCATCGGAAGGCGCAATCCGAGCCGATGCACCCCGTGCTTTCGGTCCACGTGAGACCGCCAAGTCTATATTCAAAGCGACTAGCAAGAGCGGCCCTAACAGCCATCGCAGCGAGGGAAAGGTCAGCGCTGGATTGCGGGCATTGGCACAAAGACCGTCATGACGCCCAAGTGTAACATGGTTGGGCGCAGCCGAAGAGGTCCCGCAGCAGGAGGCATCGCGGTGCCGGGACGTGGCCACTGGGCCGGTGGCGTTGCCGGAGAACTGCAGAGGGACGTCACCGACTCCGAGGGGACCCCAAACCAAGGTCCTCAAAAGCGACAAAAGGTTGGCGGTGGGAACCAGGCATGGCCAAACGAGAGGGCCTCCGCGATAGTCCAAGTAGCAAGTACGCCAAGGAGGGTGGCCAGGTAGGTGGACCCGTGTGAAAGCGGCGGCTAGAGGACAACGAGTACCGGGGTCCGTTGACTTTGTTAGCAGGCATTGGCCACAGGGACGGGAACGGCAGGCAAGCAGGTAAGACAAGGCTGCATTGTTTCACCAAAACTGCTCCCAGAGGACGGTTTCTCCCACAGGCTGGGTTGGAATGCCACGTCGGTAGGTAGTCAGGTCCTCT
The DNA here is from genome assembly GCF_043290135.1 of Rhipicephalus microplus. NCBI lineage: Eukaryota > Metazoa > Arthropoda > Arachnida > Ixodida > Ixodidae > Rhipicephalus > Rhipicephalus microplus. The sequence goes on along the minus strand of NC_134705.1, from coordinate 81,728,417 downwards.
CCTCGGCAGGCAGGAGGGCTAGACTCGAAGTCCCCAAGGCTGCAAGTCAGAGAAACTAGGACCCGTGAGGTATGTCCCATGCAGTCAAAAAACCAATACCAAGATCTCCCAGGGCAGCTACCCGGGAGGTAACACTTCTGTGCCTTCGACTGCAACTCGATCAATGTAGGCGGGCGCCAGAACAGATGATTTTATTGAACTTGTAACAAGCGTGTTCTTCGGAGGAGTTTCAGCAAGAAACTCGCCAGAGCAAGCAAGACAGCTGCAGCACAGAAAACTGGAGGCCGAGCGCGCGACACACGAACTTTGTCGTCTTTTTCTCCCTTGCACAGAGCCAGCGCCGATGTGCACCAGTATGATTTCCTCCCCGCACAAAGAGGAGCCATCCTGGCGACAGCGGCTTAAAGAAAAGACGCTACAGGTGGGTCGTAGCCGGGTTTAAGTCGCGTGACGTGAACTGTTTCGCGGCCTCGGCAGCAATGATCGGGCGATAGGTTGACCGTCTTGACGACGTCGTTTACGGGAGATGTCTGTTCCAGTACGCAGTAAGGACCGTGGTACCGTGACAAAAGCTTAGTGGAAAGTCCGGGAGTTGTGGACGGGACCCAAAGCCAAACCAGCTTACCCGGAGACTAATGGGCATCAGACGCAGCTGTGCATTGACGAAATTTTTGGCGCGACTGATCTTGCGTGATGCACGAGCGAGCCAGTTTACGGCATTCTTCAGCGTAAGCAGCAGTTTGAGAGATGGGTTTTCTCTCAGAAACGTCTGGTTGGTACGGCAGAATGGTGTCCATAGAACATGAAGGTTCACGTTCATACAGGAGAAAGAAGGGAGAGAAGCGAGTGGTAGTTTGAGACACAGAGTCGTAAGCGTAGCTGACGAAAGGAAGTACGCGGTTCAAGTTTGTGTGGTCTTCCGACATGTACATCACCAACATCTCGGCAAGGGTACGATTGAAGCGTTGTGTCATGCCGTTAGTCTGAGGATTGTATGCGGAAGTGGTGCGTTGTACAGTGCGGCATTCTTTAAGCAGAGCCTCGATGGCATTTGAGAGGACGACGCGGCCACGGTCACTAAGTAATTCACGTGGGGCCCCATGGCGTAGAATGAGATGACAAAGAAGGAACCACGCGACGTCTTTTGCAGTGGCGGCTGGTAGCGCAGATGTTTCTGCGTACCGCGTGAGGTGGTCGATGGCGACTATTATCCAGCGGTTGCCGTCAATAGTCGTCAGGAGTGGACCTAAGAGATTGACTACGACGCGGTCAAATGGTCGGGCAGGGCAGAACATTGGCTGTAGAGGACCAGCGGTGCTGTGAGTAGGAACATTGCGACGTTGGCACGCAGGGCACGACTGAACGTACCGGCAAACGTATCGATACATGCCTCGCCAGTAGTACCTCAGGCGAAGACGCGGGTACGTCTTGAACGAGCCAGTGTGACCGCACTGAGGGTCGTCGTGAAAGGCGCTGCAAATGTCCGCGCGCAAAATACGGGGGATCATGAGGAGCCACCCGTGGCCTTCAGTCAGGTAATTGCGACAATACAGCAAGCCTTCACGAAGTGCGAAGTGTTCGACTTGACGAAGTACGGTGCGTGAGGCGGAGTTCGGGGCCCGTTGAGACAATTTACCGATTTCCCAAAGAATTGCCAAACACTCCTTTTCTGTGACAGAGTAATTTGACTCCGCCTTTGTGTGGGTACGACTGGCATATGCTACAACGTACTCGCCAAAGTCTGGTTTTAGCTGGGCGAGTACCACGCCAAGGTCGACACCGATAGCGTCCGTGTGTAATTCTGTAGGCGCATCGGGGTCATAGTGGCGCAGAATTAGAGACGTGAGGAGTAGGCGAAGCTTCGTAAATGACTCATCGCAATCGGCATTCCAAGCTGAGAGGTCGTCGCTGCCAGCGAGAAGCGGTCTCAAGGGGGATATAATGAAGGCAAAATTGCGGATGAAGTGGCGAAAATATGAACACACCCCAATAAAGGTTCGGAGTTCCTTTACAGTGCTGGGCTTGGGATATTCGGCAACCGGTCGAAGTTTGGCAGCATCTGGCGAAATTCCTTATTTGGAGACGACGTTGCCTAGGATGGTAAGCTGACAGGCGCCAAAATGACATTTTTTTAGGTTTAACTGCAAGCCGGCGTTACTGAGGCACTCGAGAACTTCTTCAAGGCGAGCGATATGAGATGGGAAATCTGCAAAAAAAAACCCACAATGTCATCTAAGTAGCATAAACAGGTCTGCCATTTGAGGCCTCTGAGAATGGTGCCCATCATCCTTTCGAAGGTAGCAGGCGCGTTGCAAAGGCCGAAAGGCATTACGGTAAATTCGTATAAGCCGCCAGGGGTGACGAACGCTCTTTTCGGATGGTCGGTTTCAGCCAAGAGCACTTGCCAGTAGCATGAGCGCAAATCCAGTGATGAGCAATATTCGGCTCCTTGAAGGCAGTCCTGGGCGTCGTCGATGCGGGGTAGGGGATAAACATCCTTCTGCGTAATCTTGTTTAGGCGGCGGTAGTCAACGAAAAATCTTATTGAGCCATCTTTTTTCCACACCAGCACAACAGGAGAGGCCCAGAGACTGTTCGATTCCTGAATGACACCACTTTACAGCATGTCATCAACATTGTCGCTAATAACGCCGCGTTCGGCCTGCGATACCCGGAAGGGACGCTGTCACAGGGGAGCATGATGACCGGTGTCAATACGATGAGCCACTGCAGACGTGTGGCCCAATAATGGCTGGCCAACGTCGAAAGAGACACGAAAGCGTTCAAGCAGTTGAACAAACTTTGTGCGTGGGACTGGCGTAAGTGCGTTATCGATGCTACGCAGGACATGGGAGGTTGTAGCCGTGGCGGAGGTGACGGCATTTATCATCATCGCTGTCTTTTCGCATGTTGCATCCAAAGGGAAGATGGCCTCAAAACTGTCTAAATGTCCAACACATTCGCCGCGTAACAGAGTTGCTGAGCAAGGAAAGGGATTGCACGCGTAGACCACACCGGCACCATGTACAAGAGTAACGACGGCAAATGGGAGTATGAGGTTCCGTTGGCGTGCATAATCTTCAGATGGTGTACACAGGGCGGCGAAATCACAAACTGAGTCAGAGGAAACGGACACCAGGGTGGCAGAGAACGGAAAGTTGATAGCGTCAGCAGCGACAACCAATTTAGGCACCGGGCTCGGGACGTCGACGACTGTGGTACTGAAAGGGGAGAAAGCGAGTCGAGCTCCAGCGCAGTCAACGAGTGCATCATGTGTAGAAAGGAAGTCCCAACTGAGGATCACGTCATGGGACGCATCTGGCAGCACAACGAATTCCACAATGTAGAGTGTGTAGTTGATGAAAAGACGTGCCATGCACGCCACCACAGGAATAACGTGCTGCAAGCTCGCCGTCCGTAATAAAACATCAGAAACGGGTGTCGTCACTTTCGGCAGTTTGCGGCACAAAAGCTCACTTTAAACAGAAACGGCAGCTCCTGTGTCGACAATTGCATTCGTCGCGACACCATCAATAATAACTGCGATCTCGCTCGGAGGTGAAAGATGAGGTCTTGAGATTTTCGACTAGGGCGCAGTTCGTGCCTCAGAAACTGCGGGTCTTAGTTTTCCTCTTGCGTTATGTTGGTACGGCGGAGCATAGGAGAAATGGAGCGGCGCCGGGGAGGAGGAGATCGACATGAAAGGGAACTGGCACGGCGCGAATAAGCGCCTGATGAGTCGGCGGAAGCAGGGTATGCTGGCTGCTGTGGCATGCAGTCGAGGTTGGGGATGGAATCATTGGCATAAACACTGCGCTGACGACGACAGTGACGTGCAACATGGCCAGGAATCCCGTGGGCGTAGCAGATGGGCCTGTTGTCAGGAGTGCGCCAAGGGTTGTGAGGTAGTCCGGTAGGTGAGAGAGGTTGCGCGAGAACCGGGCGTATCGGGTGAGCAGGGCGTGGTGGCGAGTAGTAGTTGGTGACTGGGGCGGATGGTGTTGGTGACGGTCGAGCATAGGAACGGGTAACGGCCTAAGCATAGGTGAGAGGCGCTACAGACTGGGCTGGTGGTACAGGAGGTGGAACCGCCTCCGCAACTTGAGCTTGAATGACACAACGAAGCGAGTGTTCCAGTGCCGTGGGACTCTCGGAGACTGACCTGCTAATAGAGGGCTGACGAGCCACTTCCTCACGGATGTATTGCTTAATTTGCGGCAGTAAAGTGGAATATTCAGCGCCAGTGCTCCTAGCTTCCAAAGATGAGAGTTCCACTGTGGGAATTCCGGCGTGACGGGTAGAAAGGCACTCTTTGCGCAGCTCGTCAAAGCTTTGGCACAGTTTAATGACTTGCGCTACTGTCTGAGGGCACTTGGCTATCAGCATATGAAATGTATCGTCAAATATGCCTTTCAGTATGTGCCTTATTTTGTCAGACTCCGCCTTAGATGCATTCACGCGCTTACACAGATCGATGATGTCCTCAATATAACTGGTAAACATCTCACCGTTCCTTTGGGCTCTGGCACGGAGGCGATGTTCGGCGCGAAGCTTGTGCAATCCATGCCGACTGAAGAAGGAAGCGATGATTTGCTCTAATGCCGACCAGGTGGTGAACTCTGCTTCACGGTTGTAGTACCATAGCTTCGCCACATCGGTCAGATAGAAGCTGAAGCGCGTTAACTTAGCAGGGTCATTCCACTTGTTGGGACCGCTAACGCGCTCAAACCCTGCCAGCCAGTCTTCGACGTCAAGTTCGTCGGTGCCGCTGAACATCAGAGGGTCATGTTGACGAAGCGTCCCAGCACACATGACCGTAGGTGGTGCTTGGGAAGGAGCGTCTTCCTCGGCCATTCCGGGGGCAGATGGTAAAGTACGACTGCGGTGCTCTGGGACGAAAAGGGGAAAGACCCAGCAGTGCTCCACCAAACGTAACAAGCGTGTTCATCGGAGGAGTTTCAGCCAGAAACTCGCCTGGGCAAGCAAGACAGCTGCATCACAGAAAACAGGAGGTAGTGTGCGCGACACACGAACTTCGTCTTCTTTTCTCTCCCTGGCACAAAGCCCGCGCCGATGTGCACTGGTACAAACTGTTCAACCAAACGCGGAAGGAAATGATGCCGAATCAGGGACATGGCAAGAAACCAGCGACACAAGAAGAACAAGTTGAAAGCCAGCAGAACGTGGAACAGAGTCAGTGTTCAGGCAACGTGATGCAGGCAAACATGCACACCACAGCACAGGGTAAAAAATGGCAGCGTATCCACGGAGTGAATGATAGAGAGTGGGGCGAAGCATCCATTCGTCCATTCGTTCTTGCTTCCGTCCATCCATGCGTCCGTCTGTGTGATCGTCCATGCGTCCATCTGCCAGTCTAGGCGAGCGTCGATTCGTGCGTCCACACGTCCATCTGTGAGTCCGTCCCTGCGTTCGTCCATGCATTCATCCCTCCATGCAGCCATCCGTGCGTCCGTCCATGCATCTGTCTGTGTGTCCGTTCGTCCATCTATTCAATCCAAGTACCACCATCTCGCATCGTTTCATCACATATTCCCCATATAGAAGCACCGCCAATAAGCGGACATTCCAAGGACTAAACGAGACGTGACACATGCACGCTTTTTTACGGATTGCGCTTCATGTCTACTACCCACCTTTAACCACCTCGAGTTCATGGTATATACTAGTCCACTGTATTAATGGCGCTGCGGCTCAACGCTAGTTAAACCTTCCTAAAACCAAGAAGGTTACGCCCAGCGAGTATAGCGTTGCAACCCTTTCTTGTCAGATAGTGCTCACTCTATATGCCAATGGCTGCTAATGGGGAATGAAACAGGAGAATTCGGATTTTACTTTCTTATGGCTTGCGCTTCGTATCTACTTCCCACCTTTATCCACCTCGAGTTCAAGGTATACACTAGTTCACCCTATTCATGGCACTGCGGCTCAACGCTCGCTAAACCTTTCTAAAACCAAGGAGGTTATGCTCACCTAGTATAACGTAGCAACTCTTTCTTGTAAGATGGTGCTCAATGTAGAGACCAATGGCTACTAATGGGGGAATGAGAAACAGGAAAATTCGGCTTTTAGTAAATGCGCACATTGCGAATTTTTTATTGTTCAACAACGCCCAGGAAAAATTTCCCACTGGCACAAGCTTGCAGGTCAAAGTGTAAGACTGGTTACACACTGCGAATGCGACTACTACGAGGGACTAACGGATACTGCTTTGAGGAGCTTCGCCCTAAAAAGCACGAATGCGGAAACGCTGGTGGAGGACACAAAATAAAGCGAATCACTCAGAAAAAACGCAGTGCTAACAACCATGGCGCAAGTGTTTGTAATACATGGCACACCTCAATGAAATTGCGTGACTCACACAGAGTTTCTTGAAGAGGCGCAGGGTAAGGGTGGGAGCATAACCTGGGGAGAACGCGGCCGTTGGCCGCGTCCCAAGTGCCGAGAGCACCAATGACAACGGCGTCTCCGTGACGCGCTGTTACCGGTGACAAAGGAACGCAGCTACCGGCTTCTAGTGGGCCAGCTTCTTGTTGTGGACATTGATGAAGACATTTAGCGTATCCTTGAAGGGACACGTGACATCACGGGCGATGGCCTCTGCGCCACGCACCTGGATGAAATTCGGAAGAAGGCCTGTGTCGCCGATGGCCCTGTTCTCTGATGCGGCGATGCCGCGGCGTGGGTTAGGTCAACGACTGCATTGTACAGGCCTGGTACAGCGCTTTGCGAGGCAAGCATTGGCAGAAAACACAGGGCAGGGTTTCACGTTGGTTATTATAAACTAGAATATGGTCTAGTGGGGCAACCGGCAGGCCACGGCTGCTGTATCGGTGGTCCAAAACGACACGGACGACTACCAGGATTTCTCGCGGTGCCACTTCGCCTTTTAATGTCATGTGCGTGAGGCGAACACGCGCCGGAGGCGTGTCCTCTGGAGAGCGCGAGAGTTGATCAGTGCGTGTGCGTGAGTATGTGTGAGAGTTTGGCGCATTTAGCCACCACCACCTGAAGAAACTTCATGAAGGCCTGGAAGCTCTACCGCATATGTATGGGAACGCTTGTAGACTGGCCGTTGGGAAAATTATTAAGAGGGAGCAACTCACTGTCTTCATTCTGCTTAGACAAAATGGTGACCATGTCGACCACTCCTAAAAATGCCATGTCATCATCTTCTGAGACATCATCTTGCTTTATAGGTGACATGGATAAGCAATCAGCATCAGAGTGCTGTCGTCCCGACTTATAGACGACAGTCATATCGAATTCTTGTAGGCGTAAGCTCCAGCGCGCTAGCCGACCGGATAGGTCCTTCAAGTTGGTCAGCCAGCAAAGAGAGTGGTGGTCGCTGACTACGTGGAAGGGACGGCCGTAGAGGTATGGGCGAAACTTCAGAACTGCCCATACTACACCAAGACATTCCTTTTCCGTTGTGGAGTAATGGGACTCGGCACGGGAAAGCGTCCTACTTGCATATGCAATCACTCTCTCGGCTGAGTCTTGCCACTGGACGAGTACAGCGCCTAAACCTACGTTGCTGGCATCAGTGTGGATCATGGTTGGAGCGTCCTCGTCAAAGTGAGCAAGTACAGGTGGTGTCTGCAGGCACTGTCGTAAACCGTCAAATGCTGCTTGTTGCTCTTTGCCCCATAAAAATGGAACATCGTCTCTCGTTATGCGTGTTAAGGGTGACGCTATGTGCGAGAAATTGGCGACAAATCTGCGGTAGTAGGCGCAAAGGCCAAGAAAACGTCTTACGGCCTTCTTTTCTGTTGGCACCAGAAATTTTCGGACGGCGTCGATCTTGTCAAACGAACACCTTCATGGCTCACCACATGTCCTAAGAATCGGAGTTCCTTGAAACCGAAATGACATTTCTCAGGTTTCAGCGTTAAGCCAGCGGACCGTATTGCTCGAAATACTAATAGCAGCCGTCTTAGATGTTCCTCGAATGTTGGTGAGAAAACAATGACGTCGTCGAGGTATACCAGACACGTCTGCCACTTAAGGCCTGATAGGACGGTATCCATCAGTCTCTGAAGTGTTGCTGGGGCTGAGCACAATCCGAAGGGCAAGACTTTAAACTCGTAAAGCCCGTCAGGCGTAACAAAGGCAATCTATTCTCTGTCCCGCTCAACGACATCGATTTGCCAATAACCGCTTTTAAGGTCCATCGACGAGAAGAAGCGTGCAGGCCTCAGCCTGTCAAGTGAATCGTCAATACGCGGTAGTGGGTATACGTCTTTCTTTGTCACGCGGTTCAGCTTGCGGTAGTCCACACAGAAGCGTAAGCTGCCGTCTTTCTTTTTAACTAGCACTACCGGTGATGCCCAAGGGCTTTTTGACGACTGAATGATGTCATCATTGAGCATTTTCGGGACTTGTTCTTGGATTGCTTCGCGTTCTTTCAGTGCCACGCGGTATGGGTTTTGTCGAATTGGTCTTGCCGTCTCTTTCGTTATAATTCGGTGCTTTGTCAGTGGCGTTTGATTTACCCTCCAGGTCGACGAAAAACAATCTTTAAACTGGCTGAGAATATCTAGAAGACTCTGCCTCTGCGCTGGCGATAAATCTGTGCTCACGTCGACAGGCAGTGGTGTTGAAGCGGCCGGCGTCTCTACCTGTTGTACTGCGAAGCACTCGCGGAATTCTACAATTTCTTCGAAGTATGCAACTGTGGTACCCTCTGCAATGTGTCGACGCTCGTTGCTGAAGTTTGTCAACAGGACCTCTGCTTGCCCAAACACTACACTGACGAGACTTCTGGCAATAGCGATTCCTCGAAAGAGTAAAAGCGTCGATATTTGTTCCGTGACACCTTCTCCACTATGCTGCGTGTTACACGTGACAGAGACGAGGCGTAATGACAACGGTGGCATGGCCACGTCGTCAATCACGCGCATGGGCTTGCGCTGCAGCGCTGCGCTATGGTCCGCTGAGAAGGTTAGTACACCGTCCGGTGTATTTATAATGGCACCGTACTCCCGCAGGAAATCCATAACCAAGATGGCCTGTTCACAACACTCAGAAAGAATAACGAAGGTTGCCACGAATGATGAATCCCCGATCTTGATTCGTGCGGTGCACTTTCCGGTAGGAGTAAGCAGCTGGCCTCCGGCTCCTCTAATTTGCGGCCCCGTCCACTCTATTTTTACCTTTTTGAGTTGGTCGGCCAGATTCGCACTCATTATTGAAAAGTCCGCACCAGTGTCGACCAGTGCGGTCACGTCGTGACCGTCGTGAAAGTGTAATGTCGGCGGTGACAATCTCGTCTTTCGTCGGTTCATTCGAAATGTGCGGCACTTCATGCGGCGGTAATGGGGGATTTTCAAATCTTCAGCAATTCGCAACCTTCCCCCCTAAGGTCACTGCCTTTAGTTTCCCCGGCGTGGACTAGGAGACCTTCCTCTCGCCATGTCCGTGGTGCTACCTCTATTAGATCGAGGAAAATGACCTGGGGAGGGCGAGCGTGACCGGAACGTCAGGAGAAACGTCTCGCGGGATCGTCACGCTCGTTTCAATGTTGCGTCTTCCGTCGAAATAGCGCCGAGGGGTAGTGGACGAAAATCCTTGATACCCGGAAACGCGATGAGGACAATACCGCACGATGTGGCCTGCTTCCACACAATGGAAGTACAGGGGCCTGTAAGCAGGGGTACGCCATATGTCGGTTTTGCGGAGTGGGGGTCGCATCGGCGTCGACGTTCCCCTGTAGTACCAAGGCACTGTCGGCGGCTGCTGCTGGTGGTACTGTTGAGGTGGCGGCACGTTAGATCTAGGCTGTCGACGGAGAATATCTGCATATGTTGGCCTAACTATTTCAGTGTTCGGCTCGGGAAGTGAAAGCGCTTGCCTTATTTCTTGGCGAACAACTTCTATGACAGGCGCAATCGCGCAGTCATTCGGTGTGGCGGCGAGCTTCTTCACCTCTTATTGCACAATTTCACGTATCAGGTCACGCAAAGAACGCTCGTCAGGAGTCACAGTGGTCACGGCGGTTGCGCTAGTTTGTCCGCTGTTGTTTGGACGGTCGTACTGGCGGTACCGTAGCTGTAGTGCGCGTTCTATGGTGGTCGCCTCCTTCGAAAATTCGTCGACGCTTGAAGGTGGGTTCTGTACGAGACCAGCAAACAGCTGCTCTTTAACACCACGCATGGGGTGGCTGATCTTTCTGTTCTCGGACGTATCGGGATCGGCTCGATGAAAGAGACGAGCCATGTCCTCAACGAACATAGCAACAGACTCGTTTGGCTTTTGAATCCGTGATTCAAGGAGCCATTGTGCATGCTCTCGCCTTTCGGTGTTTGCGAAGGTGTCCAGGAATTTCCGCCGGAACTCATCCCACGTTGACCACATGCGATTCGTGAACCACGTGCGAGCCCCGTCTTGAAGAGGGAAATACACGTACCCCAACTTCTGTGCTGCGTTCCACCCGTTAACGTTGGATGTGCGCTCGAACTCCTCAAGCCAGTCATCTGCGTCCTCATATGTGTTGCCATGGAAGTCCACAGGAGTTTTAGGGGTGAAAACAGTCACCTGTGTCGTGCTTGGGCTCGTCATGGTGGGGCAACTGCTTCCCGGCGCGGTCATGTTTTCCGTCCAAGGACCGAACTCTGGGCTCAGGCCTAACAGGCAGTGGCTGGCGGGGTGAACGGGTGTTTCAACGAGCGGAAGTCTTTGTGGACTAGATCCCGGGGTGTTAGAAGGTGTCCTGGACATGTACCCTGCTCCTCCACCAGTGTCACGACGCAGAAACAGCAGGAGTTCGATATAGAAGACCTCACTTTAATTAAAAAATGAAAGGCGCTCGTAGAGAGGACCAGGCAAGAGCTTCGTCTTCCTCTCTGGCTGTGCGAGCTCTCCTCTGCAGGTTGAATGCGGCAATATAATCACCCCACTGTGTTTGAAGCTCCACGATTTTGTGCTGCACTGTTATTATAAGTGTTGCACTGCCTCATTGTTCATGTAACTTCCTCTCAACGCTATATCTCCTTTGGTAAAATTCGCCACTCGTGGGTATTTTGGGTTATTATGTTTTATGTACCCTCTCAAATTTATCTGAAATTTGTTCACTTCTTGAAGGCAGATTATATCTGGAGGGATTGGAGATGCTCCAATAAATTGCTTGAAATTTTCAATTTTCATTTTCAATGAGCAACAATTCCACTGCCACATTTCCACTTGTTCGGTATTTTTACTATTACGGTGTCGAGCCATGATTAGTATTCTAGGAAACTGGTATTCCAAATTCTTTAGGTTGTCTGGTGGGGGCACCCGGGTTCTGACAAGATCTCTTGCGAAGATTCTGCGCCTGGCTCATGCCGCTTATGGTGCGTTCCCAAGGCCTAATTTGTCAAAAACAAGTTGGATTTGCTGAACTAAGAACACTATTGACTGTGTTTGCGGTTGTTGCGTTGCCACGGGTCGCGCAGGGGGCTGTGAGGCAGCAGGTGTGTTAAGTGGGCTTTGCGCCTTATTCGAATGGTTTAGTAGAGACTCCAGGCGCGCCATTCTAGACTTAATTCTGCAGCTCGGCTTTAAGTTGTCTGTTTTCAGCTATCACTCTTTTGTATTTTGGGTGTTCTGCGATAGGTGGTGTAACGGGCTTATATTTGGCAGAGGGAGATAAGGCTTTCGCAAAGCTTACCGCGTCCGCCGGTGGGTTGCTATGTGCAGGGCAGGCGCCTGGTGATTTGCTTCTGGGCAGGGGTTGCGCGTTCGTATTGTCCTGAGAGATTGCTTTCGGCATCAATGTCAACCTTGGATGCCGCTGTCCTGGTCCGTGTCTCCACAGGACGGTTTCTTGACGGCGTGCACGTTCTGGAACAGCTCTTTCGGGTCACTCCTCGTCGGTACTCTGACTCCTCTTCCTCCAACTGAAACCAGCTAGGGGTTGACCCTTGTGGTTTGTTGGGTGGTTTCGCTGCTTCCTTATGAATAGGCTTCAGGCGTTTCAGACAACTGCGGTCACCAGTGACATGATTTCCCGAGCGAATTGCGCATGTCGGTGTGCAGTTCTAGCTTACTTCTGAGTTATGCATTCCGCGGGTACACCACACGGTTTAGTCTGGCTGAGGGCACACGTCGGTGTGGTAGCCAAGTTCGCCACACGCTCGACAAATTGGGACCGTGTTACGAAAAGGTATACACTCCTTCTCACCTCCTCTGTAGGAAGTATATCGCATATCTCGGAAGAACGTCCCCAAAGAAAGTGAGGACGGCATTTGGAGAGTCTCCCAATCTCTGAGCGTCGACCAGCGTTGCGCCTTGGGTGCAAAAACGGATGCTTGCTTTGATAGTTTCGAAAGGGGTGTGCGGCTATATGCCATATATAACACCTTTTTTTGTTCTTTCACCTGCTGTAATATACACGATGACCAGGCGTGGTCTTCCTTTGATGTTCAAAGACATGACAGCTCTCATCTTCATCCTGACGGCCGTGTCTGGAGTCGATGCTAGTGCTACGTTGCAGCCTGGTCTTATTCGGAGAATAAATTGATCCCACCTAATCGTACCTTGGCAAGTCTCTACTATAGCGTCGGAGATCACTTGGGAGGTCAAATTTCTCAGAGGTAGTCCCTGGTGAGGTCAAAAGACTGCTTTCAGATCGTCCTGGGGAAGTGCGGGAGGTCTCCATCTTGTAGGTCGGCCCCGGCACTTTGACTGATTTTTTGTGGGAAGTCTGCTGTCTGCGGAGAAGTCCTCTCTTTGTTGAAATTCGCGCTCCCTAGCTTGTTTCTTCTTCGCTCTGAGCGATTGGGATATTTGCCATCCTTCCTCAGAGTGGTTGGTATTAGTTGCGATGGAAAAATTTGATGGACGTGTGCGGACGCTTGGTTGCAATTCCCAGGCAGTGCTGCTTCATCCCAGTTTGGTGTGGCAAAGTCTATAATTTCTTCACCAGAACCTGGTTCGGATGGTCCTACGGATGCTGTCTGTGACTCCTCAGTTGAGTCCATAGCCGTTAGCAACAGTGGCAAGACTGTGGTTGTCGTATTCGGGCGAGCATCCCCCGCCGTCACCGCTGCTCCTTTGCTAGACGCTAGAGGTAGTGAAGGCTCCCTATGGGTGAAAGAAGAAGGGTTCGTAAAAGCAAGAGGAAGGGTCCCGATGTCAGTGAAACTGGCGTGCACCGATACTGGAGCACGTCCCTGACACGCTTGTAGTAAATTATGGACGTTTCAAGGGGCTGGACCTTACAGAAACTATGAAAACATACGGAGCTCGTTGTGCACGCGTGTGCACTCATCGGCATCCCAGCAGCGTCTCCGCACACCTAGACCAGCGGTTAAATCCACGCCAAGCGCCCCAACCATTTGAAAAGCTTCTCAAATCTATTAAAAAAAATCCGCTGGTTTATTGCATTGAAAACAATGAACTGTTGAAGTATTTTGGAGAGGAAAAAAAACAGCTCTCGTGGTTGTCTTCTCAAGTTCATAGAATGTAGTGTTGGTGTTGTTTGTGAAAAAGTTTATTTCAGAAAGACCAGGCCTCCTTCCTGAACGAAACTTAGTTAACACATTATGCAACCGTGCTTGTGTAAGGTGGTTGAAGCTCAGTAGTATTTGCCTCCGCATATGCCTCCAAGAATTTAGCTAATATGCTCTATATTTGTTCACTCAAGGTTCGTGGAGCCGAAGCATGAGTGAAGTAACTAGAAGAATTATGATGGGGTGGGTAACATTCGGCAAGCATTCTGAAATGATGAATCGTAGATTGCCACGATTCCTGAACAGGAAGGTATACTACAGCTGCATCTTACCCGTGCTAACCTACGAAGCCAGAAACCAAAAGGATTACTTAGAAAGATGTCCAATTTAGGTTGTCAACGACACAGTGAGTCACAGAAAAAATGATAAGAGTAATTTTAAAAGACAAGAGAGCAGAGTTTATCAGGGAACAAACAGGTTTTATGCACATCATTGTCAAAATTAACAAGAATAAATGAACATAGGCTACGCACGTAGCACGTTGGCCAGATAACAACTGGTTATTAAGGGTAACTGACTATATTCCTAGACAGTGCAAATGCGCGAATGGACTGAGAGCTAGGTGGGCTCATGAGATTAAAATATTCGCAAGTACAGTGAAAACTGAGATCACAAGACCAGCTTGATTGGTAGATCATGGTGACGCCTTTGCTCTGCAGCGGGCACAGTCAGGCTGATGAGGATGCTGCTGCTTCTGCTGCTAATGATGTGAATGATGGTGATTATGATGCACTTTTTAGAAAATTTCTCTTGAATCCAATTCCACTTTGGCATTTGGCAATATAAACTTGTGCATCTTTTGTTTTTTTGCAGAAAGCTGAGACAATTATTGTTGTCAAATTCTTTAGACACTTTGTACTTGTCTTGTCCTGTGCCGCATTCATTGAATAATCACACTAAGCTTTGTTGTTGTTTTTAATTTGGGGAAAAAATTCCGCTTCGGTGCTACAGTTGCTGATGTTCTCAGAAGCTCACACGAAGGTGGCGGGTTTGGTCCTTGTCGTGGCGGTTACATTTTAATGGAGGCAAAGTAGTAGAATTTTGTATGTTCTGCGGCGGCCACACACGGTAAAGAACATGAGATGGTCAAATTTTCCAGGCCGAGCCACTGCTGCGTCTCTGAAAATCATAACCTAGTTTAGGGACGTAAAACATCAGGTAATAATATTTTTCGGGAGACATTTGATGAAGCAAACACACGCCGTGAACAGCTGAAGAGTAAAAAAGGTGACAATTAACGTTTTGCAGGAGCTGAGGCAATATGTGTTTTTGCGCACGAGATGGCGCAAGCATTGCGTGGATACGACTAAGTAAGCTTGTGACTCGTTTTCGCAGGGCCTGGGCTTGGCTACTCTGATCTTGCCGAGGTGGTTGCTGACTTTTGCAGGGGCACTTTCAAGATTACCCTCCTCTACAATGACAATGGAATTACCATGGCAGGTAAAGATGCCCAAGGTCGCAAGCATATGGTCATACGCAGACTTTTAGAACTGCTGCATATATTGTCTTTACGAAGGGGATTTAGTTTACAGATCAAGCTGTTATAAAATATCAAGAGCAGCGAATTTCGATGTGATGCTATTCCGCCACTGCCGCTCTTGACCGCTTTTGCGCACGACAAGCAAATACTATATCTGGGATCTAGCCTGCTTTCAACACTCGCTCTTTAGATAGCAGTCGGGAAGTCCAACACACAGCGACGTTGGTGCGGCAGTATACTCGGCAATCAGACCGTTACACACATGATTCCGAGTGAACAATCACATTAAATTGTGCACCATAGCGTGGTAGAAAAATAAAATAACAACCAAGGATCACACGATATGAACTGCGAAAAAGTGGGTCTCTGAATATTCTAATCAATGGAAGAAAGCTCGAAAATAATTTGTCATCTGAAACAGCCACATTACCAACAGTGTGCACAAACTACCTCTCAAGTGTGGTGTTACCTTTATTCCCCACAGAATGATCAATATGGGTAGTGTACGCAGCAGCGATGCCATAGTGTGTTTACCAGACTATTTTGTTTACCAGACGTATGAACATAGCGTAGGAGACCACTCTTTATCTTAAACTCACCACGGAACAGCATGTGACTTCGTTCACATTTTGGGTTGAATAGTATGGCTGAAAAAGACTGCCTTATTTTCAAATAAATATTTCACTTAAATAACTTAGAAAAATCTGAATCCTTAGCCCATAAAGCTAGAAAAGTATTTGATCTAGACATGACATCATATAGCTTAAATAGCTAGTACAGGTTTATAAACAAGTTTCAAAGAGAATCACTTTTTAAGTACGCTCGTGTGACATAAATAACTGATTTCGATAGGTGCCTTTTGTTAATACTGTATTGAAACTGCTATACCACCAACTTCAGGAAGGACAAACAACAGAATGCGGCACAAACAAGTGCTTGTGTTTGTTTTATTTTCGTGTCCGTTGTCACTGAAGCTCGTGCTATAGCAGTGAGAACAACAGAATCGATGTGATATGTACATACAGTTTATTTTAGGATAACAATATGGCGACTGCTAACTACCCGACAGAAAAAGCTTTCGTGGCGATTGCGACATGTTTGATAAACATTCCAATACGAAAGATATACAAATTAGCACCACCAGCCAGCGTATTTCTGTTTAGTTAAAAACCGAGAAATAAACTATTTATGCACGTTCATTTAGGCCTGTTTTATTGCGACAGCAATTACATGGGCACTCTCGGCTGGATTTCACCAACCGCATGGGCGTCGATGTGATGCACCGTATATGTATACGTATCTACAAATGTGAAAACACAAGAATGGAAAAAAAATTCAGAAAAAAAGGACTTTACGGTGCGGACTTGAACGTATGACTTCCTCGTCGTGAATTCGAGGCGTTAGCCACTTAGCCACCGAGAGCCATCCTGTTCAATGATTAAACGGCAAGCTATTTATATCTACGCCTTACAGCTGTTAACAAACATTCTTGGAGGGGAGGGAGAAACCATCGTATTTTCAGCATTATCAGCAAGATGGCGCAATGAGCACGTGGCGGCTCTACTCTCTCACGCGTATTTGGCCCGCGGAGAGGAGTAAATGACATCGCGCGCCCTTGTCTCGCGGTGGGAGGAGGGGAGGGTCTTACGTCTTCGAAGACTTAGGTTTTACGTTGAATGGTTCTGTTGTAGTTACCAGGCACACAAAGGTCACGCAAATCATTGCAGTCTCCGTTTACGAAAAGTGTGTGCTTTTCAGACACAGCCAAGTAACAACTGAGACACTTATTCGCGTTAATCTGTTCCAATATGTACCTGCGAGTACGTTTCGTGCGTCATTCATGCGTGAGAAAGCGGAGCACGTTTCGATCTGCTCGCCATTCTTCGCGTTACCTTCCAACTTGTTACTATCACGTTTATTGTTTCGCCGTTGCGGCAAAACTGTGACGTCTTTTTTATCTCATGCCTAGCTCTAAAGTGTACACTAACTTTGTAATGAAGTGAGTGAAAAGTAATAAAAGACAAGTCCATATAGGGTTAGTGGATAGTATATACCACGCGGTAAAGCAGGAGTGCAAGGGTTTGATTTTAGGCCACGGCGGCTGCAATGAGTGTGGAAGTCCTGCAGACAAAGATACGAAATTGTGTGGGCCCGTACTTGAACCCGAGGCTGCTGTATAACCCAAGTGCACAATTACCACGTGGCCCTCATATTATGGTGTTGACGCTTGAAACACCAGAATTTTGTTGAGTGCAAAAAAAAACGAAAGCAATAGTGCGCAACAACCAGGCTAAGAACGGTGCATTTTCACACGCCGCACATCCCGTACCACTACATGCGCGCAAGGCACAATAGAGCACGACACACTTCGGATTGCAATAAGCCTATCGTGGTTTTTTTTTGTTACAAGGTGGTACGCTTGTAGCAGGTGTCAGAATCGCCGGCCGTAACATTTATTTTAAAAAGCACCTTCCACGAGACTTCAGGAACGGCCCACCAGCCTCTGAAAATTTTAAAATGTAGGCGTTGTTTTGTTCTACAGTTTCAAGTCTTTCTGGGTCACTTTGTGAAGCAGGAGCAGTGTCGCCTTCGTTGGAACAGTGACCACAGCGTTCGGCTGCTCACACGAATGTCGCCGGGGCGATCCCAGCTGCGGCGGTAGCATTTCGGCAGATGAAAAGTGGTGTAGGCCAGTGTTTCGTGCGACGTCAGTGCACGCTAGAGGACACAGCAATGTTGAAATTTCCGGTGCCTTCTACTGTGGTCTTCCTCATAATCGTATCGATGTTTTGAAACGTAAAACCCCAGATATTGTGAGTACTGGCATTCACACGTGCTCTTAAAAAAGAAGTGGCGCGGTAGAGATACTGTCCGAAAAAAGGGTAGTGCAGTCGGTAAAGCAAGGAAAGAAAAGATGTGTTAAGGTAATTATATTTGTTTGGAATGCATAATGAGATGTGGGAGATAAAGGCCATATAGCCCGACATTTGGCGTCTATGTATTTACATGGTTTTGATGCCAGTACAACGCAACATCCAAAGGTTTTTTAAACATGCAGGTACTTTATTTAAACTGCAAATGAAGAAGTAGAGGTAGAGACCATACAAACATTTATATATAACTATAAAGTCATGCAAATGGTTTGTAGCGTTGTGACAGTTAGCGAAGGTGGCCCTCCAAGTAGCAGTCTGCGGCGGAGCACTGAGCTGTAACCACGCTGAATGTATTAAAGAAAAATCTCATATTATGAAAGTGTGGCTACACTTTTGCATTCCCAAATAAGTGTAGTGAGTTGGGCTGTGTACTAGTTAGAATACCTGCCTTTGTTTCATGTAGGCATAGGTTTGGCTTCTAGGGCCTCTACGCGAGTTACGACAGTGAGAGACATCGAAAAACAGAAGGAAGAAAAAGTTGTTTGGGTGCTGTGCTTTTGTTCAATTTTTCGTGGTACTACAGAAATAGAAAAGACGAGGAAAATAGATGTAGTTTTCAGGGGCGGCAGAAATTTATTTTAACACGTATCATTCGTATTGTTCACCGCATTCAGAAAGGAGTAAGTAGGGCCTCAATAAATACTAATAATATTTATTTTAAGAAATGACTAATATTTAAACAATCATGAATTGCCGTTTGGGCCCAGTTGGCCACTTGGTAAGAGGGACATAATAGGATTTTTTTTCAATACAGTAGAATTGAGACGACTAAAACATGATTGTAAAACAATGCTACAGCGACTGACTTAACGAAACAAAAACATCTGAGAGATCGTACAAGCCCAACAGGAACGAAACAAAAGAACTATTAAGGTACTCATATTTACTTGTAATACAGCATGAGGTACAAGAGATAAAGGTCATACAGCCTGACGGAGGGTTACTCACGTGTGCTCATTTGGCATCTACGTGTGTACATGGTTTTGATGTCGGTAAAACAAAGGACACAAATATTTCATTTAAACGTGCAGGTACATTATTTGAACTGGAAATTAGGCAACACACGCAAACACCATACAAAATTTCCAACAAAAAAACAAGTATATCATGCAAACAATACAAGAACACATTATTTCATGAAAGAGCGAATGAAATGAAAAAAAGCTGGGAGTTTAATTAGAATCGCAGTGGTTGATTTGCTACCCTGCACTAAGGATAGAAGAAAGAGAAAGAAAGATGGCAATAAAGAACGCACAAATGTTCACGAAATGAATGCAGTGGATCATCGGAATGGCTATCACTTGATAGTTTATTGAACTTGCCGCGGCAGACGTTACTTGTTATTACTAACACTAATATTAAAATTTCTGTTTCCATTTAAATGATACTTATCACAGATGCAAGTACATCTGAGGTCAAGAGTTTTTTCCACTAGGGGGCCAGGCAAGGCTGGTGTGCCTCGCATGGGCTCCGTATTCTACGAAGTTTTTGTTGAATCAAGACTATTTTTTTGGTGCCAACAGTGGTCTCTCTTGAACTTCAGCAAGTCGCCAACGCTGCTGGTGAGTGCCTCAAACCTCTTTGTTCTTGAGGAGCTTTGCAAACTTCAACTCTTGCTGAGCGGGGGAACGCCGCCTTGTTAGCCCTAACGCCACCAGCACCGGCGTCGGGCTGGCGCTTCGACGCGCGTGCACAAGTTCATTCGGCAACGCAATGGCATACATGGTGAGTGGCACGGATTTACCTGTTACAGAATTTAACCCAGAAGAATGGAGTGTAGTCCTGAATGCCCGACAACACTCACCCCGATAGCAGCGAAAAAAAACTGAAGGAACGCAGTCAAGTAAAGCGGCGTCAGCTGCCGAAACGCCAGCACGCAAAACGGAATCACCGCCCAGCGTTTCCTCAAAGCTCGACCACACAGCTGTGGCGCGTCCTCGCTTAAAACGACTGCCATGGTTGCTAGTCGATGACTTCAAGATTGTCTTTCGTCCGAGTGCGGGCGTAGATCTGGCCTAATACAACGATGGAAAGTTACGAGCGGCTGTAGTCGCCAACAGCGGACTGCACTCTGTGGTTGCCAACGAAAATCTTGTGTGCACCAATCTGGCCAAGAATATTTTCACCGTGTCCACATTTTGCGCCGACCGAGTTGCCAACTATGCAAAAATACGAGAACTCACGTTACGTGGTAAAAAACTAGGATTTCATGCGTACATAGCACCCCCGGACGGGGCACGGGCAGGGATCATCTACCGCGCTTCGAATGGTGAATCACCTCAGGATTTGCTTCAAGAATTACTTCGGATGAATCCCCTTCTACCAATAGTCCAAGCAAGGGACATGGGGCATACCTCACGCTCAGTGCTCATTCACTTTATGGTTGAGGAGCTTCCTCCGTCAGTCAAAATGTTTGGCATCCTCTACACCGTTTTCAACTTTCGACCGAAGGTGGAAGCGTGCCTAAACTGCAGACAAGTCGGCCACCGACGAGATGTATGTCCTTTGCCAAATCACCTCACTTGCTCAAGCTGCAGACAGAAACACCCGGAAGACTATCCCTGCACCCCGCAGTGCGTCATCTGTGAGAATCGTGAATGCTGGTGTTTATAATGAACCGATAGCAGATCACCTTTCTACCTTTGTTTTTATAAGAAAAACTCCAAACAAGAATGCACAATTTTTCAGCAATGCAAGCAAAATCAATTACAACTTATTACGGAATCACATTCTCTACATCGAATTTGAAACATTGTATGACGATGATGCCAACATTGAATTAGAGAACATAACAAAAGCCCTTCGCCATGTCATTGAACGCAGTCGTTCACACGTGCCCGCACGCTCATATAACACTCCGCTAACTCCTTGGATGACAACAGAGATCCTTGCATTGCTGAAGAAGAAAGACTTCTGGTACCACAAGTGGAGACAACACAAGGAAAATAAATATTATTTAGGTCAATTCAAACTTTTAGGAAACCAATTCATGAATCTAATGAGGCAACAAAAAAGGTCTATTATTCTCGACTCATTTTGCAAGCACAAGGCGATTCAAAGAAAACATCATCATCATCATCATGATCAGCCTGACTACGTCCACTGCAGGACAAAGGCCTCTCCCATGTTCCGCCAGCTAACCCGGTCCTGTGCTTGCTGCTGCCAATTTATACCCGCAAACTTCTTAATCTCGTCTGCCCACCTAACCTTCTGTCTCCCCCTAACCCGCTTCCCTTCTCTGGGAATCCAGTTAGTTACCCTTAATGACCAGCGGTTATCCTGTCTACGCGCTACATGCCCGGCCCATGTCCATTTCCTCTTCTTTATTTCAACTATGATATCCTTAACCCCCGTTTGTCCCCGAATCAACTCTGCTCTCTTCTTGTCTCTTAAGGTTACACCTACCATTTTTCTTTGCATTGCTCGCTGCGTCGTCCTCAATTTAAGCTGAACCCTCTTTGTAAGTCTCCAGGTTTCTGCTCCGTAGCTAAGTACCGGCAAGATACAGCTGTTATATGCCTTCCTCTTGAGGGATAGTGGCAATCTACCTGTCATAATTTGAGAGTGCTTGCCGAATGTACTCCACCCCATTCTTATTCTTCTAGTTACTTCAATCTCGTGGTTAGGCTCTGCGGTTATTACCTGCCCTAAGTAGACATAGTCTTTTACAACTTCAAGTGCACTATTACCTATCTCGAAGCGCTGCTCCTTTCCGAGGTTGTTGTACATTACTTTCGTTTTTTGCAGATTAATTTTAAGACCCACTTTTCTGCTCTCCTTGTCTAACTCCGTGATAATGAGTTGCAATTTGTCCCCCGAGTTACTCAGCAATGCAATCTCATCGGCGAAGCGCAGGTTACTAAGGTATTCTTCATTAGCTGTTATCCCTAACTTTTCCCATTCTAGGCTTCTGAGAATCTCCTGTAAGCACGCAGTAAATAGCATTGGGGAGATTGTGTCCCCCTGCCTTACACCCTTCTTGATTGGTATTCTGTTGCTTTCGTTATGAAGCACTATGGTAGCAGTTGATCCCCTGTAGATTTCTTCCAGAATGTTTATATATACTTCATCTACGCCCTGATTCCGCAGTGTCTGCATGACGGCTGATATTTCTACTGAATCAAACGCCTTCTCGTAATCTATGAAGGCTATGTATAGTGGTTGGTTATACTCTGAGCATTTCACTATTACCTGATTGATAGTATGAATGTGGTCAATTGTTGAGTAGCCTGTTCGAAATCCTGCCCGTTTCTTTGGTTGATTGAATTCTAATGTTTTCTTTACTCTGTTAGCAAGTACCTTTGTAAATAGCTTGTATACTACAGAGAGCAAGCTGATCGGCCTGTAATTCTTCAAGTTCTTGTCATATCCTTTCTTATGTATTAAGATGATGTTAGCGTTCTTCCAAGACTCTGGTACCCTTCCCGTCAGGAGACACCTCGTAAACAGGGTGGCTAGTTTTTCTAACACAATCTGTCCTCCATCTTTCAGCAGATCTGATGTTACCTGATCCTCACCAGCAGCTTTGCCTCTTTGCATGCTCTCCAAAGCTTTTCTGACTTCTTCTATCATTACTGGTGGGGTGTCATCTGGGTTACTGCTAGTTCTTATGGTATTAAGGTCGCGGTTGTCTCGGCTACTGTACAGATCTCTGTAAAACTCCTCCGCTATTTAAACTATCCTATCCATATTGGTAGTTATTTTGCCTTCTTTGTCCCTTAGTGCATACATCCGACTTTTGCCTATCCCAAGTTTCCTCTTCGCTGCTTTGACGCTTCCTCCGTTTTTCAGAGCGTGTTCAACTCTCTCCATGTTATACCTTCTTACATCGCATACTTTACGCCTATTAATCAACTTTGAAAGCTCTACCAGTTCTATTTGTGTGTTGTTGTTGACACTTTCATGCTTTGACGCTTCTTAATTAGGTTCTTCGTTTCCTGGGAAAGCTTGCCAGTGTCCTGTCTAACTACCCTGCCTCCAACTTCCACTGCACACTCCGTAAGGATACTCGTTAGATTATCATTCATTATATCTACGCTAAGGTTGGTTTCCTCACTAAGAGCCGAGTACCTGTTGTGCAGTAACACTCGGAATTTCTGTACTTTCCCTCTCAGTGATAGCTCATTGATTGGCTTCTTGCGTATCAGTTTCTGTCGTTCCTTCTTCAAGTCTAGGTGAATTCGAGACCGCACCATTCTATTGTCACTGCATCGTACCTTGCCAACCACTTCCACATCCTGCATGATTCCTGGGTGTGCAGTCATTATAAAGTCTATTTTGTTCTTATTTTCGCCTTTAGGGCTCCTCCATGTCCACTTGCGGTTTTCTCGTTTTCGGTAGAAAGTATTCAAAATCCGCAAATGATTGCGTTCTGCGAATTCTACTAGTAGCTCTCCTCTGGCGTTTCTAGTGCCGATGCCATAATCTCCTACTGCATGGTCTCCAGCCTGCTTCTTCCCTACCTTTGCATTAAAGTCGCCCATCACTATAGTATACTGTGTTTTTACCTTACTCATTGCCGATTCCACGTCTTCATAGAAGCTTTCAACTGAAGCGTCATCATGGCTGGATGTAGGCGCGTAAGCCTGTACTACCTTCATCTTGTATCTTTTATTCAGTTTAATTACAATACCTACCACCCTTTCATTAATGCTATAGTATTCCTCTATGTTGCAAGCTATGTTTCTGTGAATTAGAAACACCACTCCCAGTTCTCTTCTGTCTGCCAAGCCCTGATAGCAAAGGACGTGCCCATTCTGTAGCACTGTATAAGCCTCATCGGTCCTCCTAACCTCACTGAGCCCTATTATATCCCATTTAACACCCTCTAGCTCCTCGAATAGTACAGCTAGACTTCCCTCACTAGATAAGGTTCTAGCGTTAAACGTTGCCAAGTTCAGGTTCCAAAGGCGGCCTGTAGTCCAGAGATTCTTAGCACCCTCTGCTGCGTTGCAGATCTGACCGCCGCCATGGTCAGTTGCTTCGCAGCTGCTGGGAACTGAGGGCCGTGAGTTATTTGACGTATGCATGTGGGAGGTAGTGGCCAGATACTGCACCAGGGTGGCCAATCCTTCTCTGGTGAGGGAGTGCGTT
Source organism: Rhipicephalus microplus (assembly GCF_043290135.1). Taxonomy (NCBI): domain Eukaryota; kingdom Metazoa; phylum Arthropoda; class Arachnida; order Ixodida; family Ixodidae; genus Rhipicephalus; species Rhipicephalus microplus. The sequence goes on along the minus strand of NC_134705.1, from coordinate 81,704,403 downwards.
CCCGGCGGTGGTTACCGGTGACGCCGCACCTCAGGCCTCTTAATGCAGTTCCATCAACACGCGGATTTTTTTTTCCGGTTGGGAACTGCGCGGCACCGGGATTCGAGCCACGGACCTCTTGCATGCGAGGCGGATGCTCTTACCACTATGCCATCGCCGCACCTGCATTGTTATGTTCTAAATGTAGGTTTCAGCGGTCTATCAGTCAAGTTTGTGGTTGTTTTTATAAAAATGTTTTAATGAAATGAGATTTCTGCTGATTACCCCCTTTATTAAGGGTCTAGAGAGTACGGAGGTGGGCCTCCGATGAGCCTATGGGGTGCTGTTTATTGATATATTAAGCGGACAAAATTTATATTCGTTCGTGAGGTGATGTCACCAAATTAATCTTTTTTAGTGATTAGGATTAATTTTGGTCACGAAATAGTTCCCGTACTATTACTCCTGTCCTGATGAAACCTGAGAGGCGACAGGTGTACAATTAGGGCTTTGCACTGTATCAGTTAGAAAATTCCCGGTAGGTTATTAGCAAAGTTCAAAGCGATCGTAAGGGAAAAAAAAACACGTGGTTCAAGACTTTGATCTGACGGGCGTACCTTTCTCCCGAGCAGTGAGCCACCCTCCTCCTCTGAGCGAGGGAAGACGCGGGCGCCACACGTTTATTAGCGGTTCTCGTTATATTCTTTCTAACTCTGTATCTTCCGGTTACCTTAAGCTATCAAAATTATTTTTACACGGAAAAAACCGGACTGTTGTGTTCTAAAAGAAGATATTAGCTATTTTTCGGTGGCGTTTGTAGCTCTTTTTGAAAGTTTGTTTTAATGAAATGAGCTTTTTGCTGATTACCACCTTAATTAAGGACCTAGAGTGTACGGAATTGGGCCTCCTGGTAGCCTATGGGGTGCGGTTTATTATTATATTAAGCAGACAAAATTTAAATGCATTTGCGAGGTGATATTACCAATTTAATCTTTTTAGTGATTAATCTTAATTTTGATTGCGGAATAACTCTGAAACTATTAAACCTAGCCTGATCAAACTTCAGTAGCGTCATGTCTACCCTAAGGACTTTCAACTTTTTAAGTAAGATGTTTCCCAGTAGAATATTAACGAAGCTACAAGCGATCGTAAAAAACACGTGGTCTGACTGTTGTTGTTTTCACAGATTCACACAGTTTTCCGCTCCTAAAATTTAAAATTTTCGTTTGTAATCGCAGTATTTGTAGCGGTTGAACTCCTTGTATCTTCACGAACAAATAGACACCACTCTTACCCTCCTAGATCCAAAATTGCTAAAGTTATAGGCTAATATGCGCAGAGCTCACTTACACGTGCTGCTGACGCGGCCGCTCCCGTGACTTATGGCAAATTGTAAAAGAAGTTGTCGGTAAAGAACCAACACAGCGTGTATCACCTGATGTAGTCGATGCGCGTATACTTGACAAATTTAGTCTATTCTTTACTGAAATCGGCTCTAGCTTAGCCGCAAAATTCCCTAGTAGAGAAATGAAATGTTTTTCAACCTCCTTAACAAATACGTTTGCTCTTCACTTCATCAGCGAGGATGAAAATCATGACACTGATGCCAATATAAGCACGAACAAAGCCAGTGGAATAGATGGCATTACTGCTCGCTTAGTGAAAGATAACACTGATATTTTGAGTTCCGTCTTGTGCCACGTATTTAATCATTGCTTGCGTACGTCGACATACCCATCTTGTTTAAAAAACGCCAAAGTTGTGCCGGTATGTAAAGAGGGCGATCGCTCTGATCCTTCAAGCTATTGGCCCATATCTGTATTAAGCATTATAAACACCATATTTGAAAAGATTCTTGGAAAAGGAATTCGCCTATTCTTAGAAAAATATAATGCTTTTTTCCCAGAGCAGCATGGATTTAGATCACACCATTCCACATCAACAGCTGTGTTATCATTATCACAGAAGATTAACAAAGCACTGCACAACAACCTTCTTGTGGCAGTTGTCTTCATTGATTTAAAAAAGGCATTCAATACTGTCGACAATAATATTTTGCTTATGAAATTAAAACACTATGGATTCCGCGGCAAAGTTTTTAGCCTCCTTTCTAACTACATTGATGAACGTCATCAAATGGTCAACATGCAAGATCTTACGTCGTCATTATTAAACATAAAGACAGGGGTACCTCAGGGGTCCGTCCAGGGGCCACTATTATTCTCACTATACGTAAATGATCTGCCATGCATACTCAAATCGGCCGAGTTGCTAATGTACGCTGATGACACAGCTTTAATAGTTACCGCCGATAACATAGCCGATCTAGAATGTAGAGCTAATGAAGAACTAGAAAATATTTTTAAGTGGTTTACAGTGAACAAATTAACACTCAATGCAAAGAAAACCAAATACACCATTTTTCACTCCCGTTACCGAAATGTAAACTGTGAGTCATTTCGACTTACAATGAACAACTGCCAACTTGAGCATGTAAATGAATATAAATATCTCGGTGTAGTGTTCGACAGCCAATTACACTGGAAAAAACAAATCAACTCTGTTTGTACTAAGCTAGCATCTGGCTGCTGTATGCTACTGGCTGCTAGAAATTATTTAAGCAAAAATATTCTCAGAGTCCTTTATTTTTCGTTTGTTCATAGTCATCTATCATACTGCTTAGACTCATGGGGATGGACCTTTAAAACTTACCTTGATCCTATCCAGATATTACAAAAGCGTGCACTTAGAATTATAGATTATGCGGCATATAATGAACCCAGTGAGTCTTTGTTTCACAAATTGGATATTCTACCTTTTGATTACATACGGCAGCATAAAACCGCAGTCACCATCAACAATGTTATTGCACACAGTGTACCTTTCGATGTATCTATCTTTTCTTCCTCGTCCCGCGTCACTAGATGCATGACATTGCGGAATTTTAATCTTCCACCCACTAAAAACGTGTATGATGAACGCTTACTACAGTTCGTAGGAGCTAAAGTGTGAAATAACATACCACTTCAGATTAAAGATTCTAGGGTTTTCTCGAGCGCACTCAAAAAATATTTGCTACATGTAGATCAATAATAATGACCATGTACTAAGCCTTACACATAGTTTGATGTTTTGTCTATACTTGATTATTTAATTATTTATGAACAAAGTGCAACAATGTCTATCTTCTTGTATTTTTGTTAGTTAGTTGAAAAATCAACGTTTTTTGATGTTTTGATTTTTTTCTTATACACAAATTGTCTTCTGCTTGTATACTTTCTCCCGTTTGACCCCTTACTAGCCCATGGCTATGGGTATAATCAGTGTTGTGCATTTCTTGAAATGTGGTCATAACAACCTCAATAAAATGTAAAAAAAAACTGTTTCCCTCCACCATGTACGGCTTTCGAGCGGGACTCTCCACTCAGGATGTCATGCTGCAGCTGAAGGAGGATGTGCTAAATCCTACTTTTCCACACATCACCAGAGCCATCCTTGCATTGGACCTGACTAAGGCTTTTGATAATGTTTCTCACTCCTCGAATTTACAATCTCTTAGTGAACTAAACGTAGGCTCTCGCACGCACAGGTATGTCTCTGCCTTTCTCAGCAATAGGTCCGTCCGCCTATAGTTGGGCACTTTCAAAACCGATTCCTTCACGCTAAGTAGCAAGGGAACGCCCCAGGGATCGGTTTTTTCCCCGTTCCTTTTTAACGTTACTCTCATACCGCTAGCGCGGGAACTTGCCAAACTTTCTTCCATCAATCACTCCTTGTACGAGGATGACATCACCATCTGGGTCGATGCTGGCAACCATGGCGAAATCAAATCGAAGCTTCAGTTGGCCGCTGACATTGTAGTTGAACATGCCAACAATATTGGGCTCACCTGCTCGGCAGCTAAATCAGAACTCTTAGTGATTGACTTTAAAAAGCAAGATACATGGCTCATTCAAGTCATGCTTGATGACACCCCTATTCGCAGGGTCAATAAAATCAATATTTTAGGCCTAATATTTCCGACAATGGTTCGAACGCTGACACCATAAAGTCAATCTGCACCTCAGTTCATAATACAGCTTCCCTCATTAAGCGCATATCCAATCGTCATCGCAGCATGAAGGAAGCAGACACACGCCGCCTCATACAGGCCTTTCGCCTATGCAGAGTTACCTATTCTATCCCCTACCTCTATTTCTCACTTATGGAGATCGAGCAACTTAAGAGACTAATTCGTAATGCCTATAAAACTGCGCTCCATCTCCCTAAATCCACAGCCACGGATAAACTACTTTAACTTGGGGTGCACAACACTCTGGGAGAGCTTGTAGAGGCGCATCTTTTCAGCCAATATAAAACTATCACTCACAGAAACAGGACTGGTACTCCTGCGCCGACTTGGAATTAACGTTCCTGGTCACACCACGGCCACACACGCAGTTCCCGTCACTGTTAGCAGCAACCTATTAATCCCGCCACTCCCCAAACATACTCACCCAGAACATAATCGGGCACGACGGGAAGCTCGAGCCAAGTCCCTTCAGAAGCGCTTCCCTCGTAATTCTCCCGCAGTTTATGTAGACGCGGCCGAATATGTAGATCATTGAGCTTTCGCGGTAGTCGTCGTAGACGGATTTGAAAAACTGGTCGCTAGTGCGTCCCTTCCAAATTCGACAGAATCCCTGGAAGCAGAGGAGGCGGCAATTGCTTTAGCCATTGTTCACTCCTCCGCTGAGTATATTTTTTCCGATTCAAAAACTGCATTCCGTAATTTCGCCACTTTCCAAATTCTTGAATCATCTCCTCCACCTGATCACCTCATCACCCTCCTCTGGGTCCCTGCGCACTGTGGACACCCAGGCAACACGGCCGTTCACATCCAAGCCCGAGCACTCGCCAACCGGGCTCACAGCGACCTGCCTTCGCTTCGAGGTGCCAGGGATCGACCCCTCAGCTATCACGATATCACACTATTTTACCGAAATTCCCGCCTAACGTATCCCCCACCACATAAATTTCTTTCCATAAGTGACCAGGCATTGTGGCGCAGACTTCAAACGGCCACAGTGACGACTCCTTTTCTTATCTTCCTTTTTACACATGGCGAAACCTCGCCTCATTGCAACTTATGTCCTAGCACCAGAGCCAACTTCCAGCAAATATTTCCGAATTGTCCAAACAAACCCAAGCCGCCGTGGCAAGGGTCAGAACACCAGGAGCGATGGGAGGCTGCTCTGCGCAGCTCGCAACCAGGTTTACAGCTCCGGACAGTGAGCTGGGCCAGAAGGGTCGCCGAAGCACAGCAGTGTCCGGCCACCTAGAGCGGCCCGAAGGCTCATCGTCATCCTGATTCCACTTCCCCTACCACACCGCCTCAAATGATTCCTTCGTGAATCAATAAAGTTGATTACCTACCTACCTACCATCTGAAGTCAAAGAGCACCAGTACATTCTTTCACGTTTATAGGTGCAATATCTCTCTTACACGGACGGTTGTATCCGCGGTGCAACAGCTCCAAATACATGTTTAAATAACAAGTCTGTCGTGATCAAATGTCCTACCTATTAAGTTATCCTTTGAATTGTGGCTAACCAATTGCAATTAGGGAGTTCACAAGTGCACCCACCATGACCAAATTTTATTGGCCAAACTAATTAAAAAATTTCAGATCCCAAACAGTGCTATCGAGTTTAGCGGTAATTTATGTGCTAGTGTGTTCGTTGAAAAAAAATGGCAGATCCCAGGTACAGTGGGATTCGATGATATGTGAACCACGAATAAGAAAGGTTGATATGTCGCTTTAAAATCAGCACAACGTTAAGAGGTGGTGGTAAATGATGCTGTACATGACTTCCGTGCCAATATGGCACGGAAGTCATGTACAGGATGTGATGTGATGTACAAGATGTAGGATGTGATGTTTACTTTCGTCATTTATTCACGTCACGTGATACCAAATTTGGTATATGTGGAGGTAGTGAAACGGCCAGCACTCTATGACCGTGGTATGTTGTCATGTTCTTACTTGATATGCTTGTCATGATTGTCATGTTTGCACCAGTCATATACATCGTGATTAATTGACGTCACGTAACACCAAATTTGGTATACGTGGAACTAGCAAAACGACCACGAGCGCATCATGAAGGGCCCAATATACTCCAATTTAGAGTTGACGCGCGCGTACGCTGGCGAAACGCGTTGGTGAAACGCGAGCACTTTCTTATCTGACGGTAGGCGCGACCGGCGCGACCAGCGTCCGTCGGCGCAGCCCGACGGCAACCGGCGCAAAATTCGCGCTGTACGTTACGCAGACAACACTGCGTCTCTCTCCTTTCGTGACGGAGGGAGGCCGAACGCTCTGAAACGCGCTTGCATCAAAGCAACGCAGCGCGGCACGCGCCTTCGAGTGTATGGGAGGACCGGCGCTTGGCGAGGCAACGCCGGCGTGACGCGACGAAACGAATGCTGGCGAGCACGCTCACCGTGTCATGTCGAAATGTATTGTGCCTTGACTATGGTATGTAGTCATATTGTTACATGACACACATGTCGTGATTATCATGTTTGGATGTGTCATTTACCAATGTCGTCCGTTCGCGTCGCGTAATACTCAGTTTGGTACCTGTGAAGCTAGTGAACTGCCGCGAGCGCATCATGAGCCTAGCATGTAGTGATGTTGTTACATGACACGCATCTCATGTTTATCATGTTTGTACCAATATCATACTTTCGTCATCCATTCACCTCCCGGAATACCGAGTTTCGTATAAGTGAAGCTAGCGGAGCTGCTGCCAGCGCATCATGAGGGTGGCATGAAGTCATGTTGTTACATGAGACGCACCTCATGATTATCATGTTTTCACCAGTCACATACCCTAGTCAACGATTCATGCACTGTAATAGCGAATCGGGTATATGTGACGCTAGCGTAATGGCTGCGAGCGCATCATGAGCGTGGCATGTAGTCATGTTGTTACATGACACGCATGTCATTGTTTTCATGCTAGGGTCTGTCGCTTGTGTTCGCCATGCAACTACGCCATACCTTACTAGATTTGCAACATGCCATTGATTGATTGATTTGTGGGGTTTAACGTCCCAAAACCACCATATGATTATGAGAGACGCCGTAGTGGAGGGCTCCGGAAATTTTGACCACCTGGGGTTCTTTAACGTGCGCCCAAATCTGAGCACACGGGCCTACAACATTTCCGCCTCCATCGGAAATGCAGCCGCCGCAGCCGGGAATCGAACCCGCGACCTGCGGGTCAGTACCTTAGCCACTAGACCACCGCGGCGGGGCTTGCAACATGCCATAAAATCATGACATTCATGAAATATTTTTCATGATTTTCATGCTACGACTAATGAATTATGTTCTTCATACAGTGATGTTATGCCATACCAAGTTTGGTATCGATGCCATAATCGAAACGGCCAGGCGAGCTAGAAGTCTTGGGCGGTTAGGTAGATAAATAGGTGGATAGATAGACAGATAGACAGATAGATAGATAGATAGATAGATAGATAGATAGATAGATAGATAGATAGATAGATAGATAGATAGATAGATAGATAGATAGATAGATAGATAGATAGACAGATAGATAGATAGATACGCTCAATGTCGCCAAAGTTCGCTAAGAAATGCTTCGAAATAAGAAAAAAAACTTTGCTCACGCGGCCGAAGTGCACCCTTTTACCGCAAGTTTGATGCGTATCTGTGTGTGAGTACTCGCACCATGCTTAAGATCCCGTGCAAGTGAACTCACCGCTAACATACACGACTATCATTACGTATTATTAATATGTGACACAATAGGAATTTGAAGAACAGGGTGGATCTAATCATCATAGAAAACCGTGTAAGATAAAAATGAAAATTTGTCATTGAAGTAGTGGTTATTGTGTAGCGAGCTACGTGAGATTGTGCGATGTCTCTCGGTGTTAGGCTGCTATAGCGCCGTATGATGTCGATTCACCCGCACTGACGCGTAGTGGCTGATCTCAAACGTGATGGCTAATGCCCGTGACCATGAATTAAGCGCTGGGGTAGTTTAAGTTTTTTACGCATTGCTGGACAGCGTCCCGCGAATCTTGTGCAAACATTCGTGGCATCTAGAAGTACAAAATAAATATTCGAACTCCACAAGCAGTTCTTCGACGCATTGTTATCATAATTATCGCAGTTTGACGTCGCAACCTGCGGGTTGGTTGTCGTGCACCGTAACTGCCACGGGGTGTTTCAAAGGGTTCTCAACTGAGAACAGAAACGGCACAGCATGCGCTCCTGAATAATAGGGTTTCATACGCGTATGATGCACGGTCATGGGTGGCAGATGCACGTACCTTGAGCCGAGAACCCGCGCAAGCGTCCTACGTCCCGCAGGCTTCTGCCTCGCTCCACCAGACAGAAAATTCTCTCTTCCCCATCATTGCCTTTCTGCTGCACTCACTAAATCAGATTTATTAGTCGCTGCTGACACATTCTAAGCAGGTGATGGCGAAGAAACACCGTCGGTGTGCGTGGAGGCTGTCTTACACCGACAATCAGCCGTCAACCGCAAACACGCACTAAAAAGCGAAGAACTTAACTGCGTCTAGAGCGAGCTCCAATGCTAGCGTTGCCAGTGTTTTTCACTGATATTGAAATGCTTTAGTTATGTCCTGCTGGATTTCGAATCTCGGAGGCCTTGCTTCAGCTGTGCTATTGCTGAACAATTTCCATCGGTGCTAGTAGCACCACATTACATCTTCTGACCGCTCAAAAAGGCTGGCGCCGCACCACGCCACCTAGGCCTTCTAATAAAGAGCAATATGCGTGAAAGCCCCACCGTGATGGTCTAGAGGCTAGGTACTTGGCTGCTGACCCGCAGTTCACGGGATCAAATCCCGGCTGTGGCGGCTGCATTTTCGATGGAGGCGGAACTGCTCCAGGCTTGTGTTGTCAGACCCCCGGTGGTCGAAATTTCCAAAAAGTTTCACTTGGTTTTGGCACAATAAACCTTACGTATCATCATCATCACTAGGTGAGAAAGAACGCGTGTGATATAAAACGTCTTTGTAATGTAGCGTACACCTGCTTCGGTAAATTAGTTGATGGTGCATCGGGCACCTGTCGTCGCTGACCGAGATATGGCAGGTTCGAGTCCATGTGGTGGAACTTTCTTATATATTTTCTGTTCTTTCCCATTCATTATAGTCCATTTTGTAAGCATCATATCCGTAACGGCAATACATCAGTAAACTTTTGGTAGAGCCCAGCGTAAAATATTTTCGTGTTAAAGCAGTGAGCGATGATTATTTGATCAAAAAAACGTTGGTAGCCGCTCTTGTAACCCACATCCACAATTAACCTGAATATCTACATTATTCCACCAGTCATAGGCGACCAACACATAGAATAAGAAAGTGCTGCCCATATTCTTTCTCGCACCTGAAGCACTTGTGCCATAGTCGCATGTACAGAATTTGAACCGTTAACGGTGCTACCTTTAAAAATGCAATTCTTGCATTGTTAAGCGAGCTAACGAAGAGAATGATGCTGACGATTAATTTCCATAGTGGCGTTCAGGAAATGTCGAGCTGGTGGAGCATTACTTTTGCCGTTTTGTTCTCACCCGCGTGGATCAGCTTGTTTCGTGTAACGTTGTGTATTTGTGTTTTAGTTAGAAATAGGGATTTGCATCCCAGTGGCTAAAGCAGTGGAACGCCTTTGGATCAATCTATCCACCAATCAATCAGTGTTTCTTCGGTCAACTTGATACGACAAAAGTTACTTAACTGTCTGGTACATTACCCGGTGTGGCTAGTTACCGGTCAAATATTTACATGAGCATTTCACTCCATGTCTAGAGCAGAGATGCAGCTAATATTGTGGTAGCGACTAATTAGGCGGCACGTTATGCCTTTGCGCGAGCCCACCCTGCCAGCTTTGCAACCGATTTTGATTGTAGTGTTCCTACTTAAAATAACGGAACAGCATTAAAGCTTCAGTATGGAACTGGCGTCCATCTTAATCCGCTTTATTTTTCACTTCATCCTCCTCTTCTTTCCTGCCCCGGCCCCCGCGCTTCTTCATCTTCTGTCCAAAGGCTCATACCGCTTCACCCTTCCCGCTTTCTTTTAATTACCCCTCCTGGGGTAATACTTGAAGACATTCCCAATTGAAGCACATTCATCAGATCCACGTTCACCAGTGTACCAGACAGTCTTCAAAATTCCGTTCTGGGTGGCTGTCTTGGTCACAAAGTAAGGCCCATAAAATTTGGCACTGGAATCTCTTATTCCTTTTCTCACTAGTACGAGGTCGGTGACTTGAATGTCTGGCATGTCTGCTCGATGCCTCTTGTCGAAATTCTTTTTCATTCATTTTCGGTACCTCTCCTCCTGTGATTTTTGTTGCCTCTCCTCGACAATCTTGAGGTTTTCCAAGAGTCCCAACTCACGGTCTGCCTGCAGAATAGGGGTCTCTCCTGTAGAAGCGTACTGTGGACTGCACCCCAAGCCACTGGTGTAGGATCGGTTATGATGTTTTACGGCTGCTTCTAAAGAACATTTCCATCCCCCAGGAAAACTATCGTACATCTTGATGTATTGTTTCACGTCCCGTATGGCACGTTCTGCAAGCCCATTCGCCGCAGGATGGTATGGCGCACAGAACTTGATCGATACATTGTGATCTCGAGCCCATCTTACTAGCTTTTCACTCTTGAACGCGGGGCCGTTATCGCATACGATTGTCCGCGTAGTTCTAAACATGTCCCTTTCGAGAAGGGTTATGACGCTATTTGCATCTTCTTTTCCTGCTCGTGCCGCGACCATCCTGGTGCATTCATCTATGGCCAGCAGAAAAGCTTGCGTTTTTCTGACTCCTTCCCGTTTCTTGTTAAGTTCGGCGAAATCCAGGTGAACTACTTCAAAAGGCACGTTCGAGTGGCAAGGTAGTATCATGGTGTCCGTAGGCTGTTTATACTTGACTTTGTGTACTTGACACACATGGCATGAACGAACGTACTGACTAACGTCTTTCTTCATGTGAGGCCACGTAAACCTCTTGACCAACTTGTTGTAGGTACGCCAAAAGCCGTCGTGTCCTCCAGATTCTGGGCTATCGTGGTACAAGTAAAGCACTTTGGAAACAAGAGTTGGTGGGACTTGATACCGACCTTCCGTAAAAACCAGTTGTTCTGAGCCTTCCCACAGCTTCACTTCATTGATTTCTTCAGATTTTTCTGTGTTGTTTTGTACCATCAATCTTGATAGAGCATCTGCATCGGTTAAAAGCGGTCCTGGTCGGTGCGAGATGGTAAAGTCAAATTGCTGCAAGTAATTCACCCATCTGGCGATACGCCCTTTAGTTTGGGTCATATTCAAGAGATGAGTGAGTGCCTGGTGATCGGTGAACAAAGTGAACTTCGTACCTTCCAGGTACGTGCGGAAGTAGTCAACGGCCTTCAGAACCGCCAGTGCTTCTTTTTCCGTAGTAGTGTAGTTTGTTTCAGACGGCTTGAAAGTGTAACTGTAGTAACCGACTACGTGTCGCTTTTCTCGGCCAGATGCTTCAATACATTTTTGATACAACACTGCACCAGTCCCATAATGTGAGGCGTCAGTGTTCAATTCAAAGGGTAAAGTGAAATCTGGTATACGCAGAACGGGGTCAGAAGAAATTCTGTGCACCAAGTCACGGTAGACTCTCTCACATTCGTCACTCCATTCAAAGGGAACTTCTTTCTGCGTTAAGCGCGTGAGGCATCTAGTTTTGACAGCAAAGTCCTTTATGAAAGATCGGAAATGTCCTGCCAATCCCAAAAACACACGCAGTGAATGGACGTCATATGGTTTCTTCAACTGGGAGATCTTCTCGACGGACTCTTGTTTTGTGCTTTTGGTGTTCCCATCGAAGACTCTTCCAAGAAACACCACTTTTTGTTGAAAGAATACACTCTTCTTAAAATTAACCTTGAGATGTGCCAAGCTCAAGGCGTTTAACACCTGAGACAGATGGTCCTGATGCTCAGCCTCTGTTTTGGAGAAGACTATAATGTCGTCTATGTACACATTACAAAAAACACCAAGGAATGGCTTTAGGACGTCGTTCATGATCTTCTGGAACCACGCTGGCGAGTTTTTCCAACCGAAAGGGAGCCGGTTGTATTCGTAGAGATCGAATGGCGTGATAAAAGCGGTGTACATTTTTGTTTCTTCGGTTAGTGGGATCTGCCAGAAACCTTTGCATAAATCGATGCGGGAAAAATGTCGGCAACCCCCGGTCTCATCTATAATTGTGTCGATCTTCGGCATAGGAAATGGTATGAGTTCTGTCTGACGATTGAGAACCCTGTAGTCGGTGCATAATCTGAAGGTTCCGTCTTCTTTCGGTGCGATCGTTATGGGAGAAGCGAAGGGTGATACCGAAGGTCGTATGATATCAGCATCTAGCATCTCCTGCAACTCTTTCTTGAGCCACATCTTTCGCTCCCTTGACATATTGTAAGGTGCTTTCCGGATGACGGTCTTGTCAGCGAGTTCGAAAGGAACCTTGTGGGACTTCATCGCCTGAGGATAGCTTCCTATGCATACAAGTTCAGGGTAGGTCGTTGCGATATCCGCCGCGCACTTGACAACTCGTAGATTATCTTGTCTACCTTGATTTGTCTCGTTCCTTGCTACTCCTTCTACTAGAACCACATCGTCCCAGTACACGTTGATCTTTAGTTTCTTTATATCTGGTCTTGATAGCAAAAAGTCGTACGTTACCCCCTCTATCACGAACACTTCGCTCTCTATTTGCTGACCCTGGAAGTCGATGTTTACCAAGGCCCACTGATCATGCAACGTTACTTTTCCATCATAGCCTTGTACTCGTAGAATTCTTCCACTATGCAAGCGATTTGCATCCACCAGCTTGGCATTTATAATGGACACAGAAGCACCGCTGTCTACCAGAGCCATCATATGTTTGTTTCCTACTTTGACGGGAATGTGAAGTAGGCTAGAGCAACTTAAATAAACAGTCTCATTTGGAGTCATCGGGTGGGACTGATCACCCTCGTTTATTAGTTTTTTTCTGTCGAATACTCCTGAGCTTCAGTGTCGATATTATTCACTCGACCTCTTGGAACACGCCAAGGCAAGTTATCTGTGCGAGTTGCGAGGTGGCTCGGTTCTCGCTGAGCGCGGCTTGACCAGTCTGATTTACTCCGACTGAAACAGCTGCTTGACTCGGCGGTTATGCTTGTTTCCGAAGCTGATGGTATGTTCTGAAGACACGCGAGGAGGTCATCTAGAGTCTTTGGTGACAGTATTTGCACTTGCTTCAACACGTTAGTGTGCAATCCATGCATTATTAAGGCAACTACGGCCGTAGATGGAAGCAAAGGCTCCGCCAGCTTTAAAAGACGGCGTTTCTCAAAGAAGTACTCGACAAGGCAGCTTTGCTCAGACTTGAAATTAAGCGCCGTGTTCCATCTTTCTACTGGATTGCTTCGGAATGCAGTCAAAAACTTTTTCCTCCACTGGCTCCAAGAGTCGTCACTGTCTTCCAGAATGCATGTTTCCTACCACTTTCGCGCAACACCTCTCAAGTAAACGCGCATGTTGGTGATTTTAGCCTCATCAGAGAGCCACTTGTTTTTTCCAGCGGCATATTCGTAGAAATCAAGCCAACTTTCTGGATTTGAAGACACACCGTCGAAAGCATCAGGTTCTACGAAATTAGGTGTCGGTCTCTCAGCATTCAGAGAGCTTATAAGAGATGTCATTATTTGGTTTTGTTGAAGCATCTGTTCCTGTTGCAGCTGAAAAGCTTTCAAAACGAGGCTCACCTCTTCCGTCGAAGATCGTGATCCTGAGTGTTTTCGACGCGCTGGTTCAAGAACTAGGTCGTTGAAGGTCGCCACACGCAAGTTCACTTTCACAGCACCTTTCCGTCGTAGTTCAGTAGTGTCTACGGCTGCCTTTTCCACAACCAGGTTTACGAGTTCTTCCGAGCTGAGCTCACGAGGTAGGTCTACCGCTGCTTCGTCTTGAACTTGGTACTTCGAAAAGATGATCTCCTCGGAGGTCTCGTCTATGAAGAACGTCACCCACATGATGGCTTCGATGGCCGGCTGCGCCAAAATAATGTAGTGTTCCTACTTAAAATAACGGAACAGCATTAAAGCTTCAGTATGGAACTGGCGTCCATCTTAATCCGCTTTATTTTTCACTTCATCCTCCTCTTCTTTCCTGCCCCGGCCCCCGCGCTTCTTCATCTTCTGTCCAAAGGCTCATACCGCTTCATTGATTACTTTCTTCTCCATCAAGTCTTGCTACATCATGGTGCTCTGCGTCAGCTGGTGACTGATCGAGGTCGATATTTCCTTTCAAAAGTTGTCGCCGACCTTCTCCGTTTTTTTGGAACGTCCCAAGTGCTAAGGACCGCTTACCATCCTCCGACAAACGGACTTACTGAGCGCTTGAACCGTATCGTCTCGGCCGTGCTATCCGTGTACGCGTCTGAGGGCCACCGGGATTGTAACTCCACCTTACCATTCGTTAGGTTTGCCGATATTTTGTTGCATGATCACATTAATGGTTATTCTCCGCCTTATCTATTGAATGACAGTGACCCGTTCGTGCTTCTAGACTCTCTACTTCCTTCTGAAGCAAACTAAACACATTTGACGCTCACGACACCATCGTCCGGGCGGCGGCGGCACATCACGTCCCGTCAAAGGCTCTGGGCATCTCAGGCCAGTCAAAAGCACCATTACGACAGTCACCACTGCGACGTGTGTTTCAGGCCTGGCTCCCTGGTTCTACTCTGGCTGCCTTCGCGTCGCGTTGGCTTGGGTGAAAAGCCCCTGCCACGCTAGGTTGGACCTTACAGAGTTCTTCGCCGAGTTTCCGAAGTCTTATACGAGATATCGTCACTAATCTCGAAGTCTAAGTCCACCTCACCAGCTGCTGACACTGTGAATGTTGCCCGCCTGAAGCCCAACGTTACGTTCAGTGATCCAATGCACCGAGACCGTGCTTTTGCAGTCGGCAGTTAATTGTACGTAGATGTTTTTGCCACTGTGGACTAGATGAGGCTACTAGCCGTAGACGTTGAAGTGCTTCGGGCATAGAAGCGATGGTGGCACATTCCTTAGGGCGTCAACGGTACCCCTCTCGCATGTCGTGAATAAACTACACTACTGCAGCTCTACGCGTATCAACACGATTTCAAACTTTTATACCAATTCACAGACAGTGTAGTTTGAAGAATACATTGCATGTATTTATGTACACGTCACAATATTTACTAATTGTTGTCATGTGTATTGGGAACTGTCAACGTCATAGTTCAGAAATTAAACGCAATATCGATTTACACCCATTGGGTATTTTCTGCAACGGAGATGTGATTGGGTTGTTGCACAAGTACTACATGCATTGCCTAAGGTCTCAGCTCTCTTTTCCACCTGCACACTCCGGATCACATGTTAGCACGCTTGCGGAATCAAGGCAGCTTTATGCAGATTCTTGATTACACACGCATTCAGCCTATCTGCTTTGCCACAAACAATCACAATGGTAATTGATGTTCCTGACGCGGTACTTTCAGTGACCACTTATAACCATGCACTTTACAGGCGCACATACACCATGAGAGCGCTATTTTACCTCTGCATTCTGTCTTTTCTTTAACCCATAATTCGTTCCCCTAGTGCAGAGGAGCTAATCGGACGCACGTCTGGCTGACCTTCCTGCCTTTCATTTCTTGCCTCCATCTCCTCCTCCAACAATTATATCCATTTATTGCGTGCCTGCATTATCTTTTTGAACAACATTTTACTATAGTTGTTAGCATTGTTGTTATGTTGTATCAAATTAGTATATTTAAACTGTACACGTTCACATCTTTCGCTGTATTTATTGCCCCCTAATCTATGCGTGAACCGGGTATACAGTCTTACTGCATGTGCACCGTACACACGCAGCTGCCTTTCTCCGAATCCTTCACGCCGCCAAATGCGTGGCGAATGTGGTATACCTGTCTGGGGACCACAGGGGCAAGTTACCTGGTGACCAGAGCTACGAATGGACGAGTGATGCTCAGCGCAAGTTCAAGATCTTGCTGGTCAACGTTTCACACGAAATTATTGACAGGCTGCTCCAACCGTTGGTGAGTGGGAGTGTAAGGTGCTATATTTGATGGTTCAATTGTTGCTCTATTGTTTCACCAAAGGAACATTAAGATGTGACATAAAGCGTGTAAATCCAAAAACCATGATATCGATGCTGAGCGTCACGATGCAGCACGTTTTCTTTTATCATTGACCTTGTCGGGAGATGTGCTAGTCACAGGAATCACCTCTGGAGCATGGTCGAGTAATATTAGTACTATTTATATTCGTATTATTTTTCTTTCCAATAGTACAAGTCCCTGACACAAGGTTATTTATGGTATAGGATACCGGAAAAAAGCTTTCATATTTAGCGAAAGAATACTCTTGTCGAACAGCTTTATCCGTGGTGAAGTTACCCGCGGCTAACCACAGTTAGAGGTAGCTACATGGATAATGTAACCGAAGTAGGTCTTCTAATAGTGTAACGCAGAAACAAGCCAAGCACGCAAGGTTCGCGCTAACAAACCGTAGGAGCTCACCTATGGCGGACCACTAAGCGTTGAATGCACCAGCCATGAACTAGCGAAAGTAGTCAGCAGCTTAGCTTTTCACGGGGAACTTTACAAAAAGTGCCTTCAGGGCAAAATAGTCAAGAAAACTTCTAAAAAAATTAGGGGACCCTTAAGCTTCGCCTTTAAGAATGGAATGCGATAGCGAAATCCGGCCCCTGGTGCGCCCTTGAACCGCTACGTGCATACCTATTAATATGTTTTGTTACACACACACACACACACACACACACACACACACGCACACAGTAGATTGTAATAGCGTGCGCAAGCGATTGGTACATACATGTTTTTTATCTAAAGCAAAAGTCGCATGCCATCAAAGATGCACACGGCGCGCTTGCTATTGTGGGGGTCATAAAGAGTCTCACAATGCCTCACAGATGGCAGAACATGATCTAGCGTTTGCTGTTTGCTTGATCAACACCTCTAGAAAGGCATGGTATGTTTTCCACTAGATGAACCTAGTTGTCCGATTTTAGAGCTGCGTGAAAGTTCCTGTGTGTTTTTAGTGGCGATGGCTGCACTAGCCCGGCTTTGTTCGATGTAGTTTGATGGCCTCCCAAATGCACCTACAATCACCAAATGGCCTCGTTTTCGGGGTGACACCTGTCGAAAAAAATGCGTTGAGGAGACTCCTTTCATTACATGGCATTCATGTAGTGTTTCTTCCTGACGCATCTGCAAGCAATCTTGCGGCTTTGTGGCAAGACACCTACTTGCCACGCGAACGGCCCGGGTTCAATCCTCAATGGTACGGAGAATTTTGTTCTTTATTTTATTTGTTTCTTTCTCGATTTTTCCCTCATGGACAATTTTTCATTCAGAACCAACGATGCCGAGGCCGATGGCGGAATTTATGCGACACAAGCTCTCAAGCGCAATCGCGTTAAAGTGAGGACCACCTGGGAATGTCAACAAGAGTTTTGGCTACAAATGTGTCCTGGGGAAGGGGGGTGAAGCAAGAAGGTAGAGGCCTATCGCTATAAGTTTCATGAGGGGAATCGGCTTTCACATTACACGTGACTATGGTCGTCGGATGGAACACAACACGACCGCTGCACTTCCTCCACAAATGCGACTGCAGCCAAGCGGGCGCCATTGGGCAGACACTGTAGACTGATGTCATTAGACGAATGGCCTGTGAATTCACCTTCGGCAAGCATTGCCGACGTAAAAACAAAAACGCCATCTACCACGTAAGGCAACCTTGTGTGGATGCAAAGAAGTGGGGAGATGGTTCGCTTGAGTTTTAGATGGTGTACTTTATTGAGTGTTTTTGCTGTCACTAACGCTGACACTGGCGGCGGTGTTGACACTGGCGCTCATCGAGGCGTTGCTATGCCGCTATAGCGTTGCGCACAATAGGGTGAGGCGCACACGCTCCGTCAATTATTCCACAGAACTACTATGGCGACCCCTGTAGAGTATGCAGTAGAAGAATCGAAGAGCAGAAAGAGGCAGGAGCGTAAGAGAGAATTAATAGAAAGAGGGAGGGTACGCGCTTGCTCCATGTGGGTGTGAATGCCATAAAAGGGGAAAGAGGGGAGAAGACACGCACGCGAAAAGCGGATGGACGCCGTGGTAAGGGCAAGCGAGTGAAGGACGCAACCCCCACCCTCAGTTGCTTCGTAAAGGGACATACAACTGGATAGAAGGTGCGATTAAAGTCTAGTATAAAAGAGCGTGAAATTTAACAACATACTCCTGCACCCATTACGCGTTTAGAATAGGATTCACATTTTAAAAGATGACTAAAATTATAAAAAACCGTCTTGTTGCACAGCCTAGCGCAAGTGCCTTGAAACTAGACTATCGAATAGGACGTGCATCACTTTGTTGAACGTGATCCCGTAACCAGATGCTGTCATGAATGCGAGCCCTCAAGATTAGAGTATGTGTGATATTATATAGGCCCGCTCAATTCTTAGCTGCCTACGACGTAAAACTAGCACGGTTAAAAGCTACGCTGCCATCGTGGCCTCCAGTCGACCAAGTCGAACGGTCGCGCATGCGCGCCGATCGCACGGAAGTGCATCTATCACCTTTGAACGCGAACCACCTGCATGCTCACTCTTTGCAGCATGTGAGCATACGACTTCATATTCACTGCAGATAGAAACCCTTTCACTACAAATCTTTCGCGGCGTTTTCCAGTTTACGATCCTGAGATCAGACTCACTACGGGTAATATTTTTTTCGCGCGTAGAAAAAAATAGGAACCATGAAAATTATTGTTGATCTCTTTATAAGCAGGAATATTTCTTCAGTCGCGCAGACAATAGGCTGCTGCGCGTTGGTCACCTGGGTGAGGCTTCGCCAGGCTTCTTAAGTTTATGTGATTACAGACACCTCGTTGAGCTGCAAATGTGGAATATCTGGAAAAAAGTGCAGCGGTTAGTGTGACTGTTCTGCCAAGTTTACTATCCGAGAGTTGTGGAAGTGTCTCGTTTCACAATCGCAAAACTGGCTTTGCATGTTCGTGGCGTAACCAGGAGTTTTGTTAAGGAGCGCCGGGGGGGAGCGGGGGCGTTGCAGAGTAGCCACTTCATTCACTTTTCACTTCAGGCCGCTTTTGGTTGGATTTGATGAAACAGAAGAGGCCCTGCGCGAGATGTGCACGCCATCTGGCAGTGCCGTGGTTAGACATCAGCAAAGTGGCTGAATTGTGTGATACACAGACATATAAAAATGCAGACAGATAAAAAACTCTGCGGTGAAGTATCCCAAGACAGATTGTCGTCTTTAAAAATTTCCGTCAGTGGGAGTTGAACCCACTACCTCACAGTGCCACATTACAGACTCCAGGCACCTTCACCACTGCGTCACTAAAGCTTGATCAGGAGGCTTTACATAGGCACCTTTTTTTATCTAACTCTGTTTTCTGTGGGTGCTCTTCGTAAAAGGGAGTAACTCGTCTTGACCGTGACATTCACGATTAACTGTTTCGGCGCATAGTGTCTCTGTCCCCATCCCATTCGGCGTATTTTCAATAAACTAGGTGCAGTTTTGTCTCAACACACCTCCAGATGGCAGCTTTAGCCCAAGCGTCGGCTTCCTTCATAGCATCTATTCATCCCCCCCCCCCCCCAAAATAGCAGTGCATTAGGTCGCTTATGCAAGGATATACGTAGCGCCAGCAATAGGCGGATGGTTGGAAGGACAGACAGACAGACAGACAGACAGACAGACAGACAGACAGACAGACAGACAGACAGACAGACAGACAGACAGACAGACAGAAAAATGAGTGGAAAGCTGATAGATGGACAGAAGGATGGAGGTACGCATAAACTAGCGGTCAAGCTCACGCTAGTCAAGCACCAGCCCACTAGTGACATGTCACTCCAGGAGCTTCCACGACTTTTCTGGCGCGTCAGCTGTGCGCCGCGTAACGTCATTGCTCCTTGGGCATGCGAAGCACGGCTCTCAATGAGCCACGCAAAACTTCACAACCTGGGCCTGTATAGATTACGGTACGAAATAGCTCTGCGACGCGAGCTTGTATCACTTGGCTATAACTTCACGTTCCCCGGTTACTCTCGTCAATGTACGTAATGTCAATGTACGTATGTCAATGTACGTAATGGGTGCATCCCGATTGGTATCTAACTCAGCAAGATGGGGTTGCTCTATGGCGGTGCGGTCGGTAAGTGCGCGCGCTGCATGATAGGCGATCTCGTTGAGGTTGGATAGGGCACCCGGCAGCTGCCCGAGATGGGCGGGGAACCAAATGACAGCGTGGTGCTTCAGGGCACTCGGGTTCGCTTTGCGCAGGATACGTAACGCCTGGTCGGAGATTACTCCGCGTTCGAAGGCTTTGATGGCTGGCCTGGAGTCGCTGTAGATGAATTCCTGTTTGCTGTTGAGCATAGCTATAGCTATAGCTACTTGCTCCGCTACTTCGGGGTTTCGGGTGAGGATTGTGGTAGAGTTAAGAGTCTGCTGCGTGGATGATACCGCGACCACAGCGAAGACTCGGTTGTTGTGATAGGCAGCGGCGTCCATGAACGAGACGTTGTCCGCTTCCATGTCTATGCGCTTGAGGATCGCGGTCGCCCGCGCAAGGCGCCTGCCCCTGTTGTATTCGGGGTGTACATTTCGCGGAATGGGAGCGATCGTGATAAGGTCGCGGATTTCACGAGGAATTAGAGTAAACTCTAAGGGGGTCCCTGGCCCTCGAGGAGAAGAAGCCGAGCTCGCGCAGAATATGGCGGTCCGCCTTGGTGGTGGTGAGTCGGGTCAATCGCACGCGTTACAGAGCTTCGGCGATCTCTTCTAGCGTGTTATGTATGCCAAGCTCAAGGAGTTTGTACGTTGGAGTGGTGATAGGGAGGCCAAGCGCTCGTTTGACCACCTTGCGAATAAGCGCATTGAGTTGGTCGCGCTCAGCACGTAGCCATTTGTGTATAGCGGCAACGTAGGTAAAATGGCACAAAACAAACGCGTGTACGAGACGTAGAAGGCTGTCTTCTTTGAGGCCATGGTGCCGGTTTGCTACTCTAAGTACGAGTCGTATGGCATTCTCAGTCTTAGTCCTGAGCTTGTGTACTGTTTGGGTGTTGGTTCCGCGGGACTGAATGATCATGCTGAGGACCTTGATGGTGTCTACCCTGGGTACTGTACGAACATCTCTGGTGTGGAGGGTGATATTGCGTTCCGCCGGAGGTTTCCACCCTTTGGGCTTGGCACCCCGGCGTTTGGGCAAATATATCAACATTTCCGACTTCGCGGGTGAGCACCTGATACCGGTGTGGTCAAGGTAGGACTCGGCGGTGTTGATAGCCTCTTGCAGGGCGGACTCAATGAAGCTATCCGACTCTGTGGAGCACCATATTGTTACATCTTCCGCAGAGATTGTGTGATTTAGCCCATCGATTTTCGAAAGTCGTTCGGAAAGCCCGATCATCACGAATTTGAAGAGCGTGGGCGAGAGGACGGATCCCTGAGGAGTGCCCCGCTGTCCGAGCTCCACTTCTTCCGACACTAGGTCTCCTACGTGGAGGACGGCTCTGCGTCGAGTGAGAAAAGAGCGGATAAAGTATTAAAATCGATGACCTAGGCTGAGGGCTGCGATCGCATTCAAGATTTACGAGTGCATTATTGTGTCGAAGGCCTTTTGCAAAGCGAGACGGAGGATTGTACGAGTGTCCCGAGTGTTTCCACGATCCGGAATTTGACGCTTTAGGTGTAAAATGGCGTCTTGAGTCGATAACCCTGGTCGGAAGCCAATCATGTGGTGCGGAATGCAGTCAGTATCTTCGAGGTATCGACCAACCCTGTTGAGGACGACGTGCTCAGCCACTTTGCCCACGCACGACGTGAGAGATATGGGGCGTAGGTTATCTAGGCTCGGCGTCTTTCCCGGTTTGTGTATGAGAACCGTGTGAGCTAGTTTCCAGGCATCGGGTATCTCACCCTTTTTCCATATTTCGTTGATAGTGTCGGTGAGGTAAGTGACGGAGGAATCGTACATGTTGCGTAGGAGCTTGTAGTGCCATCATCACCATCATAATTTCTCAATCACCGTGCCACGCCTCTCGCGCAGCTGATGCTAGCTCGAGCTGCGCGAGGATTAGAACAAGCTAGGCACTTGGTGTGTCGGACGTGGACAGCGACCGCGGCTCCGTTTGAGGCGTGGAATAAAGCGGCGAGAGAACGACACGACCACGTTGGCCGCCGTCCCGTCTTCCTCTCTCGCTACAAGCTTGTTGGTGATGCCGTCGGGGCCAGAGGCTGAGCGGCCATTGAGCTCATGGAGAGCTCGGCGCACTTCAATTGAAAAGTTGGCGTCTAAGTTGGTGTTGTCGCTGCCAGAGTAATCATGGTGAGGGGTGACAGGGCCCGTGGGAAGCAGGAGATATTTGTCCACGAGGTTTCGACAACATCTTCCGATGACATTGTCCGTTTAGCCTGATGAAATATCTTCACGAACGAATGACGCTGATTTGTGTGGGTGTTGGTTTCATTGAGGAGGTGTTTGAGTAAGTCCCACGTTTTGCCATCAAATAAAACCGCGTTTTCCAATATCAACAATCCACTCAATTCCCATTTCAAGTATACCATCTAGAATAGAAGAAATGACAAGGTACTGAAATGAAATGAAATAAAGTTTAGAGCCAAGCTGGTTGGTGACAGATCGTCATACTGGATAGCGAAGTAGCGCACTTCTTACAGGGACAACGGAGACAAGAAGGGTCCATTTAAAAAGTGTGCTACTTTACTGTGCGCTTCAATGACACTACAATGAATTTAAACTACTGAAATGGTGTCTCAGTCGAATTATTTTATACCAACATGCCTAGTTGTCGGTCTTCCTAAAATACTGATGTGCAAACCCAGAAAAAAAAACCCAACGAGGCAGAAAGAAGTGCTACAGTCGCCTATTGCTTTTGACATTCAAGTTTATCTTAACCATGACATGGCCATTACTGCGCACCGACTCGCTCGACGAATATTCCTAATCCTGCAAGGCAACTCCTGTACCATGGAAACAGATTTGATGCAGCCATTTAGGTTTTTTTTTGGTCGCTATTTCTGAAGCAGTGGTGGCCTAATAGATGTCACCTAGTTTAGTTAAAAATCGTGTGCAACCTGGCGCTTTGTTGTTTCGAAACTGTTCTTTGGCGTTCATGTCGCAGTCATCGATTGCCGAAGTTTGATCACGGATGTTCTAAAATTGGAGTGTACAGGGGATCTGTTATTTCTTGAGACCTCTGGCAATTCTTCAGCAGCTCTATGGCAGGCAGACGTAGACAGAGGGTCTGCCACCTAGTTCTAATCGGGACAGGAAATATGTTCATGGTCACGTATGTGGGGATTCGAAGACAACCAGAACCTACCCATCGATTGCGAAATGGACTGGTGGGTCAGCCAACGTTACCGTAAACATCACTGTCGCCATCACAGCAGACAAAACTTTGCTGCGAGTGCGCCTTGGCTTTTATTGTGGTAGCAATTATACTCTTGGCTGGACTTTGCCGCCGGTGTCGACGCGCACGTCACTGTCGGTCATCGCATATGTATAAGTTTCTATATATATAAATACGCGAGAGAACAAATTTTAGAAGAAGGCTCTAGTGCGTGAAATTAAAATTGCAACCTTTGAAACTAGCCTGTAAGGCGTCAACCACTGAGCCACGGAGCAGCCCATCGTTCACCGTGCAAACGGCAATCTATTTATATCTACCACTTACCACTGGTGATGGTAATCTTGGGGGGAGGACAATCGCGTTTTCAGCAATGCCGGCAAGATGGTGCAACGAGCGCGCGGTGGCGCGCACTCTCGTCTCCCACGCGTACTTCTCCTCGCGGAGAGGACGGGGTGCAGGTAAAGCTACTGGATGCTCACTCGCGCACTTTTATCTCGTTGTGGGGAGGACCATACATCTTGGCTGGCCTTTAGCTTCACCAGAACAATTCTGTTGTAATTACCGGGCGCGCTAAAGTAACTGCATTGGTTTCACAGTATCCGTTTGCGAAAAGAGGGCGCTTTTCAGGCACAGTGAAGTAACAACTGAGACGCCTATTTACGTTTAAATTTGTGTAAAACATACGCTCAGCTTCGTATTCTGAATTCGGCTCCTTTAAAGCTATTGAGTACGTATCTTCTGTTATTTGCGTGTGAGAAACGCGAGGATCGTTTTAATCTGCTTGCCATTCTGCGCGTGTTTTAGTGCACTACCCACTTGGAAATACGTTGGTATAGTGTTGCCTGAGAGCTGAAGTGATATCCTAAAGCGCAGGTATTTGAGATATGAGCTTGTACAGTCGGAATATTACGCGCAACTCCTCCCGTCTGGAAACAAAACAACGAGCTAGCACATGGCGCCTCCACAACAATGCAAGGTGAGGTGGCACGCCACTAATGGCTTAATAAGCTCAGGTCTGCATAAGATATAACCTTCGGGAACGACACAACGCAAATTTTTGTGATGGTGATCGTGTCCGTTCAAAAGAGCTCGAAGATATACCTGTTCAGCTATCGCGTACTACATCGCGCACACTCGTTCACCAGCTTGCGCTTTGTCTCATCTTTAGAGACGTGGTGGTATTAGTACCACAAATGCACTTTTTATCTCCAAATAAACTTCTGTGTGACACATCTTTATCATGTTTAGACACATGTCGCCTGGACCTCCTTCTCAGTCCTATGTGGCACTTCATGAATTCTCATGGAGTTCAACTTTCATTTGAACTACTAGGTTATAGCCGTACACACTGCCCGAGATTATAACAAAAAAAGACAGCCAACGATAAAGTATACAACGAAAGGATGAATTTATTCCAAAATTCATATCTGTATTTTATGTGTACGTGTTCTAGCTTGACATAATACCATGCACACATATGTGGACCCGTAGGCCGAAGTACACCCGCATGCCGTTTACGACCGACGAGCATCACAGACAAAACGAAAAAAAAAACACTGTCACGATCACTATTATTCAACCGGGTCATTCTATCAACATATAAAACATGCTTAAAATAGCCCAGTCCGGAAGGGGTACACGCACGCAAACATACTATGGAGCGAAAAACCTACGTCGACCACGATCGTCTTCACAAAGTTTACAGAAAGCAGATGTGACATCCTGCGCTGCACCAAAGGCAGACTACAACAAAGAATAAACTTGTAAATTGCCTTCATGCTTGCATACGAGCGTGTACGTAACTTTCGAAGCATGCGGACGATGCAGTTGATAGGCAACAGTTCGCTGCATTGTTCACGAAAACACCACAACAGGGATAAACATTAGTTTCAAATGCTCGCCGCCACTCATAATTGCCTCAGTTCACACGTCGGAACAGGCTTTAGATGATAACGCCAGGCGTAATGACAAGCGAAGGCGTAGTTCCCAAGCGCCGCATTGCTATTCCTCAAGTCATTACAAACAAGGTGCCAAGCAGGTATCGTCTATTTTCTGGCGAATGCTAACCCGAAACCTTCCAGAGAGCTCACACGACTAAATTGTCTTGGACGCCTCTGGTGACCCATGGACTCCTCGTGTGCCACCAGAACCACGTTACCCGAAAAAAAAAAAAAAAGCCAACCAGAAGGACCCCAATGGGAAGGGGGTAGAGCAACCCGAAAAAAAAAAAAAAACGTGCTCTGGTGGCCTCTGGCAGCCCGCAAGTAGCCAGAAGTGGAGAATCGAAGAGCTGCACTGAGGCGTGTTTACATTTGTGTGAAAAATACGCTCAGCTTCGCTTTCTGAATTCGGCTGCCTTAGAAAAAAAAAAATAAACGCCTCAAATGTGATCGACGATTCTCGTGCATCACGTGAGCGATGCGAAAAACATTGTATACTATTTAGGTCATGCAATCACCAGCGAAAACGCTGAGGTGTCAGATCACGAATGCCCATAAACGCACCTGTTTTACTGAAGATCAATTTATCGACAATGGACGCCTGCACTCACTGCTATTACTTGTCTTTGAATGTTACCGACGTTGTCCTGCACTAGATCATCCAGTAATCATTCCAGTGTTTCAGTAG
This sequence comes from Rhipicephalus microplus, assembly GCF_043290135.1. NCBI lineage: Eukaryota > Metazoa > Arthropoda > Arachnida > Ixodida > Ixodidae > Rhipicephalus > Rhipicephalus microplus. Next base: position 81,678,251 of record NC_134705.1, on the reverse strand, counting down.
TAATCATCTTGAACTCTGCGTTACTTGTCATCACAACCATGCGAAAACACATCTAACCGCATCATGTCTCAAGCAATGTAGTAGTTGCCGGAAATTCAATGCATGGCGTAGAGGTGCATAGTACAGCACAATACGTCTCTATACGATAGAGGCAAGGGAACATGCTTTGTAGATGTACAGTAAGACTTGCTTCTTAAACGTGCATGACCCCAAGACAGGTTACTTCGCACTTAGGGCATCAACAGTGAGTTGTGGGTGTACCTACATTTATACCTCGTATAGTCGCATTGCTACTTTGTTCAAGATCAAAAGCGTTGAGCGATTGCTTGAATGAGCGTAAGGAACAACTGCGCGTGTACTCAAATAGTACCTGCTTCGCTTATCTCCTGTCTTGTAAGGGTTTCATCCTTTTCCCGCAGTGCAGGGCAGCAACCCTGGCACGCTTTCTGTTGACCTCCCCGGCTTTCTGTCTTTTCCTCCACCACCTATCCCTCGTTGGCGTTGTCCTACAACAGTCCTGTGGGAAGAGGTGTGATTTCCGCTAGTAACAGAAACCTCGAAATATAGAAAAACCCCATACGTAGTCGTCCGTGGGATCAACTGCTTACATTTTGACAGAAGATACCACAGATATTAGATTAGCTTCCGCCCACTCATACGAAGATAGAGTCAGGCAAAATTTTAAGGCAAATAAGATGATGTGTTTCACTGAGAAAATGAAAGGTTTCCGGAAGTTGTTACTTGTATACTCTCCAATATACAACATTCAAAGCTTTTTAAAGGGCCCTCCAACACTTCTTGAGTACGGCCGAAAACGATGCCGATCGGTACTAGAGACTCCCGAGAAAACGCGAGCCAAATGTTATAGTGCAGCACACGGCCTGGTATTCACAACAAACTATCAGAGTCAGCTGAAATTGCCTTCTCTTCCCTCAACAAATCATCGAAGATGCTCAAAAATCACATGTACAATACCCCTATATCAGAGATTGGCTGATTTGAACAATGCCCGCTCGGTAGTTACAGAGCTCGCCGAGGGAGGCCATCACTTGTACACGCGTGCGCGCGCGATCGCACTGGGAAAGCTACGTATACGAAGAAAAAAAAAAGGTTCTCAAGGTCACCAGGTGCGCGTGACGTTTTCGCTTTGCCCCTTCCATCCCTCTCTGCTTAGTTAGCTTCCAGTGCTTTCGTCGGGGCGAAAGAAGAGAGAATGCGATTGCACCGTGTGACAAATTTTTATAACCTGACTGGTATCGGACGGCTTCTCATTATTTTTGCGGCGTTGAACTTCTGAGGCAATAAGCTCTTCCAGTGAATTATTTACATGGTTCCTTTTTGGGACACCCTGCAGGTAGTTCTGAAGTCCGTGTGTACGTATGAGTGTGTTTGTGTCTGTGAGTGTGCATGTGAGAGAGAGAATTAGAGGACAAGCACCTGCATTAGTTTTTCAGACTGCTAACGGTTGTGTTTTATATCTTTTTCTGGGTGACAGTCTCCTTTAAAAGCACAGATTGGTGCCCTGTGTCACTTGGCCCTTCCGGAAAACTGCACGTTAGAGAAGTTCATCGCACCACTGGTGCCGTTCCGCTCCCTCAGCTGCTGCCGTGCCCTCAACATTGGCTTCCGTCGACCTGACGTGCCTCGGAGCCTCACTGTGAGAATTTCATCATTCAACTTGCCTGAAAGAAAATCATTACGCCATTATCAGCTGAGCACATCGATGCAGAATTTATATTCGTACACACATTTCAGAGATTCGTAACTTTTGTTTGGTCTGGGCTCGCAGGTATGTTACCTTATAGAATGCTCCCATGTGATTATGCGATGCAAACAACATGCATGACGACTGCTGCGACCAGCAAGCAAATAAAGACATCAAAATAGGAGGAACGAGAATGAGAGGGGTTTGACGTGCCAAACCAAGGGTGTGACTACACCTGCTGCAGCTGTCTGGTAGTAACTACTGGTAGGAACATCAGGAACATCTCGGTAATGAGCCGTGACCACGGCGACTGATTGCCATAAAGGCGAGGTGCCAATACCCTTGTGCTTTCATTCAGCTGGACGTTATGAAACTTTAGGTAATCGAAATATGCAAACCCCTCCAGTAGGGCACCTTTCACAATCATGTCGAGTCTATGCGACGTTAAACCCCAACTGTTATCATTATAGTAAAATTAGAAGCTAGAGAGAACTGTAAGATGAGCAACTTCAGACTTTTTTGAACCACAGGGTTTCATTAAACTGGACTCCAATTTGTGTAAATCACTCTCTTTCTGTTCAGGCGACGAAAGTGTACAAGGGTGCTCTCTGTATTTCGAACCCACCGAAATGAAGGGGATGTGGTCTAAGCAGTGAAACTGAAGCCCGTGTTTTCTAGAAATGCAGTTCCACTTTAGATAATGTCCGTTATTGTCAAGCCAGATGAAGTCAGCAGCAGAAGCACACGTTCTAGTAATAGAGGGCGTTTACTTGAACTCTTACGTGCACCTGATGCGAAACATTGATTGATTGGTGGGGTTTAACGTCCCAAAACCACCATATGATTATGGGGGACGCCGTTGTGGAGAAATTAAAGAACCCCAGAAATTTCAACCACCTGGGGTTCTTTAACGTGCACCCAAATCTTAGTACACGGGCCTACAACATTTCCACCTCCATCGGAAATGCAGCCGCCACAGCCGGGATTTGATCCCGTGACCTGCGGGTCAGCAGCCGAGTTCCTCAGCCACTAGACCACCGGGGCGGGGCACCTGATGTGAATAGAAATATACATAAGTTGATAGATAGCAACACCATACAACTTCCTGTGAACGAGCTTCCCTCATCTGTGCGGTGTAACTTTTCTGGTGGAACATTGAGTTTCTAGCGAAATAAAAACAGCAGGTGCATATTGTAAGGTTACAAACGTTCTCGATCGGGGCATTTAAGGCCGCAGCTTCAACTCCGCGCTGTGTTATAATTCATACATAATCTTATCGTCCAAAATGAAGGGAACATTCACCCTGTCCTATTGGCTGTTGTTGATTCCAAGCGCAATTGATGTGCAATGCCACCGGCTACGTTACTCGTGACGCGAGCGTTATGAATTCCCGGAAAGCTGTCAGGACTACTTCCGCGTAGAAAAATGGGCGCCTTCACAGCAATGCGTATCTATGCTTACAAAAATTCGTAGCAATGCGTGCGGAAACTGTGGCCTTTTTTTAAATACTACCACAGCTTATTAGTTTAGCGTTGGGCAATTGGCCTGTCCTCTGAATTTTACTGCAAACTATTGTTGGTCAAAGGTGACTAGATGCTCGCGAATGCTTGTTATTTGTTCTATATGCTGCCAACCGTTAAGTATGTGCTGTGGAAGCACCACCTCACTCATCTTACAGTTTCGTTCAATATTCATCCTACGACGGATTACTGTAGCAATTTCTTCTCATCGTCTATCTTGACACACACAGGTGGTGGAACAGCGAGCAGCTGGTGACGCGACACTTATGCTGTACGCGGCAACCGAGTCTCGTATCGCCTGCACCCACTGCGGTCTGATGCAGCGCAACAAAGACAGCTTCGATTACCTGCCGAGTCTGAGTGGCGCGCACATAATCGTCAGCGCAATAAATGTAAGTCACCTCAAAACTGACACTTGATCACATCCTACGTGCCACTGCCATATTTTTATGTGCTGCCCCACAGTTACAGCAGCTGGTGGGAGCACAGCGAGTCGGAAATATGCCGCTCGTTTTGTTCCTTATAGTGCATTCAGAGCGCTTCCAACATTTCCGCTGGGCTCGGTGTGTCGTACCACATGCCTGTTCTGGATTGACTTTACGAATAACACTTGTAGAGATTGGGTGGCTTGGGGTGTCATAAGCCAAGTAATTTCTTGGGATATTTTGACATCCGTTGGTTAAGGCAAAACTGCCCATGCATTTATGCATATACAACGGATTAGAAATTGTTGGCGCTGGCCGAAGTTAGGGGCAGGCTATTAGCGAAATCTGCCAAGAATGGAAACAAGTACGCTATCTGGGACCACTGCTGTTCATGATTACCATTTAAAAAATACAAAGACAAAAGAATTGATGTCGCTGGAGATAATTTTATAGCTATAGGGAAACAAAACAAGGCGTGGCCTTGCTCTCGCAAACACCAATGACTGCAGGAAAGCCTAAGCAATGTTGTGCAAGGCTCGGCGAAGAAGACCATGGTTTCGCAAAGCAGCATTAAACCTATGCCACGTTGCTTTGCTCCTTCGTCTCACTCACTGCTTGCCTCGAAAGTCGATACTCTGTCTCTTCAATAGGCTTTACCCTCGCCGTATGTCTGATTATTTCAAAACTGTTCCTGAAGAAAGGCAACAAGGGAACATACAAGCATTCGATTAGAAATCAGAGAACGAGGGCTGGGTGCCGGAGCGGACGCTTCGACAAGCGGACTTGTGGCAGCCTTGAAAAAAAAAAAGACAAGTTCACTTGTCAAAATATCAGCTCCAGACCCAACACCATGGTTCAAGAATTTATAATTTTTACCCCACTGCCATGCCTAGGGTATCCCCTGCTTTTCGCTCTTGCCATACACTTGCTCCTTAACCTGCTCGGCATTGCTGCGAACATCCCTGCGTACGGACGAAGCCTGATTGTTAAGCACTGCAGTAATGTATGTAACTAAGACGCAACAAGTATAGGCCTGAGATGAAGCTTAGAGACATTCAGAACATTAATGTGTGGTGTGGTTCAGACTCCAAGTAATATCAAGCTTTGAAGCTCAGTAATATATATACTAAGATAACGTAAGAAAGGCATAACAAATGCTTTGAAAGCATAATCCAACAAATCTATAATATAAAACGGAAGTGCTACTTGTATTTAGCCTAATTCAATAGAAATGACAATAAATAAAAGTGTAGTTTGCAGTAAGGCCAGGGCTGGTGCGTAGTATCATTTGTGCAAGGCTGAATCATTCATAGCTATTGAAATGAAAGTGATAGACAAAACAGCAAGAAAAAAAGCACTGAGAGGTGATTCCTTTGAAGGGAAATTCCAGTATCAGCGCTTTAAAAAATGAAAACTTTCTATTTTTCTTCGCTTTCCATAAACGGTGACTCGAAGTAAGCCCTTGTTGGTTTTTCCTTTCTGTACCTAAGCTTCGTAAACATCCACTACCCAGAACGATGTATCAATAGGAGCGAATGTGTACTTTCAGGAGCTTGCTTTACAAGCTTCTTATGCTCTCGCGTTCTCGGGCGGCGGCGTGTTGACTTCTCCGTTGATTTTCAGAAATGCGTACTAGATGGCGCTACGCCACTCGAAGCGTGGCCACAGAAGTCTGGGAAGTGATCACAAACGTATCAAGCTGAATTTTGGAAGAGCAGTAAAAGTGGGAAGAAGACAAGATGAGCAACTACAGGAAAATTTTTATTCAGAAAGGCAAATTGAATTAGCCACTAGACAAATTGAGAAAGTAATCACTGAGGATAATAAAACAGTGTAGATATACACGAATCTAATTAGACTGTTTGAGCTAGAGCTTGCTAAGGCACGTGACAAGTCACCCTAGAAAAGAGGACACAAACCCAAAAGTTACTGAGGTGAGGAGGTTAGGAGAGCCATAGCGAAACGCCAGGAAGCCTCTAGGGAGCACAGACATGCTAAGCAGCGGGGTGAAGCGACAGATGATGTTGAAAGAAAATGAGAAATCTTTCTAAGCTGTAGAAGGATTGCATTTTTTCTGATCAATGAAAAGATTAGAAGCAAGGGAGCTCAGTGGCTGGCAGAAGTACACAAAAATGATAGAAAGGCAGCTGCAAAATTTTGGAATCATCTAAACTCCCTAAGAAATGAGACGAGCCTACAGCAGAGGTTTAAAACCTCTGCTCTAGGCTCAAGGTGCTACAGCTACAGCTACAGCTACAGCTACAGCTACAGCTACAGCTCTGCTACAGCTCAAGGTACTAGGCTAGAAGGGGACGAAGCTATTAAATATAAAAGGACAAGGGTGACAAAAATTTTAAACATAGAAGTGCTTTATGCACCACGATAGACAAGGATGAATCAAGTGGCGCAATGGCTCCTTTTTCACAACGACAGTGGGAAAGGGCTGAGAAAAGGGTTCCTAGTATTACATCAACAGGCCCAGATGGCATACCAGTTATGCTGATAAAGACATTAGGTCCGAAATCTAAGCAGGATTTGAGATAGGCAGTAGGCGAAATAATAATCGATGGTGAAGTCCCTGATGGATGGAAACTTAGCAGGATGAGCGTGACCTATAAAGAAAAAGGGGACAAAGCTGGCATAACTAACGTCCTATAACAGCGACATCAGTGGTCTACAGGCTGGCGATGCAGATTATAAAGGAAAGACTGCAGGCATGGATAGAGGGTTAGGGGGTGCTGGAAGAACTGCAGAATGGGTTCCGGAAACACATGAGGTTGGAAGACAATCTGTTATCACTGACGCAGTGCATCGAAACAGTAGAAAAGGAACACAGACCCCTGTAGCTAGCATTTTTAGATATCAAGGGAGCGTACGATAGCGTGGTTCAAGAGGACTTGTGGGAAATACTAGACACACTAGGTTTGAAAAAAGGAGTCACCAATCTTTTAAAGGAAATTTATAAAGGTAACAAGGCCGTATTATAGTGGGAAAATCAGGTATCAAAGCCTGCAGAGGTAAAACGGGGGCTTAGGCAAGGGTTTCGTCTGTCACCCTTGTTATTCATGATGTACTTACAAGGATCAGATGCCAAATTAGAGAGAAGTGGACTGGGCTTCAACCTCTTTTTTGTCAAACAAGGAAAACTCGTTGAACAGGCACTACCAGCATTGATGTACGCAGATGATATAGTGCTAATGGTCGACAACAAGGAAGATTTGCAGAGATTGCTGGACACCTGCGGTAATGAGGGAGATAGGTTAGAATTCAGATTCAGTAAGGAAAAATCAGCAGTCATGATTTTTAATGACAATGAAGGTAGTGCGCTTAGAATACAGGAGGTCACGCTAGAGATAACAGATAAATACAATTATCTGGGCGTATGGATAAGCAATGGGGCCGAGTACCTAAGGGAACACGAAACATACGTGACGACTAAAGGTAACAGGAATGCAGCGGTAATGAAAAAACAGGGCACTGTGGAATTACAATAGGTATGATGTTGTGAGAGAAATATGGAAAGGAGTCATGGTTCCTGATCTGACGTTCGGCAATGCGGTCTAGTGCATGAGATCAGAAGTTCAACCAAGATTAGAAATTAAGCAACGTGGAATAGGTAGGCTTGCCTTAGGAGCTCACGGAAATACACCAAATCAGGGAGTACGAGGTGATATGGGATGGTCATCAGTTGAGGGCAGGGAAGCTAGCCGCAAGATAAAATATGAGAAGCGATTGAGAGAAATGGGGCGGGAGCGTTGGGCTAGAAAGGTATTCAGCTACTTGTACATGAAGAATGTCGATGCAAAATGGAGGAAGCGAACCAGAAAATTGACTAGTAATTACTTGCAAAAGAGCAGGGGGCCAAACCAAAAATAATTATCGGTTAAAAAGAAGGTGAAGGAAGCTGAGACCGATATGTGGAGAATTGGCATAATTAAGAAGTCCACACTAGAGATCTATCGAACTTTTAGGCAGGAAATCGCCAAGGAAAGGATCTATGATAATACTCAGGGTAGTTCTCTACTGTGGGAGGCCAGCACAGGAGTATTGCGAACCAAGACATATTGGGCCAAATACGAAGGGGTAGACATCGTATGCAGTGCGTGTGGAGAGGATGAAGAAACTGCCGAACACTTGATAATGTTCTGTAAAGGGCTTCACCCTATTGTTCAGGATGATGGCGCAGAGTTTTTCAAAGCACTGGGGTTTAGGAACAGGGAGGGCAAATTAGACGTTAAGCGGGTAGAATTAACTGGAAGGAGGTTATCTGATTGGTGGCTAAAGTCAAGGCACGAGTGAAAATAAACCCTTCACTGCAAAGTACGAATCCCCAACCTCACTATTCAAAGGAAAAAAAAACTAAATCTAGTTTTTGGTTTATTAAGTATTACAGCTTGGTGGCCCTAGCCACCGCCCGATCTAAAGGGTACAGCCATATACATCCCTCCATCCATCCATCCATCCATCCGTCCGTCCGTCCATCCGTCCGTCCGTCCGTCCGTCCGTCCGTCCATCTAGTGCTACGGTGTACGTGTTTTGGCCCACGTCAATGAGAAACGAAAGGGCACCGCACTGCCCGAGGCTCTGGGGTTTGTTTACAAAAATTACCTGGGGCCAGCCGCAGGCGATGGATTGGTTGGTACGGGGAACTATGCAGAACTATGGCGCGTGACAGAGGGGTAGTGATTTATGTGGAGAAAATTGAAGGCATGCAGATACAGGGTGTGTACGCCTGTGGAGTGTTTTTGTCTATTCACTTTTTAAGTGCGTTTTTTTCTGGCTAGGGCGGATTAATGTGGCCCGCCCGATACAAAGGAATCAGCCTCAGATCATTATCATCATCATCGGCGGTTCGTTGAATAATGCAATGTTCGCTAGATTGCACGTCACCACTCAAGCCGGTGCGCACCACTCTTGGCACGTGCGCTTTCTTTCTCTTCGCTGGGATCTCACGTGGTGAACACTGTTTGTTACTGCATTGTCGCATAAACACCTCAGAAACCGAGGAATCAGCGCGGCGGGCTCGCAACGTATCAGCAGCTAGGTCTCACTGCTGAAACCAGCCCTGGATGTATAACAACCTTGTCGCGTTGTGATGCCATTGTGCGATGGTGCGCATTACGTGAATGTTAGAAAAGTGCGCGAAACTAAAAAAATGACCGAGTGCATGTGCCGGGTCACCTGAACAACAACGACAACGTCGAGGACAGGGTAAAATCTTTGGCCAAACAATCTCAGTGTTGCGAGACAAGGGTAGCAGTACGCTGGTGGTGCGTCGTTTTTTGGTACCTGACGAAGCCCTGATAACTACTACCGCTACGCCATTCTTAGCCGATGGCAGTAGCACCACCGTTTTTGAGGCGAAGTCTGAAAGTATTTCACTTTGTTTTTCTGGTGCACCTATTGTCAAAGGCAGGACAAACCCACTATACGACAATATGGTCGAAAATGTACCAGGTTTACGCGAACTCCATGACCCCGATAACAAGGGGGAGGAAAGTATTCTGGGAAAGTTTTACCGGTACCAACCTACATCGCAAGTGCAAAAGGAGCAGATATTGAAGATGATTTCTTGAAGTATTCGGTGGTTGGTATCAAAATCTGTGAGCAACGACTAATCTCATCTAAGTTTGATGTACCCACCTTGAAGACAATCCGAAAAGTTTTAGTGCCACTCAAAAAGAGGACAAGACTCTAGGTTCTTACAGAATTAAAGTATGTCAAGAGCTACAGGTAAGATCAGAGTCCTACTCGCTCGAGGTAAAAAAGTGCTTCTGTACCGCCATAATTACCTACCATCTGGTAAGGTGATCGAACAAGTAATAGTACCCCAAAGATTGCGTAGACAAGTGCTTACTATGGCGCACGAAACCCCAATGCCGGGGCATCAAGGAATAAAAGGAACGATTGATCGTCTCCTACAATACTTTGATTGGCGAGGAGTTCAAGTGGCAGTGAGAAGATAAGTGCGCTGTTGTGACGCATGCCAACGAACCTACGCCAAGGGCAAAGTTGGCAAGGCCCCACTATCTCGAATGCCTTTAATACATACCCCATTCGAAAGAGTGGCAGTGGATATTATCGGGCCCTTGAAGCCAATATCTCACATGGCTAACCGATACATACTAACACTAGTGGATTTCGCTAGTAGATGCCCAGATGCATAAGCCCTGCCATCCATCAATTCGGCTACAGTAGCCGAGGGACTGGTGTAGATGTCTTTTTTAGGATCGGGTTCCCGTGCAAAGTACCGTGTGATCAGGCATCATGCTTCACATCAGAGCTGATGGGAGAGGTCAATGACTTGGCGATTAAGCATCTCAACTCCACATCCTATTTATTTATTTCCTTATTTATTTGCATACTCTCAGGGCCCGAAGGCATTACAGAGAGGAGTGGTTGAACAATATCCTAATAACTGAGGCTTTCAAGGTGGCAGGTTCTTTGATCACAGCGATGGAGGCAGGAAGGTAGTTCTATTCACGGCTTGTTTGTGGCAGAAAAGAAGCGCAACAAGTGTTGGTGCGGCATAAGGGAACTTTGACTTTAATGTTATGATTGAACCGTGGAGATACGTTGTCCGTGGGAAGGAAAAGATCACATTTGTAATGGTTTTGTGGAGAAATTAATTGGCACACCAAAGCAAATGTTACGTAGATTGTGCCAAGATGAATTCAAGTCATGGGACCGGCTAAGCGCCACTCCTGTTTGCTCACAGGGAAGTCCCGCAAGCCAGCTTGGCATTTTCGCTTTTTGAGCTGATCTATGATACAAATGTTCGAGGACCTCTCAGTATACTTAAACAATTATGGACCGGAGACAATCAAAGCCGAGAGGTTAAGACAACATATTGATATGCGCTGGATCTCAGAGATCGTCTGGAGAAAACATTACAGTGGGCGCAAGAGAACCAGGCACGAGCTAAAGCAAACCATCTTAAGGCGTTTATTAGCTGAATACCAGTGATCATGCGCTATGGTGCTAGACACGGCCAAGCACGGACTCACAGCACGAGCGGCGTCCTTGTTGGTAGCCCCACTAGAAGGTACTCAAGAGTTCGACCCATTTCAGAGTTCGGAGGCTTCGCTACAAACACCCCGGGGTTGAAAAGGGAGCCACTTGGCGACCTAACCGCTTGTTACTATGAGCGGGTCATAATGAGCCTTCAGGCGCTCCACGTAGACGATGTCGTGCCCGTGGCAGCGCATATCCGAAGATTGTTCGGCAGGTTCGATCAGACAGTTGACCGGAGATGTGTGCTCGATGACACGGTGGGGGCCTTCGTATTTTAGAAGTATTTTGAAAGAGAGGCCTGCAACAGTGGTCGGGATAGAGAGCCATTCAAGCGCACCAGGAAGGAATGCGGGCTTAGAAGTGGTGCAGCTATCACGAATACTCTGCTGCCGCTCTTGCTCATGCGTCGTAAAAGTCTTGGCAAGCTCGCGACACTCTTCAGCAAGCCTGGCTGTCTCAGAAATGGGTGCACAGTCAGATGGAATTGGCATGTACGGGAGTATTGTGTCCATGGTGTGCAACAAGTGCCTTCCGTACAGCAAAAAAAAAAGTGGAATCCGGTCGTGACCTGAGGGGCAGTGTTGTAGGCGGAAGTCATGAAGGGCAGTATATTATCTCAATTCGTGTGGTTGGCGGCGACGTACATCGAAAGCATGTCACCGAGGGTGCGGTTAAAGCATTCGGTGAGGCCATTCGTCTGCGGGTGGTAAGCAGTAGTTTTGCGGCGGAAAGAATGCCACTCCGTCAGAATGGCTTCGACGACTTCCGACAACAAGACACGGCCTTGATTGATTGATATGTGGGGCTTAACGTCCCAAAACCACCATATGATTATGAGAGATGCCGTAGTGGAGGGCTCCGGAAATTTTGACCACCTGGGGTTCTTTAACGTGCGCCCAAATCTGAGCACACGGGCCTACACCATTTCCGCCTCCATCGGAAATGCAGCCGCCGCAGCCGGGATTCGAACCCGCGACCTGCGGGTCAGCAGCCGAGTACCTTAGCCACTAGACCACCGCGGCGGGGCGGAAGACACGGCCTTGATCGCTGAGAATCACTTGGTGTGGTCCGTGGCGCAGTATGAATTAATGTAGCAGGAAGGACGGAACATCGCACGCAGTAGCCGCAGGGAGAGCGGTGGTTTCGGCGTATCGCGTTAAGTGGTCTATGGCAACAATGACCCAGTGGTTACGAGCCGACGTCCGAGGAAGTGGTCTATACATATCGAAGGAGACGTCAACAAATGGCGGAGCTTTGCGAACGCGTCGTCGCACTCGGATGACCATGAGTTGAGGGGCCCGTTACTTCCAACGAGCTTCGTGAGCGGTAATATATAATCGTGGCGAAGTTTCGTATGAAGCGTCGAAAGTATGAGCACAGGCCCATGAACAAACGCAGTTCTTTGACGAACGCGGGTTTGTGGAATTTGGCCACGGCCCGAAGCTTGGCCGGATCAGGAAGAATTCCATCCTTGGACACGACGTACCTTTGGATGGTGAGTTGCCGTGCTGCAAAGCGGCACTTCCTCAGATTTAGTTGCAAGCCGGCATCACTCACACGTGCGAAAGCTTCTTTAAAACGTTGAAGATGCGTGGAGAAATCCATAGCGAAGACAGCGACATCGTTTAGGTGACACAAGCACGTGTACCATTCCAAGTTGCACAGAATGGTGTCCGTCATGCGCTCAAAGGTCGCAGGTGCATTACATTGACCAAACGGCATGACGTTGAACTCGGTCAAGCCGTCGGGTGTGACGAAGGTGGTTGTCGGCCGAGCGTCGTCAGCCATGGGTACTTGCCATTACGCCGAGCGCACATCGAGAGAAGAAAAAGATTCGGCTCCGTAAAGGCTGTCAATCGCATCATTGATGCGCGGCAGTGGATATACATCCTTGCGAGGTACCTTATCGAGCCGTCTGTAGTCCGCACAGAACCGCACAGAATTGTCCTTTCTCGCAACAAGAACAGGAGACGCCCATGGGCTGTCCGAGGGCCGAATAACGTCGCGTTGGAGCATATCCTCAACCTGCTCATTAATTACCTGACGTCCAGCTGGTGACACGCGATATGGACGTTGCCGTGAGGGTAGATGGGTACCAGTGTCGACGTGATGCGTAACAGCGGACGTGTGACCGAGAGAACTTCGTCCGACATCGAAAGATGAACAATATTCTTACAACAGGTCCAGAAGCTGAGAACGCTGTGCCGCCATCAGGTTGTCAGCAATGAAGGGGCCAAATACATCAGCACATGACGGATCAGAAGTGAAAACAGCATTGATGGTACGGGAACTGGGATAGCGCGAGTCATCGGGTACGTCCAGGACTTGCGCGTCGTCGACTGGTTTCACTATACTGAGACATTCCCCTCGAAGCAAGGTGTCAGTGTACGGGGACGCGTGGGTTAAAAAAATAGCGCGTTGCCCTGGGTGACTTGCGTGGTCGCGAAAGGTAGTAGCAACCCTTTCCTGCTACAAGCGTGGTGGGATTGCGAAACTAGTGCAATTGTGTTGGAGAAACCAGCGCAATAGACCGATACAGCCGTCGTCAAGTTTGGAGGCACTCTTGTATCGTCTTTCATGAGAATCTTGTTCAGTTTCGAGGAACTCACTTCTGGCGTCAAGTGCGAGAAGGGTGAAAGATCAATTACAGCCGACGTACAATGGATGACGGTGTGGTGGCGGAGAGAAAGTGTCATCTGAGGTTGACGTCATGAGAGCATGCTGGAATGACGATGAACTGGGCAATATACAAAAGGTCTTGACTGACAACGCGAGCTGTCTACCCTGCTGTAGCATGAATACGATGTGAACTAGCAGTAGGAGGGACAACCCAGAAAGTGGCGTCGTCACTTTTCGAAGTCAGCGGCAAAGTTTTCCGTCCATAACTGATACGGAAGCTCCAGTGTCAATAAGAGCCGATGCACGAACACCGTCCAGAAGCACGTCAATGACATTCGAGGGGTGGCTCCGAGAGTTTCCCATTGCGATAGCGTCGCAGTCCTCCCATCTGGGACTGCGACGACTAGTTTTCTCGCTCATGAGCAGCTGAACTTGGTCGCAAGAAGGACAGGGAACGGCGTCGTGGACACGGCGATCTTCAAGGAGATGGGCCTGGGCGAGACGGCGGTGGCATAGACGACGGTTCGTCGTGATAAGAATGGCTAAGCTGGCCAGCAACAGGCTAAGAAATGGGAGCCTGCTGTCCGCAAGGGCAATAACGTGCTACGTGACCGGCGTAACCACACGCAAAGCGGATGGACCGGTTGTCGGGTGTGCGCTATCGGTTCGTCAGGGTAGGTCTCAGCCCTGTCGCAAGAGCCGATGGACGGAACGGTGGCTGAAAAGGCTGCATGGTGGGCTGAAGCTGAGGCTGAGGGATTGCGTCAACATACGTAGCGGGCATACCTGTTGCAAAGGACGGAGTTCACGCGGCAGCTTCAGCGTAAGTTAGAGGGGCGGGTGCTGGAACGACTTGCGGCAGCCTGGCGACCACGTGGGTGTAACTCAGGGGCGCTGGAGCCGGAGGTTGTTGGGGGTGGTATGCAGGCTTGACCTCCGCTATTTCCTTCTCAATCGCCCAACGGATGGAAAGGAGAAGGGTAGTGGCCGATTGTTGAACAGCCGGTGGGTGGGCAAAGGGCAGGAGAGAGAACTGGCGCGCGATTTCCTCATGGATGAGGACTTGAGGTCTGCCATCAACGCCACTTGGTCACAACTGGCCTTCAAGCCAGCAAGTGTTGCAGCTCGTGGTGGGGAGCGACGGGTCATCGAACGCTGCCGGCGTAACTCCTCGTAGATCTGGCAGTGTGATGACCTCAGCCACTGCACCGGGGTTTTTGGCGAGCAGCTTCGTGAAGGCATCATCGCCAATGTCTTTGATAATATGTCGGATCTTGTCAGACATGGACATAGTGTGATTGGATTTGTTGCATAAGTTCAAAATATTTTCAATATAGCTGGTTAACGACTCACTAGCTTGTTCAGCGCGTTCACGTAAGCTCTGCTCGGCTTCCAGCTTACGAACGGCAGGGCGACCGAAAACGCTGATTAAAGCAGTTTTAAAATCGGACCAGGTTGCAAAATCAGACTTGTGGTTGTTATACCACAAACTGGGTACGCCCGCAAGGTAGAACACTTAGTTCGTCAACTTGCCGTCATCCTCCCATTTGTTGGGGATGCTCACGCTCGTAAATAGCCAGCCAGTCCTCCACGTCGGTGCCATCAGCGCCAGTGAAGATGGGTGAATCGCGGATTTTGGGGACACTGGGACAAGGGGGTGGCATGGGAGGAGACATTTTCTGAGAGGCGTCATTGGGCATGGTAGATGCAGGGTACGTGATCGAAGGTACAAGGGCATCGAAAGGGAACGCAGCACTCTCCACCAATTTGTTAAGACGTTTATTAGCCGGCCACCAGCGATCATACGCTATGGGGACAGTCACGGCCATGCACGGACTCACAGCGCGAGTGGCGTCCTTGTTGGGTAGCCCCACTAGAAGGTACTCAAGAGTTCGACCCATTGCAGAGATCGGGGGCTTCGCTACACTCAGAAAAAGATATTATGACCAGGAAAGTCAGATGTGTTGGCTAAAGCTTGGAAACCGCGCCCTCATACTGCTTACAAGCAAGCTTGTAATGCATTGGAAGGGGCCTTTCATTATCACAGGAAAGAAGAGCAACTTTGACTACAGACTGAATACGAGACATACGACCAAGATCCTTCATATAAATTTGTTGAAACTTAACGAACAGCATCCTCAAGAAATGTCGCCCCTGTCAGCATCTTTCATTGTTGTGCAAGAGGAGGAGACAGACAAGCCGGTGCCTGCGTTTAGAGCAACCGAGAGCTTTGGTACTGAAGCAATGAAGCTTGGTCCCAACCTTAGGGAGAGTCAGCGAAAAGAAATTGACGTGCTCCTAGCCACCCACAAAGACATTTTTACTGAAGTTCCCGGCGAGACAAACTTGTTATAGTGCCGTGTTTAACTGTCAACGTCCGAGTCTATCAACACTCCTCAATATCTGTTACCTTTCGCTATAAAAGAGGTAGTTAAGAAAGATGTCTGAGAAATGCTGACTCGGAGTGAATTAAAGGTCCGACTCAAAACAAAACTCGCTCTTTATGCTAGCAAAGAAGCCTGATAAGAGTTACCGTACTTTTATATACTTTTGTCGCATCAATGATGGGTTGGTCGCCGTCGCGGAACCAATTACGAGAACGGATATATTGTGTACAGAAATTGGCACCGGAAAATTCTTCTCTAATTTTGACCTCGCAAAAGGCTGTTGGCAGGTACCCTTGGACAAAGAGTCAAGGCTAAAATGGCATTCTTCTCTCAATCGGGACACTACCATTTTTCTCTATAAGCTATTCGGTATCAAAACAGCGTCCACAGTGTTTACTCGGCTATTGAGACGTCTCCTTCAGGACATCCCGAACGTTGTCATCTCATCGATGATGTTCTCATCGCTATGACAACCTGGGAGGAACACATGGGGAGTTTCAATGATCTGCTGAATAGGATTCGAGAGACTGGACTTAGAATTAAGCCCCGGAAATTGGAGTTTGGAGTGACATAAATTTTAATCCTGGGTCATCAACTGGGAGATGGAACAATGCAGCAAGTAGAGGACACAATTACAAGGATCGCCAAAGCGCCATTGCTTATTACGAATAAATAGCTGAGCTCGTTTTTTTGGCTTGGCAGGATACTATTGTGATCTTATCCCTTACTACTCTGAGAAGGCACTGCCTTTGACAGAAACGACAAAAAAGGAAGAGTGACAAGATCGATTGAAATAATGAAGGACAGACAAGCTGTGGCGCCTGGAGCCCTTTTAAAGGCCCCGGATCTCAAACGTGGATTTGTACTCCACAGCGACGCCTCCGAATCTCGCATGCAAGAGCACGACGGTGCTTTGCACTCCGTAAAATACGCCAGTCGTCAGCTAATGCCTCGAGAGTAGAACTCCTCACCGATCGAGTGGGAGTGCCTAACGTTGCTTTGGGCAGTGAAAATGTTTCCCATATTTGTATATGGGACATCATTCGTGGTTCAAACAGATCACCAACCGTTGCAGTGTTTATCTCGGACAAACTATTTGAACAGCAGAGTTCTGCGGTGGAGTTTAACACTGCAGGAGTACCACTATCACAAGAATATATGAAGAGATCCGAGAATTTCAGAGCCGACTACACAAGCAGGTTGCGGTGAATATGTTCTGTGTTTCACTGTTGCAAGATGATGCTTGTGTGGTAGACTGTTACTGGAGTTGATATGACTTTATTTGTACTGTTCTTCGTTGGTGTCAAAATTTTTTTCTTTTTGTTAGCTGAATGCTACATGCTGCGGACTCGGATTTTTGACGTGAGACATCTGACGAAAAAAGCAGTGTGGTGGCATAGGTGTGTTCTGATAGCTTGTGTGTTGCGCATTGAACGGCAGTATTTCAGCAAGAAAAACGTCTTCAAAAAGGGGCCATTGTGATGTGATTGTGGTGCAATTGATTCGCGTTATGTGAATGTTTGAAAAGTACTCGAAATTAAAAACTTACCGAGTGCACAAGCCGGGTCGCCTGAACAACAACGACAATGTCGAGGACCGGTGCGCGTGAGAGTGCGCAACACAAGAATACAAAACGATAAAACAAAAAAGATCAAATGGCAGGTCACCACGCAGTTTCAAAGGGCCAGTAAGGACGAGACAAGTGTGTCCCAGGGCAAGCCAAGCCTGGAGAGCAAGATAGCTGGGAGTTCGAGGTGAATGAGGCAAGAAGAAGGCTGTAGCTGGGAGCTGAAAACTGGAAGTCGGATGGCGGACCCGAGCCTTCTGAATTTCACCCGGCTTGGACTTCTGGATAGCGCACTCATGGGATATCGAGCTGCCACAGCGTTCGAGAGCAAGCTGGCAGATTCCGGTTTTGGCGCAGCAATTGCAGTTGGGCCACGGGCCTGAGCCTTGCATCTAGCCGCCTGATCGGGCGAATCTTGGCCCCCACAGGCGTCACCGTACAAGCCCCGTTTCATAGTCACGCCAACACTCCAGCAGAAACGTTTTGGTCAGACAGAACATACTGTCTTCCCTGCTACGCCGAATCACCGCGTCACAACTACATCGTGTAGCTTTGAGTTTCAGCTGTCATTTTTGGGACTTTAGACGTTATTTCTCTTGTTTTAAAGCCAAAATTTAGTCAAGTACTCAATTTCTTGTTGTTTGGGTTAAGTTTTCGTTTGAGTTCTTGGATAAATGTCTGGGTGTTGTTTGTTGATGAAACGAATTTGTCCTTATTCGTAAAACCTCTCAGAGGCTCAGCCCAGGAGAAAGAAATCAGCAACAAGAACTTGCATCACACACGTCTTTATATGATGGTAGGAAATGTGTACGGAGGATCCACGGGTTTGCCTGTCATCTCCAAGCACTATTTAACACAATTCAGTTTGCAGATATGGCCATGCTTTTTTCCTTGCCTCATTCAATGACAATGCGCGGAATGTTCAACCAATGAAGACTACATACAGGGAGAATTGATGCCAGTTCTCTTGCCTTCTTCCTCTTTGCTACAGAACACTCCGTACGTGGTTGTCCAAAAGAGGGACCCTGACGGCAAGTTTAAATCGGAGATGGGCGTTGAAATCTCGCTCCTGGAGGCCATCAGCCAGCGACTGAACTTCACGTTAGTTTTTATAATTGATACTTCGCAACTTGACTTCCGCGATAGCAGTTACAGCTCTTTCACGAGAAAAAATGAGGAATTTCTAAACTATATTAGCACGTTTCATTGTCCGTGTACATGTCACGTTCAAGGACATGATATTGAGAAGAGCAAAATACATTCCCTCGTTAATTAATATTAGGGTATATAAAGAACCTCACGACTCGAGAAGCAGTCGCAGGAGGATCACAGTGACCACGCGGGCAAAGAAAGTTTGGTAGTGTTTATCTTAAGCTAGAACAGTTAGTGTTGATAAAAACATACTGATCAATTTGAAATACATATAATTCGAATGATGTGAAGGTTTTCACCATTTATTTTCATCCTCATGCACTGCTTTGAAGGAACATATGACCTTCAAGGTTGACGTCTAGCAACTTGTTGGGGGTGGTTTTTAGTGTTCGACGCAGAACAATCACCACCCTTTTTCAAAAACTGCGCAAGTGATACCGCTTTGTGCTATAACGAAAGTGTATGATCATAATAGGGGAACTTGCTTCTAAAGTTGCGCGCTATAGGAGGTGCGGTAAGCGCAAATTTATATTAACCCAGTGTAAATACTTGTCTCCGCAGCACTCATTAGGTAAGAAACTAAATATGAAACCACAAACTTACTCGGTATTTCGACCCTGCAATCACTATATTTCAACAAGAGAAAGTATCGGGAAAGCTAAAGAATAAAAATTGGCGTATAAAACACCAAAAAAAGGTTTAATGATGTTGATGTCTGTAGCAATAAGCATTCAAACCCCTGGCAGTAGAATTTTATGACGAATCGCTATAGCCATGAAAGCGGTGTGAAAAATATGAAAGCGATGTGAAAACTGCCCTTGCTGCACCATGCAGCGCACAGTTGAGCACTTGTGCAGCTATTTTAAGGCACTCGTAATCATAGCATATGCAAAGACAACACAAGACGTATGGTGGTAGCCTGTTTACGCTGCTCCTAACGGGAGGCGTTGGCGATGGGTAACCATCCATCCCCTTGCTGCCTTGCGCGGCAAACTTTGCACTGTTGTTTATCGCACATTGAGAACGGTGAAACCTGGCTGCCACCGAAGTCCTGCTCAGCAGCTTCGACAATGGTTAGGAGCTTGTGGGCATTAACGTGGTTGCCGCTGAAAGATATTCACCTGAAATCATCTGAAACTGGAGAATGAAGCCTCAAATAGGACTTCAAACCGAAAAAAGATTGGAAAAGTAAACTTCGCAGTAAAAATATAGATTTACATCAAGGCACGAGCACGTGAACTGATTCACAACATTTGATCTTAAGGTTTTCACTGGTTAACAAACTGCTGTTAGTCCCAACGCGGAGATCTAGAAGCGAAGGTACTCGGCTGCTCACCCGCAGGTGGCGGGATCGAATGCCGGCTGCGGCAACTGCATTTTCGATGTTGGAGAAAACGCTGTACGTACGCTTGCTCAGTTTCGAATGAAGATAAAGAACACCAGTTGGTCAAAATTTCCGGAGCTTTCCACACGTTGGCTTTTCCCTAAATCATATGGTGGTTTTGGGACGTTAAATACCATTTATAAAATCAATCAACACACAGTTGTTTAATCTGAAATGAAATAAGGAAAGATAGCTCTTCATTCTCTGATGACATATGCAGAGCCACATATTATAGCATAAAGTGGCGTGTCGTACTTACCGGTGAATGGAACTCTCTCGTACAGGAACTTGTGCGTGTGTTGTAGATCAGGTTCTTGCCTTGGGCGAGTTATCTCCTGCATTTTATATTGTTTCTCACATAAACCAAAATGGCACTAAAAACCATCACCTATACTCTACCTGGCCTGGCTGCCAATTCAACATTACCTTTATCCAGTGCAAAAGAAATTCTAACTCACGCAGATTTTCGATCGTGGTTAATTAGGCCATAATTATTGCTTACGGTAGCTTTTGACGCGAAATAAACACGAGAGACGGAGAAGCGGAATCCATCTCTCGTGTCTATTTTGTGCCAAAAGCTACCTAAAATGAACCAACTCGCCCAAGAAGTCACTTTACTGAAGTAATGCTATAGATAGCACTGAATACTTTTAGACATCGCAGGTTATCTCGAAACCCTTATAAGTATCGCGCATGCTTGAACTTTTATTTCGGCATAAAATTTGCAAGACTGGTGAGGTTTGACCTGACCGTCCCTGAATAGTTTTTGCGAGGTTATGGTAGCTCACGTCTATTTTGGACGAAATGAAGTTCATTCAGTCACTCAACCACATTTAGAAAATACAGTCGGCCCTTTTCTACAAGTATGAAATCTCACATACTTGTAGCTCCCTGAAGAACCATTCAGGCGCTCGGTGATAGGAAAATGAAAGCTTTTGTCCGAGTGCCACTACGTGTCTGTGACCTGCTTGGTGGAATCCGTGCTGAACGGTTGTGTCGCCCGCACTATCTGACACCAGCTTAGCTTTCATCGATCAGCCCCCAGTCCGCGATCCCTTGACGCCACGTAGCTCTCCCTGAGTGGTGCCCCATTCTTTGACTCCTTTGACCATGTCTACCATCTTTCAATTTCTTCTCTCCTCTTTCTTCACACTAATGTGGCGAGTGCTGCGTCTTCTATATCTATGTATGTCTATTATTATTTATCTACCCTTCCCTCTCTTCAACAAGGAGCTTAGCGGTGTCGCTGACTACGAAGTCAAAAAGTAGCTTTTTTTCCTTTCCTTCAAGAACCGCTTACTATTCGGTTTGAAAAACTTTACTGTTAATACGTGCTGGCTCACAAAACAGCAGCCGCTTTCTTGCGTGCCCTGCAGCATATCAACAGAAAAAAACATTGTCTATGTGTTGTCGCATTTTCTTCACCGAAGTCAGTCAGAAAAAAACTAAGTTCTTTACATAAAATATGTTTTTATATTATGTTGCCGTCTGCAGCACATAATACTAGAATGTGGTTCCTTATGGCACTATTTATTTTTAAAACCATAGCTTTCAAGGCCCACCAACTCCTAACAAACGTTCACGTACTATATTTCGTGCCTTTATTTTAATCGACATGAGCCGTCATGACATTACCTGTATAATTAGTTGATGGCGCGAGGAAGACACACTGTGATTGGGCGAGCAGGAGCCTTGTTACTGCTATGAAATGTACGTGCGTTTCACTTCTCCGCCTCGGACGCTGAAGAAAGGCACAGGTACAATGGACAGATGAGCCGACGAACCCAGCCTAGCGATGGAAAGTGTGAAATGAGAAAGCGTGTGGTCTAACTCCGTCAGTATTCGCTGTGGTCTCGTGCGTAACTGTTACGCCACAAGAAAATTTTAACCTCTGGGTGGCTGAGGGGACCATTAAACTTCTTAGGAATTGGGTGGGTTGTATGACCAAAGGCGTCAAGAAGGACGATCTCAGGTGTCGTGTGGTCGCAATTACGTATTCATGGCGCCAGCAGTGACGTCACTATGCTGGAAGCGCATGCCATGATCGCTTGTTCGAAAATGGAATGATAATGAAGGCTGTGTGACACGATGTGATGCAAAAAGTCACCCCGGTGTATAGGAGGTAAAGAAGGGATAAACTTGGAGGATCCATAGAGTGCAACGAGAAGAGACGGGCTAGACAAAGCTGGATCTCGCCTTCGAGTTATCTTACACAAGTGCGTAACGAACTATGTCAGTTTTTTTGATGTTTGCAATTGCATCTTTATTCATGCTTCAAACAAGCTCTCTACAGCCAGGCGTTTTAAGGAAGAATGAACACATTTGCACAAAAATGAGTCGCCCATTCATTATTGATTCAGCATGTGCCCGTGAGTGCTATTTATATTATAGCGCTATGACAACGGCCCTCGTAATCGTAGCTGACACACATCAGGGATGAAGGTACTGGGGGTGAGTATAATACGCAATCGGTGCGCTTACTGACAATCTGCTACATTTCTCCGAATAAATTAATGCCAGCGCTGGACGTACAATGCGGTTACAGTGAGGATCCTTCGGATATAGAATAGGCGAAGCCAATTCAGAAATTTTGAAAACATAAAGGCTTGTTAAGCGCCTAAGGATACCCAAAATCACAGAGGCAGGCGGTTCAAAAATAAGCTACCACGTAGGTGTTCGTTTCTTTCGCTGATTTCCACGCATTATGACTTGTATCGGCATCATAATGAACGCATGAAGATCACTCTGGCGAGCGTAGGGCGTATTATTGTAGCTTTGAACTGATGATACTTGTGGAATGGACCATTCACTTCACTCCGCGAAGGCGAATGACGACAGAAGCTAGTTTGCATACTACACTCAGGCGTCACAAAATTGCAAATCGTCATACTTTCTAGGCTGTTTTCTCGCAATTTAATCCATACCAGTTTTCTCGAAAGTCCGGCTTGAATGCTTTTAAAATGTGTCGTATGAGCAGCATCAGCTTTTTCGTTGTTTTTTTCGCCACAACATGCCTGGTCATTTCTGGCTTGCCAAAACACTTGGCGTTTATGGCGCTACCTTTATTAGCAGGTGTCTTTTTGCCGCATTCTCTTTCTCGCCAATGCATCGTTTGGTCTCGTACGCTACATGCGATTGTGTTTGTGCAACCTCAAGTGGCGATTATCACTAATTTATTTAGCAAAAATATGTGGGGTGCAATGCTCTATGATCACGATATGATTATGACGCACACTGCTCCGAAAATTTTGAGCATCTGGTGTTCTTAACGCGCACTGGCACTGCACACTACGTGGTCTCTAGCACTTCATCGCAACCATAATGCGACCGCCGTGGACGGGACAAAACCAGCTGCTTTCGGGTCGTCAGCCGAGCACAGTAGGCACTACGCCACTGGGAATGACTGTTTCAGTAGGTTGGTTCGCACAATCTGTGCGGTGTGTGCGTTGGTATCTGCCACCGTTGCGTTTTCTTTTCCATTTTTAGTGTGGCTTTGCTCATTTTAGTGGCACGTGCATTCTGGCTAGCACGCATGGTTCACCATGGCCATGTTAAACTTCGCCGTATTAAACAATCATACATTTGTGAAACGCCTAGCTCGCCTATGTATCTCTGCGCAGCTACTCCCTGAGTCTCGATAGTGTCGAGTACGGAGCTCTGAAGAATGATTCCTGGACAGGCTTAATTGGTAACGTCTTGTACAGGGTGAGTGGCTATCTATCTATCTATCTATCTATCTATCTATCTATCTATCTATCTATCTATCTATCTATCTATCTATCTATCTATCTATCTATCTATCTATCTATCTATCTATCTATCTATCTATCTATCTATCTATCTATCTATCTATCTATCTATCTATCTATCTATCTATCTATCTATCTATCTATCTATCTATCTATCTATCTATCTATCTATCTATCTATCTATCTATCTATCTATCTATCTATCTATCTATCTATCTATCTATCTATCTATCTATCTATCTATCTATCTATCTATCTATCTATCTATCTGTCTGTTGTTGGCTAAAACTTGTGACAAATATCAAGGAAAGGAGTGCGACCAAGATCTATTTTCCCAAAGTTAGTTTGAGAAGCGAAACATGATACGAGGGGATACACAGCGACGTCAATGTATGTCGTCCTTTGAGCCCTCGTATCAAGTTCCGCTGCTCGAACGACGTTAGTCATCAAGCAACTAGCTCCGATAAACACCGTTTTGATAATTTCACAGGCCATTCCACTTTGAGAGTGGGTGACGGGATTAGATATGACACAATATTTTGAGGTAAGGCGCAGAGAGTTCCCTTATTTGTTATTTTTGGTGACACGAGTACCGAGTGCGATGCATTGTCTCTGTTCCAAGGGGCAGTAGCTAGTAGTGCGTAATTTTTGAATACAACAATATTGATGTACAACAGCCACTGAATGAGTTAAGCTAAGTGATTGATATTCAGGTGCTTCATTTATTTCAGGTGCTTGACTGATCTAAAGGGTCTAACGTCCCAAAACAACTATATGATTTTAAGAGACGTCGTAGTGGAGGGTTCTGGAGATTTTGACCACCTGGAGTTCTTAAACGTGCACCCAAATCTGAGCACACAGGCCTACAACATTTCCGCCTTTATCGAAAATGCAGCCGCCGCAGCCGGAATTCGATCCTGTGACCTGCGGGTCACCAGCCGAGTACCTTAGCCACAAGACCGCCACGGTGGGGCTGAGTTAAGCTAATTTGCTGTGAAATATATTGCACATTAAGGTAGGTTAAAAAACAAAGTGGCAAAAATTAGAGAATAAAGGACAGGTTCACTTATGCTATCACCAAAGAATACTTGAAGGTAGAGCAACCTTTATTTTTTGTTTATTCGATGTACTATTTTGCCTCGGCCCTCCCCTCTTCTCCCGGATGCTTTTCGCACTTCGCGCTGTTTTGCAATAGATCTAGGGTCACAGGCAGAACAGACTTCCAGCACTGGGCCTGCTTTAGCGCCTCTTCCATGATCTCCACATATCTAGAAAGCAGTACGAAGCAAGAAATGACGTGTGATGAGTTCATAAAATTGCGTCACATTGTGTGCCATCTTGATGGCATCAAAAAGTTTGACGATCTGTGGCATAATATTACAATGTATTGCAACGCAATTGCGTGATCAGTAATTCTTCCATCACTCGCACTGAAGCTGCCTTCCCTAAATATTGGCACTTGATCAGGCGTCCAATAAATGTGTGGTATGCTACGGCCCGTAGCCGGGCTATGATTGAAGGACGCCTAGTGGAAGGCTTCGGAAGTTTCAACCATCTGCTACTCTTTACCGCGCACTGACATCGCACTCTGCACGGAGCTCCGGCATGTTGCCGCCGTCGAAATGGAATCGCCGTGGTGGGGACCGCACATGCGAATCGTGCCTTAGGAGTTAAGCAGCATAAACACTGCTTCACCATGGAGGACTCATCAAGCATCTAAAGCTTCCGTTGCAAAAAGATTACCGCAAATATAAAAGGGAGACGACGGGCTTAGCTAAGGGCTGTGCCTGACAAAGCGGACACGACGACATGAAAAAATTACAACACTAAAATAATTATAGTTATGGCAGATACGCATATACCGCAATCAGTGTAAACGCTTCATCAGCTAGTACAATATGGGTGGCTGTGAGAAAGCGAATAGTTTTAATATAAAGCATTTAGACTCCTCATCAAACGAGAGATTTCACAGTGGGCTTAGCTATGAACTCTAACAATGCAAAAAGTCACCTTATTCTTACGGAAATGCAGAGATGCCCTATCAACGAAGCTGTGAAATAGATATATTTTAAACCAGCAGCAGAGGCGTGACTGCTTGATCAGCCACCAAGCGGAGACAACCCTTCGTCCTCTTCGTCAGGCCCATATTTGCATCGTCCATGGATTGCTAAAAATAAGTAACTTCAGTTGTTTTATGTTTAATTTTTTCTTTTTTATGTGTTTATTATGTTTTTAAGGTGTTTTTTGTTTAGAAATTTAACACCTTTATATAATTACCTGTACTACTTAATTAATCCAACCCTCTCTTTCAAGAAATGAATTAATTTAAAAGCAAGGCACCGTTCCATTTATGGCCTATCCCCCTAGGTAGGGGGCGAAGGTGTTGAGGAACCAACCAACCAACCAATCACAAAATGTCAACATTAATGTAGCATAATCTCTCGCTGCAGAAACGCCGTCTCGGTGCATCTAGATGCCCCGCCGCGGTGGTCTAGTGGCTAAGGTACTCGGCTGCTGACCCGCAGGGCACGGGTTCGAATCCCGGCTGCGGCGGCTGCATTTCCGATGGAGGCGGAAATGTTGTAGGCCCGTGCGCTCAGATTTGGGTGCACGTTAAAGAACCCCAGGTGGTCTAAATTTCCGGAGCCCTCCACTACGGCGTCCCTCATAATCATATAGTGGTTTTGGGACGTTAAACCCCACATATCAATCAAATCGGTGCATCTAGATGTTCACGTCAACGGGAGACTGGTAAGGCTTCAAGCGTGCCACATGTACAATATCGGTGGTTTGTGGGGAGTTGAAGACGATGAGGCAGCAGGGGCGATTTCGTATTTTACAGGAGTAACCTCCCGAAGAACTCGGTATGGACCTGTGTAGCGAAAAAGTTTTCCCAAAAAGCCGACTTGACAGGTCAAGACCACAGCAGGATTCATGAACCGGGTAAAAAGTGCTCGTCGTGGTGCCGTTGATTGTACCAACGCCGCTGGTTCTCTCGAGAGACCAGAAGGCGAGTGCGGGCGATTTAATGTGCATGGACATCCGAAGTGATAGCGTAAAGGGCGTATTTGCTGGTACGTGTCGTGCAATACGGGATGGCTGTTTCTGCGCGTTAGTTAGGTTCTCGGCCGGGCAACAGAAAAAAGGGAGACTAAGCGGCAGTGTCTTGGCAAGGAGAATCGTATGCAAATGTTACGTACGGCAAAGCAAGGTCCTAACCAGAGTGGTTGGAAGAAACATACTTCGCAAGCATGGCTGTACTTGTTGGATTCAGACGTTCCGTGAGTCTATTTATCTGCGGGTGGTACAAGTACGACGTAGTTAGCTTGTGCCTCGTTTCACGTGACAGTAAGATATCGGCTGTCAACTTCGATAGAAATGTGCGCCCACGCCCTGTAAGCAACCGGTGTGGAGCTCCGTGTTGCAAAATCACGTCGTGTAGGAGGAAGCCGGCGATATCTGTGGCGCGGCTTTTTCAAAGTGCTCGTCTGATGGCGTAGCGTGGGGCGTATTCTGGCCACAGCTATCCAGGTGTTGCCAGATGAAGACAAGAGAAAAGGGCAGAGGAGGTCTGAGGCAACGTGCAATAAAGGTTTTGATGAAATGGGAAGTGGTTGGATGTGTCCGGAGGGAAGCGTCGATGATTTTTGTGGCACTGACATTTCTCACAAGCCGCAACGTATCTTCTCACTGAGCGTGAAAGCCCTGGCTAAAAGAATCGCTGGCGATTCCAGTCATAAACTAGGGACACACCAAAGTGACTGGCAGTAAGAACGTCATGAAGTTCGTGGAGAATTGTCGAGTGAAAGTGATTCAGAATGGCGAGTAGGTGGGCTGATCCATCTGTGTAGAAGTTCCGACGGTATAAGACGCCATCGCGGGAAACGATTGAGTGATGAGACCTGTCGGAAAATTGTGATTCGAGTCGTTCGAACATAGCACTCAAGGTTGCATCATGGCGTTGCTCGTCACCGATGCGGGTCAGTTGCGTAATGGAGAAGATGCAGGTATCAGTGTCGGTGTCAGGAATGGTGCTCGATTAATTGACTTGGTAGCGGGAGAGGCAGTCTGCATCCTCATGTAGGCTTCCCGTCTTGTACGTAACTGTATAGGTATATTCTTGCAGTCGTAGAGCTCAGTACTTAAGCCAGCCAGTAGGATCCTTCTTTGACGAAAGCCAACATAGGGCATGGTGGTCCCTTATTAGAGAGAAATTTTGGTAAAATTGCAGAGATTTGGTAAAATGTTATCAACGCAATCTGTTGTAATATCACTCTCACAACTCATTAGACTTCGTGTTACTGTTTGTTTTTAGTGAACAAGTGACGAGTATCTGGGCTTGCCTCATTTTCGTAGCAGGTCGCGGGATCGAATCCCGGCTGCGACGGCTTCATTTTCGATAGAAGCGATAGTGTTTGAGGCCTGTGTACTTATCTTGATGTGCCCGTTAAGAGATCTCAGGCGGTCAAAATCTCCGGACCCCTCCAATACAGCGCCTCTCATAAAAATATTGCGGTATTGCGAAAAAAAGCCGGGTGTAATAATTGTATTATTGGTAATCTTGAAAATATTTTAATAATGTAATAATATATAATACTATTTTTTAAAACAAATAATATTTTTGTAGTATCAACTTACTAGGGGCAATCTGTTCAAAGCTTTACTGTTTGGTTTTGTCAGAACTGCCTACTTATATGCAGCCACACTGTAAAATAGAACATAACCGAGTTTTTTTTGACGTTTTTGAGATACAGAATGCAATCCAATTGATCGCGAATTTTGCCATGCGCATCTGCACTGCGTGTCTCGCAGAAAAGCCACCTTGCGCTCAGTGAGATCAGCTTCACCCGGCAGCGCACGGAGGTGATTTCGTACCTCTATCCGGTGCTGTACGACGTGCTCAGCTACGCCACGCGGGCGCCCACGGTTATTCCATTCGCCATGGCCATCATCAAGCCTTTCAGTGAAGACGTAAGTACGAATGCCGAAGCTGACATGCAACATCTGATGAGCCAGACAATACAGGCATCGAGGGTTTGATAAATGCTTACAGCAATGAAAAAAAAGCATATCACAGAGAACATACTCACACAGAGAACACAGAGTCCGCATTTCAACAACATAACTTGCCTTCACCATAGCATACATAACAATCCCTATGAAATATATAGGAAGCAGAACAAAACCTGCTAAATGGAAATTTAGGGAAACAAAAACATAGGAGATATCAGAAGTTGTTTTCTACATTTCTTTAATATGTTACGTCTAGAATCGAACGTAATTGAAGTGGAGCAAAAAATACAGTCCCATAGGTGGGACTTTAACTCCGTACTCTCAAAACATGCTCACGAGGTTCTACAAATAGAGCTATAAGAGAAGCGGCTTGCCCTTCCTCTATTTTCCTATTTCTGTACGCGTAAATTTTTTGAGTGTTAGGGAGTACAACTGAGAGGCAAGGCAGCCAGTCTGCAGCACTCATCGGCAGAAGGTGCGACGTGGCACGTGATCTTTGCCCGAGGTTGCAGCCGGCTAATAAACACTTGCGTATGGCCTGCATCAGCACATCGTTCAAGGTGAGGCCCTCGCCCTGAATAATTTAAAATCATGATTTAACCGAAATTGATCACAATTCTCAAATCGTGAATGGTAATCTGTCATTAACCCTCAAAAGGAAAGTATATAGCAGCTGTATCTTGCAAGTATTTACCAACAGAGTAGAAATATGGAGGCTTACAATAACGGTTCAACTTAAATAGAGGACGACGCAGCGATCGATGGGAAGAAAAATGATAGGTGTAACGAGAAGAGACAAGAGGAGAGCCGAGTAGGTCAGGGAACAAACCAGGGTTATAGATATCGTAGTTGAAACCAAGAAGAAGAAATGGAAAAGGGCTGGCAACGTAACACGTAGGCAGAATAACCGCTGGTCATTAAGGGTAGCTCACTGGATTCCAAGAGAAGGTAAGCACACGAGGGGGAGACACAAGGTAGTTGGGCCGGTGAGGTTAAAAAGTTCGCAGGTGTAACGCGGCAAGAAAAAGCCCAAGACAGGGTTGATTGGCGAATCATCGGAGAGAAATTTGCCTTTCAGAGGGCTGAGTCAAGATGATCATGATGATTTATGTGAGTTAGAGTACGTTTATTGTGTAGACGATGCACAGGTACCACTTTCAGGCCGAAATATAAGTTACGAAGTTCAGAGAATACAAAAAAAAACAGTGCCCGTGTACGCCATTCAATGGCTAGCTGCGTCCTCCTTCATATGTGTTCCCGCTTTTCTGTGCATAGCGCTTCTGATCTGGGTGTGAAAGACTGTAAGAAGTTCGAGTTTTATAGGGGTTCGTAAGAAGTAGAGTTGTGTGTAGTGAATAGCACATGGAACCGCCAATAGCTAGGTGTGTAGGGCCCCAACATCAGACCTAACGAACACGTACAAATAAACGAAGCAAAACTACGTTATAGATGAGCGTGTTACCTTGCGGTGTAGCACGCATGCTTCAAGAATCTTCAAGAGTCATGTCTAACAGTGAAGGCTATGTATGGATGCTGCGGAGGCGTTTCTGCAACACAATAGCGTAGAATAGAAGCTCTTAAAGGCAGCTGGAGTATGGACTATGGTAAAAACGGTGCCAATCACGGGTATAGAGGAACACGCGTAAGAGTTCTGCCAATTGATTATCTGCCTCACAACGTTCAATCACTTTAACAAGCCAAACGAAGACAACTGGGCAAAAGAGCAGCAGAAGCATCAAACACGACAAATACGAACAAGCACTGAAATACATACGCATGCGTAAGCAAGTCCTATGAAATTTCAGTGGAGCGCCATGTGTGTCCACTGTATATTTTGCTTGCTTGACTCCAGGGTAGGTCCGATTTCGAAGCTCATCTGCCCAGATAGCATTTCTGCAGAGTTACACTATAGCTGAAGAAGCCGAGAGTGCGTCATCGTGTGATGACACTTTTCTTCGTGCAATATATAGCACTTTATTGACATTCCCTAGTTCTGACAGGCCCTTTATTATTTTTTTTAGCTATGCGCCCGTAACACCTGAGAGGAACCCAAAGGGTACGGTAGACACATAGGTTTATTTCACGCAGATCTGGGCCCTCCTAGTGCTCTCCGTGGTGTTGTCAACTGCTTTTCTTTTCTGCCTGCGCTGGAGTCCCGCCACAAGGGCGCGTCATCATACGCCCGACTTCTGGTTTCTTCTTTCTACGCTCAGTCGCCAGAGTAAGTGTTCGCCGCTGTTTCCATACCTCATTAATCTTGATGCTCCTCTTACATTTCTGGCATTCGTCCGCTAAGGGGGATCGGCCAAGAACCGGGCGGCAGGATCATTGGTTAGTGGGATATCGATCTAAAACATCCTGCGGGAATGAAATAAAAGGTTTGTGAAATAAAATCGTAAATTATGAAAGTGCGCCCACGCCAATATTGGACAAAAGAAGAAAAATAGAATAAATTCATCCACATCCGCTGTCATCATTAAAGCGAGTGCACTAGCGGTAACATGACAATGCATCAGCAGAGCACACCTGAAAGAGCGTAGAGCGTTTAAGCACCTCCGCACTTATAAAACAAGTTCTTCGGCAGAGCATCAGTGTCGTGGGAAGGTGGTCAAGTGTTTCTACACGCAAGCTTGCACGCAAGACATTCTCGAAGGAGCTCTATTCCGCCACCGATGGTGTCTTAAAGGGTACTAGAGCTGGAGAGTGTTCGGCACAGCAGCAGCAGCAAGCTTGAAAAGGGAAGCCCAAACGCAGCCAATTCGCTCTTGGCGCTGCGATCAGTAGTGTGCAAAATGTCGTTTTAGTAGTTGAGCGCGCCCCACCAAAGTGGTGCAGGGGTGGAATGTCGCTCTCCACTTGAAAGTCCCGGTTTGTAGTCGTAATTGTAGATCATATACCTTTTTTTAGTGTGACTTGTTACAGCAGTATTGCTTTGCTTTTGTTTCATAATGTAGCTTTCGTTGCTACGTATTGCTACAAGAAGTAACCCTAAATGGCCAGTGAAGAAGAAGTTTGACATGGAGTGTATTTCTGGCGAGGGCAAACATTTGCTACCATAACCTGTTTTTACTGAGGGCGGTCATGAATACAGGGCAAATCATCGTAATTATTCATTATTTAGGATAAATTATCGCTAAATCTTTTGTATGCTTCGTGATTAGTTCACTAAGATTACTAGCTAAATAACATTTGTTTCTTAGTCTCAGTAAGAACGCTGAAAAGATAAAACCTGCTTTTGCAGTATTAAAACTTTTGCGATTTGCCGCAGGCCAAAGGACGTTTTCAGTGAGTTTGCTTTGAAGCATGCCAACGGCCGGCGATCGGAAGCAACGTATCGAGCACAGGCAGGCCCATTCTGGTATTCGCTAACATCTCGGAGGCCATATATTCCATTTCATTGAGTCCTGTGTGGTGGTACTTACAAAAGATACGCTCACTGCCAAAATTCTTTGTCTAGACTTGCACATTTTATATACGCTACAAGTCAGAGTTTATCACTCTTCCCTCGTCATTGTTGTATACTCTTTACGAAAACAGTGAACAAATTTATAGAATGAGCGCTTGCTAGCCTCACTTTCCGATAAATGTTTAATGCTTGGATTTCTGAACTTTTCAAGCGATTTCTAGATGGCTATCACTGCTCGTATCAGTATCGGTTACACGAAATTGTTCTTCAGATAACTGTGGTTCAGATTTTTTCATAGCACTTCACGGTATATGTTGTCCTAAGCTCAAATATTCCCTTCAGGCGAGAATTTCTGTTGATTTTGTGCAAATGTGTCAACTAGGCGAACTCAGTACCAAGCCACTCGATACTGCATTTTAAGAAAAAAATAAAAGATGTAATTTGTGCGAGTGCCTCTATTTGATCATAGTTAGCCGGTAAGTTAATTGTTACATACTGTGTTATTATTACATTCAATAGTTACACAATTTATTTTCACTGTAATGTATTGAAAGAAGAAAAAATAGTACTGCCGACTTAGTTATTATATTACGGTACGTCGAACGAATGTCGAACATCGCACCGTTTTAATCAAAGAGATTGGCCATACGGTCCTACGTGGCACATTGTGGTTTAGAGAAGGCGCAGTGGTTACGTGAAAGATTCTCGTCCAACGTGCAATACACCTTACTATTTCTTGGTATTTATTTCAATGAACCACAAAAAAGTGCGCCCAAAAATGTGGTGTTAGCGCCTCCAAAGAATATCTATAAACGCCATCCATAGGAGTGCACAATGAATTGCTCAAATTTATTGAAAGAGAACACACTAACAGGAAATCTTCAATTTGACTATCAGGTGTGCCTCCACAAACGCAGCATTGTTAGCATGTACTTATGGTTAACTTCAGCTTCATTCGGAACTTAACACGGATAAACGCAAAACTTACAGATCCCACGTACAGTGGGAATCGATGATATGCGAAGCCCGAATGAGGAGGTTTGATATGTCACTCTACAATCAGCACAACGTTATGAGGTGGAGGTAAATGATGCTGTACACGACTTACGTGTCATGATTATCGCGTTTGGATGTGTCGTTTGCACTCGTCGTCATGCATTGACGTCATCATCATCATCATCATCATAATCATCATGATCATCCTGACTACGTCCACTGCAGGACAAAGGCCTCTCCCATGTTCCGCCAGTTAACCTGGTCTTGTGCTTGCTGCTGCCAATTTATACCCGCAAACTTCTTAATCTCATTTGCCTACCTAACCTTCTGTCATCCCCTAACCCGCTTACGTTCTCTGGGAATCCAGTTAGTTACCCTTAATGAGCAGCGGTTATCCTGTCTACGCGCTGGATGCCCGGCCCATGTCCATTTCCTCTTCTAGATTTCAGCTATGATATCCTTAACCCCGTTTGTTCCCTAATCCACTCTGTGCTCTTCTTGTCTCTTAAGGTTACACCTACCATTCTTTACTGGCATTGACGTCATGTAACACAAAATTTGCCGATTGATTGATTTGTGAGGTTTAACGTCCCAAAACCACCAAACACAAAATTTGCAATATGTGGAGTTAGTGAAACGGCCGCGAGTGCATCATGAAGGGCACAACATACTCCAATGTAGTGTTTACACGCGCGCACGCTAGCACAGCGACGCTACGTTAGCAAAACGCGAGCACTCTACAGTCTGATGCCAGGCGTGACCGGCGCGACCAGCGTACGTCGGCGCGGCCCAACGGCAACCGGCGCGAAATGCGACATGTCGCATTTCGCGCCGATGCGTTACTCAGTTAACACTGTGTCTCCCTCTTTTAATGACGAAAGGGCGCCGGACGCACTAAAACGCGCATGCGTCGAAGCAACGCAGCGCGGCGCGCGCCTGCGAGTATGCGGCAAGACCGGCACCTGGTATGACAACGCCGGCGGGACACGACGAAATGAACGCCGGCTAGCACACGCACCGTGTCCCGTCAAAGTTTAATGGCACCTTGGCTGTGGTATGTAGATATGTTCTCACATGAGACACTTCTTATGATTATTATGTTTGCACCAGTCACATACCTTCGTCATCCATTGATTCCACGTAATACAAAATTTGACACATATAAATTACAAATAAGCAGCGCACGACGTTTTACAAAAGAAAGACGATAGGGACACCGTTCTTTTGTAAAACGTCGTGCGCTGCTTATTTGTAATCATGAACTGTCACCAACTCGCCCAACTTTCGGTGTTACTGGACACATATAAAGCTAGCGAAACGGCCGCGAGCGCATCATGAGTGTGGCATGTAGTCATGTTGTTACATGACACGTATGTATGATTATCATGTTTGGATGTGTCATTTACCTATGTCGTCCCTTGGCGTCACGTAATACCGAGTTTGGTACATGTGAAGCAAAACGGCCGTGAGCGCATCATGAGCGTAGCATGTAGTCATGTTGTTACATGACACGCATCTCATGTTTAGCATGTTTGGACCTGTATCATACCTTAGTCATTCCTTCACGTCCCGTAGTATCAAATTTGGTATAAGTGAAGCCAGCGAAACGACCGCCAGCTCATCATGAGCGTGGCATGTAGTCATGTTGCTACATGAGACACATGTCAAGATTTTCTTGTTAGGAATGGTCGCTTGTGTTCGGCATTCAATCATGTCATATCATATGAGTTTTGCAACATGCTATGTGAACGAAACCACCGCAAGAGCTGCATGATCATGAAATGTAATTCATGACATTCATGACATACAGTTATTTATTTTCATGTTATGACTAGTCAAATATGTTCTTCATACAGTAATCGCACGTGATACAAAGTTTGGTATTGATACCATTTTCAAATCGGCCAGGAGAGCTAAAAGTCGTAGGCGGCTAGATGGATATAGATAGATAGATAGATAGATAGATAGATAGATAGATAGATAGATAGATAGATAGATAGATAGATAGATAGATACGCTCAAAGTCGCCGAATTTCGCTAAGAAATGCTTCGCATTTATTAAGTGGTGCAGCCGTCAGCACGCCTCAACACGAACCCTCCGCAGCGTGGCCTTGGCGTGGCTAGCCGCCATAACGTGAACTCGACCGGCTTGGACGCACGCGAGCACCGCGAAACGGCAAGTCTGCGTACCGATTCGTACAGTAGACTCGGTGCGTCTGTGGTACCTTGCCGCAGCTGCGGTGCTGCGGTGACGAGAGTGGTTTGCTGTCTATTGGGCGCTACAGCTACGCTCAGCCACCGCAAACGCACCGACGCTGCCGTACGATGCGGCACGCATACGTGCCATTTCGCGGCACTCGCGTCGCAGCTCCCGAAAGACAGCACACCACTATCGTCGCCGCCCCAGGACACACGATGGCAAAATCTGTGAGTTGAAATAAGCTGCGCTCCAGAGATGATTAAACCCTAACCACATGCACGCGTTCTCCTCGCGACAGCGACGAGCGACAAGATGTGCCTTCGCGGAGGCCCATTCGTCGCCGCCGCTTTTCGCGTCGCGTGTTTTTGGGAAACAAGAAAAGGTCGCTTCTCGCCCCGAAGCCAGCGTGGCGATTCCCGGTGACATGGCTCCATCCTTGGTCCTCGCTTCAATTGCAATTTGTTCTCGGCGTTCGTAATCCGCGCATACTTCAAGGAATGCAAGGTATTGGCTACATTTTTTTACAATGTTAACTCACGCGGACAGAGAGAGAGCGGCCGTATTTTGTTTTAAATCTTGTTATCTAAGGTTTGTTTTGATGTGTTGGCGTATTGTAGCAAGTGGCAATTTGGTTGCTTGCTACAACGTGAAATCGTCTGGTGAAGTGCGTCGTAGCCTACGCTTCTAGGCAGCCCGTGGTCGTTAAAACAAATATTGCCAAAAAAGGAGGTGGGGAAAAGCTTTCGTGGCTTCCTTATGTCACACAAGACAATAATAAATTTGGTATGTTTTCATTTTATACGTGCAATTTATGGGTACGAACGCGATAGTTTTCATTCAAGCAACAATGACACTTTGTCTCGGACATGCGGATGATGCCATCGCGACGTGACGGCGCCACTGAGCAAATTGGTCTCTGCCACTTGCTGCTGTAGCTAGGAAATTGCGTGCATGTGGTTAGGGCTTTAGCCGCCGATGATTCACAGATGTACAATCCCCTGCGCTGGCTTCGGTCCAAGCCAGTCGCAGCTAGGTGGTTGAACACTTGTGTTAAGCCGTCTCACGGTGGTACATACTAAGGCGTGCTAACATGAGAGTGCCCGGAACGAGCTTCGAAAAGTGATGCCTAAACATAATCAATCCGCTTGTGGCACTCCATTCGCTAGTCTGCAAAGTTTCGTTTTCAAACTTGCACGTGATTGTGCCGAAGTGGTGCAGGGGTAAAATGCCCGCGTCTCACTGAAAAAGCCCGGGGCTGAATCACAGCGGTAAATGGTGCATTTTTATTTTTAGTGTCACTTGTACAGCTTTAGGGGTTACGCTTTGTTTCTTAAATCAAGCTTCAGTAGCTAGCATGGTATGAAGATGACGCAAAATGGTTCATGTTTCCGACTTGCAGCCGCATGTCAGAGACAAAGTGTTATGGGCGCAGTTCTTTTTGCGCTGTTTGAAAGAGATGCCAAGAAATAGGAAGGCGTATTGCGCGTTGGACGAGAATCTTCCACGTTACCACTGCGCCGTGACTAAACCACAATGTGCAACGTATGACCGTACAGCCGATCACCTTGATTAAAATGGTGCGATGTCCAGCGTTGTTTCGACGTACCGCATTCTATTAACTAAGTTGAAAACACTATTTTTCTGTTCCAGTTAATTACACTAAAACTAATTGTGTAACAATAAATGTGATAATAACACAGTTTGCAACAATTAACTTACTGGCTAACTGCGATAAATTAGAGGCAGTCGCACAATGTTGCGTATTTTATTTTCTTTGTTGAAACACAGTATCGAGTGGCTTAGTACTAGGTTCACCTAGTTGACACATTAGCACAAAATCAACGAAAAGTTTCTCCTGAAGGGAATATTTAGGCTTACAAAAACATATACCAAGAAGTGCTGAGAAAAAATTTGAAGCACAATGATCTGAAGAACAATTTCGTGCGACCGCTTACTGTTAGGAGCAGTGAAAGCCATCGCGAAATCGCTTGTAAAATTCAGAAATCCAAACATTAGAAATTGATCGGAAAGTGAGGCTAGCAAGCGCTCATTCTATATATTTGTTCACTGTTTTCGCAAAGAGTACACAACAATGACTAGGAATGAGTAACAAATTCTGACTTGTATCGCATATAGTATGAACAAGTGTTAATACAATCAAACTTATTACTTAAGCGTACTTAGCACATACTCTGACAAGTACGCGATGCAAGAAAGTGGCAAGCACGTGAGGCAATGAAGTATACTTGGGAAGTACAGTACCGTTCACAGTTAAAGAGAACACCCGGATGTACACTTATTGTTTAGTAGGCCCCAGAACTGCGCGTAGACAAACAAATATTGTTCCCGCATGCCACTAGTCTATCAAAAGCAGTCAGAGCAGTCAAACAGTCATAGTCCTACGTTAATCTAAGCCGCCATGGTTTGTGAAGATAGCGATATACGGAAATCGTGTACACGAAAGTGTTCTCTTTAATTGCGAACCTGTCTGTTCGCGAGGCAAACCCGCTGCACAATGAAGCTCTAGTTTTACCACGGGAAAACACTGATAGATTAATTGATGTTTGGGGTTTAACGACCCAAAACCACCATATGATTATGAGAGACGCCGTAGTGGGAAGCTCCAGAAATGGCAACCTCTCGGGTTTCATACGCATCCACCCAAACCGGACCACACGGGCCTATAACAATTTCACCACCATAAAAATTGCAACCTCCGCTACCAGGAACCAATGGTGCGACCAGTGGGTACGAGAAACACAGAGATGACATCAAAAAGTGACTCTAAACAGGTCTTCATGCGCGCCCCCAGTGGTTATGAAGAATGCGTTCTCTCAGCCATATGAAGATGAGACCGACGCGCGAACCACCAGTGTTGCCTAATCACACCAAGCATTTTAACGGCTTGTAGGTAAAAATTGATATGTGAGGTTTTACGTCCCAAAACCACCATATGATTATGAGAGACGCCGTAGTAGAGGGCTCCGGAAATTGCGACCACCTGGGGTTCTTTAACGTGCACCCAAATGTGAGCACACGGGCTTACAACATTTCCGCCTCCATCGGAAATGCAGCCGCCGCAGCCGGGATTCGAACCCGCGACCTGCGGGTCAGCCGAGTACCATAGCCACTAGATCACCGCGGCGGGGGCTGGCTTGTGGGTAAAAAATGTATGCAAGAAACGATCAGCGTTGCAGCTGACTATAGTTGCAACAAAATCTTCAAGCGACTGTTTAAGCTCGTCTTCAGGTGGCATATTGCCACACGTGGTCTTCCTATTTTCATGTGAACACCTTTAAAATGTAAGCTCTGACTTGCGCAAAGCGCATCTGAATGACTGGCAACAACAATGTCCAAAAGCACAACCAACCTTCCGCCAATCGACGGCCCCACTATGGTCTTGCTTTTAACCAGCGACCAACTCCTGGAATGCAGATCGAAGGAGGAGAAACTGCTGATAGCTATCTACATAACTTTATAACCTCCCGATGAGTTTATGTGCTCGACCCGTACATAGAGGTTATTCTGGAACTGACACACCCGATAAAGATTAACTTCAATGATACATGTATAAAAGCCAACGCGCTTTACCACTTGACAGATGATCGACGACCATCGCACTGTTTGCCGATATCAGTGTACAGCGTGCGCATGCATTGCTTGCTAGATTTTGACTTTTGGTTTCCTAGTCATATGGTCGGCCAAATAAAGTGCTTCACCTTGACGAAGCCGAGTACTGACCTATTGTTCAGGTCAAGAGTCCATGATAATATTCTTAGCTGAGCTTTGTTACAAAAGCACCTAGTACGAGAGCGCCTAGTAGTAGGCGAAAGCGCCTGTTACACCCCAAAAGCGAGATGAGTTCAAACATCGCCGGTGAAATATATCTATTTGTTTGTTTATGTCGAAGCTTAAAGCGAGAAAAATACGTCTCAATAAAGAAGGCACAAGACAGATGCTATCCGGTACTGTGCCTCTCCTGTGTACTGCGTCCTATTTTTCTCACGCTATGCTTGGACATGAACACATAACAACTTGCCCAGTAATCTAAATAATTGCGGTTTGTTTTTGTCCCTTGCCTATTTAAATACAGCCTGTTTTCTGCCGATGCCCTAGTCGTCCAAACCACGTTATCCGCTTCACACGCGTTGCTCTCTTCATATGTATCGGCTCAATCACGCAAATTTTCTGAGTCAACAGTTATGTCACTAGCATGCAAATATTCCTGTGCTCCCCACGGCAAACGCACCCCAGGTATAACAAGGAAATATGTGAAATGACAACCTCCTTCATATATACTGTAAGACAGTCATGATGATTGGGTTAAACTAACGGCAACGTCTGCTTTACTCACCCTCAGATCCGTGGGAAGAAGAGCATGCGAGCGCCGGATACCGCGTATTTCTCGGCCCGTGGTGGCTCTTTGTGACGGTGTTGACAACACTGTACAGCGGAAGACTGGTGGCTATTATGAGCGTTGCCGTGCACGATACTTGGATAAACAATCTTGACGCTCTGGAAAAGGCTCTCGCCAAGCGCGAAGCCCGAGTCTGCACCCACAGCAGGACTATCTTCATCGAGTACATCAAGGTAGTCCGGAACTTTCCGGCGTACATCTCAGAGACCCCTCTGTCTAGTATTTCTGTTTCTAAGTCTATGTTCTGTGACGCTGACTGAAACAATGCACTTGCTTTCCTGTGTGATGTAGCTTTTTATTACAGGAAAGAAATTCTGTGGGTAGCATTCGATAAGGATGTGCTGCTATTCAGCCTTTGTGCTTATGCTGCATGTATGGTAAAGTTGCACTTTCAAGTTTCTTTAGCGAACATTAGCCATTGCTGGCCAATTTCTACAACTGTCTTGCTGGTTTTTGTTTTACAGTTTTTTTCTCGCAAATGTACAAGAGCACACTTTTTTTTTAAATTTATTCTATTGTACCATACAAGTGCTTTTGCGGTTATGTTAAATTTTGAATGACATCAAGCACTGTCACACAGTCTGGGTGATGCAGCCTAGTCAGGCACCTTTCGGGCCTTTTGCTGCGTCTCCTAACACAATAGTAAATTGTCTTGCATAAATTCTGAATGAAAATACGCAGAACCATCGATCAATCGGTAGAATAATCAATACGCCTATTTTCTATCATTGAGATCATCCACGCACCTGCAAGGCTGGGTCACCGCAGTAGCTCGTGGGTAACCGTTCATAGGCAATAACAAGGCGGGGAACGCGTGTTCGAGTATTCTTTTCCACAACAAACGAATGTGGAGCAAAAGAAGCAGTAGCAGTACGTGCGCTATATCTCGGATGATCTTCTCAGGCACTTCGCTTAAAGCGTCATTTCAGATTATAATTTTATTATTATCCTATTACAATTATCATGTTCTGGAGCTTATTTCGAGCTCTAAGAAGCGCCGTGCGCAAATGAAGAGCCGACCTAACTCTTAATCAGTGAAAATACTCGATTTTTGTTAATTGAAGGGAAGGTTCGGCATGAAAAGCTTTTAGAAAAATTTAATTCTTGCAGAATCATTGCATTACAAAAGATACCACAGAATCTAACGGCGAATCATCCCCCCAAAAAAGCAACTCAAAATAAGAGGCTCGTTCATAACGGTATGGATCGGTCGGTCGATTGGTCAATATGCCCCATTATTTACCCGTCTGATCACCCGCTCACTACCCTTCTCACCTACGCGCTGATCCTTTCTATCGTTCGATAGTTTCCGAAAAAGAATCAAAGTTTAGCATCTGGATTCATGTTATAACTTTGTTTTATTGCTCATGGAACGGAGGGAAAGGTGAGAGAGATGAATGCTAACTCTCAACTACTGTTTAAAAAACGCATTATTACCTGGGAACAAGCATAACGCATATGCAGTGCACATTTGCTATGATATGTCAGGCCAATGTCAGAAAGCTTTATTACAAGGGAAATAAAATGCAGCTGTCGCCTAAAAAAAGAATCGAAGTTTACGAATTGCTGAAAAGAGGTGGTATACTGGATATGGCTAACCTGTATAAACATGTACCTAGGACAGACTGGCGGCTGCATAAAGACTTGTCTAAAAGAGAATGCTAACTCACTAGAAAAATGACCATTTTCCGAGTGGTCCGATCATTGTGAATCATGCCATTCTGATCCCTTCTTTCATGATGCAGATATTTTGTTAGCTAGTAAAGATAAACTAACACATGAACTGAGAAAAGCCATTCATATAAATAGGAGTGCTAAAAATTCATTAGTCAGGCTTTGGTGTCTGTGAGAGATTACGAGATCATATATTTTTTTAATTCTGTTTAGTCCTATTTTTTCTGCTCGCGTGTCACATGACTCGCACCGCACTTGCGTTTAGCAGGTTCTCGGGTGAATAAATGCATAGCTTATTAAAAAAAATTGAGATTTAATACTTGTCTGTCTCTTTCTTGTCGCTATGTTCTGCGCCCGCTAAAAAAAGTAAAACAGGGTTTAACAAACTCCCAGGCTATCAGTTTTACTGCGGTATCTCTCTTCAGTTAAGGACAATGAAAAACGTGACTCAACCTCACTGACTCCTTAAGTAGTCAACATGCGTTTTATCCTATGTGAAGAAGAAAACGCATTGTTGGCAAGCAACATCGCCACCGTCGCTTGGGTACTGGGTGCTGGGCTTGTCTCGCTCGGCTCGTGCTGATCATCGCCGGCATCTGCTTGACCGTTGCTCTTGTCCGATCGTGTTTCGTCGTAGGACCACCGTCACAACAGTCGCCAATAAACCCTTTTTCAATTGGTGGAGGGTGCTGACATTCCCCGTCGCCTGAACCTGGGTGCTGCCATTCGCCGTGGCCTAAACCTGGAGCTGCGCAACCGAACGCTACCTCCCATCATGGCTACCAATAACGCGCAACCTGGCTCTTCCACTCCATCCCCCAGCAACCCCGGCGTTCTTCGTTTGCGAGAGCCCAAAGTCTTCAGCGGAGCTGATGAGACCGACGTGGACGGCTGGTTCGATAACTACGAACTGGTGAGCGCAAACAACAAGTGGGATGACGCGGACAAACTGACTAACGTCATATTTTATCTCACTGACGTGGCCGAAATGTGGTATAACAACCACAAAAACGACATTACGACGTGGTCCATCTTCAAAACGTCGTTTGCTGACGTTTTCGGCCGACCCGCTGTCCGCAAGTCCAGAGCCGAACAGCGCTTGCGGACTCGCGCACAGAAGCCATCTGAATCGTTCACCAGTTATATCGAAGACATTATTGCTCTTTGCAACCGCGTGAACAACGCCATGCCCGAGTCAGAGAAGATTCAACACATCCTCAAAGGAATAAATGACGGCGCATTTCAGATGCTCCTGGCGCGCAATCCTGCCACTGTTGCGGAACTTGTGACGTTATGTCAAAGCTTCGACGAGTTGAGGAAGCAGCGTGCCCGGACTCGACCATTTTCCTCACACGCTGACTCACTATCGAGTCTTACTTCTGTTCCTGATTACTCAACAACCCTGCAAGAGATCAAAGACTTTGTGCGTGAAGAAGTAGCTCGGCAGCTGTCGCTAATTCCCTTCACGCAGCAGCCGCCTTCCTCTCGTCTGCCCACCCCACTCCGCGACGTTATTGCCGAAGAGGTAGCTCAGGCTGTTCCCGTCGCTGCCCACCAGCAGCCTGTGGCCATGCCTGTTCCCCATGCGCCGGCTATGCAGCCCGTGGCCGCGCCTCTTACTTATGCCCAGGTGGTACGGAGCAGACCTCGCCAGCAGCTTTTGCCACCCATGCCTGCAGTTGCTCCCCACTCTACCCCTCTTTCGACACCTTGGGCCGCACCACGAGTCAGCAATTCCTGGCGCACTGCTGACAATCGACCGATCTGCTACGCCTGCGGTACTCCAGGACACGTGGCACGATATTGTCGTCGTCGCTTCCAATCGCAACACAACACTACTTGGCCGTTACTGTATGACCCGCAGCCCACGCACCTACCTGCTCCCTATCCTTCACCGCAGTATGGCTACACTAATCTTCCCGAGTCTCAGTCACCCCGGCCCCCAGCTCCGACTCACTCTCCCCGCTCGCCGTCTCCTCGCAGGCGATCTCTGTCCCCAATGCGTCCCCGACCCGCTTCCTCCAACCAGGAAAACTGAACGCCGCAGTTCCAGAGGCAAGAACTGCGCCGTCATCGAAATGCCCAAGTCCTCGCACTTCACCTGCTAACGTCGTCGCCATATCTGTCGATGGTGTTTCTACCTTTGCCCTCATCGACACAGGTGCTGCCGTTTCTGTTATAGCCGCCCAGCTCTGCCGCTCCCTACGCAAAGTGACCATGCCGCTCTCTGGACTATCGCTTCGTACGGCTAGCGCACAACCAGTTCGACCTCTCGGCACCTGTACAGCCCGCATTTTCATCCAAGGCTCTATGTACGTTGTCGAGTTCATCGTCCTTTCGGTGTGCTCGCATGACGTTATCCTCGGGTGGGACTTCCTGTCACATCATCATGCCGTCATCGACTGCGCACGCGCTGAAGTTCAATTTTCGCACCTGTCTGACGAACCTTTGCACGAAGCTCTTGAGCGGTCCCCAAAACTCGTCGTACGGGAAGACACTGAAATTCCGCCAGCCTCCCTTGCCGTTGTCCCTGTTTGCTGCGATGGCCATAACGACGCTACAGTAATGTTTACACCTTCCGACATTTTCATGAGCCGCAGAGCCGTTTACTTGCCTTTCGCTACACTTGACGTCACTGCGGGCCGAAGCAATATTTTCGTCCACAACCCCCTTTCTGCACCGCTTACGCTACTTGCCGGCGAATGTCTCGGTCGAGTGGAGTACCTCGACTCCTCTTTATTCCTTAACATGCCAGACGAATCGTGCAGTAGCGCCTCGACCGAACTTCATGCCCTTTCCCCACTGGAATGCCCACCGAGCTCATCGAGTGACACCTTCTCGAGTTCCATCGCCGACACCTTAAGTGCCCATGAACGCGCCGAGCTTCTTAATCTCCTCCAGCACTTCGCGAATTCATTCGACGTTTCTCAGCCGCAATTGGGTCGGACTTCCGCAGTGCACCACTACATTGACACCGGTTCACACCAGCCATTGCGTCAAAGACCGTACCGTGTCTCTGCTGCAGAACGTCACGTCATCAACGACCAGGTCGAAGAGATGCTACGCCGTCGCGTTATTAAACCATCGCACAGTCCTTGGGCATCTCCTGTCGTTCTAGTTCGAAAGAAGGATGGATCGATTCGCTTTTGCGTCGACTACCGGCGATTAAACAAGGTGACGCGGAAAGACGTCTATCCACTACCGCGCATCGACGACGCCCTTGACAGCCTCCAAGGAGCCGAATTCTTCTCCTCCTTAGACTTACGATCTGGATACTGGCAGGTTCCTATGGCAGAAGCTGATCGCCAGAAAACTGCGTTCATTACACCAGATGGCCTGTACGAATTTAACGTAATGCCATTTGGTCTCTGTAATGCTCCTGCCACGTTTGAACGACTCATGGACAACACACTGCGTGGACTGAAGTGGTCTGTGTGTCTATGCTACCTCGACGATATTGTCGTTTTCTCTCCCGATTTTCCTACACATC
Source organism: Rhipicephalus microplus (assembly GCF_043290135.1). NCBI lineage: Eukaryota > Metazoa > Arthropoda > Arachnida > Ixodida > Ixodidae > Rhipicephalus > Rhipicephalus microplus. Next base: position 81,633,533 of record NC_134705.1, on the reverse strand, counting down.
TGCTTCGGCTCCAACTGGTTCTGACGTGTTTAACCAACGCTGGTCTCCAACTGAACCTTAAAAAGTGCCGCTTCGCCGCGCGAGAGCTGTCCATCTTAGGACACATCGTGTCCAAGCATGGTGTTCGACCCGACCCTGCAAAATTGCGAGCAGTCGCTGAGTTCCCGAAACCTACTACACTGAAAGAATTACGCAGTTTTGTCGGACTATGCTCGTACTTCCGGCGCTTCGTGCGAAATTTTGCGTCGATCATGTCACCACTGACCAACCTCCTACGCGGTGATGCAGACCTTTCATCCTGGTCTTCTGACTGCGACGTCGCGTTTGCCACGCTCCGTAGTCTGCTAACATCTCCTCCAATTCTTCGGCATTTCGACCCAACAGCTGCAACGGAAGTTCACACAGACGCTAGTGGGGTTGGTCTAGGCGCCGTCCTCGCCCAACGCAAGCCGGGCTACTCCGAATACGTCGTCGCTTATGCGAGTCGCACACTTACTAAAGCTGAAGCCAATTACAGCGTCACTGAAAAAGAGTGCTTGGCGCTAGTGTGGGCGCTTCGCAAGTTCCGCCGTTATTTGTACGGTCGCCCATTCGACTTGGTAACGGACCACCATGCACTTTGTTGGCTCGCCACATTGAAAGATCCTTCTGGCCGCCTAGCTCGGTGGGCACTGCAAATCCAGGAGTACGACATTCGTGTCATCTATCGCAGCGGACGCAAGCATTCTGACGCCGACGCCCTGTCGCGTTCGCCTTTACCTCCCGACTCGGCCTGCGGAACCACTGGTACCAACTCCGTCGCCTCTCTCGACCTCGACTCCTTTACCAGTGAACAACACAAGGACCCGTGGATCGCTTCCCTTTTTAACTGTCTCTCTGGATCGTCAACCACTGCAGTACCACGATCTCTCCGACGTCAAGCTGCACATTTCGCCATTCGTGATCGGCTGCTACACCGACGCAACTACGCCCCCGAAGGTCGTAAGTGGCTCTTGGTTTTCCCACGCAGCTTGCGATCACAAATATGCGCCTCCTTTCACGATGATCCCCAATGTGGTCATGCCGGAGTTTTCAAAACTTACGAACGCATTCGCCATCGCTTCTACTAGCGCGGAATGTATAATTTCGTTCGAAAATTCGTTATGGGCTGCCCTGACTGTCAACGCCGCAAATCACCGCCTTTCCACTCGTCCGGTGCGCTTCAACCGCTTCCGTGCCCTGCCAAACCTTTCGATCGGATCGGAATCGATCTCTATGGCCCTCTACCGACAACATCAGATGAAAATCGGTGGATAATAGTCGCTGTGGACCATTTAACACGCTACGCTGAGACCGCCGCCCTTCCAAGTGCCACTGCGCGGGACGTAGCATCCTTCATCCTTCATCGCTTCATACTACGACATGGTGCACCTCGAGAACTACTAAGCGACCGAGGTAGAGCCTTCCTATCAGAAGTCGTCACGTCTCTGCTTTCTGAATGCCATGTTGTTCATCGCAAGACCACCGCATACCACCCGCAGACTAACGGGCTCACGGAAAGATTTAACCGCACCCTTGGCGATATGCTCGCCATGTATGTGACATCCGATCATACTAACTGGGATCGCATTCTTCCATTCATCCCGTTCGCATATAACACCGCGACACAGTCTACCACTGGATTTTCACCTTTCTTTCTTCTTTATGGACGCGAACCATCTCACACCATCGACACTCTCCTTCCATACCGTCCTGACGCATCCGAATGCCCATCTGTGTCCGAAGCTGCCCGAAATGCGGAAGATTGCCGTGAACTCGCACGCACCTTTACGTCACAAGAACAACAGCGCCAGAAAGAAAACAACGCCGACTCTTCACAAAGCCCCAGCTATTCCCCGGGATCACTTGTATGGCTGGCTGTTCCTTACCAAACCCCCGGCCTTTCCTCAAAACTCGTTCCAAAGTACGAGGGCCCATACCGCGTTTTGGAGCAAACCTCGCCGGTGAATTTTCTCATCGAGCCACTTTCCCCATCTGACGACATGCGCCGGCGTGGACGTGACATCGTCCACGTCGCCTGCCTTAAGCCATATCATAGCCCTCTGCCTCCAGACTCTTAGGTCGCCAGGATGGCTCTTTTTTGGCGGGGGCAAATTGAGAAGAAGAAAACGCATTGTTGGCAAGCAACATCGCCACCGTCGCTTGGGTACTGGGTGCTGGGCTTGTCTCGCTCAGCTCGTGCTGATCATCGCCGGCATCTGCTTGACCGTTGCTCTTGTCCGATCGTGTTTCGTCGTAGGACCACCGTCACAACAGTCGCCAATAAACCCTTTTTCACCTAGTATATGTGCTGCGGCTGCGGAAAACTAAGGAGGCCATACACGCTGGTGAACTCAATGAATATTCACTCTTTGTGGTGCATTTTATGTGAGTAAATTAGCTTTTTCTATACCATATTTGGGGTCCCACACTAAAAAAAAGCCATAGCCTCACCAAAGTTCGTAAATGATGGAGAGATGTGAAACAAGACGGAAACAGTTGGAATTACAGATTTTATAATAACACAAAACACACACCAGAAGCTTGAAAATGTATGAGAATGTGCAAGCCATCTGGTGTTTAGTTGCATAATCCTAGCACATGCCAGTGTTCACTTGTGCCAGCAGATGTCGACAACTAATTACATTGCACACGTTATCCGCAGTTTTGTAGCGCGCTGCAAAAAACTAAAGCGTGCTCGTCAGCGCGCGCTGGCCCGCAGCTGCCTCGACAGCTTTGTACCAGACGATAGTCAGGTCCGCCAATGGGCGTGAATAGCGGTACATGGTTCGACCATTTGACTATATGGAATAATTTGTAGACAGAAGTGGGAGAAATGTCTAGCGAAATTTCCGAAATATTTGTACGTTTCTTGGCACGAAATGCGCTATTACTATCCGGCTTGTTTTTATGAGGCTCGACTACATTTCGGCAGCCAAGGTGAAAAACTGTCGCAATGAAGTAGGGCCCTTTTGAGGTCTGATAGTGAATTTTGCATTTTTTATAAGAACCTAATCGAAAATATTTTTCGTGTAGGCTGCGAACAACATTGCGTCATGATACTACAAAATAAAATGTAGGCGCGGGTTGCGACTGGTAGATAACTGATAAAATTGTTTTCTTCGCTTAGGTAGCGACCAGCGGCTCCTTCTACCAAGTCCGTGTCAACCAGTTAGAAGGAGATAGCCGGGGCACCGTGCTTGTTAATGACCGGAAAACAGGACTCGAGAGGGCGCTGTATCATAAATACGTTTACGTGGACTCAAGGTAAGCAGCACCCGTTTATTCTCGCGTATGTTGTCAGGTAATATAACCGGATCGAAAGCACTTTCTGTATGTTCCTTTCATGGGGAACTGGAAATGCAAATAGGTAGTGAAAATGACATGCTTCGTTGCAAATCATCCGCTTTCATCCTGTTATGCCGAAAAAATTTGGGCTTTATCGTTTATGTGGCCTAGCTGCTTCACACTTATCTTTTTACGTTCCATACACTGTCTGGTGGTGCGTGAAGCTGTTCAAACAGCAATATATATATATATATATATATATATATATATATATATATATATATATATATATATATATTGTGGGCATTTAGTATACGCATCCTCTTCTCCGGTACATTATCATCATTATCATGTGTGGCTCATGCATCCTCATCGTTGTCGCGTAGCATCATCATCTTGGCTCATTCATCGTAGCTGTCGGCTGCCGGTTCCTCGGGCCTAATAAAAGGTAATCCAAACCAAGACTTCATACGTGGTGGAGGTGCTGTCATACGTAGTGGAGGAGCCTTGTACCAGGGCCGCCGTTATTCGTCACCGCCGCGTCGGTCTCCATCTCCGCCAGCATCGGGTGAACTGCGCAGTAGTCACCGATCAACCCGACGCCGTTCACCGTCGCCTTAGCGGCGCTCGTCTTCTCCTCTTCAGCCTGCTTTCCTTACTTCTGATCGGCGTCCGGAAAACTAAGTGATGCAGTTTTTGGAGGACAAACTGCATTCCAACACAGGACTTCAATTCCTCCAGCGCGCCCATACATTATAATTGTGGTCACAGTTGAGGGAGTGGACGTTGATGCTTTGGTGGACACTGGGGCTGCGTTTTCTGTTATCCGTGCTAATTTGTGTGCCCGTATTCGTAAAGTCACGACGCCTTATGATGGACCGACACTGGTTACAGCCCAGGGAACAATGATTCGCCCTTCCGCTCTCTGTACTGCCCGTGTACTAATCGACGAAATTAATCATCATATAGAATTTGCTGTGCTATCCCCGTGCTCCCATGAACTCATTTTAGGCTGGGACTTTCTTTCCTCTGCTTCTGCGGCTATTTGCTGTGCACAACGTGTCGTCCATCTTACTGACACGGACCACTTGCTCAACGACGAAACCTACAGGCCACTTCGACTCATCGCTGCAGTAGACATCGAGTTACCACCAAACGAACATCAATTAGTTACAGTTTTGTCCAACGACGTCGAATCTGGTGAAATTTTGGTCACTCCGTCACCGTGTTGCCCTAATAAAGGCATAGCTCTGGCATCAGGTAAGGCTCGCTTCAACATTGGATACTTTCGTCGCTGCTACCGACACCACACAAGATAAAATTTTACTCCCACGGGGCACTACTGTCGCTTGCGTTGCCGATCTGCAGCCTGTATGCGTTGTGCCTCTCACCCTTGTCTCCTCCAAAGGCCATCCTGCAGATCATGCTGCTTCCTCGGCCTTTACATCAGCCATCAACAAAGACTTGAATGACTCACAGAAGCAGCAGCTGCTTGATTTGTTGGAAAAGCATGCAAACTCTTTTGACGTTCAATCATCCACCCTGGGCCAGACAACTGCTACAGCACATCGTATTCAGACCGACGGAACATCCATTGTGCACCGCCGTCCGTACCGCGTCTCTCTAGCCGAACGAAAAATCATTGAAGAAAGCGTAGACGATATGCTCCAACGGGAGATAATCCGACCCTCAACCAGTCCTTGGTCGTCGCCCATCGTTCTGGTACGTAAAAAAGACGGTTCCGTACGATTTTGGGTCGATTACCGAGCACTCAATAAGATCACTAGGAAGGACGTATACCCCATGCCACGCATCGACGACGCCCTAGATTCCTTACAGTGTGCTGAATACTTTTCGAGCCTCGACTTGCGTTCCGGCTATTGACAAATCTTCATGCACGAAGATGATAAAAAAAACTGCGTTTGCAACCTCGGACGGCCTATACGAATTCAATGTTATGCCGTTCGGTCTATGCAATGCCCCCGCAACTTTTGAGCGCATGATTGACACTGTGCTGCGTGGCCTGAAATGGAAGACTTGCCTATGTTACCTCGATGACATCGTTGTCTTTTCATCGGCGTTTCCTCAACATCTGCAACGCTTGGACGGGGTCCTGACTTGTCTTGCGGGCGCTGGTCTTCAAATTAACACCAAAAAGTGCCATTTCGCCAGCAGATCTATCAAGGTACTCAGTAATGTTGTGAGCAAGGACGGAATTTTTCCAGACCCTGATAAAACTGCTGCAGTGCTTCGCTTCCCTCGCCCTGACAAACCAAAAAATTTGCGAAGTTTCCTTGGTCTCGTCTCTTACTTTCGGCGATTCATACAAAACTTTGCCTCCATAGCCGCACCACTTCATAAGCTACTTGCTTCCGGTATGCCCTTTCAGTGGTCTCATGGATGTGAATCGGCTTTTGACAGGTTGAAGAGTGCCTCCACGACCGACCCTGTACTTGCTCATTTTCACGATGATGCACCGACCTTCCTGCACACAGACTCTAGCGGCCGTGGTTTAAGAGCCGTGCTCCTGCAACGCGACAACTCTTCGCGAGAGCGAGTCGTTACATACGCCAGCCGCGTCCTCTCCGCAGCCGAGAGGAACTACACGATCACCGAGCAGGAGTGCCTCGCCATCGTTTGGTCAGTACAGAAATTTCGTCCATATCTGCATGGCCGCCATTTCACCATTGCGACCGACCACCATGCTTTATGTTGGCTTTCGACACTCAAGAACTTGTCGGGACGCCTCGGACGCTGGATTCTATGCCTCCAAGAATATGATTTTGAGATCGTGTACAAGTGTGGCAGGAAGCATAGTGACGCCGATGCTCTTTCTCGCTGCCCACTACCAGCGACTCCACTCGGGGTTTCCGCCATCAATTTGCACAACACGCCCTCGGAGTCCACGTCTACGGCGGTTTCCTCTCTCGCCTCTAGGGACCAGCTGCCTTCGGACGACCCGCACGATTTTCCTTCACGACAGTTGGCTAACCTATACTGTCAACGTATTATAGGCTACCTCACTGGCAGTTCCCGTCCACCTAATGCAAGGCTCCATCGCCAACTCTCGCAATTTAAGCTGGAAAACTCGGTGCTGTACCGCAAAATTTACCATCCTGACGGTCAGCGCTGGGTTCCCGTTCTACCCCGATCGCTTCGGTCCGAAGTCCTCAGGGCACTTCATGACCATCCAACTGCTGGTCACCTTGGTTACCATAAAACCTACGATCGCCTTCGAAGTTGGTTTTATTGGCCAGGCATTACCACTAGTGTAGCACGGTACGTCGGGTCCTGCACTACCTGCCAATGTAGAAAACTACCAACATCTGCTCCCGCCGGTACACTACAGCCTCTTCCGTGCCCAGCCACACCATTCGAAGTTGTAGGCGTCGATCTTTATGGCCCCCTCCCAGTTCATTGCTGCTGGAAACCGGTGGATAGTAACAGCCATTGACCATTTGACGTGCTACGCCGAGACGGCATTCGTTACTACTGGTTCAGCTTCTGAGATTGCCGATTTCATCCTCCGAGCCATTATACTGCGTCATGGTGCTCCACGTGTGTTGCTCAGTGACCGTGGAAGGGCCTTTCTTTCACAACTAGTGAACGAACTTCTTCACGCCTCCGGCACAACTCACAAGACTGCCTCTAGTTATCATCCCCAGACTGACGGCCTCACTGAGCGATTCCACCGCACTCTTGCTGACATGATCGCCGCCTATATTCAACCAGACCACAAAAACTGGGACGTTGTTCTACCATTCGTCACTTTCACCTACAATACGGCCATTCAGCGAACAACCGGCTACTCGCCATTTTACTTAGTTTATGGACGCTCCCCTATTTCTTTCCTGGACGTCTCTTTCTTTACCTGCCAAGCGAATTCATCTCCATCCTCTTCAGAGGAATACGTTTCCTCTGAATACGTTTATACGACTCGCACAGTGCCGCCAACGAGCTAGTATAAACACTGAAGCCCTACAGCAAGACAGAAAGCTAGTTTATGATGAATCGCATCGTGCTGTATCCTTCCAACCTGGAGACGAAGTGCTCCTTTTGACGCCTGTTCACGCACCTGGTTCGTGTGACAAATTTCAGCCTCGGTTTATCGGGTCGTACACAGTTCTTGAAGAAACTTCACCAGTGAATTATCGCGTGACGCCACTTGTAGCCCCAGCAGATCGCCGTTATCGAACTACAGAGGTCGTCCATGTCTCCCGTATGAAGCCCTTCATGCGACGTTCTTTGTCCCCTTGACTTGCCGCGGCCAGGCTGGCCGCTTTCACGGGGGGGGGGGGGGATTGATGTGGACATTTAGTATACGCATCCTCTTCACCGGTACATTATCATCATTATCATGTGTGGCTCATGCATCCTCATCGTTGTCGCGTAGCATCATCATCTTGGCTCATTCATCGTAGCTCTCAGCTGCCGGTTCCTCGGGCCTAATAAAAGGTAATCCAAACCAAGACTTCATAATATATATATATATATATATATATATATATATATATATTGTAACACACAGTGTCGTAGCTCTTGAGAAGACACTTCTTTATTGTCTCGAGTCGGTGCCCCACAACCTAAACTAAAGGGGTGATGATGAGTATGTACAGATGAGAAGATGGAACGCATAACTATTGCTAACACTTATTTTCCCCGCGCACTTGAGTGGTCGGCCCGGCCGAGACTTAGGTGGAAAAGGTACAGTGAACAAAAAGTTTCACACGTGAAACGTGGACCATCTCGGAGGCGTGGTAACGATGGTCCGAGGAAGCCTCGACGGGAGTGACGACGTAATTGACAGGAGATGTTCTTTTACAAACAACCTAAGATCCAAGAAAGCGTGACTGAAACTTCGCACAAACCGGGTGTAGGAACAGGCGTCTAAAGTAGTACTTCATTTCCAGGACGGAAGGTGACGTCTCGACGAAAGCTGTCATAGCGTTGTTTGCGGTCTTGTTGACCGGCGTCCTTGTTGAGTTGAGCACGTTGTCGTGTCAGCGAGCCTGCAGACGAAATGTTTTAGTGTAGTTGTGGACGTTTTTTGTCGTTACAATGAAGAAAGAAACGTTGAAGAAGAAAGTTGGCGCATGACCGTAGACGAGGAAAAAAGGTGAATATACGGTCGTGCGTTGAACAGCGGTGTTGCGTGCAGTCGTTACGAACGGAAGTTTTTGTCCCAGACGTAGTTCAGTCCTATGTACATGAATATCATGTCGATTAGAGTCCGGTGGAATCACTATTTTAGGCCGCTCTGCCTGCGGGTGGTAAGCGAATGGGGTCTTATGAACTTTGCCAAAAATTTTCAGAATTCCGTCAAGAATTGTGAAAAGGAAGGCCTTGCCTTGGTCACTCAACAACACGCCGGTGCACCATGACACAACACAATGGCTCCTACAAAGAAGGCGGGAACGTATGAGGCAGAGTCACTACGTAGAGGAGCGTTCTCCTCGTATCGTGTGAGATGGTTGACGGCTGTGACGATCCAGTGGTGGCCCGCTGGCGTTACAGAAAGTGATTTGACGAGGTTTATGCTGACATTAACAAAAGGTGTAGAAGAAGCGGCTCCTAACGAGGTTGTAGGTCTTCTGAAATCCTAAGTGTCCAGCTGATGGGATGTCATGCAATGTTTCGAAAACTCGCTTTCGCAGTGAACGGGGAAGTACTAGCGCCCACCGATGCCCATTCGCATTGTAAGTATTGCGCTGAAGGACATTGTTCTCTAGCTTGAACTGCCGTAGCTGACGACGTAGTCCGGCATTAGGTGGAGAACGCGAGCCATTCAGGTATCTGATGATGCGGTTAGAGTAGGGGTCGTCACATTGGCACGTGGCAAACTGAGAGCTGCTGTTTAAAGATAGTGACCAAGCAACTTTCAGGGATGATAGCGTGAACGAAGAGGGATCCGCTTGATCACCTAAGGGGCATTGAGGATGCGTGGTTGGAGGTGAAAGTGGCAGAGGGCAGTGAGAGAGAGCGTCGGCATCCTGAGGCTGTTCGCCAGACCTGTACACAACGTCAAAATTGTACTCTTGCAAATGAATTATTCAGTGACTGAGGTACCCAGGCAAATTCTTCAGTGAGGGCAACCAGCATAGAGCATGGTGGTCGGTAATCAGAGTGAAGTGGCGTGCATACCAATAAGGTCGAAATTTATGGATGGCCCAAATGACAGCGAGACATTCCTGTTCTCTTGTCGAGTAGTTTTGCTCTATAGGTGTTAGTACGCGGCTGGAATACGCCACTACTCGCTCACATGATGTGTCGTCACGCTGGGGGAGGACAGCACCGATTTCGCGGCAGCGGGCATCTATGTGCAGGAGAGTGGGTGCACTCTTATCGAAGTGACGGAGGACGGGGTCAGATGTTTAAGGGATTAGAAAGCACACTCGGACTCGTCAGTCCAAGTGAAGGCCGTTCTCGACATCAGAAGCATGTGTAACGGCCCCGCAATGGCAGCAAAGTGACTGATGAAGCGGCGGAAGTAAGACGCCAGGCGCAAGAAACTCCGCAATTTTTTTTGATTGCCTGGGCGGGGAAAACTAATTAGAGCAGCAACCTTGTCGGGGTCGGGTCCAGCGGCATCTTTGCAGACTAGGTGACCCAATACTTTAATGCCTGTGTTGTTGAAGTGGCACTTCTCTGTAGTGAGCTGAAGGCCGGCAATGACGCTGATTCTGCGTGAAGGGGAACTAGCTAAAAAGCCTCGCTGTTAACCAAGCAGCTCAGAGCAGCATCCTGAAGCAACATCTCTGGCGTAGAAGTTGGGTTCAAGGCGGTAACCAATGCTTTACCGTCGTTAAACCGCACAAGGCCGTGTGCGTTGGTAAGCCCTGCAGGTTTGGAGTGAACTGGTGGAGCTATGAGCACGTTAACCATAGCAATAGCATCCGAAGGGATTGCGAGAATTTGTTCATCTCCTAGAGAAACGAAGGAGTTAGCGGCAGCGACTAAACGGAAGCTGTATAGATTGATATCGGATGAACTCTCAGTATACGACATATGAATCACTCGCGGACGACATGATATGAAGGCTGATGCCGAAGAAAGAAAGTCCCATACCAAAATGAGTGTGAGTGTACAAAAAAAACTACTAGAAACCGATTCTGGTGAAGGATGCCATCTATGAAAATGCAAACTGCACAAACACTTGAAGACTGAATATACTCCATCTGCGCAACGAAGGGGAGGGCCATCGTATGGCGTCCTAAGATTTTTCAAGCGGGCAAAAAAGTCTCTACGAATGATGGAAACCCTATTGCAAAAACAGCGTGATGCCAGTGCGCTTTTTGGCACTGGTACACGCTGGAGACACTGGTACACGCTTGTAATCACTGGCCCTTCACGGGGTGCACTGGGAAAAAGCTGTGTCGCGCTGCTAGGGGCGCTGGCTCAACCGATGTGATGCTGGTTCGCACTGCGAAGCGCTGAAAGCACTGGAATTTTCACTAGCAAACGCTGGTGAATACTGGACCACGCACCGTTTCTACCAGCGCAGCGTGCACGTTATTGTAGCGTGTGCCGTGGTATGTTTCGGTGCCGTTGAATATGAAACGCTTGAATCGACGGCACGGAAAGATGCTACCCTAACAGATACCGAACAAACGTAATATTTGCGGCGCTTGTACGTATCGCAACAATTATAATGTACTTTTTTTACATATGCCTTCGCGTGTACTGGCCGTATTCGCATCCTCCCTGTATTGCTGTAACGACTCCAAGTTGCAGTGTTTTTAAGCCTGGAGCTGCACGACACTCCTAAGAAAAACCGGAAGTTGTTTTTGCCTCAAAGTTGACGAAACGTAAATGAGATCTCTCGATCGCTTCGCCTCCGCTGGGAACGGAGGCGAGAAAAAAAGCTGTCGTTCGATTCCGCCACACCGCATAAATGTATGTCTGGCCATGCTTATTCTTCTACTTACTTCAGGTAAAAGTTAGAAATGTTCCGAAGCTCAAAGGCACAATCTTCAACCATCCTATTTCACCGCGTCGAGAGCGGTCTTACCCAGTGCCCAGCTCAGTGGGAAATAAACCTGTCGTGCCGGCCGCGTTGGTATATATGTTACCGGCACTTCTTGCTTCGTGTACACTCAACTTTAAAGTGTGAGAATAACTGTAAAGTATAGTTTAGACATCCATGAACCTAAATCAACTATATTGTCTTGTGTCGATGTTCGCAGAAGGAGCGCTGACGATCGAACGTCGCACTTTCAGCTACGAAGGCGGTCACTGAATGCTGCCTGTCGCAATTAGCGGGTACTTCTCTGACTGATATGTGACAACACACAATTTTCAGTTGGTAATTTGGTACGCCTTCGCGAACTGACTCTCTGGCATATGTTTTCAGCAGATTGCATTGGTATTTATATGGGTGGTTTTTTGGTATTTACATAACTGCACGTATCTGTACACTGGCACGCCCACTGTATACTGCCAGTGGAGGCCAGAAAAACGGCTGTCGCTCGGCAAAACCAATCCGTAAATGCATTTCTGGCATCGATTCGCCTTCCACTTACTTCACGCACAGTTTAGGTAACAGTTAGAACTGTTCCAAAGCTCAAATGCAGAAACTTCAAGCATCGCAACTCAGCTGCTTCGAGAGCAGCCTTACCAAGTGCCCCGTCCCAGCGAGGCCTATCGTGCCGGCCGCGTCGGTGTACCTGCTGCCGGTGCTTTTTACTTTAAGCAGGCACAATTCTAAAGTGTCAGAATGACTTTAAAGTACGGTTTCTACATCCCTAAGCCTAAATCAATCATTTATGTGCGTGTGCGGTGCCCGCAAAAGGAGCGGCACCGATCGATGTGTCGTGCTTTCAGCAACGCAGGCTGTCACCGAAAGCTTCCTTCTGAGCGAGCGCAAAAGCCAGTACTTCTCAGACTCGTATGTAAGAATACGCAATTTCGAGTTGGTAATTTGGTATGCGTTAGTGAACTAACAGAATGGCATACTTTTTCAGCGGAGTGCATTAGTCATTCCTTCGGTGGTTTCTTTGCTGCAGGTATCGATATAACTGCAAATGTGTAATCTGGCACGCCGGATTTGTACTGCTACAATGTCGCTTGCGTAAAAAGATACTCAATACTCACTCGTGTGCGCGGATATCTACCAAACAAGACATTTAAATCATCTGTACTTGTTGACCAGTACCAAGAGTGAGAACTGACTATCAAAGGGAAAAATCTACCGGCAGCAACAGCTGACAATCTGTGGCTGCTCTTCCAGTCAATTTGAGATTTTTCAGAGTTAAGATGTAAATGCTTCAAGAAGCTTTGCGCTCTTGCTAATATCCGCACGTCATTCGGTGCCCGGAAGCCGTTCGTCACTGTCCAATCAAGACGCATATGTTATTTGGAAAGGAATATTGTGTCAGTCTTGACTGTGGGACATGTAAACATGAAGTTGAACGGCACGTTTTTCGGATGAATAGTTAGTTTACAAGCTCGCACGCACATTCTGGCGTGGCGTAGTAGGTAGCGTACTCGGTTCGAATGCAGGAAGTGGTGAGTTCTAATCGCGTCTGAAAACGTTTTATTTTTTGTTTTTATTTTCATTGTTAATGTGCGTTATTTTACATATATAATGATTTATTTGTGGTGAATAGGCACCCCTGTTTTAACCATGTGAAGCCATTTTGCGCAGAGTACCAGGACGCTGCCACTCCAGTGTCCCAGTACCTGCGCTGGGAGGCGCTGGTAACAGCGCTATATTGGGACCATAATCAGGCATAACGCTGGACGCTGGTACCCAGTGACGCTTGTTTGTTGCAATAGGGAAGTGATGCGCCAGTGCCTACCAGTGCCTCAGTCTCTATACCTTCAACATACATCAACAAAACATTTGATGGGCAGTGTGGAGGAGTTTGATGCAGTTGAAAAGATGCAGCTTTCCCTCCCGAAGCAGGACCATTTTGTTTTCCAGTTGACGGTGGGGAACCGAAGTAGAAGGTCTAAGTGCAGAAGAGGAACGCCACATCGGTAAAGTTGAGCGACGACGTGAGAAACTGGACTTACCAACTAAGCCGAAGTTATGCGGAGACGGCGACCGATGTGTGCTGTTCTGATACAGTCGGAGATAGGGTGATCCAGTGGCGTAGAAGTCGTTCCGTTAAAAGTCATCGTAGCTTCGCCTTCCGTCTTGCTGATGGCATCGGCCATACTTTGAAATATGACCACGGATGCCGCAGTAGAAGCTAGGTGGCCGCGTAGTGCACCAGGCATTGTAAGGATGAGCAGATGCTCGCGGTGCGAGGGAGTTAAGCGAACTGCCCTCCGGGCGCTGGTACCTGCATTGGGCTTTGCGGGGGTGCAGATATCATAGCAGCAACGTGAGCATAACTTGGCATGAGCATGGTATGCGAGCTCGGAACTGGCGTGGCATTCATGAAGGCCACTTCCTCCCTCATGACGTCTCGTAGTCCAGTAGCAGGTGGCGTCATTCGAATACAAGGTGGCGAGCTGAAGCCTGTGCATGAAGTTCCTCCCGGGTGATAGAGCGGAATAATGCACGCAGCTCTGCTGTGTCATTGCTCGAGCTCAGGTCAGACATATCAGGTTGCACTCGAGGGATCTGAAGCTCCTGAAGGCGCTGACAGGTAGCGACAACATCAGCTGTGGTCTGGGGATTCTGCACCACAAGCCCATTAAAAGCGACAGTTGCAATGCCTTTAAGCAGGGGGCGCACACGGTCGTTTTCCGTCATGTAGTTGTCGATGCGGTGACACAGGGCGAGAACATATTCAATGTCAGCAGTTTAGGACTCGCCGAGGCGCCCTCACAGGCTGGCGAAAATCTGTCGGAGCTTATGTTTGAAGGCGGACCAGGTCAAAAAATCTGTAGCGCGGTTGAAAAACCACGTCTTCGACGCGTCGCTCAAGTAGCACGCAACGTGGGTGAGTTTCAGAGGCTCATCCTAGTTGTTGATGGCACTGACGTGGTTATACTCCTCGAGCCAGTCTTCAAAATCCTCACCCGGAAGCGATACAAGCCGCGGAGGATTCTTTTGAGGGCTGGTGACCAGGTGAGAAGGGTTTCTTTGCGGCGGGAGTGCTGATGATACTACCGAGCTGGGCTGGTCTTCTTGCGAAATTACCGAGCCCAGGTCGTTTGAGCGGTGACCTGAACGGAGCTCCGGGGATTTGTTCTAGAAGACGCTTGGGGTGTCCAAGAGCACGAGAGAATGCAGGGACTGGGTAGCACTCTCCACCACTTCTAAGACGGCGTTCAGGATTCTCAAGACTCTACTTTATTCTTTATTGTCTCGAGTATGTGCAACACAACTCAATTTTGAGTGGTGATGATGAGTATGTACAGATGATAAGATGGAGTGCATAAATATTGCTCACAATACATATGTATATATATCGCCATCATCATAACGGAGGATCTACTTGACTATATATATATATATATATATATATATATATATATATATATATATATATAGTCAAGTAGATCCTCCGTGAGTGGTCACAACGTGGTTTATTTCGACGTTTCGGCCTAGAGTCTCGCCTTTATCAGGATCCTGATGAAGGCAAGACTCTAGGCCGAAACGTCGATATAAACCACGTTGTGACCACTCACGGAGGATCTATTTGACTATATATATATATATATATATATATATATATATATATACATATATATATATATATATATATATATATATATATATATATATATATATATATATATATATATATATATTGTAATGGGGTTTATTTGCAGCGCAGAACACAGAAAGCGAAGCAGTCAGCAGCGTCCGGCCAAGCGCAGCAAGCACGAGGTTATGCTGATGGCGATGCCCCTGATGCGCCGAGAAATGCCGCTGAAGCTCCTCTTCTTCACTACAATCGCTCTCCGCACAAAAAGACGCCATCCTGGCGGATTAGGGAGAAGAAACGACTAATAATGGGTCATAATCTGGCTTGAGACGAGAGACGTGGACAGTGTCGCGGCCGCGGTAGCGTAGGTCTGTGGTTGGGATGATGGGCTCCACGATATAGTTGACGAGTGACGTTTGCTCTACAACGCGGTATGGCCCGATGTATTTGGGAAGAAGTTTTGCGGAGCGGCCAGGTGCGGTAGCAGGTGCCCGAAGCCATACTAATGAACCAGGTGGAAAGTTTGGAGCCGAACGATCCCCAGTCTGGCGGGATTGCTGCTGCCACTTGTCCTCGGTAGAAAAAGAGCGGGCAAGCTGGCGGCATTCTTCAGCATGTCGGGCAGCTTCGGACAGAGTTGTACTTTCGGACTCATAAGGTTTATATGGAAGAATAGTATATACTGTATTTGAAGGTTCTCGTCCGTACAAAAGAAAGTATGGCGAAAACGCAGTAGTAGCTTGTACGGCAGTATTATACGCGTAGGTGATGAACGGGAGAACTTGGTCCCAATTTAAATGATCAGAGGTGACGTACATCGACAGCATACTGCCAAGAGTACGGTTGAAGCGCTCCGTCATGCCATTTGTTTGAGGGTGGTACGCTGTACTTGTGCGGTGCACAATTCGGCATTCGTTGAGTAATGCCTTCAAGGCGTCAGGAAGGAAGGCAAGGCCTCTGTCACTTAAGAGCTCGCGAGGGGCACCATGACGCAGACTGAAACGTTGCAACAGAAACGTTCCAACGTCACGGAATGTGGCAGTCGGCAGCGCGGCTGTTTCGGCATAGCGTGTCAGATGGTCTATCGCAACTATAATCCAGCGATTACCAGCTAGAGTTGATGGTAGTGGTCCGTAAATGTCAATGCCGACGCGATCAAAAGGTCGACTAGGACAAGGAAGAGGTTGTGACGGGTAGACTTGCCCGGGAGGTCACTTTTGTCGTTGGCACTGAGCACACGAGCGAATGAATTTTCGCACGTAGTTATACATGCCACGCCAATAAAATCTGAGTCGAAGCCTAGCGTATGTCTTGAAGAGGCCGGCGTGGGCGCACTGTGGGTCCGCATGAAAAGCTTCGCAGATGGCAGCTCGAAGATGGCGGGGTATCACAAGGAGACACTTGCGACCGTCAGAAAGGTAGTTGCGTCGATAAAGAAGATGATCCCTTAGGCAAAAGTTGCTAGCCTGGCGGCGAAGAGCGCGAGACGGCGAAGGAGTGAGAGGATCAGAAATATATCTTATGAGGCCACTGATCCAGGGATCTATTCATAGTTCCACTGTCATGTTGCGCAAGGCGGATGACGCAAGTGCAGGCTCGAGGGAAGAGAGGCAAACATCTTCATCCGATACGGGTGAGCGAGAACGTCGGCGTCCGTGTGGTTACGACCAGATCTGTAAATAACGCGGATGTCGTATTCCAGAAGTTTGAGCGCCCAGCGAGCAAGTCGTCCGGAATGGTCTTCAAGTGTGGATAGCCAACAAAGGGCGTGGTGGTCAGTGACGACGTCGAATGCGTGACCATACAGGTAGGGGCGAAATTTTCCAAGGGCCCAAATAATAGCTAAACACTCTTTCTCGGTCACGGAGTAGTTAGTCTCGGCTTTCGTCAAAGTTCGGCTTGCGTAGGCGACGACATATTCATCAAACCCTGCCTTTCGTTGCGTGAGCACAGCGCCAAGTCCAACACCGCTGGCATCAGTATGAACCTTCGTGGGAGCGGCAGGATCGTAGTGGCGGAGGATGGGTGGTGAAGTCAGCAGGTGGCGTAATTTGGTGAATGCATCGTATCATGCTGGTGACCAGGTGGAAAGGTCCTTGTCGCCGCTAAGAAGGTCCGTAAGGGGCGCACATACGGAAGCAAAATTTCTAATAAAGCGTCGGAAGTATGATGACAAGCCGACAAAACTTCTAAGTTCCTTCAAGTTCTTTGGCTTCGGAAAATCGGCGACTGCTCGAAGCTTGGCGGGGTCGGGAAGTATGCCGTCCCGCGATACCGCGTGGCCAAGAATGGTGAGCTGCCGAGCACCAAAACGACACTTCTTGAGGTTGAGTTGAAGGCCGGCGTCGGTGACACGTGTGAGGACGTACTCGAGACGATTTAAATGGGTGTCGAAATCGGTGGAAAAAACAACTACATCATCGAGGTAGCATAAAAATGTGTTCCACTTGAGGCCTCGTAAAATAGTGTCCATCATTCTTTCGAAAGTGGCTGGAGCGTTACAAATGCCGAAAGGCATAACGGTAAGTTCATATAACCCATCAGGTGTGACAAATGCTGTTTTCGGTCGGTCAGATGCTTCCATAGGAACTTGCCAGTGTCCAGACCGTAAATCCAGCGAAGAAAAGTATTCTGCTCCCTGCAAACAGTCAAGGGCGTCGTCTATTCGTGGTAACGGGTATACGTCCTTGCGGGTGATCTTGTTTAAACGTCGATAGTCCACACAGAACTGAATGGAGCCGTCCTTCTTAACAAGAATGACCGGTGACGCCCAGGCACTGTTAGAAGGCTGTAAAATACCCCGCTGGAGCATGTCAGCACCCTGGTCGTCACTAACACGGCGCTCCGACGCTGAGACTCGGTAGGGGCGCTGCCGTAGAGACGTATGGCTTCCTGTGTCAATCTTGTGAGATATGTACGATGTGCGACTGAGGCCAAAAGCGTGGCTGTCAAAAGAAGTATGAAACTTTTGCAGCAGGTTCACTAACTGGCTTCGTTCTGAAGAAGACGTTGCGACATCGATGGAGCGGTGGAAAGCGTCAAGGAGTGACTGGTCAACAACAGAGTTAGAAATGAGTGCGCTGAGGCCCGTAGAAAGTAAACTAGATGGAGCGTCAAAAATGTGACGGGCGTCGATCGGATGCACGTGACAGAGACATTCACCATAGAATAAAGGTAGAGGCCCTTTTAGCGTATTGTACACGAGCGTCTTCGTGACTCCATGGTGGAGAGTAAGGAGAGCAATGGGCAGTGGAGAACATTTGCGTTGAATGAACAGGGCAGAGGGCGTAAATAAAACATCACCGTCGGAAATAGCTTCACCCGACACAGTCACCAGCAGAGAAGAGCGCGGTGGTACGGTGGTGTCGTCAGAAACAAACAGTTTATAATACGGCAGGGAGGCTTCGACAGCGTCAACATCAGGAAGTGCAGATAGCTCAAGTTCAGCGCGACAGCAGTCAATGACGGCATCATTATTCGCAAGGAAGTCCCAGCCGAGTATCATGTCATGGGAACACGAGGGCAGCACTACGAATTCGACGATATACACAATCCCTTCGATGACGACTCGTGTGGTGCCGGCTGCGAGAGGTGTTACACTTTGTGCGTTAACCGTTCTAAGAGAGAAGCCGGATAATGGCGTCAGAACTTTGCGGAGTTTGCGGCACAGGTTGATAAAAAGGACGGATAGAGCGGCTCCGGTGTCAACAAGCGCCATGATGACGATACCATCGACTGACACTTCAATGACGTTAGCTGGACAGGAGCGAGGACTTGTGCTTGGCGACGGGGACGCAGTTCGTGCCTCGGAAACTGCGGCCGTTAGTTTTCCTGGTCGGTGGGTCCGGAACGGCGACGCATAGGGAAAAGCGAACGTCGACGTGGAGATGGGGAGCGGCGGGTCGGGCCGTGTGGTCGATCAGAAGGAAAGGAAGAGGAAGGAGGGCTTGAAGGCGTAGAAGAAAACTGAGGGTCGAAAGAAGGCATTCGTCGAATGTTCTGAGCAGCCTGGCGACGACGACAATAACGTGCCACGTGGCCTGCACCACCACAAGCAAAACATATGGGACGGTTGTCGTAGGTCCGCCATTGGTCGGAGTAGACTCCGACTTGCGGCTGGGGGGCAGAAAACTGCGGCCGAGGTGGTATCGGCATAGGCGGCGGTGAATAGGTCGGCGGTGAATAGGTAGGCGGTGAATAGGTCGGCGGCCAAAAGGGCGGCGGCGAATACATAGGCGCTGGCTGGAACGCAGGCTGTCGAGGTCGAGCAACGGCCTCGGCATACGTGAGAGGTGCGGCGACTGGGGGCGGTTCATGGGCGGGAGGAAGAGCTTTGCGACCTGGTCTTGAATGAAGTCGCGGAGTGTACATGTCAATCTGCGTGGTTGATCGGGTACACAGGACATCAAAGAGAGCTGACGAGCGACCTCAGCGCGGATGAACTCTTGGATCTTGCAGAGAAGAGGGGCATGGTCTTCTCCTATGCCAAGGGTGGAAAAGCTGGATGAAGAGTCGTCGAGCACCGAGGGACGTCGGGTGGAAAGACGTTGCCTGCGCAACTCGTCAAAACTCTGGCATAACTCGGTCAGTTCTAGGACAGTGCGAGGACTCTTAGAAAGCAACATTTGAAAAGCGTCGTCCTCAATGCCCTTCATGATATGCTTGATCTTAAGCTCTTCGGACATCGACTCGTTGACTCGCTTGCAAAGGTTCAGAACGTCCTCAATATAGCTTGTGAAATTCTCACCAAGCTGCTGGGACCGAGTATGTAAGCGTTGTTCGGCACGGCGTTTGCGTACCTCAGGCCGCACAAAAACTTGTGTGAGGCTCGTTTTGAAGATCGACCATGTAGGGAGTTCCGCTTCGTGGTTTATAAACCACAGCTTCGCCACGTCCGACAGGTAGAAGGAGACGTAGGCCAACTTGGCGGCGTCATCCCATTTGTTGTGAGTCCTCACTCGCTCGTACATTGAAATCCAGTCGTCAACGTCCTTGTCTTGTGTGCCTGAGAAAACAGGGGGATCTCGCAGACGCAGAGAACCGGCGCAGAGAACAGTAGGCGGTGCCGGTGGAGGAGATAGAGCGGCGCTTGCGTCAGTAGGCATAATGGATGGTAAAATGCGATTCCTTAGCTCCAGGGTGATCGAAACCCAGCACCTCCACCACTTGTAACGGGGTTTATTTGCAGCGCAGAACGCAGAAAGCGAAGCAGTCAGCAGCGTCCGGCCAAGCGCAGCAAGCACGAGCTTATGCTGATGGCGATGCCCCTGATGCACCGAGAAATGCCGCTGAAGCTCCTCTTCTTCACTACAATATATATATATATATATATATATATATATTGTAGTGGGGAATTCGCAAGGCACTGAGTAGTGGGACCATCTCTCTCGGAGTGCGAAGTGCGAGTGTGTGCACGAGCTGTAGTGTGTGCTCGTGCACACACTCGCACTGCTATATCGGAAGAGGTTGCACAAGCTGTTCCTCTTGCGCACAACGAGCCACCTCTATCTAGCCGTGGTCACTGCCCGGGTGTCGCACAGCCGGTAGGCGCTCCTGTTACCTATCCGCCAGCCGTTCAGCCTGTGGCCGCGCCCCTAACCTATGCAACGCAGCCTGTGGCTCCTTCTGTCGCCTTTTCGCAAGAGATGCAGCCCGTAGCCGCGCCGCTCACATATGCAGACGCTGTACGTAAACTCCCGCAAGCACCCTACACCACGCGCTCACAGCCCGCACACCCGGCTGCTTATACTGCACCTTGGGCGGCAGCACCAGTCGCCAATCCCTGGAGGACGCCCGATAACCGACCGATTTGCTACGCTTGCTTCACTCCCGGACACGTTGCTCGCTACTGCCGCCGTCGATCTCAGACGTTCGGCAACTATGCCCGGTCGTCGCATCCCGCCAGCCAACCCGTCGTCCAATACGAACCGGTCTCGCCACCTCGCTATGCGCCTACTGACCACCTTGACTTCCAGCCGCAACGCGCACCTTCTCCTCATCGGCAATCACCCTCCCCCATGCGTCGCCGGCCCGGACCCTCCAACCAGGAAAACTAAGCAACGCAGTTCAAGAGGCAAGAACTGTGCCGTTTTCGAACTGTCTAAGCCCTCGCTCCTCTCCTGCTAACGTGGTTGCAGTAACTGTTGAAGGTTATTGTACTTTCGCCCTTGTGGACACTGGCGCTGCTGTTTCTGCTATAGCCGCTAATATCTGCCGTTTATCACGCAAAGTAACGACGCCGCTTTCGGGACTGTCGCTTCACACCGCAAGCGCACAGCAAGTAACGCCTCTCGCAGCCTGCACTGCAAGAGTCTCCATCGAAGGCATTCTTTACATCGTGGAGTTTATTGTTCTTCCTGTCTGTTCGCATGACGTCATCCTCGGGTGGGACTTCCCATCCCGCCATAATGCCGTCATAGACTGCGCACGTGCCGAAGTTGAGTTTTCACCCTTGTGTGATGTCCCATTACTGGACGCTCCTCATCAGCCGCCGAAGTTGCTCGTTCATGAAGATACCGATATTCCGCCTGGAAATTGCGCCCTTGTTCCCGTTTCATGCAACGCCTACACTGACGCTACAGTTCTTTTTATGCCTTCCGATATCTTCAAATGTCGTCGAGCTTTGCCGCTGCCTTTCGCAACAATTGACCTTGCCGCCGGAAGAAGCAACATGTTCGTAAGCAATCCGCTTTCCACACTTGTCACATTGCTTGCGGGGGAATGTCTCGGCCGCGTGCAGGATCTCGACCCTTCGTTTTTGTTTGATGTTCCGGACGACTACTGCGACCACCCAAAAGCATTGTCGGTTTCCAGCGCCATCGCCGACACTCTCACTCCCACCGAACATGCCGACCTGCTGGATCTTCTGCATGAGTTCAGGAGTTCGTTCGAAGTGTCGCAACCTCAACGGGGCCGCACATCACAAGTCAAACATCATGTTGACACCGGACTACACCAGCCACTGCGTCAAAGACCATACCGTGTCTCCGCTGAAGAGCGCCGCGTTATCAACGATCAAGTTGAAGATATGCTTCGTAGAGACGTCATTCGACCATCTCACAGTCCCTGGGTGTCTCCCGTCGTGCTGGTGCGTAAGAAAGACGGATCTATCCGATTTTGCGTGGACTATCGTCGTTTGAATAAGATAACCCGCAAGGATGTCTATCCTTTGCCGCGCATTGATGACGCCATCGACACCCTTCACGGAGCGGAATTTTTCTCGTCGCTAGATTTGCGGTCTGGCTACTGGCAGGTCCCAATGGCAGAAGCCGATCGCCAAAAAATGGCATTTATTACACCAGACGGACTATATGAATTTAACGTCATGCCCTTTGGGCTTTGTAACGCGCTTGCCACGTTTGAACGTCTTATGGATAATACGCTACGTGGCCTCAAATGGAATATGTGCCTCTGTTACCTCGACGATGTCGTGGTTTTCTCCCATGACTTTCCTACGCACCTCCTTCGCCTCAGCCACGTTTTGAGTTGTCTGACCAACGCTGGTCTGCAGCTTAACCTGAAAAAATGCCGCTTCGCTGCACGCGAGCTCGTCATTTTAGGCCACATCGTGTCCAAGCACGGCGTATTACCAGACCCAGCAAAACTTCTAGCAGTCGCAGAATTTCCCAAGCCGACGACCATGAAAGAACTTCGCAGTTTTGTAGGCCTATGCTCCTATTTCCGGCGCTTTGTTCGCAATTTTGCATCTATCACGTCACTGTTAACCCAGCTTCTTCGCGGTGACGTGAACCTCACCTCCTGGTCCCCTGCGTGTGACGTTGCCTTGACTACTCTGCGCCGTCTGCTCACTTCCCTACCTATTCTTCGCCACTTCGACCCGACGGCTCCTACCGA